>NC_046232.1:5133629-5733629 GCF_009819885.2 Catharus ustulatus | reverse complement strand
AGCAGGCCCTTTCTTCCACTCCTCCCCTGTATGCAGCTTTGGGAGCTTCTTGTAGAGAGGCAACAATACCAACCCAAATCTCAAATGCCATATTACACTACAGGACCTTAATTGAATTAACTCCTTAGTTTTAAAATTACTAGCACTGCCACACCCAATTTAGACTGATGTCACTTTTGCCACAGGGAGACATTTAACTTTTCTTAACAGCTGCCATCTAATTTCAAATGCCTGCTTGTCCCCATGCCATGATTGTTTTTACTGTTGATTCACATGGCCAATGTAATCACATAAATGTAACACTGCTTACCTTTTTCACATCTCTGACTAGCAAATGCAGCGTATTTGGTGGACCCAGTCTCTGAAACAAAAATAATTCATGGTCCATTAGAGCTTCAGTTCTTCAAATGTTTTGCAAACACAAACACAACTAATGATCTGGCCCTCAAGCAGAACTTCAGGTAACAACCATGTGCCATCACACCCAGACGGGTGAAAAGAAGGAACTTGGCTGCAGTGACAAACACCTTTCTATCAAGAGCTATCAATACACATTATTTATAAACCTTTCTGTAGGGATTCAAGTAATGTACAATAAAGTGGCAAAATATCACAGGGCTCTTTATTATTTCTGCTCACTCACAGTATTATAAAGCTCCTCCAGGCGAGGAATAGTCAGGAAGTGCTGCATGTTCACTCCATTCTCAATAAGCAGTTTCACAAAGTCCACTCGATCCAGGACCAGTGCATCCAGCATAGCCTGCTCCAGGGAGTTCACCTGAATTGCAGGGTGGAGAAGGTGAGACCACATGAGTACAAATGAGTTGTTGGGTAGCAACCACAACCATTTTCACTACTTAGGACTGAGTTCCCACATATGTTAATTACACTGTAAGTAAAAAGGAATTTAGAAAGTAACATTTTAACCACATGAAGTGAGTAGAGATAGAGATAGAGATAGAGATTAGCAATACAACTGTAGCTTTCAGTCTTTCAACATGCAGCTTTCAATTATTTTGTTCAATATTTTTAACTAAACCAGGCATACCATGCTTGACACATTATGTGAAAAAGGGATTTACTTGCTCAGCATGATAGAACAAGTTAAACTAACACATTCACAGAAGGAAGATATTCACTGGTGGTCTTATTTTCTTCTGACAAGTGCAGGGAAGAATGTGCTGTAGCTCAGTATTGACTTATACTGTTGAAATACGACTGCATGTGGTACACATGGCATGAGAGAGGGATTCTTGGCTCAAATACTACAGAGCATTCCTGCAGAATCTGCAGCTGATCTTGTGGGAATGTGCAAAAGAGCATTTTACAGAATCAAAGTGTGTATCTTCCTTCTGTCCTTGTACCTCAGAATAAAAAAACCCAAAAAAAAATCTTCAGCAGTTTTTATACAAATACTTTCACCTCACCCAGTTCAGGAGTTCAAGTTTTCTTGGGTCTGTTTCTTCTTCTGGTTCTTCTTTTGCTTTTCCTCCCTTTTTCTTCCCTTTTCCTTTCCCTCTGCCTGCTTTAGTCTGAGGTGCTGGAGATTTCTTTTCCTTCTCAGGAGCTGTACCATCAGGAGCTGTAAGGCTACCTAAAGGCTGTATTTATAATGCATTAAATATTAGAAATCAAATTAATCTTACAGTAGCTATTTAATTGAGTACACTTCCACCAATCTCACCCCTCAGTCACCATTTCTTACATTGAGTCAATTAAAAATGATAATTTCTCTAAGTTTAAGGGCCTTTACCCTTTTGAAAGGGTACAAAGGGTTAACTTAGTAACATTGAAAGTCAAAGCAGTGAAGGAGATTGACTGGAGGGGATTTATCTCAAAAAATAAAATCCATGTGAGAGGACTGGGTCAGTTCAGTTCCTTTACTCTCTCTAAAAGCAGTAGTTGTCAAAATGAGTAGCAACAAGAGATGGACAGAAAGAGCTTAACAAGAATGCTGTGTGATGCCAAACAGCATCCATACTGCAGAGCAGAGAGGAGAGGAGAGAGAGCCACTCACTGGTTAACTTCTGTTCTGCAGACTGTATTTCTCTTTATTCCTCTCGAGACACATTTACCCTTCAGCTAAAGTTCTTCCCCTTTTCAACCTATCTGCCCAGGACAGAGGCACACATGCACTATGCTACTTGTCTGTGATTTGGAGGCTTAACTTGCTCCAGATAATGCTTAGGTTACATAAACTCCACAGAGAAGAAAACTGGATTATAACTACCTGTGTTCTGCACTGACAACTACAGAACCAAGCCTTTAACAAGGCTTCTTTCCTGGGGTTTTAGTAATCCTAAAAAATTCTCCTCTGCCCAGCTACCACAAATCCATTCTAAAGCCAGGACAAAATTGCAACTGCCAAGGGGTAGCTCAGGCTGGTCTGAAAGCAATTTCTATGAACCTGGAATGACAGTGAATCCCAGCTGGCTGATACTGCTTCCACAAACTGCAGTGCAGGAGAAGTATGAACCAGGCCAAAGCAGTAACAGGCTTCAGTTCTTGATGGGATCTCTGAATCTAACCATGATAACATGGAGACTGGGACATTCCACCCAGTTAAATATTTAATAGTAGTAGTTATACTCTGTGGAGTATATATGGAGATTATGATCTTTAGGATTATTAAATCCTCTCTGTAAAAGCATTTTAATGAACCTTGAATATTGAAATCATCACATTGCTAGAAGTGAAGGAATAAAACTGCATATGCAGCAACATGTGTTTGAATTTCATGATACAGGCTTCCAAATGAAATAAGTCTCTCCACTATCACACCATGCACATGAATGGTATTCCTTAGAGTGTCATTTTATTGCATAGCTACAAGAAAGACATCTAAGCAAAAAACTCACCAAAATTCTTTCCCTTCATTCTTACAGCCTCTTTCAGGCTGCTCTCCTCATGACTCTTTGGAGTAATTCAGCATCAGTTGATTCACACAGTTAAGCAAAAAGCATCAATACAGTGAGACATGAAAATAGCTTAAATAGAGGATTTTAGTTACACAGGTGAACTGCAGTGTTTCACCACTGCTGCTAGTGCAGCATCAAAATCCAAGCTGTAAATATTACCCAACTTAAACTGCTGACAAAAAAAATTACAAAGAAAACTTTGTCTTACTGGCCAGTGGTGTCCAAAGACGAAGATTTGGCTGCGTGCAATATCTACACGGTTCCAGGCCAAAGCCAGGCTGAGCTGGTCTGGAGCAGATGCATTGGTACCTAAAGAGAAACACACAGATGTTTCATATTTCACACATGATGAAACAAGACTGGCAACCTTCTGCAATAGCTAGAAAACTGCAAGCCTGGCTCCATATCATACTGCCATTAGAATAATTCTGACACAAAGCAGTGTATTCAACCAATCACTTTACAGCATCTTCCATTTAACCTCATAATCCTAATTTCCAAAGGATTAATGACACTGTCTCCCCCCCTTTTTTTTTTAAGCTTCCATGTTGAATTTTATTCTGATGCTAAAGACAGACATTCAATTCTTGTTAAAGACCCCTCTCAGCTCTGCTGGCTGATGCTGTACATAAAAATGTAAAAATTCCCCTTTTTATTCCTTAGCTTTGGGGACTCCAGAGATCCCATATAGAGCCTGTATCAGAGCCTGTAGATAACCACTGTATACCCACAGACAGAAAACTGATGTTTCAGCAAACACAACAAACCCCAATTAAATATGGAATTAATCCTATTGCTCTAAGGTTTAAATGGCACAATCTGGAAAAAATCCAGACAGCCTTTCATCTTCCCACTTTTTTTCCCTAACTTTATTAATGCATATTAAAACTGCAATACGATGAGCTGCAATATCAGCAGTACAGTTGTTGCAGCACCCCCATCCCATGCTTTTAGAGGAGGAAAGGCATACAAAACTTTCAATCTAGATTTTATGCTTCGTGCTAATCTGAACATTAACCAAACACATTCAGGTACTTGTTAGAATCCAAGTAAAGAACTCAAAGACTTAAACACGGAGTGAACATCAGACAGTGCACAGGAATGTCCTCTTGGGATGCTGCTGTGCAGCCTTCCTGAGTGCCTGGAAAACCCACCTTTGAGGAGAGCAGTTAGGATGGACATCTCGATGTCATGCTGCCCTTCCGAGCCCATGCGGAACACAGTGATCTAAAGGGCAGCACAAAACAAACCACACAAAATTACAACAGGAAAGAGAGACACTAAACGTGGGTAGAAAATAGAGCAGAATGGTGCAGCTTTATCCTTTTCTACAACTTAAAGAGTTCCACTAAATTTTTCTTGGAAATTTAATTTTCATAGAAGTGTTCAATTAAATTATTTCTATTAAGTTATCCTAAAGCACCCTGCATCAGTGAACACTACAAATTTGATGAAAAATCTTCACTAAACCCATGAATTCTAAAAAGTGGTGACAAAACTGCCATGCAAAACTGATTGTTTTCTGATGGTTCTATTATTTCCCAGTAGTAATGGAAATGGAAATGCTAGTTACCCAAGCTAATTATAATTGCATCTATTTTATTGATGATAACACTCAGATACATTTTAGCTGCAGGATGTGTTACATATGGCAATCAAAAAGGGAGAACCAAGTGAAAAAAGCAATTATTTCTAATCACATTTGCTTAATTGAGTCCACTGCAATTCAATTATTTTAAAATAGTAATTAATGTAAAGCTTAGCCATTTAATCCCATATTAGAAGACTAATAATTAAAAAGCAGAATAACCAAACATTCTATGTTAACAAAATTAATACCAAATACAGACCAAAAAACCCCCAAATTCTTCATTTTACAAAAGCAACTATTCACCTTAACTACTGAGAACAGCAATTTCTCAACAGTTAGAATATATTTTGCAGGAATGCAAGGATATATGCCATTAGAGAAAGAAGACCTACAGGAAAAAATATTACTAATTAACAAGAACAGACAAAACTATCAACAGAAAACCATAACCATAAGTCTGCTTAGGCTGCACACTGTCTGAATTTTGCTGAGTAAACCAGGCCTGCTCTGACGCACATTTTAAATTCCAAACAGTCTGACTAAAGCAGCGGTGGGCTCTTCTCCCTCAATTTTTTCTCCAATTTTTTTAGGAGGACTGATTCCCTTTCAGTCAGCTTATCAGAGTCATGTTTACTACCAGCTTTACATCCAGTGAAGGTGTATGTATGGAACTCATCTTGGCATCATATTTACCAAAATTCACTGAAACGATTACTCAAAGGCAAACACTCGGGGGTTCATTCTGCCTGCAAAGACATGGTGAGTGCAGTTTCAATACACTGCTTCCAGATCACAGATGTGAGTGTCAAGGATTTTCTTTTCCTGAGCACACTTTTCTCTGCAGCTGGACTGTGGGAGACGGGCAGGAACCCGAGTGAGTGGTACAGCACTGCGGACCTGCGGCAAACCAGGAGCAAGAAAGGGTGGGATCTTCAGGAACAAAATGTTTCAGTGTCTTTTGAAAGGCCTGACAAGTCCTTTTTCCCGGAATGAAAGGCTGTTAAAGAGAAACTATGTCAGAAAACAAAAACTATGTTAATGCACTCTGAATGCTTTTGCTCCTCGGAACCCTTTCTTCAATTATCTTTCCTCCACTTTTGGCATTGGATCCTGGGTTTAATGCATTTCTCTCGGTGTCTTACTCTGCCTTGCTGAAGTCTGTGGAAAAAGATTCCTATCAATTTAGACAGGAGAAGAATCTGATATCTGGTTTGGGGGCTTTCCAGAAGATGTAATTCCTTCTTGGTCTATGCTTAGGAATGAATGTGTACATTTAATGCAGCTATATGGGGGTAAAAAAGTTTAAACTATAACTCTGGGATAAAAGCACTCCATAAAGTTTGGTCACAGAAATTACCTTTGTGAAACTACTTTTAGGATACTTACCAGTTCTTTTTTTTTCATGCACTCCATAAGAATGATGAACAGCTGATGAGCTTGATTCCTGTTGTAGTTGAAGGTTTTCTGGATGGTAACTAGAAGCTGGTCCCTAAGGGATTCATTTATTATCCTAAATGAACAATGAGACATAAAAGAAGACATTGCCAGAATTAATATATATTCAGAAGGTCTGCTGTTTAAGAAACTATAATTTCCAGGTATTCCTCTTACATATCATAGATCTACTTCTGTTAACAAGTTCAGTCTTCAGGATTTTATCTCTAGGCCTTACAGGACCCCTACCTTTGCCTCTAAATGTTCCAAGTCCCTTTGCATATAGCTAAAACCCCCAAAATACTTCACATTTCTGATATGTTACCTTGGTTATGGTTTTAAACAGAGGACTGAACTTGCTAATGGGTCTGAAACCTCATAATACCCAACTGAGAAACAAATGAACAATCCAAAAGTTAATTAAAGAAATTAGATTGAAAACATTCTAGAAAGGTCAGAAATGTTTGATCTCCCAAAGCAATACAAAACAGCCCTTCAATCTTCATCCATTTTTCAATGAAACACATGTATTTTCAGATTATGGTAAACATTACCAGCAGGTGCCTGAGAGATGCAGCAAAATTCAAAGTTCACTGTGAGAAAACGATTGGACTGGCAAAAAATTCTCATTATAGATCTGCCTTACTAGATGAACACATTTATCATAATTATTGGAGAAGAGAATTGGACACTGCATCGTATGCACTGTCACTGGGAGGGAAAGTCATGCAGTGAGCACATCTCAGAGAGACTGATCCTGAGAAGCTCTTTCAATTATCTATGAGCTGATAGGAAGAATGAATAAGAAAGGAAAAAAAAGGCAAGCAAAATTTGATCTAAACTAAGGAAGCTTGTTAGACAGAAAGAAAAGTTGCTGAATCATAAATACTGTTGATGCAATTAAATATGTGCTGTGTTTAAGCACCAACAAAATCTAGCATAAGAGCTGCTCTTCTAATTCAGCAAATAATATCCACACTGCTTGTAACACTAGTTGTCTGCTTAATATTTAATGCAAGCTAAGCTTCAACTTCAATCAAGGAAATAGGTTCTATCTTCAGCACAAGACAGTTAATTAAGACAATATACGAGGCGTTTGGCTGGAAGGCAAAAGCAAGAGAATGAAGGAAGCCTGAAATTTCCACAGCTGGTCTGGCACTCTTGGACAGTGAAGTTCATTCAAGCAACACAGCAGTATTGGGCAGTAAAATTTTTGCAAATCCATGCACTAACTAACCTCAGCCCTGGCCTGAAGTAAAGAGTTACTTCTGGGAACCTGTCCTTGCTTCTACCATGCCTAACCCAACACCAAGTATAGTGCAGCAAACCCTGATGGAGCTTGTACAACAGTGTGCTGTACTGAGAGCAAGCTAATTTCAAATGACCATAACATGAATTCAAAGTGGTAACAACTTCTGCTCATTAACTTCAGGTTTAAGACCAAACGGGCAACAAAAGCTGACTGACAGCAGAATGCCTCTCTTAGCAGCATTTTATCCTTGAGGGGTTTTTTTTAAAAGAAGCTCTATGAAAGCAAGACATGTAATCCTACACAGCTTTTTTGAAGATCTTGAAACCTTACCCTCCTTCTTCTGAATACTTGTGTGCAAATGACAGAATGTCGGACGCTCGCCCGCTGCCATCACAGATCACAACTGGGAGAGGGGGATCTTCCCGCAGACACTCCAGGACAATGGAGATCACATTGGGACCTCCTTCCACTATGAGCCCAACTACAGGAACACCTTGCCCCAGTCCTGCAAAAACCAGAAGAACAAGGAAAAAAGGAGTGTAACTGAAACTTAGTCTAAGAAATTGAGGTAAGTGAATGTAATTTCTGTGTTAGAGTAACACTTCCAACCAGAGCTCTTAGGAAAAATGATGGCCATTTTGCAGACAATGAGAGCAAAAACATCCATATGCTTTTCCCAAGGCCAAAAGGAAAAGAATAAGATGTCTCTCTGCCCTTGCTTTTGCATCAGCTCCATATTGATAACTTATCCACTCAGTTTTGGATCTTTGTAACCTCTCTCTCGACAGACAGCAGGCACAGATAAAGCAGCTAACATGACTGTCCTTTTGTTTCATCAGCTTCACTGTTACTCGGGTGGCTCCCAGTCTTTGATGCTTTACCTTTTCATTGGTTACCTATGGAAGTCTTCAGTAAGGTGACATACCTATGCTTATTCCTAAGATAAAAAAATGAAACCAGTGTTTTTATCATGAGGCTGAAATGGTTGGCCGATGGAAGAGACGACAGCTGAGCATCCCTTTGCTGTCCCTGCCTCACTGTGATCTCCAGGCATAGGATGACAAAGGGAAGCCCACAGGTCACATGGTCTCAGTAGCCTTGGTCACAAAAAACTTAGGGAAATGAAGGACAAAACATTACCTGAATGCTGACTAATTCCACTCTCATAAGCATTTGAACTCAGTTCTTACTCTGTGAAATGACCAGTGCTTTATAAAGGTACACTTTTTTGTTTGGCTGAGAACACATGAAAAAATTCATCTTTTCAACCTTGATTCCTCTCTGAAGAACAGGAACATCATGCACAGTAACAGTAGAAGCTTCCTGACATCCTCCTGTCAGTATACCCCAGCTCTGATAAGGAGGAGTCAGAGCATGGCACGGCCTGTGTGTCCATGAAATCTTTAGTGATTCCTCCCGAGATTTCCCGCAGAGGTGCCTGTGCTTGGAGTGATTAAGAAGAAACAAAACAACTCCCTGTATGTTGTAACTAGCAGGTGTACTTCAGCCCTTCACAGAACAGATTTCTATGTGTATTCCCAACTTTGCCCTTCTCATGACAAAAATTATCAAATTCTACCTAAATCAGAATCGATATCCCCAAGCCCCAGTGGCATTAAAAATTACAAGAAATGACACAGAGCATCTTGTCTCTGGGCCCTGAATTCCTGATCTTCCAGGCCAATGCTCCCTTTTACAACCTTCAGCTCTGCCAGCACTTCTACAGAAGACAAAAATGACAAAAGCAGGCTGAGCTGTTTCCATCTGCAGGCAGCAGTAGCTGGCACTGCCTCCATGCTCAAAGGGGCAGCATTTTCCTGAGCTGTGCCTTAGGCTCACCACAGGCCCAGGGCAGTACTTTGAGACTTCCCAGAACATTTGGATACCTCATGGCTGATCTCTAATTGTGCCTTTTGGCTTTACCTAGCACTCCACTTGATTTTTCTGATCTACCTGCAAGAGCACTTAGACCCCATAAGAAACTTCTGTAGAGTTCAATGCAATTGCCGTTCTGGATGTTCCTTTTCTCTTATTTTTACAGGCCTACACAGTTTACAGTAAGAGGTAAGAAAAGCAACTGGTAGAACTGATGTCGATTCCCCAGTAGTTCTTAACTCATGTGTGAATTCAAAGACTATTAACATTTTGTGACCATTTTTAACTAGGGTTGGGGGGTTATTTTTAAATAATTTATATATTTTTTATTTCACCTTTAAAAAAATATTTTTTACATGTTAATGAAAATATGTCTTTTAAAATAATTTTTTTCTAAGTAACTATGAGAAAAGTTCTAGAAAATTATTTTAGTGAGGCCATAATAACTGGAAGAAATTTTAAAACTGCACAAAACTCTAAATATGAAAGCATTAAGGGGAAATGCCTTAATTGTCATTAAAAATCAAAATGCCTACTAAATTTATCACTAAGACCAAAGAATTTTGAGTGTGATATTTCAAATTAAACAAATCCATAGATAAAAGAGAAAATAAAATGCTTGTGTAAACATTAAGAATCAGATATCACTAAGTTTTGCAGGATTACTGTGATCAGGAAAAAATCCTGTGAAAAATTCTGTAAAAAACACCCTAATTCTGGGTGTTACTAATGCTTATGAATTCTAGCCTAGAAGTGCATAAATTCTTTGCGTTTCCTTTTCCTTAGATTCTCACTGCTTTGAAGCTTCTCCTCACTATTAGTTGTCAATTTTTCTTCATCCTTTCATGCAATCCTTACTCTATGTTTTTTCTGCCTGGTTCGATGTGGGATCTTTCACCACTTATCAGACAGCACATGTTCTAGTCCAATCACACAGTCCTGACCACATTGCCACTGGAAAGAGATGGAAGAAGCCTTTAATTTCCATACTTTCATACTTCAAGCCCTCCTTCCCCCCTTCCAAGACATTATGGTTACAGTTTGCCCCACTTGTACTCACGTGTGTTAATTTTCTGGAGGGAAATATGTTTTTCCAACTGACGCCGTAATTTTACTTCAGCTCCATATTTACCTAATGTGCCATTGTCTGCCAGAATGAAGTGAGTGTGGGAACTGTTGAGCACAGAGAGTTTACTTAGAGGGTTTGACATTGTTTGGTAAACTCGTGTTACCTGTGTGTCAAGAGGAGAGATGCACATAGGTTAGAACTAAGAATCAAGTAGGAAAATGCCACACCTCCCCCAACAGAGGCACACTCAGCATCTTCTGAGGAAACAAACCAACTAAACCTTGATAACCAAAACCAGAGGAGAATTAGAAATGGAGTTTGCTTTTACATTTCAAATCTGTACTCCTGACAGAACTGTTTTCTTTGGAGGATGACAGATTGTGCACTCCTCTGCATGTTCCCCTAAGCTCATTACCGTGCTCTCCTTGTTCACACACTGTGCTGTTACATAATCCTCTTAGTCCATTAGAAAATACATTCTCATTTGGAGTTCCTAGTAATTCACATGCCATTCCAGAGTACCCATCTATAACAAATGCCAGCCTTGCACACATAAAACGCCATTACATGATTTATAGAAGGCTCAATGTGCCACACTGAACTCAGGACATAAAACTGTCACCACAGAGAGGCCTTTTCTAATGAAAGCAATGGAAACCTCACTAATTCCACATTTACTTTGAGGTCATATAGGACAACCTGAGAAATATACTGAAACAACAGGTTTTTTTTCAAGATATTGTTAAATTTCACCTCCTAGGCATGCTTTAGAAATGGAAAAATGTAATGCTTCAGAAATACTAACAATCTATTTTGTACACAGCTCTTTCCTTAAACACTTACATCTCTTCCTATTAGATCTTCCTTGTTTTCTACAATGCCCCATGGTGCAATTCCTACGGCACATATCCGTCCTCTGGATTTGGAAGAATGATCTTTCAAGGCATCTCCCACATGACGAATGACACCTATAGGGACAATTAATTTAATTCATTTTTGGCACTTTAGATTGATCACTAAACAACATAATTTTCTTCTCACTTCTCATGGAGCTATGGGTTGCTTTCACTACTAAACTGGTACTGGTACTTTACAGCAGAACACACAACAATCCAACAATGGTTTTATTTTGTAATGGTTGTGTGTAAGTCCCATTATCTTCTCACATTACTGTGCTGAATTCAGTGAAGTCTGTGCAAGACTGACTCCATTACTAACTTGCCACAGTGTAATGTGTACCCTTTCCATCTTGATGGATGTTATTCATTGGACACAAACCATGACAGCAGGAAATACACTAAAAAGATCTTTGTACAAGAAAACTGTGCCAAAGCTAAAGCTTGGTAAATTTGGAGTAGGAAACAACGATAACCATGCACTAAAAGAAGGGTAATAGTGGAGGACTCCTTGCTACTGAAACCAAGGCTGAAATCTGTTTTCAGGGGAAACACCGAGTAATGCAAATCAATACTGACCCAGGAAAATCATATGGTCTGGGTAGGAGATTAACACAAATGATTACAATGCTCCTTTTTTGGTCTAGTGGGTAATGACTCATTCATGTAGACTTAAATATTCTGCCTGTGGGAAAGATTAGTGAATGAACATCACTGAATTCTTAAGTAAACTAAAAGTGATGGCAATTTCTTACCTGTACTAACACCACCAGTGAAAATCCAAGCTCCTGTGGTCATGGCAGCCTTTATCAGACCTTTTCCAAACACTTGCTTTAATTTTGGTTGCATTTCAAAGTTCTGAAGGCCTCCATGGACAGAGATTAAGAGTTTGGGCAGTTCCAGTTGCCAGTCTTTCACCATGAGATGCAGCAGAGAATCTGGTTTAGTGTCATATGACACACGGATGTACTGCAAAGAGCAATGTGTGGTGTTATCACTCAACCTGTTCTGTTAATTGTCTGAGTAAAGAACGGCTTCCTTTCATCCTAAAGAGAGAGTTTTACAATTTTCAAACAAAGAAACAAATCTCAGTTTTGATTTCTTCAGAAGAGAGGAAAAACAAAGAGAATTTTTGCAGAAGTTTTAATTGCTGCTACTTTTACTGCTAAGAAAACTCAGGAGTCTGTTGAGCAGATGAATAAATACCTGAGAGTACCCTGTGGCCCTTACCATGGCCTTATTTGAATGTCCTCCTCCCTGGAATTCCAGGTTTCCATAGGCATCAGTTGGGTATGCTTGGGTGTGTTTACTGACAGACCATTTCTCTGGCTGAGCTTCCACTTGCTTTGTTTCTTCTTCATTTTTATTAGCTGTTATACTTGGAGGAGGTGGAATATGTTGGTTAATGAGCTGGCCACAGCAGCACCTGGAAGTTAAAATTTGAAGTGACTTTGATTACAGTATCTTCAAAAAAAAAAAAAAAAACCCAAAAAACAAAAAAACTTCCAGTAATTAGATTATTAGATTTTCAACTGCCCAAGTGTTGCTGTACATGAATCACAGAAACACCTCTCACATGCACATCTAGGCCAGAATTAGCAGGTTTAGGTCTATTTTAATATGCAAAGACAAAAAAATTAATTTCACTTGTGTTACGCACTGGAAAGCTGTTCTAGGTAGCAAGGAGAAAGAATGTGGAACAGGAGCACTGACCACCTGTTTCTTACTTAGAGGTGACAGCCCACATATGACATCAACTGTTCTGTTATCCACACAAGCTGGACCACAACGAGCAGCTAGCCCATGGAGTAATATTAATATTTAGACTAGGAAATCAAATCCCTCTGTCTGCTATTGTCATTGGTAATATCATACCAGCTGTGAAGGATGGCACCACATTACTGCACCCCTGCTTTCAGAATTCAGCATGAATCCATCATGGTTTGCAAAGGAACTAACAACTCACTGCCTCTCCTGCTCCCAGCCTTCTCATCTCTGTGTGACATGTCCCATGTCTCTGTGCAGATTGGAGTGCAAGCAGGACTTGTGCTTTTGTTCTCCTGTCATCTCCCTTTGGGGCAGTGACTAAACTTCACAAGTCTAAACCCAAATCAAGTTGAGCTTCTCTGGTATCAAGCTTTTCTGCCTAAACAAACATTTCAAATGTTACCTGGTAGCGTCTTTGTTGTTGGCAATTACATAGATGCATTCTCTTTTAGAAAAGGTCTTCTCTATCCAAGCCTTCTGACCCTAAAAAAAGAAGAAAACAAAAGAAGAAGGAGAAAAAAAGAAGAAAACAAAACCAAAGCAAAACAAAAACAACAAACCAACAAAAAAACCCAACAAAAAAAAATCCAAATGAAACAAAACAAAAAAAAAAGAAAAGAAAAAAAGAAGAAATGTACTGATATAGTTATATATTTCTGTGTGGCAGATACAGTAACATTCACCTTCTATTTTCAGCTACTAAATTCATTACATCACTTTTAAACATCAGATATATCTACTCATGAAGTGATGTGAATTTCCATGACTTGGATAAAATTTAAATCTTGAATGTGTGCAAAAACCCTTACATAGGAAGATTATGGTCTTGAAGTTTCAAGGTCTACCAAAAAATGCACCTGCTCCTTCCCACTGCAGTAAGCAGTAAATGGACTCAATATAGTAGAGAAAATCAGCATAAATTGTGAAATAAACAGATAATAATATTTACTCCAAATAATGCTTTAGTATCATTCTTTGTATGCAGAAAGTGCTCCTCAGTAACTTTCCCTTCATAATTAACTATCTTCTCAAATAATTTTTTCCTGTTTTAAATCAAGTTCCAGTCTTTCCTAAGGCATCTTTGAATGAGATGTGTCTCAGAAGGAGCCATTTTAAAATTGAAAGCCACGTGACAGCAGAAGCACAAAATCTTTGGGTATCTGTGAAACAGGAGGAAGGAAACGACCTTCAAATTGTGTTGGCTTGTTATACTGTTTGCAAACCAATTTTAAAAAGTGAATTCAAAGGAGCCTTTTAATTTTAAAGAAGCAAAAAATGTTAAAAAACACTCACAATTTGATGACACTGATACCTTTGCCTTGCAGATAGAAGTTGCCTCTTCTGAGTTTGAATTATGAATCTGTCTTTTCAAGTTGCAAGCAAAGGTTGTACTTTTTGCCTTAGTTTCTG
Source organism: Catharus ustulatus (assembly GCF_009819885.2). Classification (NCBI taxonomy): domain Eukaryota; kingdom Metazoa; phylum Chordata; class Aves; order Passeriformes; family Turdidae; genus Catharus; species Catharus ustulatus. The sequence goes on along the minus strand of NC_046232.1, from coordinate 5,719,417 downwards.
CTGTGGAAGTGAAATTAAATTTTTGCAGACACAGCAGCTAAAAATGACACAAGAACTTTCAGACTGATTTTTAAAAAAGGAATGAGACTTTTCCTAGAGAAAGAATTAAATCCTTGCTGATTTTGACTTAAGAAAGTCAGTTGTAGATGCCTGTCAGCCTACCTGTCAGCAGCTTCGAGAGCAGCCAAGCCCCTGCGTGCTGCGCAGGCGGCAGCGCGATGAACGAGGGTTTCATAGCTCATCTCTCTTTCTCATGAGAGGCAAGAGCTGTCTCTGAAGCTCCTTTGTCTCTTAACTTGTTACTTCCCATCTGGCTTCTCCATTTACTTCACTTTGTCTAAAATTACAGAGGACTACTCGAAGTTCCCTCATTGCAAGTAACTGCAAGGAAGCTGCCGAACCAAGCTTCTAGTTCATTATAAAGGTCTCCATAATCGCTCAGGTACACAAACATTCACCTCTCTCAGGTGCCTCAGCACCAGTCTGGGCAGTCAGTGGCCTGGGAGATCCTGCAGTTCTGCTCTTCACTCTCATATTGGTGATTTACCAAGGCAGAACCATCTTGTGTCATTTTAGGAGGAGTTGTTTGGGACCTTACAGCACAACAGTGAGGAAGAGCTAACAACTCATAGACAAAACTTCCTGTAGCTTACAACTTTACTTGCTTTCTGAATGACAAGGCATGTGGCTCAGGCATTTAGCATAAAGAGCTTGGTCATGTAGCAAAATAAGAAGGAAAAGAGTATTAAATTTAATATTGAAAGGCTGTGAGACTTTGTCAGCTTTTCTGTTGTTGCTCAACAGATTCCTTCTTCAAAGTGAAACTAAAGAGCCTTTCTTCCAAAATTGTTGAAAAGGCTCTTTTCATGCACCTTCTGGCAAGGTTTTTACAATATGACAAACAAGGTTATTTGAAGTGGAGTTTAGAAAATGCTTTTGTTCTATAGCATCAGGGTCCATAAAAATCCAGAGAAAGCATCCCTGACTGTGAGATCCATGAGGCTCTGTCGTACGTGGAGATGGGTGATTAAATCAAAGAAATGCCATTTACCTGCTCAGAACGAGATTTTGCTACTTCACAGGTGTTCAAGCAGTTCAAAATAACCAGAGATCTAAAATTAGTCCATTTGATCTGAATCACAGTACTTTTTCAAAATTAATCCTAAAGCACACAGATGTACAAAGTGTACATAAATCCAGTGCTGTTTAACGACTATGTCCAGTGTTGTTACTTCTCATACTTCTCATATAGTTAATGAACTATAACATTGTAAAATGAGCTAAACAGGATCCTGTTACATAGCTTACACAATTTCTGTACTTCTGAAATTTTACATATTTAATTTTTAAATTAAATTGGTTTTATTATTTTATATATTCTAAACATATTCACTTTCCCCCTCTGATTTAAATGTCCAACTTCTGTGTGGTCTCTGATAACTCCTTGACAGAAGCCCAAATCAATCCCACAGTGCAGGAAACACTCTTCAAAATAAAAACTATAACAGATACTGCACACTTAACTGTCCTGCAGAGAATACTGGAAAATACAACCTAGAAATATCAAATCAGTTTGGATTGTTACACGATCCCAGTGAATACTGCTTTACCTTATTCCTTGTAGCTTACCAAAGCACAGAGGTTTATTTGTTGTTTTGAGCATGTAAAAATAGTTAATTAACCACTGGATTAAGTCACAGACTTAAATCTGTGTTTGGAAGCAAGCTTTTGCATCTTGGTATCTAAAAGGAGCTCTGCAAACAGCTGAACTCTCAGCTGTGCAGTTGCTCTTAAAACCCCTTTACTGGAGGTCTATTATCTACTGCTACATTGGAAAAAGCCTTCAGTACTCACCCCTAGAACCCCGTTAGGAATCAGCTGCTGCAGGCACTACAGAGGGACAACACATTATGCTCTACTGGCTTATTTTTCTGTGCTAATGAGAGGAAGGCAAAAGCAGGCATTACAGACTGGGGAAATAAAAACCTCAGCACATTTGGTCAGCCTTTGAAGTTTCACTGCTTTTGTCTGTTTAATCTGCTTAACCAAAGCTTCATTATAATCCAGTGCAAATACTTGAGCAGAAACATTTACTGCCAGAAAATGTGCACTTTCTCCACTTACTTTATACAGATTCTGTACATTTCTCTCTCTGGACTGAAGAGCTCTTGGTCTTTCAAGGAAAAATATAAGTACACATACTGTCTCTTGTAAGTTTGAAAAAAATAAAAGAAAGCACTTTTTAACAGCTATAGATCAGCTACAGTTTTCAGACCAACAGCCTGTGGAGGTTTTCCATACACCTCTGAAGAAAACAAAACAAAACAAAACAAATCCCAATATGTTGACAGTAGTGAAGATCAAACTTGCTTGTTATTGCAAATCCTGAATGTATTAATTAGGAAAAAACATATTTAAAAAAAAAAAAACATATTTCAGATGTTCAGAGGTATATTTGTTCTCCTTTATGTAAATTGGCAACAGATCTTCTAAACTATGATAAAAACAAAACCAAACCACTGCTAATTCTTGTACTTCAGCCTAGAAACCAATATGTTGCTGAGAAACAGCATGAATTAATACTGGACTTCTATTATTCCACTCTAGGGTTTTACTAAGTTGTCTTTAGCATTGAAAAGGTATCCTCCAGCAGAAATGAAAGGAAATCAGTATAACTGGTTTGTAAATCAGAGTCACAAAACCAAGACCCTCAACCACTAGTCACCTTGCTAATACAGGAACTAATAAACACAAGAACTAGTTCTACAAAGACCAGTTTGACTATTGCAAATGAATGACACTATTTTCTGAGAAAAAAACAGGTCTATGGCTGCAGCAACTGAAGAGAATTTTCCCTCTCTCCCACATATAGATAATTTCCATTTTCTACTAAATTTTATGCATTTCACTTCATATATAACCAAGCATTCAATAAACAAATACTGTGCCTGAATTTCAGGCTGTACCAAAACAAAGCCTGCAGCCCTGTTTCTCTGCAGCTTTATGCAAGAGCAACAAGTGGGCTATGGACCGATAAATACATCCTTGGGGAATCTCCAAGGTGGGAATCCAGGCAGGAAAAGAAAGCCACTGGAAATGTGGTAAAAACTCTTAAATGACATTGTGTCACCAGATGCTCTGAATTTCAGTAAAGATACAGCCCTGCAGGATGGCACAGTATCTAGTGATTGTGATGAAAGTAATGACCAGCAAAGCAAGTGAAAGAATTTGGGGAGTGCAAGGGGGACAGGGATGAGAGTCAGTTCTGTCACTGGAGCACATCCAAAACCCCCACTTAGGCAGATCTAAAAGCAGCAGTGAGTTCTCTGAACTCCAATGACCCCCAGAGTGCTGCTCCTTGGAACAAGCTCTCGCGTCCTTGCTCGAAGGCGTGACTTGCTGGTCCTGGGGACAGGATGGGACCGCGCCTTGCAGAGCATCCGCTGTCACACAGCTCACAGGCACCTGGGGCCCAAGGAAGGAGCACGTATTCCACAGCTGCTGCACTCCAGAGATGCTCTGCCTGGACCAGGCACAGCTGCTCAGCAGACAAGCAGGCATGTGAACAGCAGGGATTGCTGCACGATGCATCAACGGGGACTGCACACAGCAGACAGTGCCTGGTGCACAAATGGACTGAGGGAGTAGGCAGGGAACCAAACAAATGCATTTCATGAATAATACAGGGTTTGACAGAGCTGTTCAGGCTAAATCAAGCACAGAATAATGCAAAAATGGATCTGGTTGGGCAGCAGAGCTTACATCTGTGGACTAATACAAATTACTTTGACCAACATCTTCTTAAAATGTGGCTTGATTGTTGTAATTTTTGGGAACGTTAAGCTGTAGCCCAGTTAACACCATCTGACCAAGTTTTAAGGCAATTCTGCTATGGCTTGCAGCATGCTGCAGAAAAGATGGCATTACCAGGGAAATCAAATCTCAACCATGATGCTCAATTATAAAATTCGAATACTCGAAAGAATTAAACTGGGATATTTATGTTAGATTTGAGCACAGGGATGTTTGCTTTGATGAGATAGTGAGAGAAAGAAGTAATATGAATGTGAAATTATATTCACGTCAAGACCATGTGCACTTTTTCTTAAAAGAAAGTAAATATGAACAATACACAGTTAGGAGAATGAAGAAATCATTATATTAGCAGAATCTCTTTTACCTGGAACTTAAATCCTGCCATGAGAACAATTTCTATTTTGCATTGCCTTTAAATGCAACATCTCAACTCTACTATCCATCATTCTTCTTCACTTTGAAAGAACAAAGTGCCCAACTAATTAATCTTTCAGGTGATTAGTTCTACTTAGAAATTACTTTCCTCCTAATAACAGGGTCTTGCTTGGAGAAAAATCCTCCAAATTATGTGATTCATGTTAATAGCCAATTCTGTAGCCATTCACAAACTGGCAAGATTTTACTGAAAAGTTCTTCATTGCTAAATATGTACAAGGCATAAAACCAGAAAGCTATTTTAAATTTGTGTTATGCCATGAAGAAGCCAGAGCCATGAACAATGTACCCAACTACAGAACACAGCAACAGCTAATAAATTTACTAAATTTCCAAAACTCTCATTAGCATGAGTTCTATCAAGATCTTATTTGTAAAATGAAGAATAGCTTTAGTAATTATTAGAATATGAAGTTCCAAACAACACCCAGTAGAAAGAAGATCTATTTTTGCTATTAAGAAGAGCATCAAGAAGGGATTCGCAACAATTTTAAGATTCTTTAAAATAAAATCCTATTTGTTTGAGACAATTCTTATTCTTAGTGATACAGAGAGTTCTAGCAAATCTTATATACCATTTAGAGTCAGCCCACTGTGTTTTTTACATTGTTCAATTTGAACCCATGCTCTTGTAGCAAGTTTGTCGGGAACCAATTGTTCTGTTATAGAGACTAAAGCACACCAGGCAGGATGGCAGTGTCTGTAAGCAAGGCAAGTAATGTTGTTATTTCAAATTGAGGCCAGAAATCCCTCCTGCTGCTGGTGTGCAAACCAGAAAATGGTGCTACACTGCATGGAGAGCTGTAAGGAGCTTTCACAGCTTCATTACGCTCTGTGTTCCTGGAGAGGCAGGGCAAACATCTGCTGAAACAAGAAATTCCATTTTCTCTCTGTGTTCATTAACTGAGGGACACAGTTGGCAAAGCATGCAAATAAGTAACAAGCTCTGTTTTCAAAGCTAAGACAATTCTGCTGCATCTCTGAGAAATACACAGCACTTTCCTAGAGATTTTGCAATGTGAAAAACAGCTACAGCCTCAATACCCCAGCAGACTGGCTTGCTCTGAAATGGTGGAGATCCCCAGTTCCATCAATAAAGTCCATGGAGGCACAGCAGCAAAGTGTGTTGGATGAGCTCCTATGGAAGGCAGGCACAGCCCAGCACTAATATAACTATACAGCTAATAAAACTATAATAAAGCAACTTAAAGAACTATTTGGAGAGTACTGCAGCACAGTCTGGCTCAGCACCTGCCTGGGGAAAACATACCTTGTATAGTTTTGAAATGTGGAATTTTTCTGTGTGGAATACAGAAAGGAATTCACTGACAACCTTACACACCACATCTACCATATTTTTAAAAAGAAAAAGGCATTCCTGGAACACTTTGTCCTTTCCCTTACTGCACCAAATTTCAGGGAAGACATGCTACCAACATGTTAACTTCCATTTGTTACTTATTCCGGTTCTGTTAATACTTTGCCAAATCCTCCTCCTGCCTTTAGCCCTTCTGTCTGGATGCCTGGGAGATGTGGAACATAAACACCAACCTGTACTGAGCCTCTGCAGTTCTCCCCAAAGACTCTTCAGCATGTAGACACTCCACAGGCCAGTTTTACTCCCAGATCTTACACACAAACCAAGACACTAAGATGGGAAGGGGTGAGAAACTTTACCTATGTGTAGTGGAGTCCTATTTGCCCACAAGTGACCGTTCTCAAGAGGTCTGATACAGCAGAATGGATGAGCAGGGAGAGACAGTAAGCAGACTGTAACATTGCATTAGCCAAAGTAGTCTGGTAATTACTAGTTTCTTCTGCAATATAATTAATTGATAATTCTTATTTAAAGATATAAGATGACCCAGGTATGTAGTTCTGATAAGGATCAAGAATGATTTTTGTACTATAACTATTACCTGTCTTGGCAAATGTAAGACCTAATGGTTTTAAAGGAAGTCAGGGTGCTTCCAGGTTATTTGCATGTGGGCTATTTCTCTCAAATTATTCTAAACTATGAGCCTTTAGTACAGGCCATTCTAACCTGAAATATAAAACTGCCATTATAATGAAAACCCCTGGGTTTCAACACCCTCAACAGCAAACCTTCCTTTGAGCAATTCATCAACACTTATGAAATCATGATCAAATGACAAGGTATTTCCCTCAGTACAAAACTAAGCCTGAGAACAGTTCTCACTAAAACTACCCACATACTTAATTCTCCTGGTTATTTGTGGTTTAGAAAATTGTATCAATAGATGTTAATCATGCCTGCAGAAAAGACTAGCCCACACTTACGTGCAGATGCAAAATAGCATTGATTTAGACTAGAATATTCCCTCCATCAGAGAGATCTGGGTCATTTGAGTCCACATTATTAAGAATAATGACTATTAGAGTAGAAATAATCTAAAATGTGTTTGCTGATTGGAAAAGGGGCTAAAAGTTTAAGCACTTCTTTGATACATGACAGTGCAAGTTCCTAGTTCAGAGAGAACTATACTTCTGACAGGTCAGCTTGCCATGTTGATTTTTAATACATGACACAATAACATGGTTTGAGACCTTTTTCTTTATGAAATAGGGCAAACCACAAATGCAAAACATCCAAAGAAAATGACTACATGTTGCATGGAATATTACTCGTCTATGAAAGTTTGTTCTAAATGAACAGTTTTAATTAGTACTACTTCAAGTGCAAAGCACACTAAATAGCTGGGCTTGAAGAATTTGTTATGCTGAATTTTTCAAAATGCCAGTACTTAAGGCATACCAAGATGCACATTAATAAAACACACTTTAAAGTTGCTATGAAATAACATTTCTATATTCACAGTATAAAGAATACATGCATATCTCAGAAGTCTCTCAATTCTGGAGATGCTGAACAAATGTGTATTTTGAGAAAAGATACTATAAACATTTAGTTCTCCTGTGCACACTTTCTGCAAATGTGTGTAATACACTAGTTAGCCAATCTGTCTCTGAAGAAATTAGTTTGCAGCACATAGAGTTTTCCTGACAGCAAGATTCTTCAGGTAGAATTCTGTTAAAAGAGTTTGAGCTGTTAAAAATTTGCAACTTTCTGTAGCTAATTTCACACTCAGTAGAGCAATTCTTTTCTGGGCATTAGCTAAGACCTAATATTTTTCATAGAATATGCTATAATCAGATGCATTTTATTCCCTGCTGCTTTCTGTCATTTTCAAAAAAGAATTTCCAGCTATTTAAATTCTTGGGCTTCAGAGTTTGCACAGAATTATTTTTCATAATCTTTCAGAAATTCTTATGAAAGCATGGGAATTCAAGGTTTAAATTATTTCCTGCAGACTCTAAATACTTATGTTTGAAATACTGCATTATGTACACCAGAGAGTTGACAACACTCATTGGGAACTTCCTGAAAACTTGAATATTTCAGGGCTGAAATAATTACAAAGGGTGAAGGAAATGGGAGGTTGCAGAGCTTACAGATAAAACAGTTTTCAAAAAATTTGGTCAGTCTTTTCAGTCCTTATGCATCTAAAACCCATGAAGAGGTGAGGAAAGAGAATAACAGGTGCCATAGAACAGAAAACAGTATATCCAGTGTTTCTGGACTTTTTTACCACAGTGTGCAGCACATTGTTCTTCTCTTTAAAATGCTGGCCACAGTCTATCCATGATTTGAATTAAAGTGATAGTGGGGAAAATTATAATAAAAGTTTCCATTTTCTGGATTTAATCCATTATTAAAAATGGAAAACTTTAAAATCCTGAATTAGAGGAGCTAAAGGAGACTGGAACAGGCCAGAAGCTGTTTCCTTGGCTGTCTCTGGCTCAGGGCCCCAGTGAGACCACAGCAAAGGGCAGGAAGGACACAGCAGTGGATGGGAGCGGCTCTGGAGCTGTGATTCAAAGAGCTGGGGGGCAACAAGGGCTAAACCTGAGCTTCCTTGGCTTCTCAATCTCTTGAAAGATTTGTATGTGAATACTCAGAGATCACAGGTAGGCTGGGGCTCTGTGAGATCTCTTAACTCACAGCCCAATGAGCTTTGTGGCAGGAATGCATTTCTTCACACGACAGCAGCAGCACTGAGGGTACAAATGTGATGGGGCTGATGATGTTTGTTAAATGTTTTTCACTGGGGATCCTCCTTTATTGCCAACACTCATTGAGGTGGGGAAAACCACCATAAACCACCCTTTTCCCATTCTAAGACTTCCATAATATCTGACCTACCATCAGCCCTTGATAAACTCCCTTGGAAACAAATACACACAGAAAGAAGCTTGCTTATCAGAAGGTGTATTGCCACAAGAGAGCTTCAGAAAGTAACTGAGTAATTTTGAAAAGTCAAAACAGCCCCCCCAAAAAACGAAAAATCACAACCTACAAAATAAAGAAAATCCCAGAATTCCATCCCCTTTTCCTTCAGAGGTAGCTCGAAATTAGCATTCATAATATTGAAATATGTAAGGTACGCGATCTTTCTTTGCCAGCATTCCTACATCGCAGGCAATTTTTAAATTTTGGAGTGTTGAGACACCATTTGGGACCTGCAAACTCATTTTGTCCTTTTGCAGTTAGTATTTCATGTTTCACATCCTTCAAAATGAGAAATCTAAGAAGTCTAATCTGAACACTGCCATTTCAGCAGAATTATCTTTCTCCCATCAACTGCAGGTCACCATGCAGCTGCTCAGCACACATTTCAGTTGTGCATATCGCTATTACCAAAGGTAGAAGACTATGAGGAATGAAATGAAAAATGATTTAAAATCATGTCCTACCTGCTTGTCCCTGGAAGTATTTCAGAGTTTGGAAAGATGAATTACAGCTAGAAAAAATAAAGTGAATTTAACTCTGCGCTTCTGTCCCATCTTTCTTTTATTGTTCAGACTTCTCATTCATCTTACTGTTAGGACTTCCAGTCTTTCTGAAGTTCATGAGAATTCCCAAGGACATGGGTTTCCACCACTTTAAGAAGAGAATCTCATATGATAAGCATGTGAGCAGCTTCTTTGTTCAAACCAATCTCATGACTCCCTTTGAAGGTAATCCTTTAGAAGTCTCATGACCCATCTCTCTGCCCAGAGGGTATTTTCATCTCATGGTGGAACAAGGCACAACAAATCTACTTTGATAGTGCCCAAATCTCCAATTTGTTAAACCTCCTTTCCTCTCTTCAAACAGTGGATGTACTTGCTGTAAAAATGCCGGCACTGCAGAAAGGCTAAAGCAGGAGCTGAAACTTTTAATTTGAAGTATCCCCTCCCTTCTGCTAAAATATCAACGCTATTTGCATAATTGAGACAATTGGACATAATAGTCCTTTCAGGAGTCCTCATTAGATGTACAGCTCTACATTCTTTGAAAAGAAGAAAAAAGGAGGTCATACAGCATTAATTATATCTAATCCTTTTCAGAACAATTTGAAGTTGGACAAAATGCTGTACTAAAACAGCTGAAGTCGTAAATAAGCCATTAATTTTGTAACTTTACATATTACATGCATTTTCATACCCTGTTGCCTTTGTCAATATAATTAATTCCTTTGCTGAAAAGAACCTTTTGCATCTTCTAATACTTTAAAACCACCAGTAGAACAGGACACTGTGTATTGCAGGTAGTTCTTTGTTCCAGCTTTCAACATTTGCCTTGCTGAGCCGAGAGCCAAAATAATTGCCATAATGCAACAGATAAGGGTGAGGTCCAAAATCACATCTGAGGATCCAGCTGTCCGGAGCTAAAGGTTGCCTGCCTGCTCCTGCTGCACTGCACTGTTAGAATCTAAACTTACTTCTCTGTTCCTATAACTTATCTCCAATGCCCACACATTGCCCACCTGTGGCTGGCAACAAAATATTTTACAGATGTAATTTCAACATCTGTCTGCCCTAAATGACAAAGTGTGCAGCTGAAACAGCTTTGGTTTAGGACCAGACCCTGGGCTTCTTCTAGTGAGACAACGTTCCTGCTAGCTTCATGAGAGAAAGGATGGAGTATGGAACATTCTTGAAAGGTCAGCACAGAAATGGAGGGAGGACATAGAATGAAGTCCACAGATGTTTCTTATTCCAGTGGAAATCAAACTTGAGAGGGTTTTATGGATGCCTTTGTTATCTAGAATGTGGGGGTACTCTATGAGCTAGAAAAAGATGACCTATTGGACAAAAAATAATATCAAAGATATAAGCCAAAAAAGTAATACAAAAAGGTGATTTGGGCATTTAACTCCCTTTTGAAAATGGAATGCAGACATGGAATATGGTTATGTTTCTTTGGCTAGGTACTCTATAGCAATGGAAGTTAAAAAGGAATTAATTCCTCTCTGCTCCTGAGCAAGTTCTCCTTGGCCAGCCATTATGGAAGAACAGGAGTTGTATCTACAGTACCTGCATTTGGAAGGCACAACACACTTTAAGAACAAATATTGGAAACATCAGCCCTGTGTGCTTTGTTCTTCCATTTGTTAGCCCAAACTGCAATGACAGAAATGCACACCTGACAAAGTACAGCATTCATAAAAGTCAAACACAAGTATTGCAGACTCCTTCCTTATCAGAAATTTGATGGACATGCAGCCTGCCAGCATTCCCCTCTGGCAACACCATAACTGCTCTGGCACCTCAGTTTAAGTATCAGAGTCAAGAAAGACAACCAAGACGTGCATCTACCCAAAATGAACAAAATTGTCACTATTAAAGACTTCAGTTTAAGGGGACTGAGATCAAAGCCCCTCTACAGGCAATACAAACATTTTCCTCACTTGCCATTGCAAATACAGAACAGGTTTTGATAATACTGAAAACGACACTTTTCAGACTTAGCATTTGAAGTAATGCCACAGTTTTTCAGGATGTCTACACTGAAAGCTCTGAACAGTACTTCAGATAACACATAATTCTCTCTCTCTAAAAATATAATGAAAATAACACAATAGTTATAGAATACAATAGCAAATAGCCAGCATGTTCCAGGGGTGGGTTGGGGAACAGCCCTGAAAAAGCAAATGGACTTATACACAATGTGTGTAAAATAAACTGTAACCAAGTTGGCTAAAAACCTAATAAATGTGCACTTCTGTTGTTAAGGGCAAACAGCCCACTGTCTGCTGTGCTTACTGTCTGAAAAGCCTATGACAAAATTCTGCATGGTAAGAGGAAGAAACTGCTGGCATTTAATTCTAAATGTATAATTCTGCCAAGTTCAGCCAAAGTGCTCATTCAGAGTTCAAAGGAATAACACACATGAGTGAAAAAAATTACATTCTCAGAGAAAAGGCCACTAGACAAAGGATAGTTTTCATGGATGCCTGCACTCATACTATGGGAAGGCTCACAGCACTTGGAGTTTGTTTTGTGACATGGCTTGATATAAATGCACTGTGAAGGAAAGGGATAAAGATATGCATCTCTGCTGCCCTCACTGTGACTGTCTCAGAAAAAAATTCCCTTGGTTTCTAACAGTACCCATATGCTTACAGGGAGTAAGCAGCAAGGAAGAACTCATTAATTTGGTTTTATTGAGTTAAACAGTATTTTCATACAATAAAGACTCCACACCAAAAAGGTTTAATTACATCCTTCACTATCAAACCACACCCTTATTACTCCTACCACCAAAATAAAAATATTCTTGCTTCACTGATGGTTAACAACTTATTTACTTTCAAAAATTAACAAGTTTTATTACAAGTGCTGCAAATTCAACACCTGGGTAATCAGTTATATTTATGCAGGAATAATGGACAGCTTGCATAACTTCTCCCAAGTGGTAAGTTTTGCTTGGTGTGTTTGATAGCTCACTCACTGAATGCAGCTAGTATTAGCCTTTCTAACAAAAAGATAAAACACATGACACTTCTCTGATCCAATGCATTTGCTGGTCTCTCCTAAATATGTGTCTATCAATGAAATCTATATAATGTGTAATTTCTTATCAGATACTTATTGGTTTTGAAATTACTTCCCTAATACAAGCAAATTAATTCAAATAGTATGATGGGAATTTTTTCCCTGAATTTATTCTCCTGCAGTGTATATGTAGCATTCTCTGAGAGACATTCATGCATACACAGATCAAAAGTAAAATTTATGAACAGCAATTTTGGGAGCTGAACTTTGAAACACCAAAATGCACTGTAAGATGCAATGTTTTAGGGTTTTTTGTTTGTTTAAGACTATTTGTAAAACTGTACACAGGTTTTTTGGTTTTCATTTTTTTGCAAAGAATAGGAACTGAGACAGACTACACAGAAAAACAGCTAAGGTATATATTGTAACCTTCCTTTCCACAGTCAATATCAGACAAAATCCAAACTTGAAATGTCCCAGTAAACTATAAACTCAAAAGGCACAAAGAAGTGAGCAGCAATTACAATACAACATAATTAAGAAAATGCTGAAGAAAGGGAGAGGGTGGCAAAACCACAAAACCCACTGTCAAAATCCCCTTGGATCCAAGTTTCACCATTGAGAGGAACCAAATGCTACTTGCAAGCCAAACCTCTTGTTATAACAGAGAAAAACTTCAGCTCAAGGAAGCCTCTATTTCTTTTATAGCTGAATTAAAGCTTGAACCAATGACCAGGATTTCACAGAACAAAACACTACTAACTAGTGAGAATTGTGATGAGGATTAATACAAATGTCCCAGCTATAGATGCTAGAATAGATGAGAAATGATGAGATAATCATGTCACTGCAGCTGTTGGTGAGGTGGTTGTGGTACAGACAAGGCAGGGCTGGCACCTCCCTTACTGCACTGTGGGCTTAAGCACAGCACTGCCTGTACCTCCACAACTCCAATAAAACCTGAATTAATTCATAAAAGTCAAAATGTAATCCCAAATAAGAAACAGTTTGATAGCAAAATGATCATAAACTCTCTTCCTACCAGTGATGAATTACCCAGGCATTCTGGGTGTAGAACAGCTGATACAAACAACAACTCCATGGCCTTGAAGTGTAATCAATTACCAGCACAACCCATGAACAGAAGTGGTGAGAAATGGCTGAATTCCCAATCTGATTCCTATAACCCAAGATACATTTATTGAAGTATGGTCATCTTGGCACAAAATGGGTTTGGATGGAATGCAATTATCTGTTTGAAATACAGGCTATCATCCCCAGAAAACATATTATGACCTGAAGCAGGATCTGATGAAACCACACAGTGCAGCAGCAAAAGATAAATGTGTTCCCCTTATTCTCTCCTTTATACAATCCACTCCCTCCCTTCCAATATACAATCCATTGAAAACACCTAGTTCCTGGAAAATATATACTGCTGCTTATGCAGGCAATAAGTGCTTTTAGGTGGACAAAACTATAAAATAAAATTGCTTACTCCTTTCAGCTTTGTGATACAATCACTGCAATTCTTCTCAGGATGACAGAGATGTATAACTAAGTTAAATAATTGTCTTCTTTACTTCCTAGGTTCAACTCTGAATTCATCTGTAGCACTCATGTCAAGTGATTGGAGTTGGAAAGAGTATTTTTAAAGCAGAACAGACAAGAATTGACAGCTTTTTTTAATCTGGTGCTAACATAAGAAAGGCTTTTCGATCCTGTGAGAAATGTAAGGGAAATTAGTTATTTTTGGCAATATTTCACCCACTGATATGTGTTTCTGTAATACAATCAAGTGCCATAAGTACTATTCCTCCCTAAAGGAGAGGTTTTAAACTTCATATAGTAACAGTGACAATTGCATAGGTTTCACAATTCACTTTCCCCCATCCTCTTTTTTGGTGTTTGAAGAGGCTTTGTACAGAAAAAACAGCAACAAACTGTGTGTTCTTCTTAAGCAGAACTGACATCAAAGACGAGTTGTGACAAAGAAGAAAAAAGTGCTGATCACTCAGGGCTGCAATGCACTCGGGGCATCCACGGCAGCAGCTCCACGGGGGACTGAGCACGTGAATTCCTCTCCTACCTGGACTGCTCACATCCAGCTTTAACACAAAGGCATTTGCTTAACTCTTGATCCTGTAAATGCTTACACACATGCTTAATTTACACCCACAGATTGCCACAAAATTATGCCCCACCCAGAAAGCTGTTCATGGTCAATGATATGTCTATGTATGCACAAACCAGTGTCTTTACAATAAAGAGAACACTCTATGTTTCACCAGCTGTGTTCATCTGAAGAGTTTATTGTACAAACTCCCACTTAGCCTTACACAGTAGGCAGCTATTTATCTGCTGATAAAAGTTTGTGAAGTTAGTGTTAGTCCCATGCCAAACAGCTTGGAGGCATTCTGGAATCATGGGACAATTGACAGGAAATCTGTTGTCATAAATTCAGGTCCCACTGATCAATATGGGTTAAGATAAATTAAACCCACAGTATGTTGCTGAAACAGTATGAGGCACTGCAGCTTTCAGCTTTGTCAAACACATTATGTTCCCCCCAGTAATTAAAACAGAAATGCCAGCAAGCAGCAAATGCTCTTGTTAGAGAGATTCTGATGTTAATAATTATTCTAAGAATTACTGGGAAGGGGAGGAAATCTCTAAATCTTATTTAGTTTCAGTAATCTTCAGCTGTATAACTGCTAGAAAAGAATTTAGGAATTTTCTCCCTTGTGTATTTAGTTTCACACTTTTAAGAAAGTATTTTCTTTGCTACCAAGTATAGCAGTGGCTGAAAAAATGCAAGTTTTTATGAGTAAATGCTCAATTTCAATAGATGCCATGAGACATGCATAATTTACCTTTTAAACTTCCATTTCCAATTTTCTCCTCAGACTAGCACTTAGAGAAAAGAAACACATGGGTTACAATACCATCATTTCACCTTGAAATGCCATAGTGTGCAAGTCAGCAGGTAAATTTATATAGACAATCTTCTGTCTTTCTGAATTATTCAAGATAATCTTCAAGTTCTCTTTGACTGAGGATAGCATGTTCAAATATGGCAGCTCCAGGCTTTATTATACCCCTCTATAAAGACTGTGGTAATTTAAATGACTTGGTGATTCTGTACAGCAGCACCAGGCACAAAAGCAGAGCTGACAACACACTTAAGCTTAACCCTAAAAGCCATTCTACAGATGCATTGATTTGCTGAGCTTAAGAGTTGCTACCAGTCCACCTGAAAGGTGTGCAGGAGACACATTCAGCCCCTTGCACCATCACAAAAACAGCTGGAGAGGAACTGTCACTGGCAGCCAACAGAGCAGCATAAGGCACAAATTGCTTCAGCATAGAAGTTAAATAGCAAAATATTTATAAAGGTTAGAGTCCAACAGCTGATGTTTGTTGGAACAACTGAGAGTGATACTTAATACTGAACAAATGTATACTTTGTAATAAATTAATTTGTTTTCAACGGAAGGCTGTCAAATTAATTACTTGATATGTTTCTCATAAAAAAAGAAAAAAAAAATGAGTTCAAAGACAAGATGTTGCTGTTCATTCTCCTACCCTGTGCTGCCATACTTATCACAAGACTGCTTTTCTGACTTCTTGAGTGTGAAGAAAGTTCATCAAACATAGAACACAGTTTTAGAGCAAAGCAAAAGTTCTGAAATTTGAAATAAACTCATAATAAGTAAACAGAGTTTCTAATGACACTCGGTAACAGGCTTTATATGGAAAAACTTGACCGTATCTCTATGCCTATTTCCATGCTGACTCATCTGAACAGATTATAAGGAATATAAACTCACTACAAAAGGTCTGGTAGCCTCCTGGATCTGATTTGAGATGTGAATACTGGAGATATGAAAGTACAAAATACATGATCAAAAACATCTAGGCTTCCAATCATGCCCTGCTAGTGAGACTGAGAGCTTGCTAAATCTGACAGAGATTTTTTTGTTGTGTTTGTAAAGCGCAAAACATAAATACAGACCTCATACATATGGACTAAAGTACAGGCACAATATATTATTATATACACCTTTGAAAACATACAGCAATCCTCCGGTAATTTAGCTGTAGCAATCACATCTATGCTTTTTTCATGTGGCAGGTTGAAATCTGGGGCATTATCTGCTTTCCAAGACCTGTTCTGTAATAATCCTGCTGGAATGCACAATGTGTACAAACCCCCTTAGCCTGCCCTTTAAGAGTGAATGTCTACTGTATTTCATCAAAGCTATACACTTGTTGTGTATATGTGCAGTGCTCTGGTTAATCACAATATTTGCAGTACTTTTCTTTCAGATATTCTTTGGCAGGGACCCATGAGAATTTCTCTTAGATGGCTTCCCTGCTTGCTTTTCCTTTCATTTGGGAAGGGGACCATAACTAACATCGTGGGTGCTCTCTGCTTGGACCCTACACTTAGCAGTTCATATAGTTACATTAACTCTCATGGTATTTATTCATTCAGCAAAATTGTAGCATTCAGGGAGGGCGGTAGGGAGTAAAAAAGGAGAGAGGGAAGGAGGGGAGAGGGGGAGAAGCACCTATTTCTGTTCTAAACATTTTGCTACCTGGGCCTGTTTAGGACCTTCTTCTCTATCATGACATGGTGTCTCTTTAACCAAAAGTCATATAAAAGTTTTGCACACTGACTTCTTGATAAATTCCACTAGGCCTGAACAGAGTTCTCTTATCCTACAGCCCTATTAGCCTAGATTTCAGAGTACTTCCACAGATCCCACTGCATTTATCTCAAAGTCCTTGGGAGTGTCTGCCACTCTCTTCCTAGCTTAGTTGGTAGTAAGGCTGTGGTTTGAACACATACAGGCTGAAATCTATTCTTGTCTTGAATCCTCTTTGCCCCCAAACTATCACAGTTCTGAAAAATCCTGAAATTATGCACTCCTTTTCCTCTTGAATGACTTCCTGGAGAAGTCCAAGAGAGTACTACATCCTTGTCAAGGGGGATCCAGTTCACTGAGGGGTTTAAGAAAAGTCACTATAAAAATACTGACAATGTACTATTCACTATGCACAGAATAATTTGGATTCTTCCTGCATGTGTATAATTTTCTTTACTACATTCATTATTGTTCACACTTCTGACAGAGGCATCTATCCAAATTATATAGGTATACTTAAATTATGCCTAAAGCCAAAAGAATGGCTTTTCAGGGAATGACAGAAAGCATCAGTGTGCTTATTTTATTGGCTTTGCAGGCTGGAAGTTCCCATGAAAGATTAGGTAAGATGATTTGCGCTTTTCAGTTGCAAAGCTCAGGATAAGCTGGATGTTCTCAGGACATGTTCTCAGCACTGTTCAACTTTGCTGAATGTGCAGTTCCATTGAACTCTGATTACTACAGAGTTACAGCTCACTGGCATAAAGCATTAGCATGATATTTTACATTTTTCCCCCATCAGCCATTAAAGAATGGTGCAGGGGAAAGAAAACAGCATTCTGAAACAAGAATCACAGAGGAAATAGGCACCTTATTTAAAGCAGTGACAGCAATCTTAAATTTATCAAAATGTTATTTCAGGACTATCAGTGAGCAAATCTGTGCACAACAGCATGGGTTTGTTTGTCTGGGAAAAGACCCATGAAACATACAGTACTTTGCACTTTTTATGAACAAGAAAGCAATAACCTTGATTTACAGTTACAGGCTGCAGGTTAAAGGAGTCCTTTCAAAAGGAAAATCTTATGATCAATGCTTTCAAGCACTGAAATGCACAACTGAATAAAACAGATGCAAAACCCAAAGCCACAAGCAGGAGTTGATGAAAGCACACTGTAATTCCACATGTTCTGCTGCACAGCCAAATTACCCAGACCAAACACCTCCTCACTTTTCTAGCACACAAAGGAGGGATTTGGAACATGGCTTTTCAGACTGGTCAGGTGAAGAACTTTAAATATTATTGTGTGCTTCTCCAAGAAGGAACTTTTTTGTGTGAGAAAGAGAATAGTGTGAAAATGTCACCTGAGAACTTCTGGAGAGTAAATTCATCTTTTTATCACTGTAAAAATCTGAACAGGAGCCAAAGAGTCAAGCAACTCAACCATCAAACTGAGATTTGCATTGAGCAGACACATCTACACAGAGAATAAGGTTTAGAGTAGCTTGTACGTACTGGACCTGTTAGAAGTCACTAGCATTCTTCATAATTCATCCCATCTATTTATTGCTTTTAAGTGTAAAAATGATCATTCTTACAAATACTCATATTAGTCCTTCAGAGAACAGAGCTGCTGATGACAACTCCTGCAGAAATGGCTGGTGTGCTGCTTTTACATTCATGGAGTAATCATCAGCCCTATTAAAACAGGCATTAGGTTTCCTTTAGTGTCTCTAACAGATTACTGCTGGTGAAGGGACAGAGTCACAGAGCCAGGATTCTGCCAGTACCAGCACCCACTGAACAGAAAGAATCTATGGACAGAGAATTCTAAAAAGGATCTGCTCACCTCAATCGTTTCCACAGCTTTCCACAATTACCTGTAACAACAGTACCGTGACTGAAAAACCTCCAAATAAAAGTGGTGAATTCACATGTGCTGATGGTCGAGGTGCAATTACTTGCTAAGTTGGGGTTGCTTTCATTCTTCAGTCATGTTTCTTACATGGGGAGCAAAATAACATTTGATACATTACACATTGACCAGTGCTGTGCCAAATCTGTGCAAAACGAACCGACATGGAAGGCTGAAACAGTTACAGTATTTTAAGATGTGGTATGAAATAAAATCTTTCCCTAAATCCATTATGACAAATTTCTTATTCAGATAAAAATGAACCTTGAAATGACAGAAAATCAAATAAATTCTAAGATGCTGGGTATGCTTTTTGATAGAAGAAAGTCATAAGCATCTAAATAAACATGCCTTAGTCTTGAAATCCTTCCAAAGCTTTTAAAAATACTCACTCCCTCCCACACAGTGGGAGATATGAAAGATTCATAGCTTCCCAAAACAAGGTTAATTTTAACAGGTTCCTCCACATGTATTTAAAAGCCTATTATATACATGAATCTGAAGGAATTATGGCTCTGAATTAATTTTTCTCTACTTTCTACAGCAGATATAAAAGGGAGTGAGCTGAGTAGGATTTCTAAAGTTGCAAGAAAAATAAAATCATGAACATATGCCTCTACTTCAGTCTCCTACCCTGAATGCTGTGTGCTTCTGTGTGGAAAAGCATGTGGATGAGTCAAACACAGCAGGGCTTGCTGGGTTAAGCTTTAATGGTCAGCTCAAAGGGCAAGTTTTAGTTTTTATTCCAGTTGGTCCCATCTCTGGCAGAGGGGAAGGTGGGTCAGCTTGTAACCATGGGAGGCATTAAAAAACAAAACAACTCCACAATGAAACTTTAAATACTTAACAGTTTGTTCTTAGATAATCAGAAAGTCTGACAGTTTAATATTTCTACCATCATGTAGAGAGCTTCTGCATCTGCAGCTTTAATGAAAGGTGGACATGGAACACAAGTCCTGAACGGCAGTAAAATTTTACATTACAGCTCTGGTCGCTACCATGTGGCTCTGTAGATGAAAAAAGCTTTATCTGACAGAAGTCTCATGAATTCTACCTCTCAAGAACTTGTACACTAGTGTACAAGTGTACACTAGTACCTCAGGGTAAGATCATCGGCATTTTAGATCAGCAGTCTCACTCACTACTGAGTTAGACTCCTCAAACAAGAACTTTCCTTGTTAAACAAATAACATCTCTTTAAATTCACCTTTAGGTGAAGAGTCATTTGGGCAATGCCTGTTTGCTCAGCCTCATTAATATACAGTTTGATAAAGGATGAAGTTTACTACTGTATAAGATGAAGTCCTGAGAAAAGGCAAAGGAAAAGACGCAGCATTCATTTTGAGAAGGACATTAAAATAAAAAAAAAGTGCCCAAACTACTTGGCATGAGAAACACACCAGCTGCACTTTACTAATCCACAGCTGATCATTGGAAAGAATCACAAAACCACTCAACCATCAGCATGAGTTCCATTTTATTGGCAAGAATTGAGAACAAAATGGAATCAAATAAAACTCATAATACTGGCTATTAAAAAATTTGGCTTGTGTTTGATGAAGTGTGTATTATTCACTCTCTGCTCAAGTCAACCATGGAATATGAAAAATTGAAACTTGAAATATCAAATGTACGAATTTGCTAGAAAACTGTTTCATTGTTATGGCCTCATGGCTGCAAGACATTCACCCAGTGAACTGGCCACAAGTCCTTTGGAAGTGTTCCAATGAGGGCCAAGAACGGAACGTACCACTAAGAAACACCCAGAGGCATTCCCTTGTGCTCATGGCTGAGGCCCACTGCCAGAATACACATGGAATAATCTGCACAATGTCTGTGCCTGTACCTGCTGAAGCTACAGGATTCCATCAGTAGTTTTTGCTGAAGGGAGGTTGTTTTTCTCCTGTTCTTACAGCAGTACTTGCTGCCAGTAGAAGCTGTCAAATCGACACATTTTCAAATTTCATACAACTTCTGCAAATCTTTCAGTATGACTTAGACTGTATTCTGCAGCCTCAAGCACACAGTGTAGTTTAGTACCAGTTCAAAACAAATTTGGTAAATAACATCTTAAACACAGTCAAGACTAAACCTACCACTACTTGTTTTGCTTAATGATCTTTTTATAATAAACACATCTCAGAAGTTTAGCACCATAAATTAGAATGAAAATACTTAAAGTATTAAATAAAGCAATCTTGTTCTGAGTTTTGTTAGATAATATTAAAGGTAACTCCTTTTTCTCATGTTTATGACCCTTTGATCAGTATGTGAGCATTTCTCAGTGCTGGAGAGGGGAGGAACGGAGAAGGGGAATACGGAAAATGAAAAATCAAAAAGGTAATACAAACTTTGCTTTCAAGGCTCCTGTCCACAGTCATGATAAAAACAGCTCTATGATGACTGCTTGATTAAAAATTAATTGCTGGGGTAATTTAAAGATATAGCTTATTTAATAATTAATGTATAGGAATTAAATTGGACTATTCACTGAAGTCTTATTATAAGGCACACTTGGAAAAGATCCATGATTTTATTGTATAATTAGGGATGGAGGGGGAATCGACTGCATCTTGGAAAAAGAATGCCTCCTGTCACATCTGATATCTGTCCTGTGCAACAACTGATCCATTTTTTGGCTCACTACAAGGGAATACCAAATTTTAATGTAATACTGCAGAGTGAGGTCCTTTCTATATAACACAGCTCTATCTAGTGGCTGATTAATCCAAGTGCATCTGGCTGGTGAAAGAACACTGAACCATTAACATGATGAAGGCCAGGAAAGTGACACTTTGTTATTCTGAGCTACTTTTACTCACTTTGCATAAGCCTAGAAACATACCAGCAAAGGTTGTAATGGCACCTAAATCCTACCTTTCCATACACTGATAAATGTGATTTGGTGGAGAGCTCTCTTGGTACTGAACATTTTTTCCAATACAATTTGCAGGAGCAAACCAAGGGTTCAAATTCCTATTGAGGCAGGGTACTAAATACTGGTGTGACAGATAACCCCAGAGAAGTTGGACAGACTGTCCCTGTGCTTCATTACATGCCTGTTACATGCATGTGCTTACCCCCTATGTCGGGAATGTGCCAGAATGGCTGTCTGAGCAACGTCAGAGATGGCTGGGAAGCCTCTGTGTCCACTTGGTTGCTGCTGTGGGACACAGGAAGGTTTGCAGCCATTCCCCAGCCTCAGCACTGTGGGGTAACACACAGTCTTTAGCAGGCTGAGCTGGGTGCCTGTCCCTGTGAACATGACACATTGAACCCAAAAAAAGCTCTGAAGCCCAGTGCAGAAAATCCAAGTGGCTGCTGCATTTTCCCCCAATCTCATCATCCATCTAGAAGATATACTGGACATTAACCTGTGTCAGCTTCTAATTGAACATAGCAGAAGGAGACCTGCCGACCTCTGTCCTGTGTAACTGAGTAATGGATCCCATCAGCACAGCAGAAAGGTCACTGCTTTTTGCTGGTAATTAGAAAAGCTTCACAAAAGTGTGCCTACATTTTTCCCAAGCTCATCAGGCCACTTATCCACTGGAGGCTTAAGGAAATAATGGGTATTCACATAGCAGTTATTTGAATAATGGTCTAATGATAATTCTGGTTAGTAACTGCACAAATAAGTATAGTTTCATTTAAACTAAAGCAATCCTGCTACAGATACTAGTGTAGCAAAATTGAAATAGCAATGAAAAAGCACTGCAGCTGGGGAAAACGACTCATACCTCATACAGTAGCCAACAACAAAATATAATGTGGATTTTAAACACCAATTAAGGCTAAGCCCCCACAACAGTTCTAAGAAATCAGCTTTGAATGTTGTGTAACTCTACCAGAAAGCCTGGAAATCACCTCTCCTTTAGAATGATTAGAATACGTGAATTGTGAGCCTGTCAATACTCCTGGAACTGGGATTAGGTAATTCTGACCACTGAAAGCTTCAACTGCAAACACACTCTCATTCAAGCTGCATCTGCTTCTCTACATATTGTTCCAGAAAGCTACTTCAACACAGCTTCCTTATTTTGAGTACAGGAAATAAATAGGTTTGCAGCCCAATTTTCATGTCCTTTTCAACTCATGTTTTATTTAGCATTTCTGCAACCATAACACAGGTTGACATAGAAAAGTTTTACTAGTGTATTTTCATTCTAAATTACTCAAATCTGCTCTACATTAAGCAGTATTCTCACAAAAGAGTAAAATGCATTTGATGTCTAGTGTGCCTGTGCACAGAAAAGCACTTACCTGTTTCAACACTTTGAAGAGCAGTAGAATCATACTAACATATACAAGCTAGTGAAAATTTAGTATCAGTAGAATATTTTACCTTGTCAATATGACAATTATTTTAAAATCAAAGCAATTTGACCAAGTTGGATACCCCATATTCATACCACTCCCCATATCTTCATTTAATGAATTTTTCATAGCTTCTGTTTTGTTTCAGAGGGGAAAAAAAATAAATCATAGTGATAGCAAGATGTCTTTCTCTAATTCTTGATTCAGGCAGCTTGCTAATGAGTTAGACCCATAAGATTAACAGGGTTTTGTGGGAACCAGTTCAGATTATTTTCTAACAAAAGAAGTTCTAAATGCTTAGTCAGGTGCCTGAACCTACACACCTGGCTCCAGTTCAGGTTCCTGGTGTCTCAAAGGCATCCTCCCAGGGCTAGTATCCCAAAAGGTCTAACCAGGACCTCCTCAGCAGCTAGAGGCCAGAGAGGATGGAAAATGGGACTAACAGTTTAAATTCACTTAGTTTCAAGTAAATTCAAGCAACCTTGTGCCTTTCTTCTAATATGCCATTATACAAAATAAAGGCAACAAGGCTCTCCCCTAGTGCTTGAAAAAACATTACTTCAGAACATCTGTAATTCAAATGAAAAAACATTTAGAAATCCTACTGAGTGACACAGGTGAATGTCAGAAAGATCAGAGATTCCATTAGTGGGTTTATTTATCCCAACTACTAAAGCTTTATCAACAGCAAAATGTTAATACCATAGGATTTATAATGGGAGAGGGAAGTAATGATTAAAATTAACTAGGCCACAGACTGGAGTGGGACAGCAATGACAAACGCGCCTGGCCAGCCGTGTCCAAGGAGTTCTTTCCCTTCTGCTATTTCCTGAATGAAACACACAAATGCAGCAGTAACCCTGAGCTCACAGCCCCTCCTGAGCAGGGCTCCTCAGGAAGGCTGTCAGGAGGTGCCTGTGTTTCCAAAGGCCCAAAAGATCAGGATCCATGTACGCTCAGGGCTAATCTCCCTCAAGGCCAAGCCTCAGCACCTCGCACCCCTCAGGTGTCGAGCAGGTAACGTGAGGCAAGAACAGCAGTGTCCGAAACACGAACAGCTTGATGGGACAAGTAAAGCAAGAATCTGATGATTGGTTCAACAAACCGTTCAAGGGCTGGGGATTCACTAGGTAGTGGACTTCTATAGTTAAAACTATTTTGTTATTCTTTGTTATTCTTTTCCTTGCAATAATGGCGTTTGGAATCCTTCGTCCCTTAGTTCTCAAGGCCATTAGTGGTCTCATTCCTTCTATCTCAATAGTTAATCACATAGAGAGGAAAACCTTGAAACAGTCTAACTCTCCCACCTACTCCAAGCAGTGAGAAAGATCATAATTTGAATCCAGAATAACCTGATATTCTTCTTTCATCTTTTAAACAAAAAAAAGATGAGATGTTGTAACCCTGTATCCAAGGTGTATTAAGAATGGTATGTCCCTGTAAAACCTATGGACTGACCATCTGCTATCTTATTGGCAAGAAGCCAAAGTTTCTCCTCCTCTTTTCCTGACCCTAGAAAAGACCCCAGACTTTGGGAAACTTCCTCTTTGTCCCCTGGATCCAGCGTGAAGAAATAAACCGAGGAAAACCCTGGGAGAAAGAGCCTCTTCGTATCTTTTATCCTGTTCGTGTTATCCATCCCAGGCTTGCCTTGCTACAGAATTGCCAGTGAGCAGGGAAGCCTCGAAGGAGGTAACACAGCACAGATCAGGCATTCTGGGCCATGGAGGGCACTGCTGTGGTTGTGTGCCTGGGGGGCTGGAAACCAAAACCAAAAAAAATGATTTTAGATGAGATCAGTGTGGTACTGTGCCTGCCCCTGGGTCCTGTGGGGATCCTCCTTCTCCCAGCTTTTTGGTTTACAGTAGATCTACATGCAGCACTACTTAGCAGCAGAACTATAATTAAAAAAGAACAAAAATCAGTGTTACTTGATGTCAAGATCCTTCTGAGAAGGTGGAGCACTTCTCTGGTAAATTAACTATTCTGAAGACAGAAGGTTGATACAACAGTTTGGGACTCTCTGAGGATGAGAGACACCGCTAAACAGCCAGAGTTACTCTGACAAAGGCACCTCGTGTCAGTGTTTCAACACTCAGAGCTAGTGATTTAGGAAAGCACACTGACTTTTCACCTTTCAACTGCTCTGTTCAAATCTAAGTCTGACAAATACAAACAAATAATGTCTGGTCTGCTTCTGGGAATGAGAAGAATCAGGATTTTGTAAGGATGGCTCAACAGAACTGTGCAGTGAAATTAGACCTAAATACAAAAGCATGTACAAAATTCAACAGTAAAGTCAAAATATTCTCAACTTGGGATACTAAGCATCAGGCTAAAAAAAATCATGAAAGGTAAAAAACCTATTTTCTGAAACTAATGAGCTCAAGCTGACTTGCACTTCTGTACAATTTGCAGCTCTAGAACATCTTGGTGAAGGATGCTGTGCTGACCAAAAGGCAACAACAATTTCACTTGAATCCCCCCAGTATTACCTCTGATCCACACAGTCCATCCCTGGAGTATCTCTATCTACTGAGGGACAGCAACTACATCCTTCCCTGTTCTGCAGCACTCCCTTGACAGTGCTGTTCTAGCCCTGGGCAGCACAGATTTCTGGGCTGACCTAGAACAGCCTCACACCTGACCTCTGAATTTAATAGACATTAAATTAAAAAAAACTTGTCAGCTCATTAGCAGTACACCTGATTCCCACCTGGATTTGCAATCCTCAGTTTCATGAGCAAATCCATGTCTACAATCAAAAATATTTAGAAGACTCACTTAAAACGTAAGTAAATTATTAAGTGATTAAGAAGTAATTTCAAAACAGCAAACCCTAGGCCCTGAGAAATGATCCAGCTAATCACATGCTGAATAAATCTTTTTAAAAGCTTTGGAATTTACCCTTTACTCTTCAATTCCAAACTAAAAAAGATTTTACATTTGGAAAAATACAACATAAAAATCACCACCAACAATGTAGAACTGGACAAAGATATTTATTACTTATTGTGAACATCAAGCCTAAAACCAAATGCATTCCTCTTCATCTGTCAGTGTCTGTAAAATACATTAAGAAATAAACCAACAAAGAAGTTAATGACTGTATTGTATTAGGATGATTGTACTAATGATTACATTAGGAATAATCTTGGGTACTGTGCATCAGAAACAATAGAGGATGAACCCCTGAACAACTCATTCCTCCCTTTTTTTGTGTAAGAAATTTTTTAATACAAGACCTGCAACAAGAAAATTGGGGAGGAGAGAAATTAAATTTAACTAAAACCACTGGAAATAAAAAAATGGAAAACATTTAAATGTCTATTCTGTTAAAAAAAAAAAATTACAAACAGTACATTTAGTGAAGCTTAGTAACCACTGCTTGCTTTTCACTAGTAGGGACTTAAGCAGCTATTAATCACATGAAAGTAGATATTAAGGAATATTAATCCATACCAGCTGTTACATCTTTTACTGTGCTATTATTAGAGATTAATCTTTATAGAACAAGGCTGCCTTTTCATGTCATTTCCAAGAGGACATCATACAAGCTGATACTGTTTTACAGCACACCTTCACAAAGAGGTGAAGCAAGCAGGTGCTAATGATTACATGGTGGAATTTTATTCAAATTCATCCTCAAAATCTAAGCTATTTATGCTTAGAGGAGACACTCACTGTAATCAATTGATTAATTAATTTTTATTGTGACTGCAAAAAATTGCTTTTATAAATTCCTATTTACATCAAAAGAACCAGGATATTCTCCTAGTGATATTGAATCTTCTCTTATGGAAAGTCCAAGGCCATGCAATTTTCTATCTTCAGTACCTAGGAATTTACACAGTTTAAAACTTCTAACATGACATCTAGGATTTTAATAGATTTCTAACAAAACAGAATCAACACTGTGAGCATAAAATTCTCTAATGAAACATAAACCCCTGTCAGGTGAGCCAGGTTATTGGAAGAGCAATTGCTTTAATTATTGGATACACTTCATAGGTGACTGCATCTGCGCACTCCAGAGAAATTCCTATTGGATCACATGTTGATGGAATGCTATTAAAATCACAAAAAGCATCACAACTCCTTCAAAAAAGTAAAATTACTGGCAGAAAAGGCCAGCATTATCCATTAAAGATTATGAGATTAGCATGAAAAATAAGCTTCTAATCAGTTTCTTGAGTTTTGGATAACATACTACCAGCTGCGCTAAGGAAATCAGTTGTCATAGTTACAGGGGAAAAAAAAATCAATACCTGCAGTCTCCTCATTTTCTTAAATGCAAGACTCTTCTCTAATTATGTCACAATTAATCATCAGGATACCTCTGTTTTTTCACTCATTTGATGTGAGATTGATGTTCCAGACTGAATGTGTGGTGGTTTTCTAGCACAGCCTAAACGGTGAGGAAGCAGTTCTTTAGTCTGGGGTGGGCTGAGTCACTGCTCTCTCACTCTTCCCTGCAAGTCTCTCAGTATCTGCTCAGCAACCACCGCCCTGTCACCCTCCCCTGATCTGCTCAAGTCTGCAGAGGCTCCCTTTTCTCACTATTCATGTTCAAGCTGATCTGCTTCAGCTGCCCCCACCTCCAGCCCGGGCAATCTGGCATGTACAGCTGCCTTTCACAGCCCCTGCTACCTGTCTTTAATCCTCTCCACCCTCCTTTTCATCTGCTGATGAACCAGCTGTTGGTTATGTAATACTGGCTTCCAGGCCTTTTCCACTCCTCACAAATAAGTACATTCAAATTCTGCTATTTCCTCTCAGCTTCATGACACTTTGCAAGACCATCTGGCTTTCTGATTCCACCCTGCTAATGCCTGTCTACAGGACTTCTCCCATCTCTAAACTGGATTAAGTGCTAACCCTACAATGACACTTCTGCTGCTTAATATCAATAATTTGCCTGCTAACAGCTGGCAAAAGCACAGGGCAGAAAAAAGTACTGACAACACAAAAAGTAACATACATACTAGGAGGTAAAACTGGGGCCCAAATGTAAGCCCTTAAGCAGGTTATCTCATGGCTTACTTTTTATTTAAAAAGAGGCTTAAAGCAGGGGGGTATATGATCAGAGGAACATTAATCAGTTTTAACCAGCTACAGCTTTTCTAACTTTTCCATTAACACAGATCACAGAAGTTGCACTAGAGATTGGGATCCACATACAACAGAAAACTATTTCTGTGGACAAGGCACATAAAAAACCCAAAGGAAAACAAAGTTTCCCAATTTCACCAAGTAGCAACAAAGCAGTGAAGTTCAACTGGTGGTACAATCCACCACATTGCCCATGAAACGGCTTTTTCTCAACGCTTTCTGAGTCTTGTTTTACTCTGCTACCTATGTTTTTCATCTCCTTTTTAATTCTTTAGATTAAAAGAATCTCAATCACTTGTAGAAGTGATTCTAGTAACGCAGAGTCTAAAATGAAAAAGCACCAGAAAGTTTTTGTTTTCTAAGGCAGTGGCTGATTCTTCGAAACTAGGACAGGAAAGCAGTCCAATCCACATCTTGCGTTGCAAGATCGACTAACCTACTATTGCTACATGAGATAGGAACTAATACCACTTTCTGGGAAAATGATTTTGTCCTTTGTTTGACCCCACTTGTGTTTTCTAGGCCTCTTGCAGTCACATTCTGCCTCTCCTGCTATTGTAAAATAATCCACCTCAGAAGCCCTCCAACATGCATTTGTTGTTCTCCGTGTTTGGAAGTCAGACAGATTTTCAGTATTCATGAGCATTTGTTTCAGTTTGTAGTAAGTATCCACCCTTGACAGATTCCTTCAACAAAGTACAGTCAAAAGTGAAAACTGCTCAAGGCTTTCTGCTCTGATTTCTCTCTATTCAGAGCTGCATGAGGCTTATTTGAGTCTGCCACTGAATAGATGCTGTAAGCAGGAACTAGCAAGAGGGGCAGCATGACAATCAACTATGGCAGATTTTTGTGTGAGACAAGGTGGAATTCACACTGGGAAACCAGCAGCAAAGCACAGTTGCAAAAGACACAAATGCATGCAAATCCCACAGTTGCCAGAAGTGAACATAATCTGCTGAACAGAACAGCAGCAAATTGCTGAAAAGTGAAAAAGCATTACCCCATAACTCTCAAGGTGACTGACACTCAGTCCATGCCATGAGTCCTGTACAGAAGTCATGTCACACACGTATCCAGCTGGGGGACAGGCTGCACTGGCTGCAAACCCTGGGGGTTATGCAGTATTTGCCCAGACATACAGATGTTCTATGAGATGCTCCTTGTAAGTAACAGCTACCATCAGTTTTAAAAACTTGCCAAACATTTGGGCTTAAACTAAACAGCTCCCACAAAACTCCTGACATTTACCTTGCTGAAAGCCATCACAACATAGCAGTTGCATTTAGGCACCACCCTGGGTAGAAGTACACGAGGCTTTAACAGCAACACAGTGCAAGAGGTCTTGTTACTGAATCCATGCTTCTACCCTATCTTGAGCAGCAAGCCTCCATGCCTTTGTGGTAACCTTTCCTTCGTGCTACAGATCAGATATTACTCACTGAATGCACACACCAGCTGCTTCTGTTGGATGTCTGCAATGCACTGACTTGTAGGGACAGGGTTTGCTGCATTGCCGCGTGCCTGACTGTGCTGGATGAGTCATTCCTGCAGAATAGAGACTCCAGTCCTTACGAACAATTTCTGACAATAGAGAGATTCTTAAAAGCCATACCTTGCAGTGCCTGGATGAAACAGGATGTCCTAAGGTCACAGATGTGCCAATGAGAACCTTTTGGTTCTACATCTCAAATAGGGCAAATCCTCTCCTATACTGCTATTCTTCCTTTGGAGGGTGTGTCACAGCAAAACAAAAGCCTTATAACTCACTTGGCAAATTGTGCATCTGCTTAGGGTGTTAAAGGATTTATTTCCAATTCCTATTCAGATCAACTGGTGCTGTCTAACACATACTCTATTATAGATGTTTCTCACAATGCTCTTATCCAGGCTGTGGAAAGACATTGTGATATCCAATCAGCACTAAAGCGCATTGGTGTTGATCCAGCAGGGCAGGGAAGTGATAGAGCCTGCAGAATGCTCTCTGTAGAAAAGATTTATCAAAACTGGACAAAGTTATACACCCAACTATAACATATTTCAGTTTCTCTTAAGAAAACAGCTACTCTGATAGAAATTACTCCAATCTGACATTTCCTTTTGTCATTACAGAGAGGAGTACAGGCCGTGTTGCTGTGTTTGACAGGTTGCTAAGTACAGTCTTTGTTCATTTGAAAAAGGGCAATTTATAACCTGCTGGTATGTTCTTCAGGCATGAGTCTGCTTCTATTTCTCCTTATGGCCATGAAAGTCTACCTGTGAAAAATGTAAAAACTACAGCACTTTATCTCTTGAGCCATTGACTGAAATATTGGCATGTCTTAATCACAACAGAAATTCGGGGGGAAAAGTTTGAAACTCTCAAAAGGAATGGATATGAAAACTATTTCACTGTTATGAAAGGATCTGTTTAACCATAACTGCAATATTAACTAATTGCATAAAACTTCCAAGTATTACCTATGGCCATCCTAAACCTAAACATTGATACTTTGCATC
This sequence comes from Catharus ustulatus, assembly GCF_009819885.2. NCBI lineage: Eukaryota > Metazoa > Chordata > Aves > Passeriformes > Turdidae > Catharus > Catharus ustulatus. The sequence continues at coordinate 5,688,831 of NC_046232.1, read as the reverse complement.
AAAAGGCAAGCAATTTGAAGGAATCACAGCTGCTTGACCAATAGTTTAGGAGGAGAAAGTGAATTCATCCTGTTAGTCTTTTTTTTCCTATTTCAAATTTAATATTATGATAAGAAAGCACAGAAACATACAATATTTTATTAACAACTGCAACTCACTTCAAGAGATTTCACACCAATTTTCAAGCCTCATTAAGAAATGGTAAGACAGATCAAAACAGTGACTTAAAGATGAGACAAAATTTCTGCCAAGAAGCTACATTCTCTCTCATCTAGGTGAATGTATTCATCACTGGTTTGTTTGGTTATTTACAAAACATAGGACAAGTTATTTGCATTAGTTGAAGGTCGAATAATATTTTCTCCTTTGTAATCCATGGAAGTTTTTCCAATAAACTACTGAGTAATACTGAACTGCATTAAAGATATTACAAAGACAAATTATACTTTCTATAGTAGCGCTGTTGAGATTTTTAAAGTTTTCTATCACATTTAGATAAAATATTCTTTAAATTTTTTGTTAGGCATTCCTGTAATTTCTTGCACCACATTTGACAGTCAGGAAGAAGACAGTGATAAAATACATTAGTGGCTCTATAAAAGCTTAAATTTGAGCATCTGGAAGGTTTGTACTGGATATATCTTTACACAGATAATCACAGAGAATTTACAAGCATGGAAGAATTATAGGCAAAGAGAAATAAATGCAGAGTAAAGCTATTTCAATAAAATGGTTTTCTCTTGAGAGGAAAAGAAAATAAGTCATAGTAAGTACATCTTAAAGACATTTAGATCAAGTCAATGGAGATAGCAAGCAGAGATGAAAGCATTGTTTAGTACTAGGAAAGTAATTTGAAGTAATTTCCATTAGTGGGAAAGACAGATCAGTGATCTGTATCCAGATAAACTGCTTTCTTTGCTAATAAACTGAGGTGTTTACAAGACACAAAACCAAAACACAGATACACAAGGACAATCCTTTCTTAAACATTATGGGTTTCACATTTCATTTAAAGCATTCTCTGTTGAGGTAGAGAATTACACCTTTAATTGCACAGCAAGTAGCAACAGCTGGTTTTGTAAAACTGCTCAGGAGATAAAATTTTATCTTCCTCTATAGCACTATTGTCAAAATTAGGGGACTACACAGGAAATCTAAGCAGAGTAAAGAGCTAAGTAAGACACATTTTAGTAGGTCTTGGTATCCCACACTACAGTAAAAACTGGAAGTCAAAATCATGGGCCAGGACCACACACTGTTACACATTCCTTAGAAAAAAGCAAGAGTGAGAGTGGCAAAAGGGAAAAAGATTAGAGTAGCAGGTGAAATTTTCATCATACACCTCAATGCTTGGCCACATCACAAGGCTTTAACCATTTCCTACATGGGTTTTCCAGACCCAAAGCACTACACCCCTACAAGGCACACACATTCAAAACCAGTTTCAATTCCTGTTTTCAGCTGTATCAGCAAAAATTAACATTCAGTACAAAACACTCCCAAGCACAACACTGCCCAGTTTCTTGCCTCGAGAAGTCCTGACTCCCAAATATGAGCACTTCACCTGCCTGGATAATGACAGCGTGCTACTGACATCAGAGAGCCAACCCCCATGATTTCTGGCAGAAGTAACATAGCCTATTAAATAAGCATAAAAGTCTAGGTTTTTTCTCAACTCCAATAACTTTTTTCATTAAAGATAAAGTTTCTGTCTCTGAAATGAACATTAAAGCAAATAAACACCAAAAGAATCAGGAAAACTAAAATAAGCAAGCCATGAAAGGAATTTTCAGCTTTTGAAAGACTACATTTTCTTATAACTAAAGATGTCAAGAAAAACAAAATCTGAACTGTGTTCATTCTACCTTCATTTGACTAGTCTTTCCCACGGGAATAGTGGGACAAAATTAAGCAATTTTTGCCTGGATATTTTACTCTGAATTTATTCCATTAAATAAGAAAAATGCTGTATGCTTTCCAGTATCAAAGCAGGCTTGGAGACATTTTAAAGGGGAAATACTTTTCAACTTCCTTTATCATTATTTCTTTGTATTATTCAATAAATAAAGTTAATACTAGCAGCCCACAGAGCTGGAAGTTATCTGGGGGACAAAGCAAGCAATACACAGTTACTGATGAACTCAAGATCCTTGAAGGACAGCCTGGTTTGTCATGAGGCACCCAGGACCCAGCCATGCAAGCAATGGGCAAAGTTACCAAAGTAACACTTGCTAAGCATTAGCAGATATTTCATTTTGCCACTTCGCCTTACATCCATTAGAGGAGACAAAAAACAAACCCACCACAAACAACTTCTGTTTTGATTCCAAATGTTTAGGTTTGGCCCTGTTGCCAAGAAAATTACAGCTTACTATTATTACAGAATTTTTTTTTTCCATCTAGCACTCATTGTCTGTAATTGGGCCTGTAATACAGGCATTACATGCAGCCTGACAATCTCTAGCACAGAGAAGGGCCAGGGTCCACAGTCAGTACATAAGGACCAGCACTGTAAACCTGTAAATTACTTTATACTGAGATGATGCCTGGAATTCCTCTGGTAGTGGCCCATGACCACCAGTCTCTGCTGAAGAACACCCCCAAACACACTTATTCTCTCTTGCTATCACACATGACTATGACCAATACTGCACATAGTACAGAATCATCTTCTTAGAGAAGGAAATATTCTAATATATACTTAGTTGCCTGTGTGGCATTTTTCTCACAGTTTATATTCCTTCAAACTTCCTTCCACCCCTTTAGTTAGAATCTGACTCCAACACTGTGATGACAATCAGCAGAAATTAGAGGTAAGAGGGTTGCAGGGGTTCAAAGAGTAGACAAGAACTATTTCTCGTTATTTAAATGGAATCAGTTTGAAAAAGACCAATTGAGCTAGAATCTAAGTAATCTCAAGTTGAAGTTAGTCTACATTTCTCATAAAAAGAATCTATCAATGGACAAAATATGTACATAAATTCTCTTAATAGTTCGAAAACAGTTAAGAAATTAATTCTTACTATTCATTTACCACATACAAGCTTATGATAACAACAGTGACCTCACACATAATAAAGTAGTCACTCATGTCTTGTTTCCCCTGCCCTGTTTTTTCATTCATAGCCTACACAGCAAAATACTCTAACCACAGACTGTATTTCTTATATAATCTGTCATGTGTAGTTCAGTGAATCACATCAAAATCTTGTATACATACTACCAGTCTTCACATTTACTGCATCTAAATTGGTGACAAACACTGAGTATCAACAGTCATCAAAACGTGATTTTGAGTATGGATAGGAATAATTACAGGCTAGCCCTGTACAGTGATGTTTAACTCAAAGATCCTTAAGACAGGAACTTGCGAAAGAACTCTTACAACTGGAATAAGATTAATTGCTAGAACCAGTGCAATGAACAGGACTGATACCTCTGAGACTTAAACAAGCACAAAGAGAATAGTTATCATTTATAACAGTACCAGCGGTTAAAAGCAAGAGGGCCAAACAGTGCCTCCAGCTGACTCCCTCTGGCTGTACTATTTGGGTAATTGCAGACTTACCTTCTGTGATCCAGATGCTGAACCTTTAAATGAAGTGCGTTTGAAGGAGCCGCTCATCCTCCGTAAGGAACCTGTGAACTTTCCTTTCTTACTACCCTCCATAATGGAACTAGTACCCCAGTATCAAAGAAAACCCTGATTTCAGTCATGTACTCTGAGCAGGTTTTTTCCTGAAGCCATCAATAAGTTACAGCTTAAATAAAAAGACAAATGTATAGAACAAAATAAAAACCAAATGATGAAACTCCTGTTCCGATATAGACCTGTCACAAGTGCTACCAGCAGCCAGCCAAGCAGAAAAACAAGGCAATCCACTGATAGCAACTGCTGGCCCCCTCCCTCTTCTCTACTGGCTCTATAATCAGGCTTAATGCACACAGCTTCTGCAAGCTATGGTTTTTAATGGACAGAGATTTAATAAATGGTGATTGAAGGTAAATCTACTTTAGAAGCAGCAGCCCGAAAGGTCTTTATTTGTGCAAAGCACAAGGCGGTCAGATGGAAATTGTTTTGGTATCAGTAGAAAGGCACATGAAAAGAGCAGATGGTCCTCAGCAGACCATGGGTTAGGGGCCTGGTGGAGCCTTAAGGGATAACTGCTGACAGCAACTGTGCCTACACCAGGCCCCAGGAAGAGAGTGACAAGGTTTTAAAAGCAAACAACCCATAAGATCACCAGTTAGATTCTAACTAATTAGGGAATGAGGGTAGATAAGGCGTGGTGTGTATTACCTTCATGAATTCTCACTAATATCTCAATGCATCTGTTCTGTACTATTCTACCTAAAATGTGTAGAGATCAAAAGGAGGTAGTTTAGGAGAAGGCAAACAAGAAATGAGGATGAGACAATGTGCTTTAAAACAACAATGAAGTAATTATCAACTAGGAAATATCTAGCTGGCTCCAAAAGACATCAGCCAGTCTAGTTGAGATGTTAGGGCATGGGTTGGACTCCATGATCTTGAAGATCTCTTCCAAACTAGTGATTCTGAGATTCTGTGAATTTGTTACAGAGTCTGGTTTATAAAAAGAAAATGGATGAGATTGCTGAGAAAACAGAGATTGATTTCAGAAAAATACACAAGGACAGTAGATATGTAACTGTGAGGTTAAGTCAGAACCACTAAATTAGAGGATTTAGTTAGAGAGTCATACTTTTATCTTCATTATATTTTTTTAGGCTCATCTCTTTGTGCCTCAGTAAAGTTGGCATAGGTGACTGCTTGCAGCTGGTTAGAGAAGGTACAAAAAACTGCTGGAAAGCTAAAACAAAACATGGAAGAGACTGGTGCACAGAGATGCACCTAATTTGTTGTTCTGGTCAGCAAAGAACAAAAATAGGGACACAATCTTCTGAAAGCAGAAATTTAGAAAACAAATCTATTCTTCAAAACACAGAGTAGAAGCAAGTAAGGAAAGAAGTCAATTAACTCAGTCCCTTTGGATCTGCGATTCTAAGACATCTGAGCTCCCTGTAACTGTTCTTGGTGCATTTTAAGGACCACTCTGGATTTTTACAAGTCATTAATACCAAAGGGACATTTGTATTCAAGGGCCAGATGAAAGCAATCAGTGCAACAGAAGCTGCTGACTACTAACCCCAGCAGAAAAATCAGGCAACTAAGCTGATGTTCTTTGCCCCCACTGTGTTTATATAAAGCTTCATGGGCCACTTCCACTAGATTGGAAAACAGAGACACACACCACGCTGGCACTTTTAACAGCTCTGTGGTTGGGAAGCACAAGTTTAATAGATTTTCCAAAAGAGCAGGTGGTTTTAGGAGTGTAGTCTCACATTAGGAAACCTTTTACACAAATGTTACCATGAAGGTTCCTGTCTCATGTGAGGAGTTTTCTGCTCCATCAGTTGAGCTGATTCAATGGTTTATGAGGCCTGGATTAGATCTGTGCAATCACGTGGTCTAAATCAACACAGAGGCAGGAAAGCACAGTAATCTCTTGCGACAGGATATTGTTGGATGACAAATGAATAATTCATGACATGAAATGACACACCTGTCCGTCATCCTCCTTGTTTTGGAATAAAAGCAAATTGGTCAACCTCCGATAATGAAAATAACAGAAGTATACACCTCCATAAAGGAGCAAGCAGATTGCAGGCAACACTCTATTTGCAAGATCCCCATCAGGGTCCTTGACAGCCTGCTCTCTGGGAAAAGCAGGATGCACCCATTTCAAAGTGTACACAAGTAACACACTAAGATATAAGTAGCTGTACATCTTATTGATACCACACCATGGGAATTGAATGTCTGCAGTCATGAACAGACCCATGTCCCAAAGGACCTACCAAACATGTTTTTAAAAGTAAATAGTTTGGTTACAGACAAGTGTAATTGCTTCAGCCCAGATTAAAAAACACCATTGTTGCTCCTGCTGTTTACAGAGCTGTATTCTATAACATCACATCAGAGATGTTTGATGTTAGTTTAAAACAAAAAGCAATAGATTTAAAGCTTTGACCTGTAGTCCATCATGTCAGCTAAAATGTTTCCACTCACTGTAGTAGTCAAACTAAATATGGAAAGCAGCAGTCTGTAATCCAATGAACTTTATTTACTCTGACAGGAAGGAGTAAGATAGGCTTAGACCTCTGTAAAGACCTACATGTACAAGACATGTAGAATTAGGCCTTCCTTCACTTTGCATTTAATATGAGTAGTAAACTAAACACAAGTTTCTTTTATAGGCAGTGGATTATTAAAAACCCCAACAATTTAATGCACTTTTTAAAAACTGGATGTCTTAAAAGAATGTTTTCTGTAAAAAAAGCATGCTGGTTTAATGTCCTTTGACATTTGTGATACAATTTAAAAATTTCAAGAGTCATGTATTTAAGTGAAAATCCAGCCTAGGGTCCATTATACACCTCACAGTTCTTGACTCTTTATTTTGCTTCCCTGAAGAAAAGCCCAGACAGACTATGGCTCAGTGCTGGCTTGGTTACCTACCATGAGAATGAGCCCTCTGGAGGTCACTGGGGACTGCTGGGTGAAAAGTTGACTTCTTCTGTGAACTACATCTCCTCAAAGCACTGCTGCAGCAACCTAGGCAAGAGCATATTTGGATTAAAACTGTAAAAATTTACACAAAAACTCAGCAAGTGACTGGCAGGTGACAGCTAGAGGAAGTTCCATGTAGTCAATTCCACACCTAAACTCAGAGGAAGGCTGTGGGCCACTCTGTGGTACTTTTATTTCAGCATCGTCTGTTTCTCCATTCTAGAGCCTTTCTTATTTAGCAACTGTCTGGCCCCTTTCACTTGCAAGGAAAACTGCAAGTTTTAAGAAAAATTAAAACAGTTCATGAGATGTGGACAGAAAAGATAAACAAACAACCTCTGTTTGTGCCAGTGGGTCTGTAAATTGGAGCCCATGTGAGCACTCTCACATATGAGGAATAATCTGCACTGATCATATGAACAACAAACCCTATGCTAGTAAATAAGAAAGCATATGCAAGTAATCTTGTATCAATAACTTGCCAAGGGAGTAGAAACCCACCAGATCACAGTCACCTCAGCCTTGGAGATCATCAACCATCAGCTTCCCTATATTTGTAGAATCGTAGAAAAAAAATAAGTTGGAGCAACTTGTGAAGTTCCCATTCAAAGGGGAGACAACTTGAAAGTTGGATAAAGTGATGAAGGGCTTTGCCCCAGCTGAGTGCTGAAAACGACAGTGCTTCCAGTCCTCTGGGTAAGCTGTTACAGCACTCCACCATTCCCCTACTGAGAGGATTTTTTTTTCATTAGGTCCCTGGAATTTCTCTTGCTGCACTAGATCTTCATTATGCACTTATGACAAGAATCTGGCTCCAACTTTCCTGTAACACTTCTTTACTTAGTGGAAGACTGCAACTCAATTCTTCCTTAGCCCACTTCTCCCCAGGCTGAACAAGCTCTTCCAGTCTATCTTTACATCTGGGGCTTCCATACTCCAGTCACCTTCATCCCGAGGGCCCCTACAAAGATATTTGTCAATCCTGTACTAAGGGGCTCCCAAAATAAAGACAGTGCTCCAGACACAAATTCACAAGTGCCAGTCAGAGGGGAAAAAGCATTTCCCTCTCACTAATACAGCCTTCAACACTGCAAGGGCACTCTGTTAACTCACTTTCCATTTGCTGTTCACTGGGATTCCAGGTCCTACTATCACAGAGGCTTTGCATTTGCCTTAGTAAACTTTAATTGTGTTGGTTGATTCCTCTGGCTTGTTGGAGAAATAGCCTCCAGCTGTGTTCTCCTAAGCATAGCTGCAAATTTCCTACATGTGCACTCTAGCCCATTTCCCAGGGTATCAAAGATGTTACACTATATTGGCCCACTCACTTATCACGTTTTACCTACAAAGACATATTCAAACTGAAAATGAAACCAAAAAAACCTTGTTCATCTTAGCAGTTTAGAATGTGCTGAATTGAAGCACAGACAGATAACTTTAGAGTCTGAATTTGTGATAGAGGGTGCTCCTTAGATCCTGTTTTATTACAGCATCCTCACAGACATCAGAAGAACAGTTTTACAGCAGGCAGAAGCTCACTGAACAACAGGCTGAGCTAGCTGACAACTTCTTGCATACACAGTGCTACTTTCCAGCTGTTTAACCATTTTCCATGTGGCTACACAATCACTGGTACTAACATTTGGCCAACTGTGGTTGGATGGGCTTCATTTGACCACAGAATACAACGGTGAGCTCTTCTCTTGGAGCTCTGTGGCTCCTTTCCCCTTCCTGAGTACACTAAAGGCTTGTATAGGCAGCACACAGCAATTTAAACCACAATCAGCTTCCATCTCAATGAGCAGGTGTTACATTAGAAATGGAAATTAAGACCTCACATCACAGAAAATAGTGCTGGGAGAGCACTTTTACAGGAAAATTTGTCCAGCACTGCACTTCTGACATTCCTGTGTTTTCAAAAAGTATCATAAGAAGCTCTCGCTACTATTAGCAGGGACTTATCTCTGATTAATAGAACTGAGTTACTTGGTTTCATTCCTTGATTTGAAGCTACCCGGGATAGAAAAAAATAGCAATACAAAAAAATTTTGGTTGAGGACAGCACAAAATGCTATGTGCATTCACCTGTCCCTGCCCATAACAGTCAGTGTATTATACTTTAGATTATACTGCCTAGAACTTGGTAGCTATTTCTGCAGCACTTTCCATCTTAACATTCAAGCGACTCAGCATTAAAAACCTGAACTTCAGCACCCTTTGGAAGCAAGGAAGCACTCTCCTCACTAACAAATAAGGGAGTAGCTAAGATCTGTGTGATGTACAAAGCATGAACCTCCAGATGTGACAAACACCTTTTTCCCTTTTGGTTGGGTTCTGGTTTCCTCACCCACGGTCTGGTGGTAGAGTTAATTTCCAGGAAAAAACCAGTCACAGTTGGTTGTCTGGGCTGTACATTTCCTCATCCTTTAATTGCTCATGTACTGGTAGGAGGGAATATGCATCACATATCAGGAAGACATTAAATAATATCTTCCACAGAAAGGATATCAGATCCATACTTCACACATCAATATAATTTTCTGCTTGTGCTCTCTTTCTCTTTTTCTTCCTATAACAATATTTTACAGATAAGGAACAGTATAAAAGGCTCCAATGTCGATAAGACACTCACTAATTTTGATTGCTTAAGCTCAGACAGTTCCTGACCTAATTCTGAAAAATGCTGAAAAAGCAACAGCTCCTATAATAGCAAGTGGAAGTTTCCACTTTTCTTCAATTCAGGTTCTTGTTGCCTCAAATGACACTTCAAAAACTGAAGCAGATAAAGACCCTAAGGACCCTTATTCAGCATAGAAGAGTACCTAAATCAATCTCAGCATTTATGGGGATCTAGACCATGATCGATGTGTATTTCTGAAAACTCAGGTCTCAATGGTATATTATATGCCATATCCCCATGTACAGTAATTTACTTCACATGCAAATTTCCTCCTGCTGGAATTAGAGAGCTAGAGAGAGCTAGAGAGCTCTCAGAGGCAGAGCTGAAACCAGGACACTGGATTCCTTCACTATGGGATCACATTCACCTTCCAACCAAGCTGAAAGAACTGGCAGCACATCTAGAATCACTTGGGAGCAGTCTGACAAATCAAGCCCTTGTCTAATCCTAGTGTGAAAAACACATTTTACTATCTTGGTAAAATTTAAAAGGTCTAATAAAAAGACAATAGGAGATAAACATAAAGCAAAGGGTTAAAACGGCCGGGTGCTTGGCAAGCTGCCAAGAGCACAGGCTGCTTCCCAACGCCCCTTTAGATACATTTTATAATAAATTAACTTGTTGCATATTTATAGTTCTTTATGTATAGTCAAACTTTTTTTTGGCCACTTTTTGGGTTCACTTTTTTAGAGCATGCGTGTTTTTTGGCTTGTGGTTTTAAATTTTTTTTTATCACTTTTTAATTTGGGTGGTGGTTTCGGCTTTTTGCAGCAGGTGAGTGTCGATAATTGTCGTGTCAGCTGCAGGGCCCCCATCACACCTTCATGGGCTGTTATCTCAACTAAGTGGGTAGTTTAAGCATACTATTTTTAAAAAACATTTAACTTTTGTTATTAAAAGGAAAAAAGCCTATATTTATACAGAAAAGCTATTTTGACATTATACATATAGCATCTATTCCAATATTTGCAAAAAGCCAACAATATGTCATGCACTTACAACGCTAGGACTCTGCAAATGGATAGGTCTTCCAAGCAAAGAAAAGAAAATTGATTTGTTGACTTGTAGTTCTTTGAAACACGGGGGAGGTAAAACCTGAATTTTTAAAAATAGGACTATGGATATAATAATAAGAAAAGATTGTATGGAGATTGTACTTCATAACTGTTTTAGGTACACTAAAACAGGATAAGCAAAATGTTACTCTGGATACAAAGCTAAGACTCTAAAAACATTCTATGACTTCAATTTTAAGGATAATGACAACAAATTAGTTACAATTCAGTCTCAGCACACTCAGAAGTGACTTTCCTTTCACACAGATGGAAAACCATAACTCTTTCCAGTCCTCATAGTAGCAATTTATTAGTAAATAAATTCCTCGTAGTAATAAATTAGATGACAGAAGGGATTACACTGCACTTTATATGATTATTTTACAAACCAGCTTTGCTGAATCTTTTTCCATTTTCTGTGCATCATCAGCCCTGAGAAATGACTTCTCACTGGTTTCAGACTTGTCTATGTGACAAGGCACTTCCTTGTCCTAAAGTAACACACCTGTTAGTCTAGACTGACAGATTATATAAAGTCACAGACTAGTCACACTACATGACCATTATGATCAATTTATCTAAATAATCAAGTCAAGACTTTTTCTTCATTTTCCCTATATTTTCATTATTTTCCAAGCACTCAGTTTCTATTCAAACAACTAGATGTCATAAATAAGATGTCTTTAAATATTTTCTGTTAAATATGGTTTGGAATGTTTTTTCCTAAGTTTGAAACTGTACACCCACACAGTTACTTTTGCTCTGCAATAAAAACATAATGCTATCTCTGCTATTGGAACCACAAAATGGAGCTAGAGGGGAGCACCAGGAGTCTGTTGGGGCTGGGTAGACTGGAATGATGCTAGGACCTCCTGGGTGGGAGCATGCTCTAAACCTAGACTAATAATGCAAACCAGACTGATCTCAGGTAGAACCATCATCATTGATGTCTCCCCACTGCAGATGGGATTCAGCCTGGTGACTTTAATGTATACTGCAGAACCACAGGCAAAAATCATCTTCAGCCTCACAATACTAAAAACAATAAATTTCAATGAGAACAGGATCTCAGAAGAATTACACAAGGTTTTGTTTTCATTTCATTTCCTTTGAGTAAAATCGTTGTTTCGGTATTCAATATACCACTTGTGTCAATGCATTACCATGTCTCAAATAAAGCTAGTTGAATAAATCCAGAACATTTTCATATCTATGAGTAACTAAAGGTTGCAAGAAAGAATGTTTCTTACATAGCTAATAACAGAGGACTTGAAAGGGCAGTGAAGAGAGAGAACTGAAAAATTAGAGCAAAAGCAAAATGAATAATTTAATGACAAGTAAGCATGGAAGCCTTGAACTGCCCCACTGGATACCAACCCACTGATCTGAGAAATGAAAGAATGAGATTGTAGCTCCAATGAGATTTCTGCTTCCCACCACAAGCCAGTATCTGCAACTGGGGACAAAAAACCTGCTCCCTGCTTGGGTAACCAAGGAATGTCTGAAGAGCAGATGTGCTGGAAATTTTGCTAATATTCAACATACTAAATGATGGAACAAGGCTTCCTACTGTGCTTCATCATCCCTGAGGCAGAAGAAGCAATTGGTTATTACTAGGAAGTAACTGACTTGCTATCAATTCTAGAAAGGGTGAAGGACAGACTTCCCTGAGATGAGTTGGTAATTGTGGGACTCTCTGTGGGGATGATGGTGATGGTCTGGACGGTTGGGACAAACGGAGAGATCTCTATAGGCAGGTTTTTCAGTTTGCAGTTTATTGCATAGGGCATCAGTAAAGAGGGCCCTGCTTGGAGCTGCCAGCTACAGCTCAGAGCAGGGCAGAAGGAGAGGGTAGGGTGGTAGGAGTTCTAAGTAAGAGGACAAGGTAAGAGCTAAGAGAAGCAATTAAGAGCTAAGAGTTAAGAGATTAAGAGAGTTAAGAGAAAGAATAAAGAGCTAAGAGAGTTAAGAGAGAGAACACAATGCAATAAATCGTCTTCTATGTTGAATATTCCAATTTCGACTAACCAATCTAATACAAGACACAAATTTTCTAACATTTGCATGCAGCCTATAGAAATCGCTATATTACCATGTTTTATTGCTTTCTTATCTCTAAACCTTATCTCGGACTCTTCCTGTTACACCTGGAGAGGGTCTCTGCTGGCTCTTTGGTATTTGTGGCATCTGGCATTATCTAAACAAAGAAAGGCGGCCTTCAAACATCCACATTGTTGCTTTCAGCCACACAGTCGAAAACTGCTATAATTTCTATCTTGCTTATGGTTTCTTTATTCTCAAAATCCTTTGCTGGACGATTTATAACATTTATTATGTTTTCCTGATTAATCCTCCCCAACAGGTAATGTATCAATTCTCTAATTCATAGCACTGGGTTGGGATGCAGAATGCCCAGTCCTGCACCCACCATGTGGGACCCCTGGGAAGTGCTCCCACTCCCCAAACCCCGGCACTTCCCACTCGCCTTTCGGGTGCCACCGGCGCCACCTGGTGCTGCTTTGCGCGGGTTTCCTCGGGATGCGCTAGAGCACCGTCCGTCCTCCCTCCAGAAATACAACCATGGCTAATTCTTTATATATTGGCATGTGCAAAAGGTCAAATACGTTCATATTTACGTACAATTAATTGTCCAGAAGAGGTTTAAAAATCTCTCTGTATGAAAAGGAATTTAATCGGCCAGTGACCTTTCCTAAATCCTGATGTACAGGTATTGTATAGCATGATGTTGGTTCTGCTTGTAAAAAATGCTTTTCAAATGAAAAAGTAAATAAATTACACAAAATAAATTTGGACCAGTTAGCAGTAATGATAACTGAAACTTAGAGTAGACCTAGAAATATGCATTTGAATACATTTTGATGCCAGCAGAACAAGACAGTATGAAGGATGAGTTAGCTGCAAGGTAACTGTAAAGATAAGATGTAGAACAGGTTTCAATGTAAAGTAAGGGACTGAGAATCAGACATTCTCTTCCTGTCCCTGATTTTCCATGGGACCATATGCAAGTCACCCCATATCTTGAATGTCTTGGTTTCTCTACCTGAATAAAAGAAGCAATCATATACATCTATGCAAAGACACTGAATTTCATTGTATTTGTAAAATCAATTGGAGTTCTTTGACAGACAAAAGTATGATTATGGTTTTCAAAGTGCTTGACCAAACAATCCCTACATTTTAAAGAATATTCTCAGGTGTACTGACATACCCACAGTTCTTTATGGTAATGGGTTCAAAGTTTTACATACTTTCCCAACATTAATGAAACTTTTTACAGAAGAGAAGAGAAAGGGAAACCTCAGCTGAACTCCAAAGGATGCTAATTTAAAAGGGATGGCTACAAACCCCTAACATCTCATTTTAGGATTCATCACCAGTAGAAAGAAAAGGGTGGAGAAATACAAATATAATACTATGATCCCACTTCTCTGCATTATAACTCTACCACTTAGAGGTGTCTTTAATTCAGTTAAAGGTACCCATGACAGATGATACAGCCCAGAAACAACTCTAGCACACCTCAGCAAGCAGTGAATCAGCATGTTCTAGGTGGTAGAACTTAGCATCTGTCGGTGCATTGCTGGTCCCTGTTTATTGTCACTGCATGACTCACAGAGTCCTGTGACATTCCAGTGACCTTTGCCATTTTCTGGATGTTTTCTGAATGTAGTGTTTTACCTTCTGTTGGCTGATATTTGTTAAGAAAGGTGCATTAAACCAGTGAAACCTAACTAAATTGGAGGAGATTTTAAAATAACCATGAGAAAAATCCACTGCTCCCATCTGCCTATCAAGCACTAGATAAAAAAGCAACTGTGCTTTTTGGTGCCAATCTCTGTAGAAAAATGGGGCAACCCCTTAAAGTTTTCACTGATTCCTTTGTGATTGCCAGCAGGAGCTGCTGTAGTGCTCATGCCAGACAAAGACACCACCACATACTCTCACAGGCTGTCAGGAGCACCTCATCCCTCTTAGCTGTTGCTCATGACATCAGCTGCAGTTCATGCCCAGCGGTGAGATGTGCCAAGTTAATCACTGGAAACAAAGAGCTTCTGGGCAGCTTCTACCAGCAACATCCAGACATGAGAGCCACCAGTCTGCCATGCTGGCAAAGGGAAGTTACCTGTGACAGATCCATTAGCCAGATGTTGGTCCAGGGGTAATTTTAGAATTCCCACCTTTACCAGCTCCATCAGTCACAGGCTCTCCATTTCTGCTAGGAACATTTATCCCAGCAATACCTTCCAGAATGACCAGCCCCTGCCACGCAGATCTCCAGAGATCTGACAAATTAAGGTGGATTTCCTTTGCTGCAACTTAAATTTCAAAAAGTAACACTGATGAGAGGATACACCATGAGACAAGGACGTTCCTCTCCCCTCCTTCACAATCTCCTAACCTTTTCAAAGTTGGGATCACATGAGTCAGCTATCTCTCTCCTGACTACGAAGTCTCAGAGATACCAATAAAGACAAAAACTGCTCCAAAGCACAAATGCTGGAATCAAATGAGCAAAGCAAGACAATCAAACACTACAATCCCAGCTGACCTTGCAGTAATAGGATCACACCAAGATTAGTCTATGTCATAGATTAAGCCCACTGAAGTAATCTTTTTGCAGTCAGCTAAGACTATATGTTTACTCACTAAGCTGGGAAAAACTCAGGAGTGTAAAATGTGTTTTAGCTGGAACAGACAATCTAGACTACTGCTACATCCATGTTTAGCACAATTATTGCTACAACACTGACTTTAAGGTGCCTTCAGAAAGGAAAAACTCTTTCGACGCCTAGAGAGGCTACTTGGGACAGAGGCTAGACAGTGTTAAAGGAATAAAGTAGGCATTTATTAAAAGGCCTTCAAAGGATACACCCTGGGCAGTACAGGAGCCTGGCCATGGCTCCACCCAAGATGGAGCCAAGATGGACACCATATCACAAGTTTTCACACTTATAAGTTTTGGTCCATTTAAATATTGGAGTTAATTGTCCAATTACAGTTTCAGGCTATGAAGTCTCATCCTCCCAGATTGTTCTCCTCAATTCACTGTGGTTTACACTTTTTGGGCCCGAAGCTGCAACAGTGTCCTTGGTTCTCAGGCTGGAAAATGATTGTTTTGTCTAACTAAACTGAAGAGAACTTGCTAACACTTTATATAAAAAAGTTCAGAGTTATATAGTAATGCAGCACATAATCTGGAAAATACGGAAGCTAAAACTTAAGGGATCGCTTTAAACAGGTTTTTTTAACTATATTGTTTGACTTACGAAACTCTTAGACTCTACCACTTCACATTTTGACAGTCAACGTCTGCAAAGCAGTGCAGAGAGCTTCCAGAAGAGATCCTGCACACCACCAAAAAAGATGCCTTGCAGGCAGCGGGGTGGTCTTCCTTTGGCTAGCAGAGCAATATTCCATTCTGACTGCAACCAACAGGAAGCTGTGCCTGTGGCAGCTCTGAGAAGGAGCAGCATAACCACTGTGCTTCCCTGCCCACGAGCACAGCAGCTGGTGGCTGCTTAACTGCACTGTCCCAGCCCCTCCTCCTCCATCAGCCCCTGAGCACTGTGATCACAGCTCTCTGCACCACGAATGTTTGGGGTTTGTTTCCTGCCGAGCACCACTGAACCATGACTTGTCCAACCAGTAAGTAATGGCATTTGTCCGTCTGTGCCAGGGACTGAGGTAGAGCTGGAGGTATTTTCTTCCTCACTGGAAGTCCCTTTCTGGTGCATACATCACCCTTCTCTTGAAAATATATTTATGAATCTGCACATCTTTAGGAACTGCCCATGCTGCCATCTCAGTCCAAGCTGCTCACACTCATTTTTGCAGATTTAGCTCCTTCACCTCTTTAATTAAAACCGATTCCAGGGTATCTAGTTTGAATTTTCATCAAAATTATCAACATACGACTGAAAGAAGGGAACTGGGGGAACTACACAGAAATAAACCATGTTTTGGCAGAGTTTCCTCAACTTCCTTCGCTTTTCTATTCATGGAAACAATCACAGCTTAGTGTCTCCTGATAACATGGTTGGCAGTTGTACCTGGGAAAAGTGGGTACCCTGGTGCTGAGATGACAGACACTGTTTTACTGAAGGCACAGTGTAAGTGCCACCAAAACTAGGCTGTGCAAAACCCTGGACAGTCACCACTGCACAAGCACCAGAGCAGCAATGTCCCTGCCTGCATGGGACACCATGCACTATGTTACTACCATACTCTGCTATTGTTGCTGAACTTTCCAAGCTGTCTCAACAGATGAAAGTGCAAAATATCAAGTTAACACATCCACTTAGTTGCAAACATACATACATGAATATCCAGTCAATATATACCTGATTATTAGTGCACCCAAAGTAGCCTTCCCCACATGTCCTCAAAAAATTTCATCTTCACATGCTCCAGAACAACAGAATTACGATGAAATGAATGCTTCATTAAATATTTTATAAGTTGGTCTTGAGCCAAAATTTGAAAATAATGAAATTCACGACTAGTTTGACAGAAGACGAAATTCTTGACTATAAAAACAAATTCTAGTTCATCAAGAAGTACTCTTTTGTGCTGTGCAATAGAACATTTGAAATTCCTTTTCTCCCCTTTAATAATTACTACAGCTTTTGGGGCCCAATCCTTACAGGTGTTAAATTCTCCACATAAAATTTACCATAGTTCAGATACAAAAGCAGTGCATATTTTAGGACTTAGACACAGTTAAGCATAGATTGGGTTTATGCCAGCCCTCAGCAGTAGGCTGAATTCCACCTTTAATGAAGTTGATAGGAATTAGGCTTTTCCAGGATCTCTAAGTTTGGGCCTACTGTTAAATTAGAAAACTGTTGTTATATTGTTTCACTGCAGCTAACTAATGCTCAATATGCACACATTTGAATCAGAATTTTGACATTTGTTTTTGGAAGCAATAAGCAGATTAAACAGAACTCAGTGAACACTGAAGACCTATTTTACCAGGACACATCTAGTTGTAATTGTGAATGGAAAAAACTTCCAAACTGAACAAGGAATAAACATGGCGATAAGGCAACTTGAACCACTGCTATTTTCCAATGAAATCTTGGCCTCAGCTTGATGCAAAAGGGTTTAAATTAGTTGTGATGGCAAGTAGTTTCTAGCAAGTCTGACAAGTGGCTTCAATGGAGACAAGTCTGAAAGAAAGAACTTGTAGCTTTGAACACACGCAGTTAGTCCTGATGACTACATTCCCAATTGACTCCACCTGCAGTCACTTTCCTCGATTATGCATTACTCTTGCTTAGCTTAACCCATATTTTATCCAAAGTTGTCTTTGGATAAAAGACAGATTCTTGGAAGAACTGTTTGCCCACAACTTACTTCTGAACTTTTAATTTCCCAACTTGTGTGGTCTGATGAAAGGGTGAAGGCATTCACCTTGGTATTACTAGCTGAAAACTGTATATCAAGCAAGATTTCTGCAGCAAAATTAATAAGAAATTTCCAACAGAAAGATACTTTGAAGAATTTCCCATTGGCACCCCTGAAACTGGCAGCTAGGGCTGCAAAGAGAAAGTCTGAACTGTAGTTTATATTTATGACACACATGGTTGCATGAATAATCAGCAAAAGAGTGAGTCCTCACAAACAAAAGGAGATGACCATAAGACTGAGGCTTTACTGCTGCCACTGAGCTTGGAGTTGCTACATCCATATTCACCAGTGCTTCCCAGCTGCTGTGCACTGCACCTCTGCAAAACTCCCAAGCTCTCATCCCAGCAACAGTCAGGACTAGGCAATTTCTCACCTCAGCCACTCAAGGCCCAACCCAACTGATGGCTAAGTCATCAAGCTGCATTTCAGCAGCCACATAATCAATACAGCTATGAAGAAAGCGACTCTGTTGATATAGTTTTATTTTCTATTATGTGTTCATCTCAAAGTAGCTGTGACCACAAAAGATTCCAGTGTGGTTGGTAAAGTAAGATGAACTGCAAATGTTCAGAGCTCTATCCTTTTGTTTCAGATCAAGAAACACTGAAGAGAAAATCATGACAGTGAACTAACATCAGTTAAACAAAATCAGTTAATTTGGAATCCTCACCTTGCATCATGCTTACAGCACCAAGCATTTTTCATTCATCTATTCCTTATACTGTTCTGTGTATCAGCAATTTTTTGTCCTACAAGTATAAAGAGTACTAAAACCCTTGAAATTCAATAAAGCATTTAACAAGTACATAACAAAACACACATGTACCTCTCTACTTCCTCCTCAAGTATCTGTCAGATGGCTAAAAATTTACTTTCATTATTCATTTTGAAGAAAAAGAATCCCTCTCTTCTATTACAGACAAGATATAGAACATCTTGACATATAAAAATATAGTTGTTTTTAAAAAAGCACTCAGATTTTAACTCCTTAGGATGAAGGAGTATCAGAAGACACAACAGAAGAGACCTCTCTTAGACCTCTCTAAACACCTCTTGGCAGCTCTCATCTTCCTGAAGGCAGGATGAGCCTTATTTAGCTTTCTGCTTTGCAAGAGATCTTTGACCCAAGCAAATGGCCACCACAACAGTGGTAGAAAAGACAACCACATTCATTTTCTCACCTGCACCCATTTATCTTACTTGTTTCCTTAACACAGAAAAATGAGAAGCACATACCTTGTCAGGCTTGAAGAAACACCACATCCTTAGGGTGTTAGTTAGACAAGCAAGATAATGTTCTGTCTAAAATCAAAGTATTCCCCATAGCCTTTAGCATGTAGAGGTTCTTTTAGCTCTGGTAGAGGATGTGCAAACGTCTGCTCAGAGTATTACTAAAGGCTAATTCCTAATTCCCTTGAGTAAGCCTGCTTGCTGCTACGGACTACTACAGGCTTTATTCCTATTAGAGACTTACTGGTTGCCAAAGGTGACAGTGCTGTGTCACAGATAATCACAAAAGTGATATGGTAAAGGGTTCCCGAAAGTTTAGCTTTGGGTAAAAAGATCCAAATTTTAAGTCTGTAGCTGTTTAAGCCTCAGAATCAAGCACATATTTATGTTTCACTTTTCCAGTATTAACTGATAGGCAATAAGGTCACGTACCCCTTCCACCCACAAGCCAAACTGCCGCTCAAAGAATCAATGACAGCAGATGGGAGCAGGCTGATACCACTTCCTACATGGCAGCAGTTATGAGAAGGTCAAGCCATGTCAGAAAAAGCAGTGCTTGCATTCAGTGTTGAATTTTGGGTGTAGTCTATCTAACCTTTTCTAACCAAATAACTTTAGAGCCAAGGCTGGCTACCAAACAAGGGAACAAATCCCAGGAGGGGTTAATACCTGTGACTCCACCCACAGCAGGAACAAGAGCAATGGTACTGACTGGAGACATTGTTTGATGTTCCTGCTACTTTAAAAGAGACCAGTACCTCACAACCCACCTGTAACCAACGTGAAACTCTCACCAACTACCTGGAAATGTCACTAGCCAGTAAGGCATTGTCCGAGGCATACATGAGTACAAGCATGAATTTACTGACATTCTGCATCACAACTTGTGTTTCTGCAAGGGAAATTCTGTACTTTATGTAAATGTTGACAAAAACCTAGATGAGGTATTTTCGGTGTAGGCTGACTTCTCTCATGGTGATGTTGTTTAAACAAACTATTTTGTGATATTTCACTTAGGTAACACAAGCAATCTTTGCAGGACAAAGTACCACGCAAGAAGATGTCTTGCAAATAAACCTTCCAATTTTTTTTTTTTAATTTGTAAGAAAAAAAGATTAATGGGCAGGTGAGTTTCCAAAGGGGTGACAAGAGAGCCATGGAAGTTCTCAAAGTCTATCAGTAGCCACTGAGCTCTTTTCTAAAATGCACAGAATAACACCCTTATATAACTGAAATTACTCTGTGGCCTGCTACTTTTGTAACAATGCCTTAGTTCCCATAACTAGCAAAGCACTTTAAATTAATCCACTTAGTAATTATCTTATTTAGCTTTCACTAGACTACCTTCAAAGTCCTATTTTCTGCACAGGAGCACATGTCATAAAAGACAGCATTATACAGGTTTGTACTCTGTTCTAAATATAACTGGCTTCAGTAGTTTTGCATGTCCTAAAAACAACCAGAAAGGTCGTAATTCATGCAACCACAAACGAGCCTTTAATTGTTCTTTACACTTCATGTATCCTGGACGGTTCCCACCTGGTTTCTCACGATGCCACACCCCGAGTCCTTCTGGTTTAGGCACGTTTCCTTTATTTCCCCTTTCTGTGCCTTGAGTGCAGCCAGGCTCGCGCTCAGCATTCCCAGCAGGAATTCCCGGCAGATGGCGCGAGCAAGCTGCCTCCGAGCAAGGAAAGGCTCTGCACACCAGGCGCCTTTGCTTTTCACCCTCACACTTTGCCGGCGGTATGAATTCCCTACTTAAGTATTTACCGCTCCTAGATGTTACTGAACTGCAAAAACATGGATCTATCTCCATCCGAAAGGAAGGTGAGGTGACACGTTTCATTGAGGCCGGTCCGGCAGCAACTCCCAAAGACAAAGAAACAGGTCAGAATGCATCTGATTCACACCCCAGAACAGGACTCAAGAAGGACATGAGGATTATGGGAGAGAGGAGGATCAATAACCCGAATTTCCAGAGGATCCTGAACTTTTTATTGCAGAATGAAACACAGCTTCCAATAGCAAAGAGGAAGTAGTATGTTCTCTGAAAGTTTTAATTCCTTGGTTGCATCCTCAGCTACAGTGATCCTTTTCTTATGGTGCTGGATTAACAGTGCAGTATGTGCCAAATGAAATCGTAATTTCTAATCTGCTTTTCATCAGTAGCTTTAATAAAGACCAAAAAATGAAAAAAAATTCTTGCTGGAACACTGGCCTTTAAAGTGAGTCTCTGAAAAATGGGCCCAAAAGATTAATTTTAATCTCCCTATACAGAACTGACTATAGCCCTGCTCTTCATACTGCTTAATTTTACTTCACTTTTAGACCTGTAGGGCCATGCACCCACACAGTGACTGCCCAAGAGCAACTGTGAAGGCTGGAAGGTCACGAGCAAGATGTGGCCAACAGACCACACATTACTTGCTTCAAAACCTCTAATGACTGAAGGCAGATTCTAACACATCCGAGAAGCAGATTATGAAAGAGACTCTTGGGAATAGTTTTCCAAATTAATTTTCAGGTAATGTAAGGTTTTGAGAATTTTATATATCTTAAATACAATCAAAATTCTACTGTCTGGCAGGGGAAAGGCTGTACTTACTGAAATTAGAGTAATGCAATTACAATCAGTTCAGACAGTTTGTGGATACTGATCTATTTTCACTACAATGCAAAAGTAATTGATGTAACAAAATCTAGACAATAATAAATAAAGCAGATAAAAATTATTAAGAACAAGCTACTGTTATGCTGTTAAGCTACAACAAAACTATGTTTGACAGGACCAAAACAAGAGCTCTGGCTAAGAATCTACTGCCCATCTAAGGGCCCTGACACAAACAAAACTGCTGAAGTCAGAGTAATACAATTAGCAGCATCTTGTTAGAAAATTAGACTTACAGCTAGTAAAAAGAGAGCCTTAAAACTATTGTTATTAAATTAACTCCTGGAAAATAAGGAGATTTATAGTTACTATAAAAGACTTCTTCACTGTTATTGTAAGCAGTATCAAACCCAGGCATTAAACTACAACTAACCTGAAAAATACAAGATTTTAATGGAGGCTGGAGGCTTTGCTTTTAATTAGTTCAACTAAAAAACCCAACAAACAAACAAACAAATAAATAAAAGAGAATGAGATGAACATTAATTTCTGTGTTTGGTTACTGTTCACAGACTCAGAGAATGCCCAGCCACTGCTTAGGATGCTGGGCAAAAGGTAATTAAATATATTAATATACTTAGGCCCTCAAAGTCCCTGAGCATTTGCCAATTCCCAGCAAGCCTTTCAGAATGTTCTAGCTCCCACTCTGGCCCATCAACCTCCCCTCAACTATTCTTCCTCCTTACCAGAAGGGAAGTAGGGGCTTCACTGCATCGGGCGATTCCTAAGCCAGAGCCATTTCTGCGAGCAGCCCCCACATGATCTCACTCCCGAAACCCAGGGCTACCTTCTAGGCAGTCAGCCCACATACCAGCTCTCCTGCTCAGTGCTTTTGTTCTTAAGCTTGATTAGGGGACAAGAATTTTTAAGTCCCCGTCTTCCTCATTTGCTGTGAACAGACCCTGCAAAGGTTCAAGGTGTTCCAAGCGTAAGGGAGCCAGAGCACACCATGTTCACAACACCTCCAGTGGGGCCCATGTCACAGCACAGTCTGGCAGATAAGCTGGCACTGAGCCACCATCTTTTCTGAAAGGGTCCAAGGAACAATCAGACAAAGGCAAATAAATGCTTTCCTTCTGTAAAGGGTCTTCCTAAGGGACTGTTTCCACTTGCCCATCCTTTTATGCTGCCAGCATGGTACAGAGGGAGAATGTATAAAAGAAAAGCTGATCTCACTTTCTGTGGTGCCTTTGTTGGAAATGGGATGGGGTGAGGATTCTGAGATGTCCTGAGAGGTTTTGAGGACCTTGGACAATGACTGATGTCTTTTTCATAAGCACTGAGTCAATTTGTTAGCACTGAACTTGAATAGGGTCGGCTTCTCCTGTGGTTTCTCCTGCTATCTCAAATGGCTGACACAGGAAACAGGGACACAGGCAAAGGATTGTACGCTCATTTTCCCACCTGTAAGATCTCTCCCAGCCACCATGTGTAGCACTGCTGCAGGCCAGCTTTCCCTGCCATCCTGAGCACAGCCCAGTGATACAGGTAAGCCATGTGTAGGTTGTATGCTGTGATGCTTGTCCTCATCTCCTGTAGTAGCTCATGATTAACCTCAAAAGTAGTGGTGTAAACCAGAAAGGAAAAAATACCCCTGCCTCCTACACATTAATCAGCTTTCAAGTCTCTGCAGTGCCTCTCTTTGGACAACTCCAGAGGTCTTAATCAATGTTAGGAACTATCTGAAGTTGTGAGGAAAGATTCTCACCCATTCACCCAAGGAAAAAGTGCATGAGAAGAATGAAGTCAAGCAATGCACAATACATTGGTGACTTCTGAGCATCCCTGTGACAGTTCAGGTGCCAGAGGTCTGCCAGGGACAGTACTACAGGACACAATGTTGTTATCTATGTCACACATGAGATATTCTGCATGCACTGTAAATCTCCCTAGCTGCTGAAGCTGTCTAGAATCATATAAGCAGAAAAGGATAACTTAGTCCTCTTCCCCCTTGCAGGATTGTGGGTCTTGTGCTCTGCTTCTTACAGCTATGTCACAGTATGGGCCAAAACTGACATTCTAAAAAACATGATCATCAATTAAAAGGCAAAGAGAATAGAGAAGGGAATCCCACTGACAATGTTGGGTTTTTTTCTCAGATGATGCCCTTTTTTTAACAGTGCTAAACAGAAGTTTCTGCAGTAAAAAAGTTTGACTAGTATTAAAAGTAGAAGAACAGGAAAAAAAGTAATTAAACTCACTGTTTTATGAATTCAGCTATAGAACTAATTAACTATTTCAGTTGTGAGCAGTGGCTGAAATGGGTTAATCATGAATGCTGGCAGGCCTACTTATATAGAGGAAACACTTCTACACCTTTTTGTATATAGTTTGCAACCCAGAAATGAACAGACGACTGTGTGCAAAGTCTGGTTCTCCTGATCTCACACTGATGTCAGTTCCAAAATCAACATTTCCTTCATTCAAATTCCTTGAACACAGGCCTACTTTCCATATTTGCACTCAGAACAAAAATATTGGAACAAACATAAGAATACTGTACAGCAGGTGTTGTGCAGCTCAAGATCTTTGTTCCTACTGGGATAGGTGGGGTTTTGTACTTTAATTGTGCTGTTAAGAAGTTTACATGAGTCATTGCCTTACCTCTTTCCTGCCTTATACTACACCAACAGGCATGTGGGGGTTGGACCATGTGTGTAGTTACAAGAAACTAGAGGAGTCCCTGCAGAGATACAAGTGTAGCTGAAGACATTGCTAATCTCGATTTTGAATGGCAATATAAAGGGAGAAAAACAGCTAACACTACTGAATCCCAGAAAAGCCAAATGAGGAACTAACCAAAAGTATTCAAGCTACTCTGAGTGCTGGCACTCCCACTGTTATTTGATAACCAAGGCAGAATAAATAATCAGCCAATTTTTTTTTACATTTATCTCCTGGGAGGGGGAAACAGGAAGGGAATGTAAGTTGTCTTCGTGGAATGTTGTCAGATGAGAATTAAAATTCCAGTCTTTACTGAGGCCTCTGCTGGAATGTGCAAAACACTGGGTACACTCCCCCGTGCACATAGACACTTTGTGTTTTATTTTTCCATGGCATGTTGCTTTAAAGGCTCACAGCTGCATTCTTACTTGGTTTCTTAGTAATCTGGGTACATAAACACAGTGACACCTAAAGCAGCCCTCCTCACCCTGGTGACTTGGTAGAAATAGAAGCTGTTTCACCCAGGAGTGAGACACATCTGAAAGTCCATGCTGGGTCTAGGAAGAAGTTTGTTGTATAGAGTGATCTTGAGGTTCGATCCGCTGCCTCCTGAAAGTTTCTCAAACACTCAGTAGTCAGCAGTGGGACAGTGTCAGGCCTGACAGCTCTAATTTCACTTTCAAATAGTTAGAACTTAGTTTAGGCACTAAACCACCACTGTTAATATTAACCATCTATCACTGTTGATTGTAGCTGCTACCCAAAGCACTTACCTTTCACAAACAATAGGATATTCTTTGGAGGGAGAGAAGGGGAGGAGGAGAGGAGAGACACAATTTTTATTGCCATGACAATTTCCCAGAAAATGTCTGAACATCACAGAGAAGGCAGCCCTGCAGAGGGGACAAACACATCCCTTCAGAAGAGGACAGTTCATAACAGAATTAGATAAATGTTTTCCCAAATACCAAATAAACAAACTATACAGGCCAGTCATTACAGGCAACTATTCAATAAATCATAAAACCACACTGTGTGATAATGAAGTTAGATGCCAATTACTTAAGTCTTTTTACAATCCTTTCCCACTCAATTCAGAGGCCAATTTCTAAGACAATTATAAATGGACACTCAAAGCTGGATGTTCCAGGTTTTTTTTTTTTTTCAATAGATACCTCATGATGCAGACATTACTTTAAAAAAAAATTACTGTGTACCTTAATGCCATTTGCTTTGCTCTAGACGTTTGAGATGTGCAACTGTGAAAATCCCACTGAATATTATCTGAACTTCTAGGAGCTTAAATAGCTTTGAAGAAATGCATTCCTGCATGAAATTCACCCTGTGCTGGGGCCAGAAAAGGATTTTGCCATCTCTGTCGAGAGCTAAGGTACACCTTGTGATGTACTGAGCAATGAATCTCATCCTGATTAGCGCTATGTGAAGTTGCACATGCCTTACTCTCAATTAGCGCTAAAACTCAGATCACAGAGTGTAACTTCTGTATGTGAGAGCAACAGGAAACTCACAGTACAGAGTCAGGCTTTACATAATAAACATCAACTCCTCCTCATGACACTGTCAAGTATTACATTCCTGGAAGCCACACAGTGCCAAAAGAGATTCCCCTTGCACGGAAACTTTCCAGACACTTCAAGTATTGTCCAGTTAGCAAGGGCTGGTGACAGAGTCCTGCCCATGTACCTTATCACTCAGTCACTACCTGCAGTTTCTGTTGGACTCACTGATGGCAATCAGGTCAACAGCTGAGTTTAAAATTTTAACTCACAAGTAATAAACATTGCTTTTCTAAGAGTAGTTCAAGTACAGTCCAAATTCCATATGAAAATTTCTATTTTCCAGTGGCAGAAGGGCTTCTTGAACTGGGCAGCACTGAGCACACTCAAGACAGCACTGTGTTCCACATGACTGTCACCAAATAACATCAATCAACGAACTCCATGAGCACAGACTGACAAAGTTAGCTTTCTTGGACCTCAGTACTGCATAGCTCATGATACAGCTTCCCTGTCACAGAATTATTTGGTCTCCTCCAGCCAACCATGCCATTCAGCCTAGTTTCAAATGCTTTAACATTTAACAGCCAGACAAAGTTAGCCAGGGAAATCCACATTACTCAGACAAACAGCAAGATTGCATTGGGTCTCTCCTAGATTTAGTAATCTAGGCTAAAAATAATCTATCCTCTGCACAACTATAGTTAAACTACCTGTTAGGAAAGACCAGGAAGAGAAAATTCTTAGCATTCTGAGCATGTTTACTCTTACTTTCTGAATACAGAAATTAGAGTGCATTCTTTTCTGGAGGCCAAACTCCAGTCAGCCTAGGAAAATACACAATTCCCCAGACCTAATACTACCTAGTTAGAAGAACAGTGCTTGAGTCACAGGCCTACTCATGTATTTGGAAAGTTAATTTTTAACAGTTCTGACCTCATTTACCAGGACAGCCTGTGCTTCTTCAACCCATCAGGGAGCAAATCAACTTGCTCCATTGGAAGACACAGTGGAATGATGAGCCCGCTGTGTTCACAAAATTCACCCAGGTTCCCTTTGGCTGCGTTTCCATCCAGACCTTAAAAAAATACCCAGGAAGAGGATAAGCTTTAAATGTCAAAAAGAACATATAGTCAGTTGTCCAAGACATGTTCACTAGTAGTACTGCTACTAAGTTACTTTAGACCTGATAAAATCATGTTTCCATCATTTTTTGCTTGTTAAACGAGACAATTATATACATAATTCTTTCCTGCAATATATTTTTTAGAGATTGTGTGTTATCTACAGAATTTTGAACATGCAGGTGGCCAGAGTGAACTGAACATTATTGCATCTTCAAGAAAAGGAAAATGAGCATATTTGACAGATAATTTGAAGTGCATGTGGGCAGATATTTTCTAGTCCACATATTCACTTCCATTAGATGTTTTGGGTTTTTTTCTAACGGTCTCAACAAAATTATTTACATTTTTCTGGAACAAATATTATATTTTAAAAGCCATTTGTTCACAAAATTGTCCAAATCTAATTGCATTCTCAGATATACTAAAACATAAAAAAATACAATTCACAGTATGAAACCAACCTTTTCTAACTGGTTTAACCAGCTTTAAAAAAGAAAAAATTCTTTCTCATTTCCCTTTTGCCTAGATAAAATAGGTTAAATACTGACAGACACTGTTACATGTTTGGAAACAGTCTGACACAGATCTTTACTTATCTCCTGAATGGGGATTAAAAGGACATATGGCCCATTTTACCATCAGCTGTGAACTTCTGACCTCTTACTGGTTTTTCCTAACTATAGTCTTCTTCTTTTGTTTTTTTCATTAGATATTTTCAGCTATGACTCTGAAAAACTTCTGCAGTCCCTAAAGCTTTAGATTGTAAATTTCAAATGCAACACATTATAAAGGTCAGTTGATTGCAGTGAAATATGCATCAAAGTTTGATCAACACAAATGAACTTACCAAATTACTCCCATCAAATTGGAGGGACTGCTTGACTACAGACTTACCATTATGACACAAAAACATTTGAGCAATGATCATCTGTCATACAAGGGGCAGAACTAAGTGACTTTTCATAGTACATAAAATAATAATCAGCCAAATAGTCCAAAAGTAAAGATTACAAAATTAGTTAGAGAGCAAAAAGTGAGAGTGCAAGCTGCTGAAATTGAGTTCTGAAAGCACCAGAAGATTGCTGTCCTTTGAAGAATTATAATTTGCTTTACTGTGTTTCTTCTACTCGCTCACTGATAATTCTCTGTGGTGTTCTAGTGTGATGGCAGGATGACATCAAGCCTGTACCTGACTGATGACCCACGCAGAGCTGCCTGCACTAACAGGCCAGCCTCTGTGAGAAGCTTTGGCACCACAAAGCCTCAGCAGTCCAAGTCTACCAAAGGCCAAACCTCCTGTCTACCTGCCAAAATGTTCCAACTGAGCAAAAAGTACTGCCCATCTCCCCTGCAGAGGCACCTGGAAGAAGCCCAAAAGAGGAACATACTGAAAACAGTCAACAAAAACCAAGGCAAAACAGAAGATTCCTCATCTTTAGAAGCCCTCAATAGGAAGATTTTCAGCAAGGCTACGTGAAAGAAAGTAACTGTTACTCTGCCAAAGCCAAAGCCAGAACGTGGGTATGCAAAGAGCTGAGGTCCAGCTGATCAATCAGGCCTGCAGCCCACTATTGATATTAATGAACATGTATTCTTATTGACACATGAAGCTGCACTAAGCAGTTAAGCTATTTTTACATTCAGAAATATAATTTTGTATTTCAGCTTTACAATAGACACATAATAAACTCCAAAATTCCCCATGCTACAAACTTCATCAGGAAAATCCCCCCGGTAACATAGTAAGATGACCAGTCTCAGTGCAGTGACTGCTACTACCCAGCAAAATAAAGGTCTGCAAATAGTAGCCCACAGTTTATTTGGTTCAGCTGTGCTCAATTTGCCACCTATTCAAAGAAAAGATGACACCCCAGCACACACAGCATACAAACAAGGCTACCCTTGAATGACTTACTAATTTTATTTGTCCATTTCAGAACACACAGGCTACTCAACACTCTCACTATTTCCATACAAGATTGATCTTTTTATCGTGTCCCAACTGTTTTTGTGTGTGATTCTACCATGCACACAGACCTGTATTTATGGAGACACAAACAGCATTTGCCTAAGGTTATTCTGTTGTGACAGAAGTCCATGCTCTAATCCAGTGGGAATTTACTAGCAGACACTTTTGAAGAATAACATGGTGCCACCGTCTCAAGAGGTTCATAAAGTATTTGTGGAGCAAATCAACCTTCTAAGGAGCAAAGGGCAAAAGCATTACAAATGCACACTTGAGACTCCTGTCCTAATGCTGTGGTTTAAAGTGCTGAGGGTGTCCATGCACTTAAGAGATTACTATTGCTCTCTTCACCCTAGATACCTCCAAGGCAAACCCTCTCTCTGCCACTGGTTGATTTGTTTTATATTAAAGGACATGATAGCAAAGGTTATGGGAAAAAACACATTTGTCCTGAAAAGCAAGCAAATCCCTAATACCCAGGGAAAGCTATAAAATGAGTGTCTCAGCTACTCCTAACCCACTCCAACTCGGTGACTCATGCTCATTTGCTCTCACACGGCTTTGCTGGCAGAGGCATGAAAGCAATTGGCCTTATTTTCAATGCCTGTCACACTTGGGCAGTCGCTGATCAGAGATAGCACTCCTGCCAAAGGGCTGGGTGGCTGAGTGCTCAAGGCTAAGGGAGGAGGGAAGCTGTTCCATAAAAGCAGTAACCAACCTGCTGCTTTTCAGATGAAGACTTGTAGGGAAGGTGTAAAATTGCAAGTATCAGATGTGGACACCTGCTTCCCCATCTCCTTTTACTGCCAGAGATGGAGTGCTTCTGACTAGATTTATCTTTGTTAAAAACAATGGCAATACAGAAATAACTTGGAGGAAGGAAAACTGTTGCCATACTCCAACGGACTGGGAAGTGAAATAATGCAATTTTTTAATGACTAACAGGACTACTTATCACTGTATAGAAATAAAAAAGCAAATAGAAATTAAGGTTGTAAGCAGCATGCTAACTATTGAAGTAAATTTTGTAATATGCAGCAAGATACTGCAGTATTTTTGAAGTCGAAAAAAAAAATGTTGATAGATGTTCCCTTCCTCAACAGTGCCTTTTTTTCCCCCCTCTGGCTGGGTTCACACAGGATACTGAAGCAGATGGCTCTAATCCAGTATGCCAATTCCTATGTCTCATTCAGCACAGCCTCTTTTTCTCTTTGACTACAGAGGATATACAAATACATTACAGAGTTACAGAGCCTCTGCAGTGAGACAAAGGCTCTTCACTGGTTTTACAAAGTACGGTTTGTGTGTAGTAAATGATATCCCTCTGCAAAGGAAAGCACTCCATTCCTTTCCCCACAGCTCACAGCGTGGGTGGACTGCTCAGCGAGCACATGTCGGCCTTTTTCTTGCATGTGTACCACTGGCCAGAAAGAAGGGGAAAATCCAGC
This sequence comes from Catharus ustulatus, assembly GCF_009819885.2. Taxonomy (NCBI): domain Eukaryota; kingdom Metazoa; phylum Chordata; class Aves; order Passeriformes; family Turdidae; genus Catharus; species Catharus ustulatus. The sequence goes on along the minus strand of NC_046232.1, from coordinate 5,658,447 downwards.
AATTGCAGTTAGAACAGGTGGGGATTCCTGTGCCAAACCCCCAAGAGAAAAATACACGGGGGACGGGAAGAAGACGGTGCTCTCTCCTCAGGGGCAAGGGACAGGTCAGACACCTGCGCTAGCCGGCCCGCACAGCAGCGCTGCTCAGCGGGAGCCACGCACACCTCGGGCGGTGCAGCGGGGAGGGAGGCACCGCCCGGTCCCTGCAGCGGGGACGAGGGGCGCACGGCGTTCCCCGCCGCGGGGACAAGGGGCGCACAGCCCCCGGAGCAGGGATAGGGAGCGCACGCAGCCCCCGGAGCAGGGATAGGGAGCGCACAACACAGCCCCCGGAGCAGGGATAGGGAGCGCACACGCAGCCCCCGGAGCAGGGATAGGGAGCGCACACGCAGCCCCCGGAGCAGGGATAGGGAGCGCACGCAGCCCCCGGAGCAGGCCGGGCTCTCGCACGGGGCGCGGCCCTCCCCCCGCCTCTCTATAAATAGCGCGGCGCGGGCGGGGCCCGCCGGGGCACGCGAGGACAGCGCCGGCCGCCGCTTAAAAGGGCAACGCCGGTGGGGCCCGCCGGACCCAGCATGGCCCCACCTCCCCCGCACCTCTGACTGCTCCTCCTCTGGGTCCTCCCGCTCTGTGGCTGTAATATCGCATTCCAGGCAATCCTCGAGATTGAGCCTAGTAAACAAGGATATGCCGGATATCAAGATCACCCACATTTCGCATACCTCCCCCATTTTTAGTAGCAGGAAGTGTAAAAGAGAAGGTATATGAAGACCAAGAAGCAAAAGTTTCTGAGGTTTAACATTTCCTACACCAGTACCTCTGCCTAAACTTGCTTATAGTTGGTCCTGACTGACAGAATGCAGTAAGGTATGTACATCAGTAGTGGAAATTTCCATTTCACCAGGTGACGATTTTGTCAGGAAGAAAGTGGCTGAAGAGAGAGCCTGCCCCTGTCAACCCTCACTGTAATTTAAAAGGTTGGGATAACCCAAACAATGACCTTCAAAGCCTCTCAACTTCTGCTAAGACCAGAAAGATATTACCCTTTATCTTCAGAATGCAAAACATGTGCTCTAACCAAGGTAAAAACCTTTCCAGACAGGACTTTGATCTTATCAGGCCCTACCTGAACAACAGCAAGCATCCAGCACACGTCTAATGTCTGAATCTGCAGTTCAGCAATAATTTCACCAGCAGGTCAGAGAGCTGGAATCCGTATTCCATGAAAGGGACTATAGAGTTATACTTGGCTGTGCACCTCACTTACCAGGAAACAACATTAATTGCTGCTTTCCACCTCTCCCTCGCTCTCAACAAGCCACAAAACTTGGTACGCTACATTCAGTCTTCAGGGCTTAAACAGAAATTACTGGCTTGGCCCTCTGCCTGGCAGAATTAAGTCAACCTTGAACTTTGCAAGATGACTAAATTTATAATGTAGTCAGCAACATTTGTGTTTCCCTAAGTCCTCACTTTGTGGCCTGGACACAGCACTTTGACACAAGCTGCTGACTACTCTCCTTCTTCCTATTCACTCAAGCCCGATCATGTGTAGAAGCCAAAACGAGAACAGAATTAACTCCATGTTCCCACCAGCTGGAAATATGTCTCTTGCATCAGGATTGCTTGGCTATTTTACATCTAGCAGGATTATTGCTAACATTCTGAGAAATTAACTTAATCACAACAGCAATAAAACTTTCATCCTGTTTTTTCTGTAGTAATTACGCTACCTTTTACTCCATTTTCTTGCTGCTATCACTGTACTTGTCACAGGTAGAAATCTGAACTTGCCTCTTTTGACTCATCTGAAGGGAGCAGACCCAATTCTATACAAACAGCTCTTTTTCTGTATCTCCATCTCCTTGGCCACACAGCGATACATACATACACTCACTTTTTATGGGTTTGGGATTATTTCTCACATTGAAATTTGTATGCAGGCAGAAAAGAAATAATCACATATACAGTTAAACTATGCTGCCCTTTGTGTTTCACATCATGCAGTTACAATAAGGATACACAAAGATACACAGTTCACAACTACTACTGTAATTATTGCTATCTCACAGCCTTTTAAGTGTTTAGCTGCCCAGCTACACTGCATGGTGGCACAATCACATGAGATTTACAAATACCATGACTTTTCTACACTACAAACTCTTCAACCACCAAGTATTGTAGCACACTTCAGAATTAGAGGCAAATGTGTTCTACACCCTCCCCCTACTTGCCAGAATACCCTTTTGGCAGACAATACATTTTGGTAAGCTTATTTTATTGCGTGGGATTTTCTCGCAAGTTATGGTATATTCAGTCAACTAGACCTGGAACTAATACCTTTGATTTTCCAGTTTTCTATACCATACAGCCATATACACATGAGTTGGAATGCTCTGTTACCAGTTTTTGAATCTGCACCTTTGCACCAATACAAAGTGAAACCCCACAGCTGGGATGGTGGAAGTAGGTGAGCTAATTTATTTAAGCCTCTACAAACATGAAGAGAATCATAGTGGGGTCTGTCTGGATTAACACACATTTAATTTGAATGTTTTCAAAAGTGTTGTTTTTCTCGTAAAAACATCAGCTTGCTCTGGCCAGCAACCTTTAAGAGGTCTTTGCCAAGTTAAGAACAACACTTCATCAAAACACAGTACTGTGCAAAGCATGTAAACATATGCCATAAAGGTTACGCTGTTATTCTTTCTAGCCACAGATTACTCTTGTTCTCATAAAGATGTTTCACGAGGAACATTTAATTCAACTAATATGATTCCTTTGGTTTTGAAATTACATACGTACTTTTCAGAGGCATCACCAAAGTTTAATCTCCAGCATGCTGAAAATAATGCACCACAGTTCCCAGAGGGAAATTTATATGCAGTTAAATTACATATTCATGGTGAACCCAACAGCAAACAGATAGACTGCTGAGAAAGGAAGTCTCAGTCAAGTCAAAAACCAAAACAATCTACTTAGCCCAAACAAATTCAGAGATAAACTAACCTTCCTACTTGGGGATAACATGGTATTTTGATTACTAAACTTTAGTCACATGTGTATGAACACACAAGAGTAGCATAAAAAGAGGGGGAAAATCTTTAAAGAAGGAAAACAACAGATAAAATAATAGGATAGAGAGGAGGTATTATGACTGGCAAAAAAACATTCAGCATTTCAACAAGAACAGGAATATTTTTCAACAAACAGACAATATCAAAGTTAATAGGAACAGTGGAAGAAAACTTTGAATGGGAGGGCAACAGGAAAAAAGAACTGAAAAAGCTGAGGCAATTTAGTAAGAAAAAAAAAGATGTGTGTCTATCATATATATAAATAAATGAGCTGCATAAGCTATTTGGAGTCTGTTAAATTGATAGTTCTATGCTAGGTATTTCCTAAAATCTAGCAGAGAATTTAATTCCTTATACTATTAAGGAATGTGCAAAATATTCTTTGGTCTTCAGCTTTTGGCTAGCTATTAGTACTGCAGTAACACCAAGCTCAAAAGTCCCTCTGCCTAACAGGGCTCAGTTCTCAGTGTGGCCTGGGATCAAGAGGCAGCAGGGTTAGAGGTGGTGGTGTGACCCTGCTGTTGTAGGTGAGGCTGTGGAGGTCAGGATGAAAAACCCAACATTCTCCAGAATGTTCTTTAGCTTGTGGAGTTTTGGATAAGCTAAGCACTGGCAGTGCAGGACCACCTCAGGTCCAGCTGGAAGCCGTGAAAGTTTTGTACTTGAATTAGCAGCCTCCAAGTTGGCATCCCAAATAAAAAATCCAAAAGGACTGGAAGGTTTTGAAATAGTTAAGATTAACGGCTTGCCAAAGGCCACACGGAGATCTGGCATCTTACTGGCTTTACTCAGAAAATATGGCACGTATGACCTTCAGTGGGCCTTTATTATTTCAGTGGCACATTTCCTACATTCAAGTAACATAACAGTCAAGATATGTCTATGAGCAAACTTACACGCTTTTAAAAATGTTCCTTAAGAAGGAAATAATTTTGACCATTTTGAAAACATGACCCATGAGACACTGTGAGGTGTTTGCTGAATGCAGGAGTTTTTTTAAATTTAACTTCTGCAGTTTTGGACCTGTTTGTCTTCCAATATAAAGGCAATTGATAATGGATATTGAGTATCTAACACTAGAATGGCAATGACTTTCACCCAATGCAGGAGGGTTGGCTGCTCCTTCCTGAACTGTACCAAAGCAGCAAGCAAGTGATAGTGACAGAGCCTGCACTGAGGATGGGGACAACACAACCTCCAGCAGCTACCACCTGGAACCAGAACACGCCCCCATGGAAGTAGCTGGGCAGAACAACTCACAAAGAAACCACTGGCTGTATTACTAACACACTGCCTGGCTAAGTAGGTAGGCATGGGCCAGGAAGGAATCACTGTTTGCAGTACAGGAAACCCCACATCAATATAATTCATACTTGTGCCCCAAAATTTAATCCTAAAGAAAAGTGAAATGTCACTTGGAGCTATTGTAAACACTTGGAAGACATTGCTAATTTCCAGTTCCCAAAGATGAGATGTAGGATTATGCATAGCAGAGCTTAAGCCACTAGAGAGCTATCTAGTTGCTAAATTTAAAACAGAATTGATTTGTTTTAAATGCAACTTTTTCTTTCCAGTCTCGTTCCTCCAAAGTCTGAATTAAGTTTTATTAAATACTTCTCCAGCCTTGTTTGGGACTTGGGACAGAGTGAATCAAGGAGAAATAGAAGGTAATACAAGTTCAAGCAATTTAGGTAACAAGCAGAAGGTAACACAAGTTTATAGGAATCCCTGGGGGATCTGTAGCACTAAATATATTTAAGAAATCCAAGGCTTGAATATTATTTACTTTTGCACAGCACAGGGACCTTGCACAGCCTGATACTCCTGAGGGATAAGAATTCCCATAACAAGTCCAAACCAGTACATGTCCTATTAGGAAAACATTTCAGAGCTGTGGGTAAACCCTGAATCATAGGCATTAAACTATGTATTTTGCTTAGGCATTAGCCCAGGCAGTGAGATCAGACAGACACAGCATGACACCCTTACTAAGTATTTCTTCATCAGTTCATATTACAGCTGCTGACAAACAAATGCAAAATACCTAATCAGGGTTTCTGCATGTCCTGTGCCATGAAACCCTTGGAGGAGTCTGTAGATTAACCAATGTATTTTTCTTGTAATCATTTTCTTGCCATTTCTTTCCCACAAGTTCCATATCCCACAGGGGTTAAATGGCACAGTAACAGAGTTAAAATAGATGCAAGAAAGAACATAAGACTTAAAAATAGATGAGAAATCCAGGAGGCAAAGATACAGGAAGAGATCTTGGATACAGGCTTCAACAAGCGTATGAGGGGCTTTGAAAAAAAAACACAAAACTTGAAATCTTTTGCCTCATTAAGTCAACGTGGGTTTGCCAGTGTTGTTTTACTGAGGCAGCACTTCATGCAGAGAAAACTTGGATTTGATCATGAAGGGAATGAAAAAACAGTGTAGTATGAGACAGTGACAGACACAAGCATTTCACTGTTTATGTGGAGTGCAGAGTCTGGTGGCCCTTGAAAGGCAGAGATTGGCTTCAAGTCTGCCTTTATGCAAGCAAGTTTGATAGCTTTTACATGAGAGTATTAGAACAAGATATGCTTTTGTTCTGCAGGGACATGACACACTACCCCACCCACTCACCCCCAAGCTTTGTGTTTTTAAGGAAAAGCAAGACTGGAAGAAGCCTCACTGGGTTTGAAACTATGAAAGTCACTAATTCACAAATCTTCAGCCTTAATGCAGAGTGCAGCAGATTGTTTCAAGTAGTAAGTACAGTGCATGCTTGAACACAAAGACTAGCTACACAGCTGAGTTTGTATATATTTTGCAGTGACATTCTTGAGGTTCTTTAACCTACCACATACAAGTAAATGAACTTCAAAAACCAACAGGGTAACCAGTAGGTGCTGTAGCAGCAGTTCCTCAAACACCTATCAGCATGTGTTGACAGTTCATAAAGGAAGGCTGTTGAGCAGTTATGCTGGGAAATAAACATTGCCTAACCCTGAAGAGTAACCACAAGAAGAGAAAAACAAGTGTTACTGCACCTAGTGTCTGCCTCCCACAGCACTGATCCCTGTCTACTGAAATAAAGACTGAAAGTCACCTCAGGATCTAACTGATATTTAAATAACTTTCTTCTATCTATATAGTCTGCAATTCAAAAGTCTGGTAACCACTTCCACCTCATTACTCTCCACCCCTCCAGAAAGTCTGGCTACTAGCAAAATAAAATATGCTGTCTCTCAAAAACTTTCTACTAGGTGTATTTACAAGTAATAGGAGTATGATCTTAGAGTCAAGCAGAAATAACTGCTTATTCTAATGTTTGGATTCATGAGCTTGGTACATATAAACATGTGGCCCAAAATGGACAGCAGCTAGAATCTATTTGGAAAATTCTGATTAAGATAATGGAATTTTGAAACCCTTTTTCAGAGGAAACCATCAAGTCTCATACTAGTTAGCATCCTTTACCATTATGATATTATGCTGGAGAATAAATGGTTTGGTTTGAGGGGAATGGAGAGGGCCAGAAATCAACAAATTCTCTCTTTGCCTTGGTTATTTTTCAAGGGTTGGAATCAGTTTGTCTTGTCACTTTGAATGTGCTGAATCTTGAGAGTTGTCCTACTTGGGAAGGGAACACTTAGGTGTGAGGCATCCAGAAAGGAACACATCTGCCATACGTAGATGGAGGATCAGTGAACCACACATGGTGGTTTGCAGAAACACTGGACATGGGGCAAATGTGTGATGTGGCCTCAGAATATTTCTGCTTCATACTCCATCTAGAAATAAACAGCAAATGTAGCAAGGGAGACTCCCATAAATTCCTTTCTACCTGAGTATTGTGCAAGCTCTTCAGAGGTTAAGATTTGCTTACCCTCAAACCATAGAGTGAGATGGTAAGCCTGAGATTCACCAGCAGATCTAGCTCTTGGAGTAAAAAGAAAACAAGGCATGGGTTGAGCAGCTCTTCTTTCGTTTGTGCCTCTATATTTCAGATATTAAAGAAGGATCACATCCCAAATCCTGTAACAGTTTAAATGTGAGCGCCTTCTGGCCAAATAAAAGTCTATGGACATGTAATCCCCCTAGGTGTTCAGGGGTCAGACTCACTAAACCCACCATTGTATTGTAGTGTCTGGAATGGAGGAAGGAAGACACACAGAATGCTGTACCCCTCTACTCTGAAAAACAGTAGCAGCCTCACACTGCCAGTTTAGCCTTTATTAGAAGGCAACACTGCCTATGGCTCATACACAGATGAGATGTGAGCACCACGCATGCAACCAGCTCACACACTTCCACCGCTCAGCACACAAAAATTATCCAATGGTGAAGATGATCCTCCATGAGACCAGCCCGTGGGAGAAAAAGAAATGTGAAATAAGCCTGTGCTGTATGTTCAAATTTCAGCCAAAACTGAAAGCAAATGGCAGGAAATACATATTTGCTATGAGGCATGAAGCCAGAGTTAGAAGAATTGCCTCTATTCAGTGTCTCAGTTTTAGAAACCAGGAGTGGATAAACAATTAGACAATGGTTTTGGTGTACAGTTTCACTGCACTGCATCAGAAGTGGTGGGGATGTATAGTTTAGTACTCTTGGAGAGCCCACACTTGCACAAGGATGAACTGTAGCACCATTGGTGCTGATTCCATTTGTTTCTTTGAGAAACAAAGAAACCTGGCAGAGATTGAAAAGCACTCCTTCCCCTAGCCATGGATACCACTTACTTCAAACATCCAGGAATGCCTGCTAAAGTTCTCCAATGACAGCATTAGACTAAACTGCATGGAGTAGAAAAACAGGGAAAACACATTCCAAAGCCCTTTGATGGGCTTTGGGGTAGGAGTGGGGGCCAAAGAAGATTTCTGTACTTGAACAACTTGGCAAATACAGTCTTCATCCAGGTTCAACTGCAATTGTGAGTGCCTACTTTATTCACCAAATTCATTAGACACTGGCCTTCCTCCAGGTACTGATGGGATTTTTAAGCAGTTTGCCCTTTCCAGCAATACCCATCATATGCCTCCAGCAGCCATCCTGGGCCTCTGCAACAGCACTGCCAGGCCACTTGCTTCCCTTCCTGTCACAGCACTGCCAGCTCAGTTCTCCTGTTTTATCAAAATGCCAGGACTTTGGCCGAATCATCTTGCTGCTCCTTAAACAAACTCTCAGCTTCAGGTCTCATACCCTCAAGAGCACATGCTATAAAAGACAACACTCCTTAAAGCTGGAGTTTGCAGCACCTCCAGGTTATATTGTATTCTCCAGTAATATGAAAACACTGGTGTAGGTATCATCTACCTCATAATGTCAGCAATCCCTGAAGAACAAGTTCTGGTTTGAAGCTCCATTCTACCAGTGGACAACTGGCAATAATGGATATTCACTGCATGATTTAATCCACCTTCCAGTAACTAAAGTCAGCCCACTTCTTTTTTTCACTGGCTGAGTGTCCTTGAACCTAGATACAGGTATATACAGCCAGAGCCTATGTGACTTGCCAAGCAGCACTCACAGGATTTCACACAAGAATTCAAAACTTCCTAAATTTGTTCTGTGAGTGGCAATAGAAGATGGGGGAGAAGAATGCAAATACTTTATACAATTAATTCAGTGTTACACGAAGTCAGAGCCATGCATCCAAACATCTGATTCAATTACAGACTTGAAACCAAGAATGTGAAACCCATTTAGCTTATTAGGTATTTTCTACTTACTGCTATCTGCTCAGGGGATGGGAGAAAAAGGACAGACCATATATCCATTAAATACTGCAATACACAAACAATAATCTCCCAAATCCTTCACTTTGTGTGCCATTTTCTGCTCCGTAGCTCTTGGCTCTGTTCTGTCACAGGTACTCTCAGGTCTTCATTCACTTTTCTTCTCCTTCCCTTGCTGAAGTGCCCTCCTGTTGGCCACACTCATCCGACTGCCAGTCACACCTGCTCCTGGTAAAGCATGTCATAGAGGACAAGAGCACAACTCCTCATGACCAAGTGGCCTGAAATGCATTGCACAAAGCTGCTGTACTGACTGGCAGCCCCTCTCACAACATCTCATCCTCCTCTCCTCACTGCATGTGCCACTTGTCAGATCCTGGTAAGAATTGCTTGCTCTCTCTTGTAGCACAAGGAACAAAACACATCACAATCCATAGGTACAAAATTGATCAGAAATCACAGTTCTTGTTTTTATGGTTTCTCTTTAGTCTGTGAATCGTACAAAGAGTGTGTAAAAATAAGAATCATTCACTGTAACCCTCTATTAGTCTAGAATAAAATCTATTTATGAAAATAACTGACAATTCGAGGGTTTAATCTCAGTGGAAGTCCCTAGACATTACGTCAAAAGTGAAGACAAATAATTACTTCAATGTTTTTAAAATTTTTACCCTATATACAAAAAGGAAAAGAAGGCCCAATTACATAGGCCCTATGCTCCCAGCCTTCCTAAAGGGCAAGGAATGGAGGACCCCAGACTCAAATGCTCTGCATTTACATATGTGTTATTACAGAAGCTACAAGACTACATAACTACATAACTACAATCCACATTATTTAGTACAGGAATGCAGCAAGCTTTTACCTAAAGATAGCAAGTTTTGTCCCACACCACTCACTTCTTTATTCCTTTCAACGTTTTAATGTTGGTTTCCTAAAATACTTTGGTGGGGTGTCAGGACAATGAGCACAACAAATGATTCCTCATCTGCTGCCAGGAGAAACTGTCCTTTTCCCCCCACTGATGGCTACTAGCTAAAATAGGTAATGGGCAGAATGCTGATAAAAATCAAAGACATTTTTCCAAGCCCCTGATTCACCCCTCCTCTTGCTGCAGGTAAGCTAAGCACCAGATGCTCTCTCTCCTCTCTTAGCTAAGAGCCTGAAAGGGGCAAGCTTCTTCCACTCCAGCACTCACACTACCAACCTTCTTCAGTTGCCTCCATGGAAAACTAAACCTCTTCTTCCTGGTCCTCCACACCCAGCTCTTTAGGAGACAAATGTTTTCCACTACCTTCTCTCCTGTCTGTCTCTCAGCTTCTCTTAGCACCTGCTGAACTGGGAAACAACTGGGTCTCCTACTTATTTTAATGACAAGATCTGTGGCAGGTGGGACTTTCCTCTGGCCCACAACTGCTGCTAGCACTACGCTGCTTCTAACATCAGAAGTCCCAGGCTTCTGGAGGACAAGAGCCCTTGAAGAACTTTTCTGGAGAACCTGACATCTCTGTTATCAGAGAATTAAACAGGAAGTCTTAGTTGATGGTTTATTTGTGGATAGTCCATACAACAGATGAAATAGAATGTTAAAACTCCATTGTGCTAATTATTTCTCTTCTGTCTCTGACCTACAGCCCTGGGGTTTGCACCAGCTTGCTGGCAGGGTGCCCTTCTGCAAATACTTAATCTAACCTAAATTAAATAGAGTTATGGGAGAAGGGCAAGAAGGTTGTTAAAAAGAAATTGGAGAATTAAAGAAAGGTGACATGGTGATCCTGTTCTAGCAGGAAACAAGAGAGATGAGATCCTTCTAGCAGTTTCCCCACTGAGTACAAAACTGCAGGACTTCCCTATTCTTAATATTGCATAAAGTATTCACAGGAAATATTCCTACAAGGTAAATACAGTCTTCAGTTAAGCAAAAAACAAAACAAAACAAAACAGTAAAGCTTTCACAGCCTTCCCCCTCTTGATTATCAGAGCATCTTTATCTACTACATGGGACATGCTAATTAAGAGTGTGATGCTTTATTGCTCCAATCCTCTCCAAGACATCCTCCATAGGCTTTGTCTATAATTGTGCCATTTACTTCCTACATTGCATTACATCTCTGGAAATGTACTGGAACAGTGTGTGTGCAGAATACAGTGGGCACTTTGTACAGCAGAGCAAATCCTTTGGGTTACAAGCAGTGAGCTCATGGGTTGGGAAAGGCCCCCTTGGAATCTTGTATCCTTGCCCCATGGTTCACTCAGATTAAGAATGCTTTTTGTGTTTTTAATTACATCATTCACTACTTACATAAAGTCCTTCTAGTAATCTTGACAAAAGATGGTGCATAGTCCATAACATACATGATGTATCTCCTGAAGACAGCTTTGAGAAATTCAGAGAGGGTTTCCAAACCTAGGATAGTGTTTGTACTAAGTATCTCAAAGTGACTCTTTGCTGCTGCTACTGTATTTTACATACTTGGCCTTCTCCTCCCCCTCCCCCTTTGTTTCCTTGTGTTTTCTCCCTATTTGAATTTATTTGCCTTAGTTTTTCTTATTAAACAGTTCTGTTCTCTGGATGCTCTCTATTTGAGCTGTATCAATGCAGCACAACACCACCATCTCTACTCCCTGCCTATGTGAGAAACTCTAAGGTCCTACTTCAGAAAAATATTGTTGATTTTGGTGGACCTTAAGGACACAGTTAGGCAGCCCTTACTGAATACATCTCTTTCTAAGCTGGCTGGAGCACAGCTTCAAGGAAAAAAAGTCAGACCTGAGAGGTAAAAATGCCTCACTGGTTGCAGGCAGAAGAGTTGTAAAGCAGAGCCCCAATCAAGGTAAGCACCTTACCTTAAGGTGGACTCCTTCCTGCCCCAAGGAAACCACAACTCACCTGCCCTTTCACTAAGGGTCAGCGGCTCTTAGCTGCCTCACTGTGTCTGTTGCTTCCTCATCTGCAAGTTTCTCACCTGGGGAATCCCCTAGCCCAAAGAAAATCTTTGTTTAGAAATGAGCTATAGAGTCAACACTATCTTTGTGCAGCTATTTTAAAATACACAGGCATCTTCACTTCTGTGAGTTCTGTGAGCTCCAGCTAGAGGATGTGTGCTCTGACAGTAACGTAATGTACACATTAACACTTTTCACCCAAACAATGGCATCAAGTATATTATTTAGCATTTTCACCATATAATCAGTAAAGCATTTCCATATGTTATTAAGTATCATCATACTCCAATCTGAACTGCCTGTATGGGATTATTTCTGAAAGATATTGCAAGTCACAACATTGAAATGCAAAGAATTAAAATAAAATTTACCTTACTTGTTAAATTAAGGTTTATAATTTAAAAACAAGTGCTGTCATGGCACCGTACGAATTACTGCAACAAGTAATTAAGTCTGCATCCTTATTTTGTCTGTACAAGATTTCTGTTGCAAGCCTCAGCCTTCATAGTACAGCTGAAAAACTAGACAGTTATGGGAGAAAGACACAAACACATCCAAAGTGATGGAATAAGATTATATAATGATGTTATTTCTCTTATTCTAAGACGCAGCATGGCAGTTCTGCACTATGGAATAAATACACTGTCATCAAAAGGCCCATGGTTCCCCAAAAAGCATCCCACTCACTGAAGATGTTTATTATGAATTTTTTAATATCTAGGTTTCTTGAAAAATGCACGACATCATGTCCCTCACTCACCGTGCTTTGTTAAGCACTTGCGCTATGCAAAATCATGAAAAACTGCTGAACAGCCAGCCCTACCCCGTGGCGTTTTACTGTCACCACTGTGGGACAAGCAGTCCCTTGTTCTGGGCTGTTGTTGACCACAGTCATTGTTCTGATGAGCCCTGACATGCTCAGCTGGACAGAAGAGCACTGGCAGCTGTGGGACAAACACACAACTAGCCAGCACCTGCCATGCACAGCATTCACTAGCCCCATTCAGGACATTAAGCTGTCCCCTGACAGACAAGGAGGCTACTAAAGAGAGAATAACTACACTGGAGAGAATACTACAAATTAGACAAGCAACTGTTGCATTGCTGGATATTATTAGTGAAGCACAGTATACCCCAGAAAATAAATGTAATGTTACTAAGGGGAAATCTCCTGCTCCTGCCAGGTCCAGGCAGGACTAACTGCAGAGATGCTGTGGCTTCTGCTGCAGGTATTCAGCAGGGGGAAGACAAGAGAGGGTTTGAGAAGAGCTACTCACAGATTGCACCAAAAAGCTAAGGTGGTTAGTGTTATAAAGACTACTAAACCTTTCATTCCTTCCAGCTCCAGCAGGGCTTTTAAGTTCATTGTCCACTAGAAGTACACATCTAAAGCTTTGTCCCAATTCCAAATGACTACCAGCATGTTGTGTACACTACTGAATGTCACTGAACTCATCCTCCTATTGAAAAAAGTGGGTTTTTTGTTTGTTTGTTTTGTTTTTTAAATACACAAACCACCAAAAAGGAAATTAATCTTCTCAGGAAGGCAATGAATATTCCCACTGCAGAATGCACTGAACCACTTAACTGCACAGAGCATTGTGCACAAGCCCATTGCCTGCCAGACCTAGCCAGACCACATTTTCCACTACATTTTTATTTTGAAAGTAGATGAATGCAAAAAACAAAAGTCAGTTTCATTTCCCAAGTAAATAATCTGGGCTAAGAGTAAATCAACCAATGCACTTGGAAAACTATCTATGTATTCTAAACACATTCCAGTTATTGATATTTGAGCCCTTCTATGTTTGTTTTCTTTGAATCTGATTGAATGCATTTGATTCTGATAAATTATAAGTCCTCTGAAGAGCTAAGTTCACACTTATTTTCTTAACATTTACTCAAAGTAAATTCTGGTTTACAAAATTACTTGGAAGCAATATGAAAAGATGCATTGGAAATCCATGTTTCCAGTGCTCTCCTATGGCAGTTATATTCAGGAAATGGAGCTAATGCATCAGTTGGGAAACTAACCAATAAAAAATGGCAAATTTTCAGTCACCTGTCTGCAAACCATGTGCATACCTAGAATTCCCCAGGCCAGTGTGTGAATAGTGCTAAACAGCAAACCATGTTTGAGATATATCCACAGGCAGCTCAACAATAAGCAAATAGTTCTGTAGGCAGATGAATAGAAGAAAACTATTTCCTAGGCTAATCAGCATGACATAACTTGTGCCCCAAAAGGGGAAAATTCTGCTGCAACTTCCCATCACAGACAGGGACCTGTCCTCTAGCCACTAACCTCTCCTCAAAGGACATCTACAACATTACTTGTTTTTATCACTTGAACTCACACAACAAGATGAAAATGTTTTAAGTAGAAAACAGAAATGGAATTAAGTCTGGCTTCCATAGCAAAAAACCCACAACAATCAACCAACCAACAAACTAAGAGGAAGTAGGATCATGCAAAGGAGACTCCAAAAATTTATCTCTGGATTTTTGTGTTTTATTTTGAGCAAAATTTATGTGGTGACTGCACTGGTTCCTCTGTAGTCTTATGAGGTCCAGATTTTCTTTCCTTCAATTCAAAAACATGTGCTTTAATAGCTGATGCTAAGTCTGTATATTGCTTTCAGTAATATAAAAACCAGGATTGTATGCTAAGACTCTAAAGATTTACAAAAACTACAGTAACAATCTTATCAGTCATTTGAGGAATAAGAGGAAGAAGTTTTAGGGCTCACCTTCATTGTACATGGCCATTTGCACAAGAAGCTATTTGGTATATCTGACTTTGCAGAAAGATGACCCATTCTCTTCCTTAAAAGTGGGATGATCAGCTTGAATAACAAATGCTGGAGATTTAGGATAACTCCTAGGGAAAACCATTACCATGAAAAATCACTCCTGATCCTGTGAAAGCCTATTTAAGTCTGAGCTAGTAAGATAATTACTGATGTGGTTAGCCTTTCCTGAAGGACATTAGGTGATTTCAGATATCAGTATGTGGATCAGTGTGCAAGTCATAGAATCACAGAATCATCTATGCTGGGAAAGACCTTTAAGATCATCCACTCCAATCTTTAATGAAGCACTGTCAAGCCCACCATTTAATCATGTCCCAAAGTGCCACATCAACACATATTTTAAATTCCTCTAGAAGTGGTGACTTAAACACTTCCCTGGGCAGCTTTTCCAATGTCTAATAACTCTTTCAGTGAAGAAATTTTTCCTAATATCCAGTCTGTACGTCCCCTAGTGCAACTTGAGGCCATTTCTCCTTGTCCTTTTGCTTGTTATTTGGGAGGCTGACACCTGGCTACACCCTCCTTTCAGGGAGCTGTAGACAGCAATCAGGTCACCACTGAGCCTCCTTCTCCCCAGGTAAAAAACTAAACACTCCCAGCTCCCTCAGCTGCTCCTCATCAGATTTGTGCTCCAGACTGTTCCCCAGCTCTGCTGCCCTTCTCTGGACTCACTCCAGCACCTCAACCTCCTTCTTGTAGCAAGGGGCCCAACATTGGATATAATCTTCAAGGTGCAGCAGTGCAGCATCACCAGTGATGAGTGAAGGACACTGCACTCTGTACTCAGGTGATGCTCTCTGGGAAATAAATATTTCCAGAGCTCAAAGGCAATTATATATGAGAGCTATAGCTCAGTGTAGCACATAGGCCTGCTTCAGAACAAGTTTTCAGGTAGTAAACTAAACTACTCTCAGCTTTAAAAGAAGAAACCACAGCCAGAATTCACCAAATGGATGTCAAAGGTCTCCAAAACTAAGGGAGCCCAGTTTTAAAAATGTCTTTGTGCCTAGTGCTCTCAGAAATGGAGAGCATTGCTATGGCTCTGCAGGGACATACTGGACAATGGACAAACTTGTGGGCCAGCTCCTAGAGCACCAGCTGGGACAGCTCATGCTTCTTGCTATGTGACATGCTCAGCTTTCCCCCTTTGCCTGGCTTTCATGGAACTATCTCTAAGTTTCTGCACAGCACTTAGTCATATGTGTGATCATTTCTGTACTTCACTCTACAAATGGAGCCTTTTAAGTAGTTTGATGACATATTTCTGCAACTGTCCTCTGCTATAGAGATATGATCTATCTTCTGCATCAGGAACTGACTCAGGGGAGAACATAATCTCATGTTAAATGAGGTCACTATCACCGAGTGATCCTGAAAAAAACCCAAGAGAGCTCTCTGAAGTCTGTCTGCATATGACACACAGCATCCAAATCGTGTGTCTAGCACTTAATCCATTTATTGGCATGAACTATGCTGGTAAAAAGTATTTGCTTTTAGGATGTCAGCAAAATACCCTGTGCCTGGGCATTTCTGAAAATGCAAGGATCAGATTCTCAACCAAAACACAAAGGTATGCCAGTTCTCACTCAACAAGAAAGTCACTTGGTTCGACTTGAGAGTGCCTTTTACTAGTTCACATTACCTTCCCACATGGATTAAGTTTGGGCATCTGTAAATTATTATGGAGTAACTCATCCTATCTCCATCAAAGTATCTGGACTTTAGGCATCTGTAGGGCTGATACTCAGGTGTCAGTATGTGGGTCTGAGGCTTATTGTAAAGATGAAGTCATAACAGTCACGAAAGTGAAAGATCTCCTGCTCCACTGTGCTGGCATATGGGCCAGATGCAGGTCTTGTGTTGATAGTGGATATAGTGCAAGCATGGGCACTAAACAAGAAGAGGAGGAGAGAAGAGCAAATCACTGCTTCATAAACAGTTTCTGCTCATAAACAATCATACAAACACTGCATTTAAAAACGACACATGTTAAATACATAGGAGACAATGAATCACAGAGTTTGCAGTAATAAGGCAGTGAAGCAGTGTGTGTTCACAGATGAGAAAGGCTGGCTTAGCTTCTCAGGCTGTTTCTAGCAGCAGGATTATCAGCTGGCTAAATCTCCTTCACAGAAGAGGCAATAAAAGTTCTTGGCTGCAGAAGAACTGACTTTCCAAAAGAAAAAAAAAATAAAACCCAAAACCCAAATCTCTCATTGCTGCCAAGAAATCCACAGCAGAGCAGGAGTCACCAAAAGCTGTAGGTTGGAACAGGTGAAACAGAGCACCAGGACACTACCCAGGGGAGGCAGAAGCAAGAAAAGGGTCTGGTTTTCATAGAGAGGATACAGCAGTAGGAAACTAAGTTCCACAACAGGTGGGATGAGGGAGAGAACTGGAAGGGAAAAAGTGAGGAGACTTGTGTTTCAAGATAAAGACAGTTTAATCAGGAGAAAGGGAAACTAAAAACCAAAACAAAACAAACCAAAAAGAAAAACAAGTGATACAAAAGCAATCACTTAACATGAGCTATAGCAATACCCAGCCAGTTCCCAAGCAATGGCAACCCCTGGAAAACTCACCCCAGCCTCATTGCTGAGCACGATGTCGTAGAGTACAGAATACACCTTTGGTCACCTGGGGTCAGGTGTCCCCTCCCAGCCTCTTGTCCACTCCCAGTCCCCTCACTGCAGGGGCAGAGTGAGAATTGACCAAAGCCTGGACACTGTGTAAGCTCTGCTCAGCAGCAGCTAAAACATCTGTGTGCTATCAGCACTGTTTGGTGACAAATCCAAAGCACAGCACTGCACAGCTGCTGTGAAGTAAATTAACCCCATCTCAGGTAAACCCAGCACAGGGTCACCCAGTTAAAGCTGATTGAACCTTGTCAACAGCCATTATCCCATGGTCAGCCTACAGCTGCACTTGAGTAACAGTTTCCAGAGGAGTACAATTCAGGCTTGAGTGCCTCACTCCCTTTAATGAAGCAGTAAGAGACAGATTCACTTATTTTACAGAAAACTCTGGGAGCTGACTTGCACAGCTTACACAGAAGGCTGTGTGGATAGTTGGACAGACCACACACCTGGGCTAGTGACCTAGATGCAGACTGAAGACAGGAATAAAAGCAAGATTTACTGCACAATGGCCAGTGAAGCTGAAATCTGTGCTGATAAACATTTTGGGAAAGGGCACTCACTTAGAAATTCTGTGTTCCTGCTACAGACATGGGTAAGACTCTTGGACACACTGCAAACTCTGCTCGATTTGGTTTTTGCAGGGCACTCCTATCCTGGGGAACAAATTTTGCAGAGGTGGGATCTCCTAGACCCATCTACATTCAGACTCTTGAAATGGGTAAAAGTCTCCCAGTTAAGTGGACATTTTGGGTTAACAGTTTATTCCTGGCAATCTTCAGGGAAATTAAATATACAGGTCATATGAGTCTGCTAAAAACCATTTACTTTTACTTTACATATCACAAGTTAGAGGCTCATACAGATAGAATAACCACCCACACGCACTTGCCCACTTTTTCAGCAACCTCACAACAACTCTCTAATATCAGCGGTCTCTGAGCAATCTAGTTCAGTGTCATTCCGTCTGACTCTTTCTTTAGCTGACCTTTGAATCAAGAAGCAACAAAACAGATTTCTCTTCCCCCCATGCCCTATCTTGCCTCCACCAGCAGTATGCTTATACTCTCCTTAAGAGAAAAAGGCTAAGCAGAGGTGCTTTTATGTATAATTTGTAGCTACTTTGCTAAGCTCTCACCAGCCTCATCACCTAATCACTGCTCTTGAATCTCCATTATGCTCTCACCTTTATGTCCAGATTCAGATTATAAATGTTTTGCCATGAAAAGCAGCCATTTTCTTACTCATGGAGGTTCCACTAGGATGCACAGCTACCCAGAAATACACAGTATTTCACCACCTCATGATGCTGTCTAAAAGAATTTTTGTTCTTTGCAGTGGCTCAACTGAGAGGCAGAGGAAAAACTGACAGAACTCTCTATTCCAAATTCAGTTTGCAGTCTCACACAAACATACCAACTGCCCAGTAACAAGTATTATTCATCAATTGTACCTAAACATTTTATCTTTTTGTAATGATTCTGCAAATATAAAATGCTGATTTTTGAGCATTGACTACTCCAGTATGGTTA
This sequence comes from Catharus ustulatus, assembly GCF_009819885.2. Classification (NCBI taxonomy): domain Eukaryota; kingdom Metazoa; phylum Chordata; class Aves; order Passeriformes; family Turdidae; genus Catharus; species Catharus ustulatus. Next base: position 5,639,717 of record NC_046232.1, on the reverse strand, counting down.
ACAACGTCAGGTCTCCCATCTGATAATATCTGCTTCAGAAAGCATATTGCAAAAATATCCAGCATTTAAAAAAAAAAAATTTACAGTGGTGTTTTCACCTGTGAATCATTGCTGACTTGCAAGCATGAACATGAATGAATGTTATACAACTTTTACTGAATAAGCTACCGGATCAATTCACTCATCTGAGCGCTTCCTGATGACGCGTTGGTATTTTCTGTGCTTTTGAATGAAAAGAAGCTTAGCAAAAGTGACAACATGTAATATTCACACATTGCAAAAAGCACAGAGAAGTTAAGAAACAGAAATAAAAAATTAATAAATCATAAAAGACCAAAACCAACAGTGAAACAAATTAAACCCAGCTCAAAGTAATGATTCTGTGCACCAGCGGAAGTGATTATGCTCAATGCATGGCTTCTAATTTCATCACTTTCTGCTTCATAGCTGCCAAAACCTGATAGAAGTGAGGCTTTACAGAGTGAAAACAGAAGAATTATTTTATGTTTTACCTTCCCGTGTTTGCTGTATCTTAACTTGAACATTCTCCTTTTCTTTGGTAAGCTTTATTCAACTTGATGTTGCATTTAAAAGAAGTTATTTTCTTTTTCTGACCATATTCCTCACAAATACATAGCAGGCACAGAACTTCATGTCATCTTTCAGGTTTTACAATTTTCTTATGGCAGGAAATTTGCAATTCCCAATATTCTTAAGTTTTTACATCAACAGTTAGAAGGCCCTTTACTAGTGCAGCTGCTGACTTCTGACTGGATATCTCAGAACCACAGGCCATCGAACATAACTCCTTCACTTGGAAGTTTTTTCATAGTGTGTTACAGACCACTGACCTACAGCTTGGGTCTTAATTAATTGCTCTTCTGTAATGTGGGATGAATAGCAACCTTATGGAAATTAGAAGATAGAAAGTTAAAAGGAAGATAAAAAAGAAAATTAACACAAAAATTCTGAATGTTTAGCTGTGGGTCATGCCCTCAGAGGTCTGACCACAGCAGAAAAGCAGGTCTGTATCTGGAATGAACTCTCGTGCCCCAGCTGCAGACATCAGGTACACCTTGAACAGGCCTGCTTGGTGTATTCAGTGATGCTGATCACTGTGAAGCTTTTGACAATGACCAGCTCATCATTATTGCAAGAAACACCACCAGCACCTTGAATTCCTCTTTTCCTGTTTCGTGGCTGAAAGAAACTAGAGAAATAGTCTTTTACAGCCGCATATATGGTCTTTCTTTGATCACAACTATCTCAGAGGTTGTCTGTAAGAAAGAATGCCATGAGCACAGCAACTGCAGGTGTCTCCTGTGATCTGCTGAGTTCATGCAATGCCTGACAGCTGAAGCAGAAACCGAATTTCAGCTAACAATATTTCAGTTTGGTGTTCACAAAGGAATGCTTGACTTCTGTCTCTGGGCTTTCCAGTATGGAAGGGGTAATGCCCAGAAGCCACAGGACCTTATAAGAACGTAAGGCAGCCCACAGCCCCCAAGCAGTGCTGCCACTTAGAAATTCACAAGTATTATTTACACACACAGTGGCTTTGATGATTCTGTGGATGGTGTCATTGTGTCCTCCCCAAAAAGTCAATTAGAATTGATTCTGTTTGCATACAATGTCACTGCTGCTCACTTCTAAGATCTAAACTATCATTTCATGCCCTGTGACAGAAAAGGATTTAAGCACTGAACAACAAATGTTCTCCTTTTGTTTCTCAGCTTTCGGTATTTTCCACAAAGACACATTACCCAGTAAATACCAATTCACTCAGACCAGTGGGAGGGCACCCAGCTTGAACTCTCCATTTCCCTGCCCTTTACATTGCCATACTGGGCACTTCAGTCTCCTATTGCAGAAATGAACAGCTGAAAAAAAAAACCAAAAACCTTTCAATCTCTGCTCAATTCAACAATATGCTTACATTTATATTAAGCTCTCTTTTCCACAGCACAAACAATAACACAAACTGATGTAGTACACACCAGAGAACACAATCTCTTTTGTGTCCCATCTTCTGAAAGTATCAAAATACTTCTCACATGTGAGATCTTTTTTTCTTCCAGAGTTTATTATCTTAATTATACTTTTGTCAGTGCCATGCCAACATCCTCTACCATTTTATGTACAATCATTAGTTACAAAAGTACAATGGGCAATATTCTGGCATTTTGGATTCCTGTCACAGCCAGTCCAGGGAGCTCAGTGACAGACCACACTGCTGCCACTAGAGCTTACAGTCGTTTCTCAGCTCTCCAGAGCTTCTTGCTGTGTTTCTGAAATGTCAAAGTTTCTGACTGCTGACTCACAGGTAAAAATGGCTTCCTGACTTTTTTAATATTCAAGTCTTACCTCCACCTTTTGCAAAAGTACAGCCAAATGTAAGCCACTAGAGCATTTTTATTCATTTTACCAAGTCTTTAACAACTAGAGACTTATTAGTGATGTTGATCTCAATTCAAGCAATTACTGATGTAACACAGTGATTTGTCCAAATTAAAGGAATTCTGAAGATGAGGCTAAACATCTGATACTCACTATTATTAAGACACCAGGATGCCTGGTAAAAAAAACACTGCAAACATTCAGGAGAGAGTGTGGCTCACTTCTGGCAGGAACCTGTTCATTGCCTCCCTCTCTTCCTATCTTCTTCTTCTGCACTTCTGCATTATTATTTAGCTAGTACCAACAAAAGATACAGTGATATAAAAATATAAGGTTCTCTTTGAGAGAGCTGCAGGACGTAGGCTTTATAATTCTGTCCCCTTTTATTCCCTTTTCTTACCAGAGCCCCACCTCAAACCATGAAACCACTAACCACAGGAAAGCATTAGTACAGACTGATAGATTCTGTCAAAGTATAGGATTGGGGCTACAAGTATTGCAAGAACGCAGGCAGAGACATCTGCCATTTTCTCTGTTTCCTTTTTCCCTTGTTTCTTCTGTTTTATTGGAAAAGGAACTATTTACATAGACAAAATAAAATTAACCTGCATCTTTTCATCTTACAGATGCTTTGTAGAAACTGAAACAGGGAGAGTGGCTATGTGGCCTTTTCCTGTTCTCATACAGAGCTTCCTGAGATGATTTATAATAATGTTACTTCCCTGAAGCCCACAGAACTCCTGTGGCTTACACTTCTTGTATCTCAACTCAGTGGATCTAAAGCAGAAGTGTATGAAAAGATAAAAAATTACTGAGCAAACTCATGTGTTGTAATTCACTAACATGCAGGAAAAATGTTGATGAAATATCTGCTACTATAAAACTGCATGCTTAGATCTTATCACATTCTTCAGAATAGTAAACTAATTTCTCTCAGATAAAATTCCTCATATTTCCCACTTAAAAAATTCTTCCTTCAGATTGCCCGATTTTGCATGTTGCAGTCTTCCACTATTATTTGGCTTATAGCAAACTTTTAATCAGAATAACAATTTTTACTCCAGTTACAAAATATGTTGCTAGAGCTCAACAATTTCTTTATTTTGGCCATGCCATCAGTCTGGCATTTGTGGAAGGAGTTTGTTCTATTCTGTTTAAAGTTCCTGTTAACAAAGTCCATAAAACTATTTTCATTCCACAATGCATTTTAGAGTTTCTTATTCCTGTAAATTAAAACAATGAGCTATTTTGGGAAGGGCAAAACAGGGTGGATTCCAAGTAAAATTATTCTGCAGCTATGTACTTGTAGCTGAACAAAACTCTAAATTATGTAATGTGAAAATAATAACTATTAAAAACCTCTGCCAAAAAACAGGCTGTATTTCTTGAGTGGTTAGAAAAATAGTGCCATAACAGAGGGAAAAATTCTCACCTCAGTCTGTGGGACAAACGTCTGCAAGTAAGAACACATCAACAATATAATCAAATAAAACTAAGGAGGTAAGATCTATTGTTATTACTTTTCTTTGAAATCTCATTTTCAAAACACACCTCCTTTGGTGAGAACAAGTCAGGTACAAGATCTTCAACACAGGGCGAATTTGAGATTTACTGTGTACTTACAGAAATTCACTTTTCCAGTTAATCAGAAAAAATAACATGCAATAATTAACCATGAACTAATAGGAACATAAATATATATCATTAGAAGAAAGATTTGATAAATGGACACGGTATTTTGTCTAGTGATTTTCCACAAATTGTTTTTGTCTAGGGACCTAATGATTGAAACTCCTTGCAAATCAGACTGGCCCCTACCCCTGCTGCTTGCAGGGAGGTTATTTACTCCTCTTAGTTCACACAGCTGCATTTGAGATTTGCTATCCTGCGCTGAAGCCAAAACTGGTCCCTCTGGGCAGCTGGAATAATGTTCACGTCACAAATACACTCACTACACACCCTGCTCTTGTGCATGCAGTGATAGTGACTTTCATATTAACTGTGTGCCAGACATGACATTTTTTTTACTTCTAGTGAGCTATTAGAAAGTTAGAGGTGCATTTTTGTTCATAGTTATGATTTAAAAGAGAGTACATGAACCCTAGCTGGACTACATGAACATCTGCCAAATATCATTAACTTCTCTTTTGCATATAAAAGCCTATTAAAAGTAACCTTCACAACATTGCTCTTTCCCAAATGAGGGAAGCCCACAGCGTTCACCCAACCACAGAAGGATCAAGTTCTTATCCAAGCAAGCCTCCTCCCCCAAGGCCCCACCCGAACCCCGCCGGGCCACACTCCCGAGGCCACGACCACGGGCAGCTTGGGCACAGCCACTGGTTTTACATGAACGGGAATCCCACACAGCAGCAGCTGCTGCCAGGACAAGGCTTTAACCCAACAGATCATTTGAAAAAGAAAGTCCGCCCCTCTCCCAGCCACCAGCTGTAGCAGCCATTAGCCGCTCACAGCCGCCTCTGCCCTCGGGCCCGGCCCAGCGCACGACGCTGCGCTGCTCTCCGCTGGCCAGAGCCCCAGGAACGTGTCCTGCCCGCTCACGCCATGAACACAAAACACGAAAAACAGCACATTGTCGCCCACAGAACCCCCGGGCACACGGACACCACCGCGGGCACCGGCCACACCCGCCCCTGCCTGCGGGGAGCCGCGCGCAGCATGTAAGGGCCCTCCCCATTGGCCGGCCTGCCCCGAGGGGCCGGGATGGCCAATCACAGTTCCGCTCTCTGCCCAGGGCTCTCCCCTCACGCGGTGCGGGCCGAGATCTGCCCCGCTCCCTGCCGGCTCTGCCAGCCGCTCTGCCCCGTCCGGGTGCTGCCACACCGGCCCTCTGACTGCGGGGAAACCGCTGCTACACAGCGGGAAAGAGCACGGCCAGAACGGAGCGGGACGGGCTGAGAGAGCGTCGAGGAGAGGCCGGAGGAGAGGGGCCCAGCAGCGCCAGGAGGTTGCGTGGGCTGAGGGCGCAGAGAATACCAGAGAGTCTCTGAGCCCCCGTCAGCTGGGCAAAGCCTGCTGCTGGCTGGCAACCAGGATAGTCCACGTCTCCCTTTTACTGTACATTTTCAGATAATTGTCCTTGATCCCAAAATTAAGACTGAGAACTTGTGCCTAAGTATTGTCCTTTCTTCATTTCCCTGAAAATGCCCCCTGTTATTTCTTAAGTTGCAAGAGCTGCAGGGTTTCTTCTCTGAATCTATTGCTAAAGAACCACCAGGTAGATCTACTTAAGCAATTCTTCTCTCTGAAGAAGGAGGTTGAGCTTGAGCACAACTAATATTTCTTATAAAGATGTTTGCTACAAAATTGCCTTTTCATCTAATAGGTAAATCCCAAACTCAACCATTTTATTTGGAAATATGCTAACATTTCCTGTAGACCTGCTCAGCAGAACAAATGGTATAGTAGGGTATGTCTGCATCAAAGTGTTCTGTCTCAATTCAGCATTAAACCACATCCTCCTGCACTGGCTGTGTTTTATTTCTCTTTGCTACAGAGACAGCACCAGGCTGTGCTCTGAGCAGACACGGGGCACTGTGGCAGGCAAGGTTACCCCATGAGCCTGGCCCAATTTTTTTTCACAAAGCACGGTGGTAGCATAAGCAGACTTTACTCCTCAATGTGTTATTTTCACATGTGCATAACCAACTTTTGCTCAACCTAACACCACAACTATTTAGGTTTCTGGAACAGATGTTCACTTCCTCTGACACCGCCTCAAACTCCACAAATCTTTTCCTTCTGAAAGAGGAGCTTCCAAAGCAACCCTTCTCTGATCTCTGTCTCAGAGAAAAAAAGCATCTTTGTTAAAAACAAGAATTTAATAGGAATTAGTCTGGAGAAGCATGTTCCAGCAAAAAGTAATAGGTATCACGAATGCTTTCAGATCTCCATTCAGATGCATTTCTTTACTTCTACTCGGTAAGTTAATTACACATACAACTCTCTCGTTGATTCAGGCATTAATCTCTACAAAACTCACCGAGCTGTACCTTTTACAAGTAGAGAATAATAATGAAACCCAAGTTATTTGTATTTTTAATAATTCAGAGGCTGCGGAGTGCTAGAGTTTTGGCAGTGAGGTGATTTCAAGTGTGTTCCCTGGCAGTTGGTTAAACCTGTCACAACCCATTAAAATCCACAGCCGAGCTCCATCTGTGTAGCTGCGGCCCAAACCTCGCTCCTTCCTGTCACTTGTATCAGTTCCAACTTCACAAGGTTTTCATCCTGTGACAGCTCAGCGCCTGTTAGAGTGTCCCTTGCAGCGCAGCTCCACCACGGAGTCACCGCCTCGCCCCGTCCCTCGGAGGGTGCAGGGGCGGGAGGGAACGCCCGGGAGCTCCGCGGAGGGGTCGCGCGCGCCGCCCTGCGCGCTGCGGTCGCGGCGGGGGCGGAGGGTGCGGGCCGCGCGCGCCGCCAGCCAATCGCGCGCCTCCTGCCGGCGGCGGGCGCTGCCCCCCGCGCGCGCCGCCCACCTGCTGGCGCGGGCTGCGGGCCCCGTGACGTCACGGCCAGATGTTCCCCAGGCCACGCCCCGCGGGTCCGGGCGGCTCCGGGCAGCGATAACGGGGAGCGCCGGGTCCGCTGTCACAGCGCGATGGGAGGGCTGCGAGACCGCACCGCCAGCTCGTTGCCTTTCTGAGAAAACGGCTTTTATCCATACTCCGAGCAACAAGCTGCCAGTGCCAGGATCTGTCTGCTGTTCTTTTTCCTCTTCCATTGGACCGCCAACGCTTTTTCGATTTAGTGACAAGCTGGGTGTGATCGTCACGAACAAAGTGTGGGTTTGATGGCTGCTAAATCAGCATTTACTCCTACGTACCGATCCTAAAAAATAAGGGACGGAAAAGTCTGCTTGTGTAATCTTTTTATAAAGGGAAAGAGCGCTGTTGTGTTGGGTTTGTTTTTTTCTATTTTTGTCTTCGTCTGTTTGGATTTCTTTTTAAACTTATGAAAAATGGCAACAGCAGCATATGTGGATCATTTTGCAGCAGAGTGCCTTGTTTCTATGTCAAGTCGTGCTGTTATCCATAGTCCCAAAGGGGAGCCTGATCCCCAACCTGATGCAGCAATACTTCCTTCATCCAATGGAGAAGATAGACGGGAAGTCAGAGAAACCGGGAAAGACAATGGATCATCACTACTTGTGGTAGCTAGCATTTTAGCAGATCTAAACCAGCATGTCCCAAACTCACGTGCTCTAAGGACAGAAAAAACAGAGACGCTTGATATAGCAGAAAAAATACACATTTCTCTTGCTCCTAAGGAGTTTGGGGAAGAAAGTCTGTCTTCAGCTGGTAAGCGTGGAGGAGAAAGAGCAGCCACACCTACTAGCCTGGCTGCAGTAACTGAGCCAAGCCCCAGACAAAAGAACAAACGCATAAGAAGCTGGACTGACCCTGGATCACCCCAGAAAAAGCACAAATGCCACTATGTGGGGTGTGAAAAAGTTTATGGCAAATCTTCCCATCTTAAAGCTCATCTAAGGACCCATACAGGTTAGTTACAATCCAGCCAGAGATTTATTTGTTACAGCTTGGTAATTAAAATGAAAAACAAAACCAAACTTTTATTTGGCCACTGTTATGGTTTCACCTCTCGGAACTCAAGCTTGGGAAAACCAAACAGCAGCAAAAAAAACCCCAAAAAAACAAAATAAAACCCTCTGGGAATAATCCCTTACTGGGCATAGATTCAAAGCTAATGTTGCCCTTTTTTCATTAATGTCACAGGGAACGGCATGCAGGTCATCTGTGTGGATTGTACCAAGCTGTAATTTTTAGCTGCTGGCCTTCTTGTTCTGTGTGTCTTCTACTTCCCTTTCCAGTACTTCTTACCTCCCCGTTTCTCCTACTCTGTGCTCCAGTCCCTGTCTTTATACCAGCTTATCACTTCCCATGCAAGTATTGATACTCTTGATATTTTAAAATTAAATGTTCTAGAGGCACCTACATGGCTGTGTGTCTGTTTCTTTCTTTAGCAGACACTTTGTGAAAGCTAGAGTAAGCAGAATGTAGATGCAAGGCTGAACACGAGTCACAAGGAGACACCATGAGTGAGGAGAGAGGGGGATATGGGCAGTGGCTAAAATGCTTTTGGCAGCTGGGTAAAACTGAATTCAAAAGAAAAAAATAAATTTGAATGCAACCAGTAACGTGTACGCATCAGTGTTCAGTGCTTACTTCTTGGTGAAGGCTGAGCTCTTCTTTGTTGCTACTGTAATTTATGAGACACACCCACAGAAAAAGTGGAAGTCTTGCAAGCCTTGAGAAAGTTGCACTGAAAGTATTAGGAGGGCCATCTTGAAATAGGCCCCATGACTTGCCACACCTCATGCCTCTGCCTGGTGCTGGGAAACGGGATATCTTCCAGTCAGACAGGGGACACCAAAAATTGAGGAGACCAATCTCTGCTGAAGGCACCAATCACAGCACATGTGTCCAGGCACCACACCGACAAGAGCAGACTTGTGCAAGATGTTCCACTGAGTAATTTCAGATGGCAAATTGGTTTACTAAAATGTATGGTCAGTTCTCTTAAAAAGAGCATTAATAAAGAGATCGTCAGAACTAACATGCTAAACATGATGTAACTGTTGAGCAGTTTTAGCTCTGAGGTGTCAGCCTCACCCGTGCTGGCCCTGCTTTGAGTGTGCCTTCAGCTTTTCCTGTTGCCTTCCTGAGATAAAGTAAGAGCCATTCTAATTTGATGGTATGCTTTGCTCTCTGTGGGAGAGAAGAAAGCCCCATCAAATTTGAGCATATGGATGGACAATTCCCTGTGGCACACAGCCAAAGGAACAGCGTGTTCCTGGCATTGCAGGCAGCCTGTCCTGCTTTGCACTGTGTAGCTGCTTTTTGCCGCCTTGGGAGTTACACAGAAAAGGTGTTTCCACTTGGCTTGCAGGGAATTGTCTCCACTAGTTTTCAGTTCTTTTGCATTCTTATTGCTGGCATTTGCCATTGTCCTGAAAGCGAAAGATAAATTTAGCAACGTTTCTGGGTTTCCAAACCAACCAGAGACCAAGAAGGGGAACTCCAGCCCGTGATAAAGAGAGGAGGGCTTGGCGTGCCTCCTACCCTGCGGGGAGAGGAGGGAGGGCAGGGCCGGCGGGGAGTGTCGCTCCAGGCTGCCGGCAGACCGGAGTCATTCGGGGACGCTGGCTCGCCTCCAAGTTCTTTTTTTTTTTTCTTTCCTTTTTTTTTTTAAACTCTTCATTTCCTGTGTTTTTTGCAGGACTGTAGGGCTCAATTGGTTATTGCCGTCACTAATGGCATTAAGACAGCACGTGTGTGTGTCTGAGAGCTAAAGGAAAAGCAGAGAAGGGACTGTTTTTGCCCAGGGAGTGGCAGGACCCTCGGGGACTACAGCTTCTTTGTTTTCTTTCGTCTCCAGTGTCTGTGTGGGAAGCTTTAAGCAAAGCTGCCAAGTTTCCCTCCTCACTGGCAACAGGTCTGTCTCTGGATTGAGTTTTAAACAGGCTTAAATGCCTCCTACTCTCCTTGCAGAATGTTTTCAAGGTGTTTGAATGTTTTTCTATCTTTAAAAGAAATTATGACAATCTTGAAGAAAGGTTGTAAGACAATAGGAGTTAAGCTAACAGAAAAAGTGATTACTTTCAGGACTGGTAAATGTTTGTTCTTACAAAACACGTAATGGCGTTTTACTGCTTTAGAAGGAGGGCTTTGAGTCTTCTCTTCTTTCTAGTCATCCTGAGCTAGTTAAGTAACACATCAGTCTGCCCAGCTGTCAGATAGATAGCGTGATGGCTATCCACCTCACAGAGCAGTGGGGAAAGTACCCCAGGTACACATGGAAGCTGCTTTAAACAGCTGTCCAAATAAGTCCCAAACCTGTTTGCTAAGAACAGTCAAAACTTCTGCTATGGAGCTGGATTTCTTCCATGTGCTGTATGACTAGATGAGCTGGTATTTAGGGGTGACCTGAAGGCTGAGAGCAGCATTGCAGGCTAGAAGATAACTGATGGTCACGCAAGAGATACTTGAAAAGAATTGTTTATGGTCTTTTGAAACTTGCTTGTCCCCATCTGCTACTGTACTGAGAAAGTAAACGCTTCGCTCTTCATTGTTTGAGGAAGAATAGACCAGATCCTTGAGCTTATGTTGAAGAGATACAGAGCTTTCCAAGTACTATTGCATCAAATCCAGCCCACATTAATAGGGACTGAGAGCTCATCCTATTTTCCAGCTGTTTGGTGCTCTGTGTGAAATCCTTCAGATAGTTATAGCCAGATATCAGAGCTTAAATACATAAAATAAAAACCATAGTGCTCTCCTATTTAAAGCAGAAGAACCAAGATGGAAATGCCAAGAGCATCTGCTTTTTGTCCTTTACTCAGCATACAGTGTTTTTTAGTACCCCTATTAGGATAAAATGTGCTGGAGCAGTCCACAGTTTCTTGTGTGCTTTTTTGGTACACTACTGGTTAATCTGTCTCAGCCCTATGAATACTTCACCCTTATTACACTGAAAACCCTTGAACCAGGCAAAAAAAACTTTTTCACATAAATCTATTCTGTTCTCTCCACCAGCTTTCAAAGTTCCCATCCCCCTGTGTTCCTTTTCATGTTTATGTTTTCCACTCTAGTCTCTCACTGAATGTCCTGGAGTTCAGCATGATCATCAGCCACAAAGCCCTCGAAGTTTCAGTGTTTACCAGAAGTTATATTTAGTGTCAGTGGGTAGTTGTCAGGTCCAAATACTTTTCCACTAAGGCTCCTGTGGATCTCAAAAACTCTGTTGTGGTCCACAGAGGCAGCAGCTTCATTTGTCCTAAGCTATACTGACCCCACTGATAAAAAAGGTTTCACTGATGCACGAATTTTAAAAATCATCTCCACTGAGAAAATTCCTAAACACAAAGGACTTGTAAAAAATCAGATAAATAATTCACAGAGTTCCCCTTCATCTAAGCAGATTTTCAGCACAAAGGTCTGGATATTTTCTGGAGTTACTGCAAACGAGTCTCTTGATGCACCAGTGGTAGAAGGGAGACAGTACAAAGCAATCTACAGGCTACAATCTTATAGAGCCTTGTCCAGGACCACTGTGTTCTGAGAGGTGTACAGAGTCCCAGATTATTGCATTATATTTATATGTAGAAAAAAACTGATGGGATTTTGAGAAGGGATCACAAGAATCCTTCATATTGCAGGTCCCCACCAAACCATTGTGACCTTTTGAGCTTTTAGCCATTTCCATAGGCACACCATCACCATCATGAATGCAGAGAAAACACAAAACAGACCTTCCTTTAACTCCATTGAACTGTCCTTCTAAACTTACTAGTTCTCAGCACTAAGCACCACATAATAACACAGAAACAGCTTTTCAGTCAGTCATCAGAATTAAATGAGTCTGCACAAATTAGCAGAAGCTAAGGAGGAGTGGGCACCAGTCTCAGCCTGGAGTCTTAGTCTTGCAGCAAAACCAACTTGGGGGCCATGTGGCTTAACAGTAGCTCCTGGGTACTGTTGCTAAACCAGCTCTATGTGGCTGTTGAAGCACAGGAAGAAGAAAATGCCTAATTATATTATCCTTGCTCATACATGTCAGGTTAGGACTCATCTGAGAGAAAGTGGTCAAAACCTTTTTCGATCTCTATCAGAGTGAGCTTGAGTAGCTGGGTGTTCTGCCTGCTTAACCTTGCAGAGGATATATTATTTGGCATCTGTTTTTCTTTTTAGTCTAACCTTTATTCATTGGCAGAAATGAAACAGGTAGAAAAGAGCAACTCATTTCCATTTCTTGACATTAAATCTCTATAATCACGTATTTGAGGACAACACTAATGAACCTGTAGGAAAAAAGGTTCTTTTTTAGCTTATGTACCTTTTTTACCCATCAGTTGCTATATCTTGTTTCCCTAGATAAAGTTTCTCTGGTTTCTTTGCAGCTGGTATATGTGAAGATGGAGAAATTAATACATTTGAAAACAATCTGAGAATAAAACAATCAGATCTCACTGTAACAAGTATGACAAGAGCATAACAATTAGACTGGACAAACAGGAGTAGTATATGGCCTGTGTTCAGGCTGGTAAAGAGGCCTTAATACAAAGTACAAATAATCCCTTTTAAATAGGGGGTCTGCATTTCACTTTCTGTTCTAGTAAGTCTGATTTGCTTACACTATGTTAATTCAAAACGAAACACTAAAGCACAGCTTCCATTAAGTTCTGAATCAAGATGCTTTCCATGTGTGTAGAAACCAATCAACCAATGTAAGAAGCAAGTTTTTCTGTCATAGAAATAAACTTTATCTTCCACTTTAGCACTTGCAATTACCAGAAACATAACCAGTTGAATGAAAACCCGTGGACTAGACCTGGCTGAGGTTTCCTTTAACTTGTCTCTGGGCACACAGTGAGTCTTGAAGGCATATATGTGCATGTGTGTAGCAGGTGGGCAGTGCTTGTGAAGACCCAAGGCTTTGCAGGAAAAGATTACAAGAGAAGAAGAAACCCAGTCTAGGGCCTTCAAGAGCAGTGCAGAGTAGGACTGCAGACAGCTCTTGTTTACAGTATGATGCAATGAGTAGGGCTGGTGCTTCAGTCCATCCTCCTGAGCTGCCACTTTGGGTGTTTTGCATGCCAGGAGTTATGGGGACCTGTACTCCCTGTGAATACGATGCCAGAGAAAATGGAAAAGCCTTTTCCCAACAGAGATTTCCCAAAGGCAAAAGGAGAGACTAAATGAATTTGTCAGTCTGCATGTTGGGACTCCTGGGTTTGATTTCTTGTGTTAAAAGTTAGAAGCAGCTGGTAGGCTCTGTATGCTTCCTTCAGTCTCATTAGCATACAATCAGCTTATCCAAAATCTGCAAGGTGCCTCTAGGCTGTCGTGTCCCTTAAGTGCCTTCCACCTCCTTACTTTGCTGAGTGTATCAAAACATTTTCTCTAAGTTTTTTTTTTTTGAGATGGGCACAAATGATGGCTTCTGGACAGATTCAAATGCCAGCCTCATGTAACAGCTATCTTTCAAGCCTAAGGCATAAGCCTTCTTAGTGTTAAGAACTTTAGCAGCCTGCTACTTTTTTTCTGAAAACTGGTAATATTAACTCTTTTAACAAGCCTACATTTTTAAAAACAATGCAGATTTTCAAAGCACCGTTTGTGTTTCCTCAGAAAGAGCTCTGCAACTCCTTTCTTACTTCCTCTAAGAAAATTTCAACACATAAACAAAAGCCAGTAGAAAGCATAGAATAATTTCTCTCAAAGGCCTGCCTGAGTCCTTACCCTACAAAGCAATTCTCAGGAATAAAGTTCTGATTTAGAAGTATTGATTTTAAGCCTGGATAAACAATCTGTGTTCATTGAAGATAACAAAATATATATATTCTATAAGTTTTTTAATGCTAAAGTCTTTGAAATAAACACAGGGGATAAGCTTCTTAAAGAGTAAGCAAATTTTAAAATGTTTCAAAAGGAGCTAAGTCAGGAAGAAAAGTAGAACTACTCCTACTCACTCCTTTTATATGACTGCTTCAAGACTGACTAATAAGATTCAGTTAATTCAAAAGAGTTAGGATTAAATTAGGTGCATGGAGAACCCAGCTGGATGACATTTGTATTTACCACACACTTGATTAATATTAGCTATTAGGGGGAACTACCTCTTCTAATGGTTATACAGGTTTCCCTTTATTTCCTTTCCCCCTTTTTTCTACCCAGTTTTTGTGGAGATATTAATCATGCAGAACACAAAGAAATGAAGTTTCTGTTCACAACAGAATTTAGGTATTGTAGCTAAAAAGCATTTAAAATAAAACTGTATTTATCATTGTTACAACTATGTGTCTAATGAAAAATCAGAAACATCACATACTTCTCTTTCCACAAACCATTTTTCTTTTAGCATGGAGATGGAACTTAGGTGCATTTTAATGAAGCCTACTACTATTGGAACTAGTGAAGATGGATGACTCTCCAATTGTTTTCTTCATCCTAGACACTGGTAGTAGCACTTTCCTTCTCAATGGCAAGACCTAGGTCTTACAAATGTTGGGACTAAACTAGCAAGCTGGTTTTTAATGACTGGACAGTTGCAATTGATTGCTGTGTTTGTATTAGAACTTAATCACAGCCCTATGGACAAGAGTGTTCAGAATGATCTGCAGAAGACTTTTCTGCAGTAGCATTTCCCTGCAAGACACTGGAAAGTGTATGTGACAGAAGTTTTGCATAAACAAACCTTTTGCTAAACTGGAATTCCTTATGAAACAAACTCACAATTGGATTCCATCTGAAAAGAAGGCACTTTTAACCATTTAAAACACAATTGTTCCATTGTGTTATTGTCTGGCTGAACATGGTTATGGCATGTCCAAGAGCAGAAACCTGGAACTTGTTTGTATTGAACATGTGGTTTCCAGTTCTGTTTTTTAAGTTAAGCATGTTCCAACTTCCCCCCACCCCCTTCCAATCTTGGATCAGCTGTCTGGAAGTCGGTGCTGACAGAGCCAAAAAAATACTCTGCTGTTCAAATGCAGGACAACTTTTGAAGGGTCCTTTCTGTAGAATTTCTATAGGTATACTTTTTTCCCTTTGTTACCCACTTGGCTTTTATGAGGTAGATTTGCATGGGCAGTGAGATCATTATCTTGCTGTATTCGGTTTAACAATAGCTAGACAATGTGGGTTATTTAAGTGCAGGCACTGAAGTCAGACACGCATATCCTGTATTTTTCAGGTCTTGCAGATTCAGCAGATCTTACAGGGCCTCCACTTAATATAAAAGAAAAAATTTTAAAAGTTCAGAGTGCCACCGTTGTGGTTACTTGTAGAAAAACGACCTCAGAAGCTTTTTTGCAGCCTTAACATAAAAAGCATTTACTAACCAAGAACTTGGCACAAGTCAAATGGTATTAAAGTAAGCATATCCTGAAATGACCTCTAGTGTAAGGAAAAGATTTGCTGTAATCACTTACAGTCCTTTTGCAGTGCTCTCAGGAATACAGGCAAAATACTGGTGACTGGGTATCTGCTAATGTTGCAGTCAATGGATCAATAAGCTATCTTAGATTTATTGCATACTGTATTTCTACCAGACCACTCTCTATTGGTAGGTTATAAGTTATATGATTTTTTTGAATAGAGGACCTTGAAAAAGTCATATGAAAGAACAGTGTTGCTGCTGCATGTTTTGCATCTTTCCATCTGCCTCAGTCCTGCAGCCAGCTAGAACCTCCCTTGACAATAAATAAGCAAGCAGAATGGGCATGCTGCTCATGTCCTTACTACCTCCAGTGGCAGTTTTTAAAACTGATAAAGGAGAGCAGCAGAAATGCTAACTCTTCCAGAGTAAGATCAGGTGAGGTACAGCAACCAGAAGGGATGTATTGAGCTTTTTAAAGTCAACAGCTGTCAGAATTTCCACTAGAGGAACTCAGAATGGAGCCAGCTGAGAAGGATTAGTACATTTTCAGATGTTTCCTACAAATTTTTTTGTGAAATTATGAGCTGTTTGCCAATAGATTAGGGAAATATTTATTTTGCAGTTTTGGGATAAATAAATGAAACTACATTGATATAAATTTACATACTTTACAGACTATTTTACATTCTTGCAAACCTCCCAGTTGAATACAGTGCTTTCCTACCTTCATAATCTAGTAGTTTAGGCCTTATTCTGCTGTAACAAATAGAAGAGAGAAGCTGCTAAAACCTCATAGAACCACAGACTATTTTTTGTTATTTATATGTACAGGCTTACTGAATTTTAATTTGCAATCTCTTTTAAATGCCAGCAGAAGGACTGCAGATGAGCATTAATACATGAGGGCCGTGGCAGTTCTTGATTGTTCTGGTGATTGATATATTTTCCAAGCCCTATGTGAATTCTAGGCACCTTTCTTGCTGCATTTCTCTTCATGAGAGCACTGAAAGCCCCTCAAAGTCAATGGAAACTTCCATTTGCTGTAATATGTCTATACAAGCACTGCCAATTGAATGTTTAGCCTTACTGTGTAATAAATCCAGGATGTATTTGTAAATATGTCTTCTAAATTGTCCTCACATCCTCACATGGCCTAAACTGAATTTCTTAGATACCCAAAGGTTTACTTTCAGACAGGATTCTCATTGATACATTTTTCCCCTTTGTGCAAAAAGGTACTGTATTTACACCTTCTATTTCCCCCAGCTTTAATGACTGAAAACTACTGAATTCTTCTCACTAGCATTTAAGAATTTCTCTGACTGGCAAAATATGGAATGAAATTCTAGCTTATAGAAATGTATGAGCAAATATATATCAGCAACCAGAAAAGCTAATGCTTTGGAATTTATAGGTACTCCTACACAATGTTAATCACATAAACAGGCCTATAAGAAATGTATTGAAAAGCTCATTTTTTCCTTTTTTTCTTTCTTTCTTTTTTTTTTTTTCAAATGGCAGAGAAGATGTAGCATTTGGTCATGGTATAAAGTAATTCTAATTACTGATTACTAATTTAATTAGATGCTAGGTGTAAATTTAATAGAATCAGTTTTACTTCAAGCTGTATAAGACTATCTCTAGCTAATCACTTACCCCTTATCTTTAAAAAAACACCTCTCAGAGTCCCTAATAAGGAAACACACAAGGGGGTTTTAAAGCACAGCATCCTGTGTTTCATTTGGAAAGAAACCTCTTCCTAACCCACCACCTGAAAATATAACGTGCATATATAACATTGCATTGATAATACACATAGAAGTGGGTTTGCACAGTTATATTTAACTTTTTGTGAACCCTGACTCTGATTCTGCTGCGCCTCTGTGCTCTGCTGAGACTTTGAAAGGGGAATAGGGCAGTTAAAACCTTGTAAATTAACTCAGCATTGCTCCAATAGTGGAACCTGGGGGGAGAATTTTCCCTCTGCCCAAAACCTCCAGCACTTACCTGCGCTGCAGAATCCCTTGCAGAGTTGTTAAGGTAAGTTTTCAAAGGACTGCCAGGGTTTGTGGGGGTCTGAAATAGTCACCTTAAGAGGAGCATAGCTGAAAGTTGTTACTCATCATTCATTCCCATACTCCACAGCTTTCTTAACATCTCATCTGCAAACGAGTTCAGCTGTCACACAAGATCGAGCTAATTACCATGCTGAAAGATTTAGATCTTTTTTCCACATTTTCCTTCAGCTTGAGTGAGTTTTGTTGTGTTGCAATCTCCTTTCACTCTGCAGGATAATATTGAGGGCACCACCTCACTGACCAAATAGATGTGATTTAAGCCAGCATCTGTTGGAGATTGGAGTGCAAATTTAGCAGTCTAACTTCTGGGTAGCCATTTTAATTAATAAGTGTCATTGGCTGCTTTCAGAGGATGAAGTGGTCAGGCATATTACAATGTTATCTTTGCTGTGCTCATTGATGTAAGCAAATATTGTACAACAGTTGGCACAAATATTTTACCATGAACCTTGTCCCAGACTTCTGTAACTGGGACGTGCAGATGAAATCTGTTTAGGAACATGACTGTCAGATGCTTTATAGTAAAAGTGATAATTTACAAAGCTCTAGCTATATATTGCAGAGACAAACTGTAATGAGAAACAGCTTTTAAACACTGCTTGTCAAAGTACAGATGTTCAGCACCAGGATCTTCTAAGAAAAGTTTCAGTCAGTCCCCAAAGGGGTGTTCTTTAGAAAAAAAAAAAAAGTAAGGAAAGGAGAAAAGACAACAAAAAGAACAGAACAGAACATTTTGTGATTCTGCCTCTTACTCTGCTGCAGTATTTGGAATTGGCTGATGTTTCCAGTAAGTGGTGTGGGCTAAGCAAATACAGCTTTCCTCTCCAAGCATAAACTCGCACCTGACTCGTAACAAAAAAGCCTACATGGTGAGGGGCTACACATTTTAGAGACTTTTTGCTAACACTGTTTACTAATGAAAAGTCATGTAGAACTCATCTGTTTTCTCTGCATTTGTGAATGTGATTTTTCTGAGCAGTATGGCCTCTGGAGAAAACAATATCACTGACCTTATCAAAACAAAATCACCTCTGTGATAATATGCGATTTTAAACCTATGTCTTTTGCTTGATATTTCCTTTTCTCTTCCCTATAATTTCAAATGAGATTTTTTAATAGGCTGCTGTTCATTTCTTGAGGGTTTAGGACTCTAAGATGAAAAAATCCTAGCTCTCTATTTCACTATGTTTAATAGATTCAGAGGGATTTGTGTACTTCCCTCCTTTCAGTCTAACATCAAACCTCTTAGTGAAAAAAAGAATTTTGACTGGAGTTCTTACACATTGTTTACAGGAATATAATTTCATTTCTACATGCAATATACTAGTCCCCCTTGATTGTACAAATCACTAGATTAATTTTTGTCTTTAAGGCAGAAATTACTAAAATCTTTTTTTTGTCAACAGGAATATAATAAGTTACAAAATGTTCTGAGAGAATGTTATCTGGCAGGTTCTTTGCTTTTTTAATGAATTCTTGAAAAAGCAGCTATACATTCTGAGGTTATGTCATCAGTTTGTTCTCCTGAGGTTAGCATTTGCAGGTGAATTACAGGCTAATTAGTTTGGAAAAACATTAGTCTGTTGAACTTCTGTGGAAGCATTTGCTTAAAGCTTCTTTCCGAGAGCCAACTCTGGTTCTGTGTTTAGAGTATCTGGAAAATTATATATATACACTATCAATTGGATATGACCACTGTTGTTTGCAAGAGACTCAAACTCGTTCCATATGAGCTACATCTTTTTGATATTGGCATGCAAATTACTTTCTTGGATGTTTAGATGAATTTCTGTACAGAAAGACAAGGAGCTGATGCGATTGGTGTGCTTGATAGTTTTTCTTCTTTGAATGCTGTGGAGGAACTGACTTCCAGTCTCATTTGCAAAGAAATCCAAATTATCATTATTATTATTGTTATGTTTCTTCAATCAAATAGTTCTAAGGAGGCTCTACCATTCTCATTTGTGCAATGTAAGGTCTGTGGTATTCCCTTTATGAAGAAGTGACTGTGCTGGCACGTTTTTCATTTGAGTACATTTGTTGTGGTTTCACAGACAAACACAGTAAGAACTACAGTAACTTTCACTGCACAGCTGTTTCTCACTTGGAAACAAGACTACCTTTGGATTTTTTAATATCTAATTTTTTAAAAATATAAAAACAGTCCTGAGTTCCTAGGTCAGTCTTGTGCTTGACTCTTCTGATTATAAAACATAGCTCCATGAGCATGCAGACAGAGTGGTGTACACAACTTTACAGTGCTGAGGTATTTATCTTCTGAAAAAAATGCTAAACACATACCTGGTTTTGTGCAGTGTAATGATGAATCATTTTTTCTAAGATTTAAGTTTTTATCTTATTTGACCATTATTCACAAATTCTAAAACTGAGCTGTAAAAACTAATTTTGAAAACAAAGTAGAAACAAGTTCTAACCAATTGGCTGAAAATCAAGTTCAAAGTACTCTGTGCATCACATCTTTTGGGAGGAGTAATAAACTGTCCCTTTTGGCACATCAAGCTGCAACAGCAATAATTGTATCACCTCAATCCCTCAAAACTAAGTTAGGAAACAGCACCACAACTCATGAAGCTGCAGTTCCTGTTTTCTGTGGGTTTACTCACAGCCTGTCTGTTGTAACAGAACCTCCGATTACCCAAGTTTATGAACCTTGCAGTTCTGCATATTGCAATTCCTGAATCTCAGCCCAAGATCCATGGTTGCCAGAGCTGTGCTCAGCAGGACCTAGGAATATGGACAGGAAATCAGGTTCAAATAATTTTGTGGTTCTCAGATTTAGGACTGGATTGAGCAAGAGTCCAAATGGAAATAAGAACAGCAGGGAACTTCTGTGATCTTTTTCAAAGGAAAAATTATATCCAGTGCATAGGGTTTTGGAGATAGCCTGCAGACTTATGTGACCTTGGTATCTTTTAGAATTTCATAATAATGGTGCAATTCCTATTATATTTCATAGAACTTCCCTATCCCAGGAATCTTCTAAAAAAATTTGGCTGTAATAAGAGCCTGTATTTTAGTGTACTTCATTAGCCCCTGTGCTTTAGGCGTGTTAAGTGTGGTCAACTGATTTCCTGCAAACACAGGGAACAGGTGCTCCACCTCAAAAATACAGAATGGCCAGTGGATTTCCTCTCCTAACTCAGAAGAGCAGGTCTGTTAGAGAATAGATCTGCACACTTAATCAAACAAGGGTAGAAGAGCAGCTATAAATGTGCTGGAGGCATTAGGAATTTATGTTTTGGGAAGTAATAGGGATTTTTATACTACAACTTGTCTACATTTGCAGCTACTGAATTTTTACCTGTCATGTATGGACCCATAGAATTAAGAATCTCTGCTAAAGAATCATTGATCTCTCACAATGTGAATAAGGTTTTTAAATACTTACAGAGAAAATGGTGACTGCTGGGCAGCCCCATGATTCGTATGTATAAACCATATTCTGCAGTGAGATGTAACTGGGTTTAACAGAGTTTTAACAATTTACAGAGTGCTCTGTAAAGGCAAGCAATGAAGACATGGGTACAGCACACAAGATAAAACAGAGCTGCTAAAGGGGCCTTAATGTATATTTTAGTAAATTTTAAAAATAGTATAGATGTTTCTTTCAATACAACTTTGAGATGGAAAAGTAGTGAAAGTAGTATTTGCTCATGAGAAAGGGAATCCAGTTGATTTCTCTCTGTGAGTCCATGGTAAGATAGTTTTTTGAAAACACTTCTCCATTTTTGAATTATGTATGTTATATATCTCAAGGTCCCCCTAACAAAGCTGTCTTTGAAATATGTCTGTGTTCTACACAAGATCTCAGCTTTTCAGTTATGTTTCACATCCAGGGTCATACTTAGATAATTGGCTCGTGAGTCAGATCCTGCACAATCCAGCAAATGCTCCATTCATTCAATTCCAGCACTGGCCATGGCCTCTCTCCTACACCATGACCCCACACATCAGGCACAGCTGGTGGGGCCAACTCCCTCAGACACTGCACTGGCTGTGCTCAAAACCAACATCAAACGGGGAGCTGAGCTGCATTTAGGCTGTGTCATACCCTGGGTGTTAATGAGAGAAGTGTGGAAAACCTTCTCTTACTTATTTTCTGATTTGATATGAGAATGAGGCCTGGATGGGTATGTACTTAAAAAAAATTGTAGTTTATAATATTAACACATAGAAAAGACTGAAAAAAGCTGAAACTTGAAAGGAGCAGGTAACTGGTGCAGGTAACTGGTGCTCTTTTTTCCTTTTCATGCTGCTATGGTTGAAGGAGGCTACAAGGAGATGCAAAATAAACAGGGAAGGTATTGACAAAATAGGACATATAAATGAGACTTGCAAGAGTTGAATGTTGAATTGTAAATTGTCTTTTCTAAAAAGTTGACCTATTTTAAAAGTGGGCAGTTTAGAACATTATAACTGTTATAATATAATTCCTCTATTGTATACAATAAACCTGAAGCCTGGTTTAAACAGGGAGGGTGGTTTAACAATCTGGGCAGAAGATATTGGTGTGTATGCAATAGTTTTATGCAGCTACCTTGAATGGTGGCTGCCTCGTGTCAAGGAACAGATTTAGTGTTTGATTATCAGCCCATAAAACTACTTTCCAGAGCTGCCTGTTCCCTGAAGCTGGATGCTCAATATAGCCATTGGCAGATGCTGCTCATAAACTACTTCAACACCACCTTGCTCTCTGGCAAACAATCCACCCAGAATAAGAATAAAATAACAGGAAAACCCACTCCCTCCCTCTTCCATACAGTTGCAATAAACTTCAGTATCAGATTTTTCACTTAGCTTTACAGCTTTAGCTGTGCTTATAAATGCTGAAGCCCCATGTTTCAGGCACGCTTTGTTACTGTGATGTTGTTGATTGAACAGTTCAAAAGTTCACAAGGAGACATTTCACAATTACAGCCAAAGACAACTTCACTAACTTCTGTTTGCTTGGCTTCTAGCAAAATGAAATCTCATCCTGTCCCCAAATCCTGGGAGCTGCTGTGCACATGAAAAGTCATAACTTACCCACAAGGTCTATTCATGCCAAAGTATGTGCACTTCAGTTGGAGGCAAATGACATTCAACATCTTCCAGAACTCAGATAAATAAAGTGCAGGTCTCAGATTAGATGAATAATCCTTTAGTCTGTTATTTTGCATAGCAGGACAACCTTTCATTAATTTGATAAGCTTTGCTTTTACAAGCATTATCCTGTTTTGAGTAGAATAGAATAATAAAAAAATCATTGATATGTCAACAGAGAAAAGACTGATTCATGAGGTCATATGATTCCTTCTTTGCAGCTATTCATACAACTGCTGGGCAGAGCTCATGGAGAAAAAGTTTCCCAATTTCAGCATAAATTCACCCACAGTTCACACCAGACTAATATAATTGGTTATTACCTATTTAATTACTCTCCCACTTAAAACATTTCCTTTATCTAACCAGAGATCATGAACATTACCATGCAAATGTTTTTGAAAGCCATCACAACTAAAAATTTGTGAGGTAGAATTTCATTGAAAGCAGTCTAAACCACTTCAGAGTTTGTTCCTGTGGTCATTGTACAGACAGAGATGGTTTATGAAGTTTCAGTTTGATTTCAAGCATTCTTGCAATATGAGTATCTTCAGATTCAAGTTTTTATTCATGGAGATATGTTTGCAAAAGAATCTTGTGAAAAAAGTCATTAAGAAGTCACTGTGTGTCATTTTTGGTTCCTGCTATTTGACCTATGAGTACCTATTGGTTAATTCTGCTACCTTTATAATTTCACTAGGCAATGACCACACCACTGAGAATGAGAGTCTGTGGCACATAATCCTGGGCTTCATAAAGAGAAATTCTCAGACTGGAAGGAGAGGCACAAGTGTCCTATAGTGAGAATGTTATATTTTTGTCCTCTGTAGAGTGGGCTGAAGAAGGATGGAATGCCAAGGAGTGTCATACTTTAGAGCTGCTAACAGACAGATGTCTCATCTGGAGCTGTTCTGGGTTTGCAGAGCCGGCTGGGTAACAGAGCAATTCTGAGGTGGCACAGAAAGGATCCACAGGAGTCTGTAATGGAAACTTTGTGCTTATCTTGGTACCTTAACTGCACCTTCCTGTAGATACATTTGGATCTGTTGTTTCTGCTCTCACAAAGACATTTTTCCCTCCTGGAGGAGAAAGAATCGAGTCTGGGGAGTTTGTTTTCTTGGCTTCAGTTGCTGTCTGCATAGCATTGTCATTAATCACCTTGTTTGCTCTAACATAGGGTGAGTGGTGCAGCTGAAATCAGCCTGTAGCTGAATAAGTAAAGTAAATAAATAAATCAATAAAAACAGTCCTTATTATTATTACGTGCATTTGGACAGCCCTCCTGTAGTCCCTTGTCACTTTAAAAGGTTTGAGTTGGCTCATCAACAAGACAAAAAAAAACCAAAATCCCACATACCTTCATCGATGTTAGTCTGTTTTAAGAGGCCAGACTTTTTTGACTTATGTTGAAGCCACAATCTTTGTATGAAAGGAATGAAGAAAGTCCCTTAAACAACAAATTTTTGGCTCAAGGCAAGAACTCTAGGCTGAAATTCCTTTGCTGGGGTGATGCAATAGGTCAGATTTGCTGATTAGCACATAGATTTTTTGGATTTTCAACCCCAGTATTCTTTTCAAGTATATTTATTTAAAAGTGTAATTGAACAATGGAAAAAAAAATCACCATCTTTTAGTTTTAGTCATTCAGTAATACCTGGCTTTTTTACAGTGTTTTTTATTTTCTAATCACAATAGATGTTTAAATAATCATCCTTATTTATTACATTCATAGAGCTGAGTAGAAAAAAAAATAGGGAAATCCAGTAATTAAAGTGCTATACTAAACTTCAGAGTTCCCTTCTTTGCTGAGTGTCATACTTCACTGTGGTTTGCAAATGACACATAGCTAGGATACATCTTCCTCTCCCCAGAATTCATCACTTCATCATTTCAACATAACACAATTTAATTATCTGGCATTTAAGTGCAAAGTCAAAGGGTCAGCTATTGATCTCCATTCTTGGTATAAGCCACAGGAGAGAGAAAATCAAGTGGAAGTTGCTGCTCTTTTAGATTAGTGGATTTCAACTGTTTTACTGAGCACTAGGATTTAATGCCTCAAAAATAAGGAGACCCAGTAAGAGTTTTAGGCTTAGTGAACAGAAATTATATGCAGCAATTGCCGGTACTTCACTCTGATAGAAAGCCCAACATTCATTATTTTAGAACATAAACTCTCGGTCACTGAGGCAGTTGCCTTTCATTTTTTAAGTTTGGCTTGCCATTGTTATTCAGCCTAAGAGCTTTATTTACCCACATATTCCAGCAAGAAGGCAAAAAAAAATCTGCTTTTATAATTGGATGTAGCCAAAGTCGATGCAAAAAAAGGCATTGCACTTAATGGAAGCACTACTGATGGGAGTTATTCCTGTGGGGCAGACAGGGTCCATTCCAGTCTGCACTCAATTAGATATGGAAGTTTGTCCTGCTAGTTAGGTACATTTCCAGCCTCATTGGTATTCTAATGGCTCAGATGTCTCCCTTTTCTTACATGAGAGGTCTCATTTTGGTAATGTGTCAAAGCTTTTGAGAAAGAGAGTGAAATAGTGAACTTTAGGCTTCAGAGTTAAAACAGAATCCACAAAGAGAATCCACAACAGCCTCCACATTTATCATAGTTATCATTAGGTAACAATGATAAATCCATACTGGATTATAAGAAGATTAAAACCTTATTTTTGAAATTGCATGCATTGTAAACACCATCTCATACAATTGTGTAAATTACCTTTTGCTGGATGAGGGATTCTACTTTTGTAGGAGATGGCTAGAGTTTTGACTGCTCACAGCTTTAAGACTAACAGGTATTTCTCTACTGGTAGTGCATTTAAAATGCCCATGCTATCAGTACAGTCACATAGCAAAACCACAGCAAATATGACAGAAGAGGGTCAAAGAAATACTATTTATGTTGACTTTGACAAGGCCTCCTGGAAGATACAGCAGTAATGCAGTTGCTGCAGCAAAGTTTTTTCTAGCCATGAAAAGAAAGCTACCTGACCTGTGAGATATGGGGAACATCCTTCATACTCACAATACTTCCATGAGATGTATGTGTGCATCTCCTCCTTACCTAACATGTCTGACCTGAACACCCAGAGTATCAGTGAGCAAGTTGACATCCAAGGGGACCTGCTCTTACTGTGTTTGTATATGAGCAACCCTAAATCCGCCAGAAACACCTTGCTAAGGATTTTGAGCTGTTTTGCTAAACTTTAGTGCTTTAGATACCAACAAGATCATTCATTCTTTCCTTCTTTGTTGTGGCTCCTAGCAGTTTTGTGAGGGGAAGCTGGGAAGGTGAGCAAAACCAAAGATGCCCTTGTGACCCTTTATTAATGAGCTCCCATCATTTTGCTAGTAATTGCAGATGATTTGTGACCCTTGCTTAAAAGAGTGATGAGGAATCCCTAAGCCATAGGAGTGTTCTAGATCCCTGTTCCCCCTTTCTTACCCTTCACTTTCAGAGTTGCCTTTCTGCTGGCTTTTCTATTCCACTGGATTCTTCTGATGTATCAAATCAAGTCATCAGATGCACACATTCATACCTAAGTGATGAGTGGATGACCAGGTTCATTAATTATTTAGAAAGTTATGGAAGTGCTGTTGGTTCAATGCATTATTCAGCTAATTCTGCTTCTTTGCTGAAATAGCTTTAAATATTCCAGTTACTTTGAGAGAGAATGATTTCAAAGATTTCCAAAAGGATGGAATCTTGAATGCTAAACTCACCTTGGTGATTTTTTTCTCTGGTTGTGTTTCAAGAGAAAAACTCTTTGACATGTTTAACACACCCACACCCTCACCCACCCATCCCAGCTTGTTTTGGTATAGTTTGTATAATTGACTTCAGAGCTTCACAAAGCCCTGGCCTAGCACAGCTGATTTTTTGTAGTTTCAAAAGAAAGGAACACACAAGACAGGGAGGGATTCTGTAAGGAAGAGATAAAGCATGAACTCTTCTGAAACCAGGAAGTGACAAACTGCACAGGAGAAAGCTGAATATTGGCTTTACAAGCATTATGTATCTTAGTAGCATCTCAGTGCTCAGGTCTACAGGCATGAATTTCAAACTGAAAATCCTGAAGGGATTTTAATGGCTTTTTTATGATCTCCAGTTGATGGGAAAGGATTTAATTTCTCAGTTTCCCAACAGGATTACCTGTGTTCTGGAGTACTGTCTAGCAGAGAGGAACAACAGTGTGAACATAACTAGAGAGAAGAAAACCAAACAAAATTCACCATTTATCTATGGAATTGTACTGTATCAGTGCAGAGAGGATCATAAAAACACATGTTTGGAAAATATGCTTGGTCTTTCTAGCATGAGCTTTGGCTTGTGGTGCATGTTAGTCACATGTTAGTGCATCTTTGTGCTCCTTGAAGGGAGAACTTAAAACAGACACAGTGTTTTGAAGGCTGCATCACTTTACCACCAGTTTGCAAAATGACTCCAGAGGACAAAAGTACAGGGAAGTGAAAGCACTTCTGCATAACTCCGGAAAATGTTTCTTGTACTTCACGTGCTGTAGGGGATCACCCAAGGCATTTTGGGTCATACTGCAATGCCACAGGGCATATTCTCAGACACATTTTCAGCATAGATCTAAATTCTATTCCAAGATTTCTCTGTGAAGTGGAGGATAAACTTTCATGGTCCTTACCGTTGGCTGTCTTTGAAATTCCCTTGTGCTTATAAACATAGGGAGTTTAGTGGAAGTTGAAAGCACAAATGAAATAATTCCCTTCAAAGATCAGATCTCCAGTTAGACACTTACTAAAAATGTCAAGCATTTAATCTTCATGGATAGAAATCTGCCAAGAAATGTTAATGAAGAATATTTTAAAATTTGTATTTTTTTACTAGCAAGAGCTACGGGAACAACATTTTTTGGTTAACAGTTTTTCACTGACAAGTAGTTAGCAAATTGTTTAGACTGATTTTTTTTTTTATTTCGGAAAAATTTTGTGTTAGTGTGTTGTATTAATTCATTTCAGATTAACATCCTCATTGTTCCCAAAGCTAAAGGAATTTAAATAGTGCTACAAAATCCATACCAAAAGAAGTAAAACACTTTAGTCAACTAAAAATAAAATTACTATGGGTTTCTTTGTTTGCAAAACTCTTCTGCAATTCAATGGCTTTTTAAAATTTTTCAATTGAGCAGGAAAAAAGTTATCCTTATAGTTGTAGCCTTTATCCCTTTTCCATTCAAAACCTTAGCAAAGGATATAGCAATGTTTCTTTTTATTAGATTTGTGGCCATTTCATTTTAAAGCTAATTTGCTGTAAGATTTATTTTCCAGATCCTGAAACATAATTTCTAGCTACTTGCTGTTTGTGTGAAATGGTCTGGAACTAGGTTTCAGCTGGGAGTAGAACACAGAGCTTAATTTACTGTACACACAGTGGTGTGCAGCAGAGATGAAGCAAGAACAGGAGTAAATCAGGAATTAAAATGACAGACAGAAAATGACTTGGTAGAGCTAGCAGGTTCAAATTTCAGATTTTCAATTTGCTGTGCAAAAATGCAGGATAAAAATACAGATATTTTAAAAATGCTAAGCTGTAGATACTTGGAGCAGTCCAGCTTGGGCATCCCTGTTTGAAAAGAGATTCAGTAAAGCCATGGAATGCATATTTTAGACAACAGAAAGAGTATGTGATATAGCCTTCTGGGGGGGAAAAAAAGATGGAATAGGCTTGAATGATTCTGCTTTGACAAAAGAGAAGCAAATGTGGCTGATAAAAATACAGTTAAGTATTTAAAATTATTATAAATGGTGGTTTTAAGACATTATTGAACAAGTTGGAAATAAAAGCCATGAATATAACTGATAGAATGCAATCTGCTTTTAAAAAAAAAATTGTTTCCATTTTGGTGAAAGAGAATGTTAATTTTTTAAAGAGGACCAGATATCTGCATGACACATACCAAATGAGCTATTTTGGTTCTCAGACAGACCTGTCTGTGGTTAAGGCTAGGACAGGAATTTTTCACTACTTACATTTCTCTGGCATTGTGGTGTTATCATTATAGTATCTGACCATGTGTGCTCGTCATTTGCTGTTTGAGTTGTTTTAGTTACTGTGGTTGTAACAGATAAATCACAGGGTGTAATCTGCGCTCCCAGATGGAGTAATACAAACACTTCCACTGCAAACAGTAACACACATTGACTTCAAATATAAACTTGCCACTTGAAAATTCCCCTTTCAAAAAACATTCATACATGTCTAAATAACTCAATGAAAATGTTAAAGTACAGAAGATAAAGGAAGGATTTCAGTCATGGATGTTATGGTGGCTGTTGCCCTCCTGCTCAGTAGTAGTCTCCTATGCACACAGGGAACAGAAGATCCAGTAATTCATAAATGTAGTAACTGGTTTTTTAAGGTCAAAACGAAGACGTGCACACTTTAAAAGTGAATGAACTTTGTAAATGCTTGGGTTCTTGCCTGCTGGAATTCTGAGAACTCCAGTTCCTAAAAAAAGGTCACATGACAGATAATGGAATTAGCAGGACTTTGCATGCTTCTGTCTGCAGGTCCTAATGCAACCTAGCTGCTGTTACTGTGTGTCCTAGGGACATGGGGACTGATATGTGCCAGCGTCCAGTAACATGGGAACTCTAACTGGAGCTTTTCTTGGATTTGGACACTCATATCACACTGCCACACTGGATTTCCAGTGTCTAGTGACAGTCTAATTCACCCTATAACTTTTCACTGAGAACATTACTAAAACATCCTCATTTCCCTGGAACTAGTGAAGCTTAATACTGCTGGATTTGCTACCTCTGTTAGTTGTGTGTGAAGGTGGCTGAGAGACTTCAAAGCTGTTGGACAGACACAAAAAGAAATGCAAAAAAACCTGATTGCATTTGGCTTATTTAGTTGTGAAATATCACCCCCAAAATCATTAATTTAGAATGAAGGGGTTTCATTTTATAGGAATTTCAACTTGTGAGGCTTTGGAATTTTTTATCCCTTTTAAAATACTTGATAAAGCAGCCACCATTTGCCTGACATCAAAGCCTTATTCTGTCTTGCAGTGAGATTATGGATTTGCTATTTGACTATGGAAAAGGGCTTTTTTACAAACAAGAGAATATCAGAAATTAAAATAGCCATAAATACGAATCAGTACAATTGAAAGATGGCCTTTCCTCTTTTTTTTTTTTTTTTTTTTTTTTTTTTTTTTTTTTTTTTTTTTAATAACAACCCAGTCTCAAGAAACATAGTCTGCTTGGCTGAATGTTTTTCCCAAGATAGCATTTCCTCTCCTGGAGGAAGGCCTCTTCAGTCACATCTCTATTTAACTGTCTGCCCCTCATCCTCCCCACCCAGCCTGCTGATCTGTGTTTCCAAATATATAATTTTAATTATGTATATGAAAATGCAGAAATACAAGAATAGCACACAGCGGCATGTTCAGGCTTCTAGTCTGTTTTTATAACAACATTCAACCTTGTTCTGGGAAGCAGCAGAACAGATTAAAGATCACAGAAAATTGTTTCTGGTTTACTGTTTCTCATTTTGCAGACATTCATGGAATTCCCAGGATACAAATTTCTTTGTTACTGCAAGGCCTTGACATGTTCTTGAAGATGCCAACATAATGTGCAGAGCTATTACATGAGTTAAATTGAAAAAAATAGCCCCCAGTATGTGGCTTGACCTACTAATACTGTAATCTGTAGGGTAGTGGATATGACATTGCAAATTCTTCACATGCCTAATCTTTGCAATTTGAATTTGAAAATGAAATTTTAATTCAGAAAATCTGAATTCAAATTTGCATTTTAAATCAGAAAATGTTTAGGTTCACAATTGTCTCAAACTGTTTGGTAATTTCAGTCATTAGTAGGTTATTTTCAAAGTATGCTTCGACCTATGCAGTACTTGCTATCTTTTTTAAATTGATATTCAGATGCCGGATATCAGACAGATGAATTGGTGAAGCAGGAAGCAGATAACTCCAGAGTCTGTACAGGAGGCTTACTGTATAGGAAAAGAGTCCTTAAAACTATATATGCACTAAAAGGCTTGTACAAATCAAGCTCAGTAGACATCAGATCTGGTGCCACCATCTCTGTAGTTTTTATTTCCCATTACTACATACAGTGGCCTCACTATATAATGATTGAAAAATACAGAATACAAAGGATCTTTATGTAATATCATAAGAACAGGCTGGCTCTAGTTGCTTCTGAATCCTTTCCAGCAAGAGATGAAGAGGGGCATTTTTTAAATGCTGTTACTATAGCCCAGGTAACTCTGGGTTTCCTTTGGCAGGCTGCTCTGCCAGACAATATGAACAGCAAGGCCTGTGGCCCTGAAAGGAATTCAGAACTCAGTGCACCTGCAGAGCTCATGTACTTTCACTTGTGAGCACTGCAAGTTTCTTAATGCAGCTTTACTCTACCTGCTTTTTTTTTTTTGACTGGCTGGAGTTCAGGAAAAAGCCAAAAATGTTCTTGCTTGTGTAATTTTCAATTGAGATCAGCTGAATCTAATTCTCAAATGTGATCTTTTTCCATCAGTTTGTGTAATTTAAGCACAACACAGATGTAATGTGCCCTGGCAAAGGAGCTAGAAAGGTTACCATTTAGTAGGATTTGGAACATGGATATCCAAACCTATTTAAAATTGTGAAAAAATAATTTACAGTATTCCTTATCTTTTAAAGGCACCTCTTGCCTGCCTCTCCAAAGATAAAGAAGATAGAGTTGTATTTTGATTAATTTATTTTCAAGCATCTTTATCTTTTGGAAACTTAGGGCTCTTGGAGACCTGTTAGTAAGGCTCATAATGCACAAAGACAGTGCTGCTGCCAAGGCACAGCATTATGACTCCCAGTGTACCTATTCACATGCTTGATGTGTTTCCTGCCATATCTAAGATACTTGAAAACACTTCTACAATTATCTGTAAGATCAAATTATTCACTCAGTGTATAAAGGTAAAATTCTGACTTCAACATTGCCTGAAAGAATCCTTATTGTGTCATGTTATAGCCAAATGGTGAAAGCTCTCTGTTGAGTACATGTCCATGGGCTGCTGCTTATGCAGGAATGTTATACTGTGGCTGCAGGTTCCCTAATGAGATTAGGCAATCATATAATCTCTCATTCTGTTGATTGCTTTACTGCTGGCAAAAGGACATTTATATAACTTACCTGCATAGGAAACCACATCCCTTCTGTTTGAGAGATGAGAATGATGACAGACTGAATTTCCATGCGTGGTTTTGGAGCAGCAGCTGGGTCTTGCCTTAATTAATACCCCACAGCAACTTTGTTCCAGACTGTGTACTAATTTTTTATGAACAATAATGACTCTTACATCTTCATGCAAGGCATCCAGCATTTCCTCACAACACAGTTTTTCTTTGAAGAGGAATTGCTAAACCTCAACAAAGCTGGGAAGTACTCTAAAGAGCTGTTACCACTACTAGAGTGATGCCAGCTGTCAGTGGAAAATCACTTGGCCAAGAAACTTAAAGACAAGCACCAAGAAGACACAAAATCAAGACTAGAGAGGACTGAGGGGAAAAATAGTCCCTAGGAAGGAGGAGGACAGGGATGGTAGAAATCTAGTGGAAGAAATACCACATTTTTTGACTCAGCACCCAAATCCTCACCACCATCAACATCAAATCAGAATGAAAACTTGCTGTGCAGGGAGGAGAAGGGGAGATAAGTTGTGCAATACCTTCATCACCTGCTACTGCTGGATACCACTGATCTAACACAATCCTGCTTCAGAATCACCGCTCTCTTTAGGAATTGGCATGTTGTGCCTAATGCTGGGTCTCAAATGCTGGAGTCATGGACAGGAGCAGCTGGTGCCATTAAACTGATAGGAGCAGAAGGTGCCATTTTGCCTGTGCTTCATGGTGGTCTTAGCAGATGCAAAACATTGCATGAAAACTTTTGCCTTCCTTGTCTGAAAGCACTCATTCCATGGGACAGTTCTTCAAGTGGAGAACATTTGCTGATACCGTTTGTAATGAAAATAAACAGAGATGTTAACTCAGTCAGTAGAAACCTCCAAAGGCCATTGACTTAGCAAAAACTGATAGCTCAGGGATGAGGAACTCTGATTCTGCAGGCCAAATCTACCCCTGAGACCATGCTTCACTGCCCTTCTTCCCAAGGGTTCTAAAGTTCTCTTAGATGTATATCTGTAGTATGGCCAAAACACAGGGACAAGACCAGTGAATATGGTCACACAACAGGGCAGTCACACCACAGGCATGTCCCACCACAGGCAGGAAGGTATCTAAGAACACATGACTGGATATATGACAAACAGCCAAAATACATTTGTTTCCTGTCTCTAGCAGCAGATGGAGAGTTCAGTCCCTGACAGTTTGCAAGCAGAATAAGGAGGACTTCAAATGGATTTTCATAGGTTATTTTAAGCAACAAGACTATATTCTTTAAATACAGTTGCTTGTGGTTTTATTCTTATATTCATTTGTGGAACCTTGAGGTTTTTAAGCTTTCTGTCAGGGAAGCCACTGTTCTGTACATCTCTGCTGCCTTATGCCAGTCCCTAGTTCACCATACAACAATATCTGTGTGTACTGCACAGATGCAACCACTGCATTATGCATTGTGGTTGTAGGGGTAATGAAATCCACCAAATGTGCTTACAACAAAACAATTGGTTTTAGCAAGCCTTGGTCTTTCTCCTGAATAATCAAGGAAACATCAGGGACACTTGCCTTCTCCAGATTCCTGGACAAACTGCTGTTTTAAAAAGACTTGCTTGTCTGTTCATTGAGACACTGTTTGAGATTTGGCTGAAGTATCTTGGAGGCTTCATGAACAGAGAGAAAAGGAACCTATAAAAGTATTTTTCTGAGCACAAGCCTCCTCAGCAGATTCTGGAGATAAATGTTATTGCCAAAACTGTGAATTTAAAGCAGAATATTGGCTGCTTAGATTGAAGATTTGCTGGGGTCAATTTTTATCTCAGACAGTTTTAATTAAGGTGTATTGAGTTTCTCCAGGAGGCTACTTTCTTGCTTTATCTCCTATTTAGTTTACTGTGGAAATAACATTTATTTCTTATTTTGACCCAGAATTTATAAAGCTCTCTGTGCCTCTCGAGCAGGCTATTCAGAATTAGAAACATTAGTATTAGTGAAAGTAGGAAGTTATTGAAATTACAACTACAAAAAATGCTATGTCTATGCATTTATGTATTCTCAAAGAGTAAGATGTTCTCTATTAATAACAAATAAAGAATGTGTGATGTTCAGACTCAGTGATAGTAGGAACCAAACCAATAAGCAGAAGTAGTAGACAGCAACTTTCATGATTTAACATTTTCATTTTTATGAAATGGAGAAACTAAGGATGGAAGCAGGTAATATGAGGTGCCCAAGCTATGCAGCACATCAGTGCTGAAGCCGGGAATAAATCCCAGATACCCATCTACCCAACAACAATGCTACTTCTGTCTGCAGCCTGTGCAGGGCTTCCCAGGCTGCACACCCACCACGATGCACAGCCCTAAAACAGCACCAGGCATCCATCCCATGTCTGAGATCTGTTCAGAGATCTGTGCAGAGCTCACCAGACCGCTCTGGGAGCTCACTGGTCACTGCTCCAAGCTTAAGTGCTACAGCTCGTGGAGTTTGTGTTAGCTATTCAAAAAAGGCTGGTACCTTCAAGGTGTCACCTGTCCCCCGCTGAAATACAGCGCTGCCTGCCTCACTTCTGAGCGACACCTAAGGCAGTGAACAAGGGAAACTGTAGCACTTGGTAGCAAATGCAGAAAACACAGGCACAGCTTTAGAGAATGCAAGGTAAGAGCCTCACATCCAGCACCTCAAAATTGCAATTTTGCATTTTTACCGTAACTTTTTAAATAGCTGAAGAAGAGGACCTCATCGTGCCTTCTGAACTTCAGCACTTAGTCAGACACGTAGGGGCAGCTTGGAGGAATAAGTGAATATATTATTCCCTTAGTGAGTATGAAAGCTCAGTACAGATATTATTAAGTCATAAATTCAACAGACCACGAGAGATGTGAGATATTTAAAGGATCAGAGCCCAGCATCCCTGAAGACCCAGTTATCAAATAAGGTATATGGCTTGTGTGATGGACAGCACTTTCTAATGGGTTGGAATAGCACAGTAGCCTCCTCTGGCAGAGGGTAACACCTCCATCCCCTCAGTGCCAGGTGGCATCCTCCCTGCTTTTTATTCTGTATTCTGCATACAAAAAGTAGCCCACGGAAGGCACTGCTCTCCCTTGTAACCGTGCCGTGTTTGCTCCCTGCAGGTGAGCGGCCCTTTGAATGCAGCTGGCAGGGCTGTAACAAGAAGTTCGCTCGCTCGGACGAGCTGGCCCGGCACTACCGCACTCACACCGGAGAGAAGAAGTTCAGCTGCCCGCTGTGCGAGAAACGCTTCATGCGCAGCGACCACCTGACGAAGCACGCCCGGCGCCACGCCAACTTCCACCCCAGCATGCTGCAGCGGCGGGGCGGCAGCGGCTCCCGGACAGGCTCCGTCAGTGACTACAGCCGCTCGGACGCCTCCAGCCCCACCACCAGCCCCGCCAGCTCCCCATAGCCTACCTGCACTGGATGTCAGCACTTTGCCTCTAATGCCTAACCTGGAGTTTTGTTTGTGTTGCACACATTTTAAAAACTCTGTTGCTTCCCTTCCTTCGGTTCCCACCCTTTCTTTTTAAAAAAATCAGTAAATAGCTGCCTCCCACTGCAATTTTTAGTCAGATTTTCTTTACCCAACCACACAAGTGGCTATTCTAACCTCATGGACAGACAAATTTACATGTTACGCTTAGTGACTCCTACTGTCTCAATATTTCATATATTTTGCAACCATTTATGGATCCTCTCCATTATTATTTATAAGAAAATGAAAAAAAGTCTTTAAAAAAAAAAGGAAAAAAATCCGCTTAATTCACCTCAGGTGTCAAAGTAGTTTGTAAAACCGGATTGCACAATATAAGCATACATACACTTAAAAATCAACTGTGTTGGATTTGTGTCCCCTTTCTCCTTTCTCAGGGATGGATATTTATGTTACACAATAACTACAATGAAGACACACCCTAACCATGGCCTTACTCTGTAGATATAATTGCACTCAAAAGCTTTTTGTTGGGTTCTTCACACACTGGGGAAAAACTAAAAAACAAGCAAACAATACAGAAAGCAATCCAATACTGGAATGTAGTACCGGACTCTTCCATCGTTCGTTTTCCTGGTTTTACACCTGTGTTGGGAGTGTCCAAACAGGAGGCTTGTATTTCTTCAGGCTGCCCTCTGCTTATGGGAGCAAGCTGTCTTCTCACTTCCTGCTGAAGATGCTCCAAAACCAACTTCCATTTGCAAATTCTCTGTGAGGTTCATAAACTTGCTTGTTGGTTTGTGTCATGCTAGTTAAAATTCTGAGCAAAAATTTCAACAAGATGCCTTAAATAAGTAACCTAAATCATAAATAAACAAATTTACTCTGGGTAACATTTTATGGCAAGGTGGCCTGGAATCTCGGAGGCATTCTGTTCTCACTCTCTCCAAGTTGTCTGCACTGCCTGTTCAGTATGAGACCAACAGAATATTCAAATCAAACCACACTGACTTGAACAATTTCCTTTCTTTCTGCTTCCTTTGTTTTGTTTGTTTGGTTGTTGTTTTTTTTTTAATGAACTACGGAAATAGCATTACTGAACCAATGCCCCCAAAACTGTTATCAAGGTACTTACCTACTGTACAGCTGTATCTTAGAAAGAAAAATTGGCTAAGACATAGTTTCTGTATCCTGTTGCATCAAAATTGTGGTCATTGATAAAAGGAAGTGAAAATCATAAGGTATCTTCTGACTGGAATAATAAAATATGCATTTTTAATTTTAAAACAAAATGACATTATAGCTCAGCACTCCTTCAAGTTTCTCAAAAATACACACACCAGCATAAAGCAAGGTGCTCTTATTTCTGAATAACTGCTTAAGAACAGAAAGGGAATATTGTCTAGTTTTCAATAACTTTCAAATACTTAACACTAGATAGAGCACAAGGAGATAGATTTTTATGTTTTATATGGTAGAAAATACAGTAGAAGACCAGGAGCATACTAATGTATAGAAAACCTCACTGGCAGCAAATACACTTTCCTTGGTTTGTGTGGGTCTGATGGTGCATATTATCCATTCAGGTCCTTTTGATTCTGGAATTTTGGGATGTTTGCTGTTTTTACTGTAGGGTATAAATGCAATTAAGTGTAGCATGGTGAAAAGAAACTCTCTACACCAAACCTGTCATTTAATATGAAGTGAATGCCTCCAGATTCCCAATGAACCTGTATCTTACTTGCTGCTTTGCATTGATCCATTTTTGCAAGGTTTCATTGTACTGTATGTTAACTGTGAGAAGCTAATATAGATTTCCAAGTAGTTTCATAGGTACTTCCATAATATACATTATTCCTAATACTACATGTTCTATTAGTTGTATAGATAAATACTCTAAGTATGTATCAATACAACTATAAATCTAAACAAGTGCTGATGTTTCAGTATTTTTTAATGTTAATTTACTTCAGATTCCACCTCTGTTAATTTTGCCCTTTGAATTGGAAGTCGTGACAGGCACAATTCTACTGTTTTATTTCACGGAAAATGAAAGAACATAGTAAGGGTTTTTTGCAAGATGACAAAGAGAGTTAATGTGCTGAGTTGCCCCACCTCTGGGGTTAGGGGAAAACCAGATCTGTTGGTCTCAACAGATTTCCTCTTTCTTTTTTTTTTTTCATCTCATGTACTGAGATGCACAGTTTTATCAACTTGATAGAATTCAGGTAACAGGAATTCACATTCCAGTATTTTCTGCGACTCCTAGAAGTGCTCTTGTGCTGTAGTTAGTAGAGAGGCATGTAGCTCAAGGAATTCTACAGGTCAGCTGTGTCTTGTGCACATACTTCAAAACAAGTCAAACACATTTCTCATGATACCTTAAGAGAGGTATATGGAGGAGAGAGGGAACAACCAAAATAAAAGAGCACTATGTATTGGCAAACATTATAGGCTTAATTTTTTTGTAAAATTACCTTTTCCAACGAGAGCTTAATTTAATCTTCAGGAAAGGAGGAACCACTCCAGTTCATTTATTTAGGACTTAATAATTCATCATGAATCAGTTTATGCTTTAACCTGGAGAAGGGATATTTACACCAGGTTTTATTAGTACTGAGATTATAGGATATAAAGGTTATGGGACAACCTGTTCTGAGGGACACAGAACTATGTAATCTTTAACTCAAACAGTGAACTAACATTTTACTCATATTCTTCATAGATATTACTAACAGTTCTTCAAGTATAAGCAGGAAAAAATAAATTGGTTCAAAGTCAAATTTCCAGTTTAGTTGGTTCATTTAATGAGAACACTATGGGACTGCATATAGCCAACATAATGAGACTTTCAGGAAATAATTTGAAATTGGTCATTAAAACTTTTCTGTTTTTACATCTTAGCTGTAAATACCTCAACATGTATTAGGTTGAATTGAATGTGAATAAAAACTTCTCTTAATATTTGCATATGAAAAAAGAATGTTTGGGGTTTTCTAGCATCTGTTAGATCTGCAGTCTGATGATCAGCAAGGTCATCAGACTCTATTCTCATGATGGTCCCTCCTGAGTTTTGCAGATATGAGAAGCCAGAACAGCTCAAATTATATTTTGAAATCTGTGTGCTTATCCAAAGTAACCTCAGATTTGTACCCTTCTGTTGTTTCACCCAGCAGTGTAATCTAAAACAGTCTCCTGGCACAGCAACAAACACGTCACACTCAGGAAATACTGCTCTGGCAAGGGGCAGGTTTCTCCATCTGGAGGAGTGTGCATCTCTCCTGCCTCCTTCTTTTCACCATGCAATCTTTTGAGGTGTTCTCACAAAAACATTGCCATTATTGATTTTTTTTTTAATTTCAGATGATAGCAACAGCTTTATTATTATTAAGAAAGCCCTGAAAGTTTGTTTTTCTCCAGCCATGATTCTAAGTGTTGAGCTGAACTGCCTTTCTATAGGAAATAGGTGCAAGTAAAAACCATCACCTCGCTACCAGATGAAAATAAAGATGCTCTTAGAAACTCATTCACCCCTTCCATTAACCTCTCCCAGTGCAAAGGCCTAATGGCAAAATGAATTCAGTTTTCATCCTGCTTCTTAGAAAGCAGTCCTGGTAAATTCCTGGCAGCTAGATTTTGTGAGATTTTTTGTATCTGCAAATTAATTGTTCCTTGCTTTTATAATACATGCCTACTATCTGTTTACATAACTGCAAAGGTATATATTTATGACAAGTCATCAAAAGCCTCTGTTCCATGGTAATGCCTAATTTCTGCCTGTATCCCACCCTCTTTACTGCACTAAGCCTTGCAAGAAGTTGTAGCTATGAAAGCCTCTGTACACCTTTAAACCTCATTACCCTCTACCCAGACATTCAGCTCTCCCCTTGTCTCATGCAGCCAGGCATTAAAGGCTGTGTGAGGAGCATACCTGTTTCACAATTG
This sequence comes from Catharus ustulatus, assembly GCF_009819885.2. Lineage (NCBI taxonomy): Eukaryota > Metazoa > Chordata > Aves > Passeriformes > Turdidae > Catharus > Catharus ustulatus. The sequence goes on along the minus strand of NC_046232.1, from coordinate 5,600,655 downwards.
CTCATCTCCAGTGCTTTGTCACGAGTTACAGAATTTGTACTTTGTGAAGTGCAGTGTTGTTTTTGCCTTTTCATTGCCATTAGATTTACTAATTTTATCAGGTCATGCCTACAAACTAACTTTCAGGTGCTCTTTTACTCCATCACACCATTTGTTTGTGCATTAGGTGCTAAAATCTAGTCTATGTCAGTGAATGGTATGATGAACATCTGTATTTGTAACTCTCGGGGATAAGAGCTATAGCCTTAGGCAGAAGAAAATATCCAAATTATACTTGTTTATCCCATAAGCCAGAATATAGAATGCAAAATCCCATCCACTGGTATAGGTTTTTATAAATATATATATTTATATATCTGGATTTATATAAGCATATGCACATATATATAAATAGATAGATATATATGTGTATATTGTATAGTGTATGTGTGTATATACAAATACACAGCAGTGTGTCTGTACCACACACTGACCAATGAAGGGATGTCTACAGAGCAAAAATAGGTATCCATTTCACTAGGACTAGTGATGGGCCTGAACCAAATTCCTAGATCCAAATGCCATTGCATTTGGTATTTTTGAACCTGTTGGAGATTTGTGGCTGAGATTCATCTCTGGTTACAGGTGCATTTACTTGTGTGTATTGTGCATTTGGGGGACATGTGTGTGAACATGTGTGAACATGTGCTTTTCCAGCAGCACATGCCTGAGGGGGGACAGGGGACGCATGTGCCAGGGAGTGTGCACATGTTCACAGCTCAACTTCCAGCTGCAGTGAACTGTAAAGGTCAGCAGCAGCACACGAAAGCTTCTGTGGCTCACTTTTCAACTCTTTAAATCACTACACTGAAGTATTACAGTTGTACAGTTATATGTTCATCTATTCTTGCTCTGCTGTAACTTTTTATGTATTTTGTATTGCATAGATTATATATTGTGATAATGTCCTATGCAACTATAAAAGGAAAAAATGAAAAAAAGAAGAAAATTAAGAACTGTAAAATATTGTCTTGACTTGTATGCATGGTTAGTGAGGTTTACATTTTCCAAAATAAAACTTATAACTATGAAATACTGTTTTTCTCTTAATTTCGTTCTCTATAACCTAAAAAGCATCAATTGTCAATATTTCTGCTGTTCATTGGAGACTTGACATCATGTTTGCTCTCTTTAAATATCACCCAGTTCTATTGCTTCAAATGGAATTGTTTTAAAGTTTGAAAGTTTTTGTGACGTTTGTTTTGTTTTCTGTGCTTCAACTGGTATTCTGTAGTTGTGTAGTGAAATTCCTCTCTCAAAGGTAGTATACATTGCAATTTTTTTTACAAGATGGTTATGGGATTAATATGTGTGACCTCAAGTTCAGAGAGTCAGTTGTCCTTCCAAAGCCCAGTTTTTTCCAAATTTCTGATATCATCTCTGCAAGTAGCGCTACCATGTCAAAACAGTAACAATGTAATCTCACAGTATCCTGAAATGTTCTTTCCTAATTTTAAAGATGAGAAAACTGAAACACAAATTTGAGCCTCTTTCTCAAAACATAAGGCATTGGCAGATGTGCAGGAATGAGTCTGAAGTTTCTAGAGAACACAGGTTACACAGCACTGCTGGGCACTGTTGGTTACAAAGACCCTTAACAGCAGCATTCCTGGAGTCTTCCTGCGATGGAAGATCCACCTCGTGTTTGATAACAGAAGAGCAGAGATTGTTTCCTAATTTACTAGAAGGATGAAAAGGGAAACAATTCCCTCCAAAGGACTGTGCCTTTTCAGTTTAAGTCTGGAGTTGTTGCCTTGATACTACAATGTAATGTCTCTCCCCGCCCAGGCACCCACACTGAAATATGTGTTAACGCATTCTGTCCTGCTTGTCCTCTCCAGTTCCTAAATGCAAGGAGTGTGCATTTCTCCTGCCTCCTTTTTCTGTCTTGCAAGGGTTTCTGCCTTGCCTGTGACTCAGCATTTGCATGAAATGTTCATAGACTTGGCAGTAGTCCAGCATTTCAGAAGAGAAGCAAGAATAATGCTAGAATTAGGATGGGATTTTCGTATTTCTCTTTACCTGTGTATAATTTCTGGCTTCAAAGTAATCCACCTTAAGATTCACGGTGCTGGCTTTTCAAGGGACCACACCCATGGCACGCTTTGCTAGTTGACTGCAAGAGATTAAAGTAACACAAATATAAATACGCAGTCAATAGAAAGAGACAGAGAAGTGAGAGTAGATGAAGATTGAAATAAAAATGAGGTGAAGACAATGAGACAAGTGTAGCAGCTGACTAGAAACGTTTGTCCAGCACGTGGGGCTTCCTACAGAATTTCAGAGCAAGCAAGCAAGGCAGCACCTCCCAAGATGAGTAGAAACTGCAGCACGTTTTACAAGAGCAGCAGAGAAGGGAGCTAAGTAAAGCAATAATTGAAGCAGGCAAGCACATGTGTTTAGCCAGCTACACTGCATTGCTGGCACAGCTAAAGAGGATAAAGAGAAAGGGGGGAATTATCTGAACAGGCGTCTCAGTGCATGCAGCAGAAAAAGGATGGAGTCTGGAGGCCCAGATATGTGAGCAGCAAGGGGGAAGAGAGAAGCATGACTGAACACAGGCTTTGGGGCAGATTGTGCTTTGAGCAACTTGGAGAACAAGATTATGTTAAACAAGTGGTCAAAAAAAAACAAGAGAAGAAAAGAGACACGAGGAAACCTGAGGAGGCCCCAAAGTCTGCTAACAAAACCAAACCACTGAGCTTAGTAATAGTTCTACCTCACCAAGAGAAAACAGCCCGAGAGAATAATTGCTACCTCATCGTAATTGTAAATAAAGGATCAACCTATCCCACTTGGTTGGCACTGGCAGGAGTTAGATTTAATCTTTGGCTCCCGCTGGCTGAAACAAATATTCAATCAAAAAGGAGAGGTTGGCAGCAGGGGCTGGGCTACCAGAGGCTCCAGGATGCTGCTGCTGCCAGGTTTCTGCTGAGCTGATGTTTCTTCTCTGCATCACTGGATGATTGTGCCTGGCTGAGCACAGCACAGCAGGTCTGGGCCTGCAGCACCAGGACCTACAGGGAATACTCCAAAGGGTCCTGAAGGTTCACAGAGCCCAGGCTGGCTTGTCCGGGGCTAGCCCAAGTGCTCTCCCCAAGGCATAGCAGGAGGGACTGGAACACCTCCCAGAAGGAAGGTGTGGTATTGCCAAGTTGGATATGAGGACACCATTGAGAAAAAAGGCCCAGCTGAAGGACATGAGAGATGGTGCTGGTTAGAGACTTCCATGTGTGTGGCAGTGTAGAAGGAGGGATGGGATGAGATGAGCCCATGTGAGTAACAGATGAGAGGTGCAATAAATGGGGAAGGTAAGTTAAACAGGGGGAAGATGAGTATAGAAAAATAAGGAAAGAGTAGAGAGGGTGGGAAAGTTTGATGTAATTTTCTAGAGACGAAAAGAAGAGCCTAAGGTGTAAAATCTTAACAGGTTTCTAAAGAAAGGAGTAAGGTAGATCATGTGGCAGCAATTCCAGCAGACAGAAGGTGAGGCATGTCAGTGTGTGATAAACAGGGCTGTGTGTCTTTAAGAGACTAATGTTTGTGTTTTCCCATGCTCTCCTATTGTGGAAATAACTTTGAGTCACTTCTCTGATCCTGGAGACAAACTGAACAGACACAAAACATAACAAAACACAATGGCAACGGGAAGAGAGAAATTCCTCCCTCCCCCTTCCACAACACACACATTTTATGTCAGTGATCTGAGTGCACTCAGAGCCTCAGAGAGGCAGAGAAGGAAGGCAGAGACTGACACTGTTTTTTGGTACACACTCTTTGAATCCAGCTCACCTTCTCCACCACTGCACAAACAGTTAAAACATGAAAGCCACACTTCCCCAGTGTGTTACTTTTAAATGTTATCCAGCCTCTTTGGTCAAAAGCTTCCAGATTTTCCACAGACAGTGAACTGCAACAGGAATTTGCTAGCTTTTTTCAAAGCCTTGCACTTCAAAGACCCTGCATTTTTTTCCCTCAAGCCTCATGCCCCACCCTTTGCAAAAAATATGTCAGTTTGGGACTCTCAAAATGCCACACTTGGAAGCTCCCATAGGTCTAAGAATCAACATCACAGCTACCATCTGCTCCGAGGGGAGCAAGGAGATGGGCACACCCTCAAGTGGCTGGGCCCAAACCCAGGCTGAATCAAGACTCCCTACTCCAAAACACAGAATCACCACTCCTCAGAGCCAATTTTGAGAACCAACTCAAACCCTTCAGAATTATCTATGAAGTTGCAAGGCCTTGCAGCTTCGGTTTAACTACCAAGGATTTTGTTGACTTTGGAAGTCATAAAACAAATCCCAAGTATTCCCTCTCTGGGGCTGCTGCACAGACTGCATTTGCATCCTGCTGGGAGGAACAGGATGACTTGACAGGAAGAAGCAAGCTTTGCTCAGGAATGCAGTCCCTCCTCTGCCACCAGCTCATAGGGCCAGCCAAGGGAGACACCCGAGCTCCAGGCACTGCAGCTTGGCAGATCCCCCAAAAGAAATGACCTGATGCACCTTCCTCCCTGCAGCAGAGCAGCTCTCAGGGTTTGAAGACAGCCACACATTCCCCAGCTTTTACAACCTCCCCAGAAGACTGGGTAGGGGATGGCCTCCCCTTAACGTGCCCTCACAGGCAGCTGCACTGATTAACTGGGTGAGCAAATAAGAGGCAAGGCTGGAAACAGGAACCTGGTGCAGGGTGGGTCTGCACAAACAACGAGGCTGAGTGAATAAATCAGGTCTGGCTGTTGGCTTCCCTGCAAGGAACTTTTCATTAAGGCTCCACTGGATATTTTCGGACCCCACCTGTCTATTTTTAGGAGGGATAATTAATGCTGAGGAAATAAGGAAAAAAGTCATGTTTTAAGTCCAGGAATTGAAAATTTGTTATTCTCCACAAAATCACTATGATTAAAGAGATCTAAAACAGAAGGGTTGTATTTGAGGAGTAAAAATATGCTACAAGTTGCTGTAAAAATTGCATGTTATGTGATGTTTGCTAAGAGAGGGGAAGCTTTTCAAGGAGACAGCACTTCACCACTTAACTGCTGTTAAATACGAGTAAAGGCACAGCTGAATGGGCAGCTTTAAATCGCAGCTGTGCTGTGGCTGTGCTTTTGGCCAGGTCTGTGCTGTGCTTAGGCTCTCTCTTCTCTGGGTGTTGTGATCTGGCTTTGGGAGGGCAGCTGGGACCTGATAACATGCCCAGACCTGTGCATGAAGTTACACAGCAAAAGGAGAATCACAGCCAAGCCATGCAGCACCCTCACCAGGTCCTTCAAATAATCTGCCTGAAGCACAGGGCAATTCTAAGGCCACAAAAGTGGTTTTATGAACTGAGATAAAGGATTCTTGGGGAAAACAACCCCACCCTATTGGTTACAGGAGCTGAAGTACGATGAACAATGTGCACAATGCTTTCAAAATCCCAGTGTTTTGCTGGTGTCAATGGTTTTTATATTCACATCCCTCAGCCGACAGAGACATCTGCCAGAGTTCGTGTTACCACAGAAGAAAAAAGCTTTTCCTTCTGTTTGTGTGCTCACATCCCACTGCATTCCAAACAGCAGCTGCTCAGAGCAGGGCTTCCCTGCTCAGCCTCTTCTGCACAGCACCTTGCAACCAGCACACACAGGGCATCCTTGCCCTCCTCCAAGGGAAAAATCTCTCTCTATTATCCAATTGCAATCTACACACTCTTACATACATCAATCTTTATACTGTCAGGGTTGTTCAGTCTGGACTGAGCCTAGCTTGTAAACTCCTGACAGCACAGGGAACATTTGTGGGAGATGACTGGCACAAGTGGAACATGTCAAGGGGCAGCAGTCGGGATCTAAAGCTGTGCCTTCCTTTGAGGTGCCTCTAAAAAGATTTGCTTTGGGGAGCATCACACAAAAATTATCTTTTTAACTTAGAACTGGCATTTCCTGTAAGCATGACTGTGATCTAGGAAGGGTTGTTGCTAGGAAAAACCCCTCAGAATTATTCAGTATTATTCCTGATCATACCTTTCCTGCCTGATAAACACCCTCATGTCTCCAGTTACCCAAAACCTCTTTGCAAACATGCTGGATGAGGATCTGTTTATTTTTGAGCTCAGGGAGGCAAATGTCATCTCCCATGAATAGATAGAACAATTGAAAGAATGAGGACATACTACAGAGTATCTTTTCTAATGAACAATAGTTCTAATTTCTGAAAGGTTTGCACATGTGACAAGGTAATGAGCGTTTCATCTACTTTTTAATAAGAAGCTCTGTATAGTAAATGTGATGCTACATTTATATTTTGTATTTGCTTTCAATTATTTTTTATAATAAAATATGACAGCAGTGTTGTCCAAAAATCTTAGGAGCCCAGATTTGTTAGATGTTTTTGCCATAGCTAATGAGCTCCTGGCTTCTCTGCTAATTTCTTCCAAAACCCATGAGTCACTGTGTGAAGAACAGAAACTAAAGGCCAAGCACACTGGCTGCTGTAGAGGTTTTATCAGTTATGAAGATACACAGCTTGTCATGACTGTGCAGATCCAAGGCAGAGGCACTTCAAACACCTCACAGGCCATCAGACAGCCACAGACTGAATTGCCAGGTGGGGAATGGGCTGGGTGAGCTCATCCAGCTCTTGGATGACAATGACCAAACAGCAGCCACACCATCCACACGTGACAGAGCTGACATGAACATGGGTGTTTTCCTCCACAGCTACATTCTGCTCCACAGAAAAGGTCTGGATACCGTGGCAGAAACAGTGCTGCTGCAAGCCCAGCCCTGCCCAAGAACCATCTTCCTTCTTGGATGTGTCCTGCTCTCTAGACCCCACAAATTCTTTAGTTCTAATGGCAAATTTATAACACACTTGGTAACACATTAGCCAGCCTTCTGGAAAGTGTTTGTTACTGTATTCAAACCCTGCTAGCACCCAGAAATTTTGGAAATTTATCAGAGCAAGTAATGTGTTAGCTTGTTTTTTTACTTACTAATTAAAATATACTGACAGCTGGATCCTTCACTAGCTGTTGCTGCTTGCTCCACCACCTTCCTCTCAAACCATCCAAGATTTTTATCAGAACCAGTAGATGAGGTCTAGGGTCTAATGTCACATTTCAAAGAAACTTGACTATACCATGACTTACAGGCTGTTGAATGTTGTGGAAGAGGAGTGGATGCTTGGGTCTGCCCTCCTTTCATTCCAGTCTCTCCAACAGTTCTCAGCCTTTGCAGGCATCCTGAAGATGAGTTCCTGTAGAATGAAGAAAGTCAGTTCAGCATCACTCTGCACAGCACTGAGACACATGGCTTTTCTGTTCAGATGGTCTGTGACCTTCCTGAGTGAACACAGTGAGTTAACATTTGCTGTGCAGAAAGACAGCATTTTGCAAAACACAAAATGGGGCATGGCAGAGGGGGGGAAGGAATCCTTTAGGAATTTCTCCAGCTCAAGGAACTCAGGTAACTGCCTTGGCCTTTGCCTCATCAAACAGATTTCTCTTATGCAAATAGCTAAATATTTGGGCAAATACTATGGTTACAGGAATAATATTTTTGCTCTATTTTTTTGGTTTTAGATTCACAGCACTTTGTGAGTTTTGATTAGCTGTTTAGTAGTCCTGTAAACCATTATTATTAGGTGCTCCTTGAAGAGCCTTTCATCATCTCTCCTAGGAGGCACACAGCTGGCATGTCAGCCACAGCTCCTACTTTCATTCCAGGATCTTTTTGCTGCTTTAAGTTCTTCACTCAAGCTACACTTGGCCTTTCTCTTTTTCCTTCAATTATAGCCCTCAAGGAGCAGCCCCTGCCCTGCCCATTTGCAGAGTGTCCCTGACCTGGGTGACTGGGACACAGATGTTTCCAATGGTGCAATTCCATCGTCACCATTTCTGATGTGCACTGAAACTGGACAAGAGAGAATCAGCCCCTACAACAGGCAAGATATGAAATCTTTCCCCCAGGACTTGTTCTTGCTCTGGAGCTGAGGTTTATAGCAATGTTAGGCTGCTTGAACTGCTTTCATTTTGTTTCCTTTGAGGTAACAGCATTAAGAGCTTGATTTCAGCAAGGTATCCAAGCTAGGTGGAATTTTGGGAAAGGGACTTAATTTGTAATTTAAATGCATTTTAAGCAGCAGCACACAAGGTTGTGCTGAGCCAACTGCCCCACCCCAGGTGTGCAGCAGCCCCTTATCCTCATCCCTGCTTCCTCACTGGCTTTCAGGGTCTATCCAGCTTCACCCCAAGAGAGCACACAGAAAGCACAAACAAGAATTCAAGCAAACAGGTACTTTAGAAATAAGTTAATTTTATTTAATAGGCATTGTAGCTTCTCTCAGATTCAAATAATAGAGAAGCCAATTCACACAGATTACAGAGCTATCAGTTACTTTGAGTAATCTTCCATAAAAGAAAGAAATTAAATACAGTTCTGCTATAAAAAGTGCAACAGTTATAACTGGAAGTTTTTCAAAACAAAAGCAAGTTTTACTACCTATTGCAAAAATTGGTTTAGTGCTTTAATACTTTACAAAGTAACAATCCAACTGCTAAAAACAGCTCTTACACATCATCTTTGTCAAAGTATGGATCAGATTAAAAATGACATTTAATTTGAATGAAAACTGCATGTAGAAAAGGTTCTCAAGAATTCACATTTTTCACAACAAGAAATATTCCTTATTCTTTAACATTAGATAATGCTCCTGTTTCTTTTGAACACTGGATTTAAACAATATGGCAGTCAGCTTAAAAATGATCAACTGTTTTCTTTTGCAGACAAAGATGACTGCAACCAATTGTGTTTTGAAATTATAAATAGGGAGGGGAAATGGGAAAAGATAAATTCATTCCTTTTTTGTGTGAAAATGATCAAACAAGAAACCTGAAATCTCAGCTTTAAATAAATTTCTGTAATTTCTATTACAGAGTTTATTGAAAGCCTAAATCAGTATTTGCTAAAAGAGTATAAACTTATAGAAAGCAACAAGAAACTCAGACTCTGAAAAATGAGAAGAGTGGTAAGACTACGAAGAAGTTGAATTCTCAGCCAACCAAAATCAATGAGACTGACTTTATTCCTTATTAACTTTTTCTTAAGCCCCAGTGAGACCCAACTACTTTGTTTGAAATAGGCTTCAAGTACCATTTCATTTATTGTACATTTCTATGGGTTAAAAAAGCTGAGTTTGCCAGATTATTAGATAGAGTCACATTACCAGTAGACTTTATATAATTTGGCTACAATTGAACAGAGACTCTCAGTTAATGAGTAAATATACTTCTCTAAGCCAAGGGTGGGACATTGGTTACTTTAATTCATGTTTGGGAGACAAGCCACTGTATATACAACCTGAACTGAGAAAGCCAAATCTTCTTTATTGGAAAATCTGTCAGAGGCTTTAAGGACAAAGAGCTTTAGAATTTGTCTAAGAAAGCAGAAGATTTAAAAAAAAGTTAGCAATAGGAAAAAAGATGTACGATTTGGGGGAAGGGGGGGCCTATTATACAATGGCAACAGTAGAGTTCTGATGAATTCACTACATATACCTCTTGTATCTAATACTTCAGACTGTCCTTCAAGCTTTGCCCATGTCTGAGAGGCATTGAAACACTTTATGTTTCAATAACACAGAGTGTACCAAATGGCAGAAGTACATGTAAACAGCAGTGACACTTTCAATGATTCTTCAACTTTTTCCATACAAAAGTGTTAGTCACAAGAATCAATGAGAAAGAAGAAGGCCTCTCAAGGAGAAAAAAAGTCTTTCAGCCCCACAAGAGATGATTTCAAGGCATTATGGAAAGTTCATAACAATATTTTATGTCTTAAAAATGAATGCAAAGTAAAACTCAAGATGAATTCCTAAAAGAAAACAAGAGCTCTATGGAGATTTTAAAAATGACTTCCTAGCTGGATCATGCTAAGCCTGGCACATCACAAACACAGGAGTTGGAGACTAAGAGCAAAGGGTTGGAAAAGACACAGAAGTAATTGCTCCTACCCAGAAAAGAGCACAAACCCAATCTCAGTCATTGGGATGGAGTTTTGTACAAAGCTGTCAAAGCTGGCCTGGAGCACCATGGTTGGGAGCTCACAGCTGTTTAGGTCTATGTGGCTAATTTCATCCATTATTTAGTCTAGGTCTAAATCTTGTTTGCTCTCCTTGGTTATGGTGAGTGGGCAGAGTTGGGCACCATGTGCATGCAAAGCTCTCTGATGGCTCCAAGGGAAAAGCATTTCTGTACTGAACACATACTGTGCATTATACAAAGGCTGTATTTACAGTACTCAGGATCTTGAGCAAATAAACAATAAAGCCATTGCTTCATTTTTGTTAGTATTAAAAGTGCACACAATTTGCAAAGTTGAGAGATGAGAGCGCTTCTGCCACGCCCACATGGCTGTGTTTCAATTCATACCTGATTGCAAAGCCCATTTACAGGAGATGTGGGGCATTCTCTGAGCCTGAGGTGCCACATTCTGCTGCTGCATCTCCTGCATAATTTAACTAAAAGCATGGGGAAGAGGCATTTTGTTACTCAGACCTGGAAGCAGATGGCAGCAAGGCAGTGTTCCACTTCATCTTTACTGCAAAGACACTGTTCAGACACCATGGGCTGGAATGAACTTCATCCGTGTTAAAGGCAAGAATGATCAAGACCTGCTGTTTGGGCCATGGCAACCATGGCTCTCAGGCTCCTGACATGCTGTCAGGCTTCATCAGGCAAAGGCTCTGTCCCAAGGGGGTCTAATTTTACTCTGTGGCAAAGCAATTACATGGAATTTACCTAAAAGGTGGCTCTGCTCTTACCTCTCAGCAGGGGAAGTGCTGAGTAACACCTTTCATGTTTATATAGATTCCACATGTGAAAGAAGGAAGAACTGGATCATTAACATATAAGCTTAATCTTTAAGCCTCCCCCTCCTTCTTATCCTAAAGAAATAGTGTTTGAAAGGGGCAAAATGGAAATGAAATACAGAATGTACATGGGAGTTAGGCACTGTGTAGTTCCAACACTGGATCATATTTTTGCAATCTCAGGTGATTCTGCCACTAGAATTTGTTTTAAGAAAGGAAGAGAACTTTCCTTTTCTACCCTCTTCCCCAATAGCAAAATCTCTGCAACAAAGGGGCTCCATTAGATGCAGAGATGAATGGCAAAAACATTTCTCTGTTTTCCCAGAATACAGGAAGATCTACAAAACATACAATCCTGACAGGAAATAGGTTTTGATAGACCTTAACTATTTACTCCCTTTTCAGTATTTTGTGCCCTGGTTCCTTTCCTAGCTACAATAATTTCTCTGTTTTCGCTCCATCTCCTCTTTTGACTAAGGTTTCCTGACACACTAACACTTAACAAAGAATGACAATTTTAAAAATAAATTTTTATGTTAAGATTACAGGGTATTCAGATGAATATATCTAGAGACACATAGACTACAGCAGGCCTGAATGTTTTACAGTCATGGGTAAATGAGGAAGTAGGACAAAGGCTGCATCCAGTTAAGTGACTCTCAGTCCCCAGAGAGTCATAATTTTAAGGCTGTTTGGAACACGGTGGCTTTTACCCACATGGCCTGTTCCACAGTGCAAAAGTGCATCAGCCATTTCAATTCTCTTGGTACAGTACAGGCATTCAGGTAATGGGAGATAAACCATCAGAAAACAGTAATCAGAACAGCATATTCACACATAACCAGACAAATAACAGGATCACAATACCCAAGGAAAAAATAAGGTCTTATTTCCCCATCCCAGTGGAGTACAAGAGCCCCATTAAGAATGCAACAGTTAAACAATTACATGGTGTTTTGGTACAAGGCAAGTCTCTCCATACTCAAACAATCACTTATAGAATAAGCCCAATTATTTGTTCACACATGGAAGATCGTTAAAGATAAAATGTAAATTCCATTGACTGAAAAGAAGTGTAGAGAGTTAATAAGGAAAAACCTGAATATGTGTTGGAGTAACAATTGATTTTCTGAAACCAAGAGGGAGCTTTTCTTCCCACACAAACTGATGCTCAGAACACCTTAAAACCAGTCTATTGATCCGGAGAAACCCAGACACACGATCACTAGGTTTGAAAATGTCGGTTGCAGTAAATACCTTGATAGTATTAAGGTATGAAACAAACAAACAAACAAATCCCAACAAACTAAACCACAAAAGTTAGGGAATTAAAAAAACTCCACAGACTTCTAATTTAATAAATGCATTAATTTGTGAAGTCTTTTCTTTTTGCACAGTTCATCAGTAATTGATATGTACAGTACAAAGAACTATGAAGAAATAATATCTCAACACCTCAACCTGCAAGAAGCTAATGCATATTAGATAGATATTAAGAGGAGTTATCTGCCAATTAGGGATGACATTTCTATGATCTAGAGGGATTTTTTTTCCTCCAGATGCTAAATGATTGCACGAGTTATTAATTCTTAATTTTCACTCTGAAGGAAATAGCTGAGTCTCCTTTTTTTAAAAAAAGTAAACAAATCCTGCTCCAATGGGTTCAGGGTGCATTATGAATGTCCCAAGTCAATCAATATCTGTGCAGAAATGCTTCATTTGGTAAGGAAATTTTCCAGATGCATTTTTATTCAGAAGCTGCTTATAAAAGTGGCTATTGGTAAGGACTGGAAGAGAATTAAATAGAGAGGAACTGTGTTGTACCAAAATATATAAAGAAAAATTTAAAGCTTTTCAATTAAAAAAAATTGTATATTCAACTCACATTAGATACAGATGTGCACAACGGACAGAGCAGTTAGAAACAAGTACATTTACAAAGCTTTCTTTTCATGGTTAATTTCTACCAGCATTTCTGAAAATAACCTACTAAAATGATGACCCTGTTTATAATAAAGGCGCAAAATATTGCTCTGTAGCGTATTTTGAAAATAATATAAAAATAATTTCTATATTACAATTTAAACTTGGCTTGTGAAATTCCAACATAATACAGCCTTAAGTCTACAAATAGAACATACTTACAAACACCTTTGTGTTGTTTTCCTCTCATTTTTTAACAATATAAGATTTTAGTCATATACACTGGAAACCCATGTGCAAATTAAAATAGATATTAGTGTCTGTTACTGAAATAATTTCATTTCTATGCTCTATCTTGGTGATCCTTCACATAAGCTGCCATTCTCTAAAACAAATACTCTTCAAATACACTGACAGATTTAAAATACACTAAGCTGAAAAGCCATCTACAATCAGCATCGGTTATTTTGCTTCTCTGGACTTACATTTATCTGAGATCACTGTGGTTTCTACGAACCTATGGGTCTTCACCTGTGCAAAACCCTCACAGTGTTATGTAGACCTCACTCCCTTGCTAGCTTGTACTTTACCTTCATGCCCAGTTGGCAATATTTTACATGGCAATGAAGCACCCGATTTAAGGCCCCCACTGCTAATGGGACTGTGTCCCACATGCAGAGGACAGACAGCAAATGCTGCCCCAAGAGGCCTGAGGCTTCTCTTTACTCCTCAGGCAAAATTCTCATCCCTTGTCTCACTGGAAGAGTAAGGTAGGCAGCCTGTGGGGAACAGACACTGCCAGAGACTCGGGCCTTGATCAAAACCATTTGTTCTTTAACACTTGCTGAAAGTTTCAGAAGATAAGCAGCCTCTTTGCTGTCAGGGAGACCATTCACATTGGTGAAGGTGAGCACCAGGGTAGCTGTTTCAGAACCAGGGAGGTGGAGGGCAGTATTTTGCCAGCTCTGTGCTGTGCATGGTTTGGTATCTACACGTCCATCACCCGAGCAGGTGTCCCTGCCCGTGCCCAGCAGCCAGGGCAGCCGGGTGTGACAGGTCCTGTGCTGTCCTCAGCGCGCTCTGGCCACGCTCCACTGCTCACAGCTCAGCTCTCAGCTCCACAAACACCACTGAAGGATCCACTTGGCCTGCTTAGACTTCTTAGGATACAAGCAACACAAAACTTTTCAAGTACAGCATCTTTCTTTTACTGATGGCCCTCACTGTACCTTTGATTTAGGAAGAAGTAACTAATTGCTAAAGAAAGCTGGGACAAAGTTGCCATTGCATTTCTAGAACACAAGGCTCACCAATTGTTTTGAAATCCAGAATCAGAAGTTACTTTTAATAATCTACAAAACCTTCTGAATGAGCTGCTTGTTAGCCATGTGCTACAACTGATATCCATCTCTGAAAATATATTAGTAAACTCTGACAGTGCTTTATTAACTCTGTATAAATAATTTTAAATTAAACATTAATACAAAGCGCGACTGAAACCCATTATGTGTCACAGATATCCTCTATTGCAAACACACCTTTGCATCACTGTTTAGAACAATGCAAAAAAACCCCTGCATAATAGGTTTAAGCCTTTTTTAAATTAGAAAAATTGCACATTCACACTTTAAAAGAATTCCAGCTTCCTCCAGCCTAAATATCTACCAGTGATTTTGGCTCCATCTGGGAAGGTGTAGCCTACCCAGTATTTACTCTGTACTTTTGAAATCTGGACTACAGTCACAAATGTTGACTCATTATCAAGAAGAGAGGAGGGAAAAAGCACATACAAATGCAAAAATGTGTGTGCATTGCAGCCACTTCAGCTAACAGAAGGAATGAGTAGGGTCCCTCCAAAGCAAAGCTGATTTCTCACATCTGGGACTCTGTGGGAACTCTACAGCTCTGGAGGGTGTAGAGAGAGCAGATCAGGCACAAGCCTGGCCTGTGGGCTGCAAACACTTCAAAAGAACCCAAAAGAGCACTCAGAGGTTAACATACAGTGCAACAGAAAAATATGTATGAAGGTAACTACCTCTGGCATACAGCTAAGGAATCATACAATGCCTTTCAGTGCTGGTGAATGTCACTCATGAGCAGTTGGGAATTCTCTTTAAAAAACAGGTAAAAATTTTTCTTCTATAGCTACGCTCTTCTTTTAATGGAAAAACACTTCTTCAGGAGGGGGCACAGTTTCTGCATATTTAATAACAGCTATGGCACAGCTGCCACAAATAGCTCAAAAGTAGAAAGAATGTTTGAAGAGAATTCTAAAAGAAAACAGCAATTAGAAAATTAATCAAAGATACTCCAACAAAAAGATTCTAAGGACATAGGCACAACTAAAAAGGGTTCTGTCAGTATTTCATTACAGACATTTTAAAGTGAGCAGTCCTGTAGAGGTAAATATCTGAGTGTCCTGAGGATGATAATGAACATTCAGGTTTTATATCCTATACAGACAAGACCGATTAATTTTTCAAAGTAATCTAATGCACAAGTACAATGTATTCAGTGATTCTGAACAGAGTAATTTACCTAAATGCTGGCCAGATGTAAATCTCTCTCTTTTATGAGATCTTAAAACATACTAGAGAAACAGCAAAATCTCATGGTAATTGCTTATTTTTACATATGAAATGCTTTTTTCCTCATTCAGAAAGGACGCAACTCACTTAAATACATGGGCTGGTGTGGTTTGCTGCTAATGTAATATTTCTTAAGCACAACTGTACACGGAAATGATTCTTAGAGTATCATACACTACTGTTACTCTAATGCCCTAAGAATTCTTAAATATTTATATTTTTTCTTGAAGTTTTATCCTGCCAGTTTTCTCACTGTCAGCAGCAAATACAATCAAGTATAATACTTAATTTCTTTTAACATGATCTGCCTTGTTTTAGCATAATTTGCAATCCCAGTTTTCTTTGACAATTAGAACTTAAATGTAATGATCACAACAGCAATCAAACCAGGACACTGCTTACCAGCATATGCAACAGGAGACAGGGGATTTGGAAGGTGCTTACCTTGAGGACAGAAGTCACAGGGAGCTTTAACAAATACCAACATTTCTCTTTCATGAAGGAATGCAAGGTCAGTAAGATTCAGTGCATGCTCAGTATACAGCAAGGAATACGAAGTACAGGTCTGGATTCATGGAACAGCTAACATGGCAAAGACCCAACCTTTTTATAGAGGTGACCAAGGGACTTACTTTGAAACCTCCATTCAGCAGAAAACCTAAAAGTATGGTCAGTTTTAAGTATGTGCTCAGTTCTACCAATTTGAGACACTGGAAAGAGCTCAAGTGCTTTTTCTGAAAGCCAGGACACAGCAGCAGAATTTGTGCATCTTGTTTCACAGGGACTTTGGGCTGGGTTTCAGGGTTAATTAGGATTAACTGTATGCAATGGTGCCACCCTTGTCAAGAATTAAAATTGGGCTGCAGCAGGAAAATAATCAGAAATGAAGACTTTGGCAAAGAATCTTTGCTGTGTAGGCCAGAAGTGTGTTTCTCCCTAACGAGGAAGGCAGAACTCCTGTTCTACACCTTGAGGTGGCAGAGTGAGCAGCCCTGAAGGCAGTACTTCACCTGTTATGCAAAATTAGCTCTTAAAATGAGCCATTGTTTACAAGGGTAACAACACCAAAGACTCCTGTTACTCCTGTTACATTCTTGCCAGCAGAAGGTAGAAGCAGAAGGTAGAGGAGTGCAAACCCAGTTCTGTATCCCAGAACACTTCCTCACGTCATCCATCTACTTCAACTGTATCTGCGGTGTCTGCTTTGCAGAAACGTTTCTGTGAGCAAAGTTTTGTTTTCAAAAGTATTGCAAACACTTACGTAAATATTTGGACGTCAGACTTGTGAAAATCTGTGCTAGGAGCTGCCATTCCTGCTGGAGGCATCTCACAGCCATCTGGGAGCCTCCTGGGGGGGAGATGACTCACTCTAGGAGAAAACTTGAAAAAAGGTGGAGCCAACAGTCTTCAAGAAAGGCTCAAGTACTTACATTTGCAATAATTATCACTCAATAATGTTCAGAAGGAATAAGTAAATAATGATTAGGTTTGTGCTCTAGCTAAGGGAATAAATTGATGCATTACATTGGTTTTGGCAAGTAGTTGGAGTCTAAAATGATCCTAAATTTCCTAGCTGGTCATCAAACTTTCCATAGTTAATAATTTTTTAATATTTTAATTTTATTGTAATATTTCTTTGCATTTTAACATCAACAAAAAGACTTCTGAAATTCAAGTGTGCAAAACTATACTGTGGGGGGGGGGCTCAGCAACATGAACTCATATTGAATTTTCTTACAAAACCTGTTTAAAACCTCAGTGCAAATAAAAGGGACTCAAATATGCTTTTCTTTTTACATGAAAATTTAGAAATAATTGGTAAGAACTTAAAGTTAGGACAAGCTTCAGCCCTCATGAATTCAGACCTTTCACTCCCATTTTCCCAGAATCATTCCATTTCAGACAATACACAAACGTTAGTAGCAATGCAATATGCTGCCATGTTAAAAATGTGCAGCATGCAAAATCACTACCCTCCTGAAAAAAAAGGCTATGAAAAATTTAGGTTTTACTGAGGAAAAAATACTCTCAATAATAGTTACATCATTTCAAATGTCTGCAAGGCAGATACTACCCTACTACAACACCGCATCTTCACTAGTATGACTTTCCCCTATCATTCTACTACCTGAGTGATGTCAGTGTAAATTCAGGCACCATTAGTAAATTTTTGACCAAACATACACACAGCAGTGACAAAGGAGTAAACAACCCTTCAGCTTACCAGTACATGTAAAAAAGACACTGACAAAATGGAAAATAAGATTTTTTTATGATAAATTATTCCTATTATTTTCTCATTGCCCCGGAAAAGCGAAGAGCTAGACACTATTTACTCATCAATCCTTTATTCTTTTTTTAAGGATTCCTTTAACTGCAATCCAACACTGTTTACTTTGTAAGTAAGAAAATGGTAAAACTAAGTAGTCATGGAAGAATCCTCAATGCCTGTGTCCCTTGCTGTCCCTCTCCCTGCGCTTTAACTCCTCTTTGTAGCAGTAGGAACAGTAATTTTCAGTTTCAGGACGACCATAAAAGGAACAGTTCTCCTTCTTACAGCGGTTCTGCTGGATGGAATATATTGGGCAAACTGTGCTTCTGCCTTGGTTTTTGTCATTGTTCAGCCAGGTCTGAGGAGCGTCCTCGTCAGCGTACTCTAGGCAGTCTCTGATGTCCCCGGTGTTGAAGCCGTTTGTGTAGGTCTGGGACTTGTGTTCGGCCGGCCTGGTGTAGCTCAGCGACTCCACCGTGTTCACCGTGCGCATCCCGGGCAGGCGCGCGGGGCTGTAGCTCTGCGAGGACAGGGATCTGTTCTGCTGGGGGTAGGTGGCACAGGTTTTCAGGGTGCCAACCACTGGCTTGTAGGTATCGTCCTGGAAGCTTGATGGCTTGGAGTTGACGTCATGCAAATGGATGACACTTTGCCTTTGAATGGGGGGGGTATGGCTATAGTGGGCAGACACCGGGATGGGGCCACTTTTCTTGGCACCATTGCTGGGTGAAGAAAAGGACCCAGGAGTGGGACTAGTGCGGTCTTTAAATTTTAAAACCAGTTGAGTTGTATGGCTTTGAGGCAAGACAGGTGATGCCCTATCCTGAGGAGATGGTTCTAATTTTTCTTTTGAAAATGCTTCTGGCTCCAGTTTCCTACTAGAGGAGCCATTCAGCACAGCCTTTTTCTCAGCTTCCCTTCTTTTCTGTTCCTGTTCTGCATTGAAGCGCTCCTGGGCACTGGTCAGGTAATAGCCGATCATCTCCTCGTGGAACTGATGCCTGTGACTGGTCAAAAGCAGACCAGCAAAAATAAACTTTCGTTCACCCTGCATGGCAGCTCTCAAAATATTTAGGCTGAGTTTCACGTCTGTGCTGTACTTCCATGGGTCAGACTGCTTGTCAGAGAAGGGTTTAGTGTTCACCTTTTCAGTGGGGGAGCTGCTGGCTCTGTCAGTCGGAGATGGAGTGGTCTTTTCAGATGGAGACGTGCTCGCAGACTGTCCAGATTCCTCTTTGCTCCCTTTGCGAGACTTGGACTTCTTCTCTTTGACTTTCTCTACTGTGTCACCGTTTTTTCCATTCCCTGAATTAGCTCTGCTCATCTTCCCATGCACCAGACCACCAAGACCACCCATGTTCTTTTTCAGTTTAATTCCCAGGGTTTTACTGAGGCTTCCTATTTTATTGGCAACTGAATCTGTCCTGGTTTTGTCTTTATCTTTCCTTTGTTTCTCCTTCTCTTTTTCTTTACCGTTTTTGCCATTATTGCCATTGGAATTACTACAGATGGAATCTCTGTCTGAGTCCATTGAGTCAGCCAAAGACTGCACGTCTTCTCCAGCGGAAGCTGTAGGGGATTCTGGTTGAGCCAAAGGGGCCTGCTATGGAAAAGGAATTATAATTAGATACAGCAAAATCCGTTTCATACAGAAATTGGTGCAAAAATACCCACTCCAAATTCAATACAGATTTTGACAGTGGTTTTGAATATATTTTTAAATTTAAGCACTGACATTTTTGACTGGTTTCATCACTAAATAAACTTTTCTAGCTAACTATGTATTTTGCTTGCTCCTATCGTAGCTTTTGGCTTGTTTCAGGCACATTTGTAGAGTAGAGGCCAGCCTCTGCTCTGTGAAAGTCAGTGCCTGAGCCATGGGGGGAAGCGAGTCCCCTCCTGCCCCAGTGAGTCAGGACAGGGAGGATCAGAAGTGCAGGCTGCCCCCAGCCCGTGGGAAAGGAGCTAGGGAGGGTGAGATGGAAGGGAAATGAGCTGCTGCTGAAAGCTGTGAGGGGGATACAGCACACAAACCTGTGTGCAGCAGTACTTCCAAACTGATTATGTTCAAAACTCAGCTTATTTAAATTACTTTTTATTTACTTAGGTCTCTGGTCCATGAAAATCAAAGGTACGATGCACCAGAGCTAAACACCTCATCTGAAATATCAGACATTAAACTCAAGCAAGAAGGCTGAGGAATAAAATTATGTGTATTCATGTTTACTGCAAAGGCAATGCAGATAAAACTAAAACTGGTCACAAGTCTGAGGTCCACTTTCTATTTTAGGTAACATGATAAAATATCTTCCTTGAAAATGCAGTAACATGGATCCTAAGGTACTTTAAAACAGGACACAGCTCATGTACTCATGCAGAACAGCCTTGCTTTCAGGCACCATGAAGCTAAAATCTGCTGGAGATAAACCTGAAATACTCAACTGACTACAAGGACATGAGGAGGGGTAAGCTCTGTACATCTATATACTTCTGGTATAGAAATACCTGTCTGGATATCCTCTCTCCCAGGAAGCCCTGAGCCCCCCAACACTCAGTTGGGGGCAGAGGTGTGACTCCCTCAGGGCAAAGTGCTGCAGTGACCTGACTGTGCTCATGCAGCAAATGGGAACAGGGAGAGGTAACCCAGGTTCCACAAGGGCTCACCACTTACAATTGCAGGACCAGTTTAACTCTCCTTTTTCTGATGTGGTAGCTACTACTGTAGAAACTGTAGAAAAATGGATTTTTCCCCTCCTGCAGCTTGTTAAAATACTTTCTCCCTTTGTGTTCTGCTTCTCTGCTCAAACTCCATCTGTGTAGGCTGTATAAATCACCTCCATCCTCTCCTAGCAACCTTTTGCCTCCAGCCCAACTCCTCCATTTATTCAATGCAATTTGCAGAGAAATTTGTAGCTGACTCAGTGCCAGCTGGGCATGGCTCTAAAACAGCTCTCTGGAAGAGGCAGGTTCCAGTTCAGTGCCAGTCTGTGGCCTTTTGTCAGCCACTCTAAAGTGGGAGCTGTCCATGGGTGCAAATGAATTCACAGAAAGAAATTGGTGACCTAACAATGGCATCAAGAGAGCAAGACAAAGTTCTGAGAAAACAATGGTGAGAAAAGGTTTCTTTAAATTACACTAATGACTGAAATATATAACAGAAAAATTAAGCTAGAAGGCACATTGCAGCAAAAAAATATACAAGCAACAGTGTTATTAGAACAAATAACCAGAAAAATCTGTAAGGCTAATGGGCATCAGCGAGCCATGAGTGACTATCCCTGGTGCCAGGACACTGAGGTGCTTTCAGGCAGCCTGTCCTACTGTGCCTTGCATCTCCCATGCTCTGGGAGCAAAGGAGAAGTTACCTTACCCGTGTCTCAGACGGGATGCGGATCCAGGTTACATTCATGTAGCTGTGCAGAAGATTAAGCTTTGCCTCAAGAGACAGAATCAAACTAAAGATAAAAAAGAAGGGAACAAAACAGTCAAAAAGCCTGAAAGAAAAAGCAATACTTCATAACAGGGAGAGATCTAACAGCACCCTGATGGTGATTGTCAGCTGAAGACCCCCTTCTAATGTCTTCTGCCATGTAAGCAGAGCACATGAACCAAGCCCTTGCTGTTAGCAGTTCTCCCAAGTACTCCAGCCAGGTACAGCTCAAGACATTTTACTGCTTAACACCAAAGTTACAGAAAGGTCTTACTTGGCCAGCCTGGTGTTATCATTGTCATCTTTTCCCCACTCCCAGTCTTTCCCAGGATCGACCGCAAAGTGCAAAGGCAGTAACTTGTGTTCAGAGTCAGTCAGGGGGATCACCGCTGAAGCAGAAAAGAAACAAGCATTGGGGTGGGGGGGAACAAAAAGGACAAAAAGAAGAAAAGACTCAGCTGTGGAAAGCAGAATCACTGCTTCGAGAAGGGCAGAATTTGTACTGCAGAACTGACTCATCCAAAGCACCACAAATGATGTATACTGAGCTCCATTTGCCTGTTGTCATGTTTGTGCAATAAAAGAGGAGAGGTTAATACACTGATTTTTTCTGGAGTGAACGACAGTCACCTGTGGAGGAGGGGAGACCTCTGGAGAGATCCACATGGCCATTTGTACTGTACAATCAACATTTCCTAGAGACAGGGCCATTAAAATAGCAGAAAGCAATAACATGTTGCAATATTCCTGCCTATCTCTCAGAATCAGAGATTCACATGTTTGTTAATTATTTTGTCTTTTCAGTTTAGTACCTTTGTACTGTCAAAGAAATAAAAATATATTGATATCAACATTAAGAAACAAAGCAAGAGGCAGCTACAGTGATTTTGGATTCAAACGAAATGAACATAATTGAAGAGCAGAGATCAACATATATATGGGTGAAGAGGTCAGTTGGAGGCCTCTGAGTGAGTGCAGTGGAAAGGCCATTATTGTTCTTATAGCCCAGCACTGCTGCCCAGCAGTTTTGCTCTTCTGCTCTTTCCCCTCTCTGCTCAGGCTCTGCCCTAATGACTCTACCTCTTAATGACCCTACTTTATATTCAGCATGCAGGGACCACACTCAGATGCCACAAAGTGTCTATCATTCATCACCAGTGAGAGACTAAGAAATAAAGCAATGACAGTTTTAATTAAAGCCGCTGTTTTGCTTCTCTTGGATTAGGAAAACAAGTAAAAGCTGTTGAGGGCTGGGTAGGATCCTCAGCATGGTGCAGGTCGCTGCTGCTCCTCTGACAGCCAATCAAGGCGTTTACCTTTCTGCGCTAGAACCCTTCAGGACCTGCCCTGGCTATTCCTTCCAGACAATCCAAGGGCAAAGAAACCGGGAGAAGCCACCCAAACATTCTGGCACTCATAGAAACCTGAGCGCACTGGGGGCTCTACGCTGTTTGTAACCCTTTCTTTCAGCAAACACACGGTGTCCGAGCGGAGGCGCAGCAGTTCGGTCACACACACGCCCGGCCCCGGTGGCTGCGGGCGGGGCCGCTCCCGCTCCCGGCTCCGCCGCTCGCCGACTGCTCGGGGAGGCCCAAACCCCGCGGGGCGCCGCCCCCTGCCGGCCGCGCCGGGAAACGCCGCGCTCCGCCCGAGCGGAACCCAAACCCGGCCCTGCCTCGGACCCAGCACTGCCCGGGACTGCAGCTCCCCAGGGAAACTCCGCGGCCACGGGCAGGGAGCCCCAGTCTGCAGCTCAGAACACACTGCACTGCACCGTCCTGGGCCGCCGAGCATCACCCATGTACAGCACGTGCGACGGATGAATACATTTCTACTCCCTGGTGTAATATGAGGGCTTGCCCTAATGCATTCAATGAAATTACTGCAACAAAGAGGCTGCGATAACTGAGAAAACAATTAGCTGAACAAGTTTTACAAGGAAAATGCATATTCTGCCAATTAACTGAGTTACCAGCAGGCACTGACTGGACTGACATCTGACCTGGCAGTGCATCAGCTCAAAACATTTAAAGGAAGAAGGCAACTTAGGAAAGAGTAATGTTGTAAGTTTACAACACAGCAGTTTCCTTCTGGTAGCACCTGTTTTTACAGGCAGAGCCTGGTAAAAAGCTGTGAATGTAATCCTGGACAGGTGATGATGGAAAGCTTGGAGCAAAGAATTGCCAGAGAATTGAAGCAGTCTCTTTTTGGGATAGAAACTTCAAAAAGTAAATGTGACTTTTTTCTCTATGGGCAGCGTGAAACAAACTAATTCTCACATAAATAATTTTTTTCTTAATAAATAAATGTTAAAGAATCCTTTTTAAAGCTCGCTATTTCTACTGATACTGAAATTATTAAAATGCTTAGCGATACTCCATTTTATAAAAATACAAAGTTCAGTATAAAGCTAAGCTTTGAGCTGATTGTCTGTAGCATGTCACTGTTGTCTTAACTCCTGTACACATTCTGAGTGTCAGAAATGTGCTCACTGAGTGGAGTGCTGACTGCATCCCCATTCTAAGGTATAGTCTGAGGCTGGTGTGAAGCACTGCTCTTTTCATAGAAAACAAATCTACTAAAGTGAGGGACTTTGAAAATTCTGTCTTCAGTGCAAGAGATTTCCTTTCTCGGGGAACTTTGTTTGATAGTTGAGGTTTAATGTAAGATTTCCCCAAGTTCCTGACAGAATAGTATTTTAATGTCACACTGGCAAGCAGGTCCATCCCATTAATTTCTAAAGCAAATCTGACGGACTGCAGCACCTCCCTGACACTCAGCAGGGTCTGCAGCTTTGGTCAGTGCTGGTCTCACTTGACTGCAGCTCTCTAGCTGGAACTATGCTACTCCAAGCACAGTCTACCAGCCCTAATTCCAATAGACTGGATAAGCAACAGCCACTGGTTGGTCCACGGCAGTTTGAGATACACAATGAGGACTCTGCTGCTATTCCCTAGCTGGATGTGCTGCCTTCTGTGCTGTGAAGGAAGTCACAGCACTTCCCAGCTCTCATCCTCATGCCTCAAGTGCCACTAAAAAGAACAACATCTAAAAAGAACATCACTTTAACTCTTCCTGAACATGCCAGTACAATAAAATACTGACACAGACATGGTGCTGTTTCAGACCACTGCCACACCTCTCACTGTGTTACTCGGACTGAGCACAACAGTGTGGAAAGCTCCAATGCCAAGGAAGCAATCTCAGGGACAGTTGAGACCTAGCCTGTGTTTTCCATAAAAAAAGACACAAAACATCTGCATCAGTAGATCCTCCATTAATATAAAAGTATTTACCCATTTTTAATCAGACATTGTATTTCAAAACAAGAGGGTCCCTGGTGACCATCAGAATGCCAAGGGCTGTGTGCTGTGTGTAAAAAGAAGTGTCAAAATGTGTTTTAAATACTCTCCAGACAAGGAGATATTAGCAGGTTTTCTTTTTATATCTATTTAGAGTAGTGTTTTAAATGATCTGATACAAGACTGTGCCAAAGCAGAACTTCAAGCATTCACATCAGTATTTATTTGACCACACCTATTCCTCAAATGCAGACAGTGTCTCCTCCACTAGAGAGCACAGCAGCTGCTTAAACGTGTGTGTATGTACCTGCAGTAGTTCAGACACTTTCAGATGCTGCTCCTGACACTTGGTGAGAGCATAAGTAGTACAAATTATGAATGGCCTGGCTCTCCAGGATGCTGGATTGCAGGATTTAAGAAGGTGCAGCTCTAAGCTCCATTCAGATAGCTCAAAATCTGCCCATCTGCTGAGGCCCCTGGGCCATTGCTGCTGACACTTGACAACTGTGGCTCTCCCTTGCTGTGTGCCAAAGCTGCCAGAGCTGCTCTGCTGACAAGGTGCAAACCCCAGAACTGTTCGAGCATCCCTGTGCCCATTTCCCTCCTGTCCCAGCAAGTGGAGGACAACGGCAATGCTGTGGTTGTTGCTGGGCTGCTGCAGTCTCCAACAGAAATCTGCTTGGCAGCTACAGCATTCCCTCAATCTCAAAATTAAAGCCAAATGCTCTCTGCTGCTCTACACAACTGAAACCTGTGCATTCAAGGCCCTGAAGTAAGAGAGGTACAAACAGATCACACAAAACAAACACCACTTTGATTCACTGACCCTTGTAATTAACTTGAATGAACTTGTACATGAAAGTCAGTATTTAATGTTTCTGATGCTGTGCTGATATCTGATAGGGGTTTTTTGCCCTGTGGGAATACAGGTGTAGGAAGGCCCTACAGAAAAGCAGTTGCTGACCTCAATAAGGATGTTTAACATTACTGTAACATTATTGCTCTTGTGAGATCTGGGATACTGAAGGCAGATAGATGTGCCTGAGATAAATGAGGTTCCTGTCAGTCTGCTGATATTATTCCAGTTGGTAGAAAGGAAGAAATGGACTGTGCAATTGTCTTGTGATTAGGCCACTCAGATTCCTAAACATGTGGCAATAAAATCTGGCGAGCATTGTTTCCCTTCTGACAGGTAAATACATCTACAGGTAAAAGAAAGTACTTTGTGAAAGTACTGTATTTAATATATATGCCAGAGTTGCTGTGTTTAAAGCATACCTTGTTCTCTCTGTTGGTCTTTTTGTTCCATGGAGACAAGAGCAGAGAAATGGGCCTGATCATAGGCCAGCACAAGAGGTGAGCAATGGCATCTGTTTGGCAGAACTTCAAGTGGCAAATAAATTCCTCCAAACGGTATTGGTGCAAATGCTGCAGAGAAAAAGGAGATTTTTGCAAATACGTGAAAGAACAGACAAGAGTTGTATAAACAATTGTGGTGCAATATCATCAGAGCTCCAGGACAGCAGCTTAAAGGGGGGTAATCAATGCAGAAAAGAGGCACAACAACAGGTAAAATTTCATGATAAAAAATATCAGGAAATATATGAAGAACCATAAAGAAAACCTTCTGCTCTTACATAATTTTCCTTGTTCTAATTGTTTATTAGTAGAGATATTCTGGTCTTATAACAAAATCCTGGTGACTGTCATGCACGAAAGCAGAGTTTTACCTTCCTGTAATGCTTCTAGGCAGAATTATTTTCTAATAATCATCAGTAAATACACTGTCAGGTCTTTTGGCAACATGCTCTGCTTGTGCCTTCCATTAACAGATTTCTATAAGCAACATTACAAACATGTTTATAGTCCACACATTTCATCACATGCATTGCATATACCTGAATGTACATACACATGTACATATGATAAAGGAAAGACTCAAAAAAATCCTACAAGTAGAATTTTAATGGGATGCTCCATCTGGAGGGGCAGAATTTTCCTTTGAAATATTCTGTTCTTGTTTATATATATATAATTGTGGGAAACAACAAGTTTGGGCAGGAAAACTCTCTCAATGTTTTGCTTCCCACCAATTATTTTTCCTTTGCTACAAAAATATGAGACTTTATTGCTGAAATATTTGCAAGATAAGTACTCCTCATGAACCCCTCATTCTGGCTGTGACCAATCACTACACTGTCTTTCGGGTGTGTTTTTCAATAACTTCCAGAATAATCTACAATTATCACTTGCAGTTCATAATTTGCAATGGAAACTGAAATTATGCAGTATTTTCCTGAGGAAGTAAATTTCTGTAAACTCCATCACCTGCTTAACCTCCATCCTCCTTTAATCAGACAAAACATCCCCCTTTAATTAAGTAACACCCTATCATGAATTAGAATTCTGTTAGTTCATGGTAGAAAGTGAGATGAATTTAATGCTCTGAGTCCTGCTCAGACAGAGTCCAGCTGGCTCCACATATGGATCTAACATTTGTGTGCTCACATGTGCAAACTGAATAAAACATTCTGGAAACTTTTGAATGAGAAGCTCCAAAGGAGTCATTAAAAACAAAAATCCAAGATATAAACATTTAAAAGTTAATTTTTCAAAGTCAGATTAGATTGATTCCTGCAGAGTTTTAAGGGGCACCTAAATGACATGGCAAAATTAGAGCTTTGTTCACTTAGATCAATCAGAAATATATTGTGTTCTGTAATTTGGTGGTTATTTAAGTTAATAGTGAATATCTAGGATAAAGAAGTTTTCAGCAAGGCTTATGTAATTATCCTGTATTTCTTTACTTTTATCTAATAGAAATTGATTGAGCATCATTATATGGTTCTGTGTTTTCTTTTTTTTTGTTTCATTTCAGAAAAAGGCAGCAGCTCTGCCATAAACACTGATATGTTAGAGCTGGTGCTTTTGCTGATACCAGTTTACAACTGATCCAATTTACAGAGGTGCATGGATCTCTAATAAAAGTTCTTACCTTCTCCCCCTGAGTCTCGTAACATCGTGTCTGCTACTACAACAATTGGTCTTCTCAAGATATGGGCTAAGACAAAAACATGGAATTCTTCCAAGCTCTCATACACAGGATCTTCTGCATTGTCCACTCTGGAAGACACAGCATTGAGACTTCATGAACCAGCTTGAACCAACCATGAGATTTTGGTGGATCAATACACCCCAGCAACTGTTTCTTCTTCACTGTCCCTTATATGCCCTTATATCACTCTTCTGAAACCCATATTTCAATCACTGAAATAGCTAAAAAGAAATGGAAAGGAAAAGGCACTTTTGTAAATAAAATAATAGCAGCATTTTTTAAAAAAGTTTTCCAGCTAGTGTCACTATGCTTTACATCAGCCCCACAATCTTCCAGGAGATGGAAATATCCAGCACCTATGGAAGCCAACCTAGAAAGTTAATTTTCTACCAAACAGGTCATTCTTTTACCTGGACTGCAAGAATAAATCTGTTAAAAGTTCCACTTCTCTAGCTGACCATTTACAAGCCTTTCTATGACTGCATGAACAATTTAATGAATTTTTGGTGTCAGTTATCCCTTTTCTGTTTTCCCAGTTTAATGTCATTAATGTCAGTGCCACATTTCAAAGGTTTGCCTCTGCCTGGAAAACAAACTAGATGGAATAAGACTGGAAAACGGTAGGGTTGTGGGAAGCAGACAAAAGTGAAGATGATAATTCACTGCTGAGTGCCACTTAAGAATATCATACACCCAGAACCCAGCTTTTGTGAGCAAATAAAGGTGGGCAGGGGGACACAGGCACACTCTTACATGGAGGCAGCACTGTCCTCTTCCTGCCAGTTGTGGAGGTAACCTCCAGAACTGACTGCCATTAATTTTCTGTGTATGTGAAGGACAGTAACAGAGCAGAAGTGCCTGGACATTGCTCCAGAGTATGTGGGACAAACACAGCAACCTCTCAGAAATCTCACAGCATCCAGCCCATCCCTGGAACTTCACTTTAAAATCTTTTGTGCCAGCCTAGGAGCACAGCAGGGTGGAAATGATCGCCAGCAGGCAGGTGCAGGACATTCACTGGTCAAGCAGTGAGACACCTCTCCTCCCCTGCATCCCTCCTCCTGCTACCCAGACTCAAAATTTCAAACCACATTCCCCACGTGTTCAAACCAAATTCCCCATTTTGCAATTTCTTCCCCTGTTCCTTACTGAACTTTTCTCCACAGCTGGCTGTGACAGCTTTTCAGCATTTGCAGTCCATTCTGTCACCTCAGAGTAATCTGTCAGCCAAAAGCAACTCGGGGGAATCGTGTTCATGGCAAGAAAATATGCCAGAAGGATTTCCAGCTATCTTCTCACATTAGTATTTCCAGCCCATCAGTCCTAATTTGTTCCTTCAAATCCTCTAATTATTCATCATATCCTAATAAATGAGGTTTCTAGAAGTGAAAGACTTATTCCAGATACAGCTGTTAGAGGGATCTCTATCCCTTTGATCAGCTGATGCCATGCCTGGCTGCACAAACCCTAAAATTCCACTGGGCTTTTTTCATCCTTTTTTCATATCACATCCCCGTGTTGCTTGATTCACTATCTCTGATCATATTCACATATTTCAAACCCTTCTCTGCTATTGTACATTCCACTGCTCACAGCCACAGGATCAGAGTGGCTGAGGTCACAAGGGAGCTCTAGGGAACACCTTACTCAGCCCCCACTCCATCAGGGCCACCCAAAGCACTGGACTGTGTCCAGACAGCCTTTGGGTACCTCCAAGGAGTTCACAGCATCTCTGGGAAACCTTTTCAATGTTCAATTTTCTACCATTGCTGCCAGTAATTCGTGTGGCCCATTTTATATTATTTCAGTGCCACTTGCTGAGGATTCAATATGAATTTTCCTAAAGATTAATGAGAATGAAAAATCATCATTAACAAGTATCCATAGCAACCTGCCACATCCTTTGATCCACTGATCATTCCACTTTTTTTCAGGGATATTTTATGTATGCTGGCTACATGACCATGAAAACTGGGGACAAAATAATTTTGTCAATAAAACATGGAACCAAAGAAAATTTAAGAAACTGAAATTAATTCCTCTGTTCATGTAAAGCTAATTTAAAATAATGAAATCCACTTATATAAGAGCATGTAAGTCTGCATTGCAGAATCCTGCTCAACCAGAGCACTCTGACTAAATAAATTATCTCAATTCTGAGAGCAAATTACTAATAAAAAGAAAATTAAATAAAAATAAAAATCTCAGTCTGACCTACAGGACCACTGGTACCTCCAGTCCAAACACAGCAGACACCACCTCAGCACTCCAAAGAGACTCCTTCTCTTATGGAAAATCCAATTTGTACTGCAGCCAGAAATGAATGAAAACCTCTTTCAAAGAGCTGGAAGGGAAAAGTCACCTACCCTGCTGTTCCCACCTGGCTGGCTGCTGCTCTCTGCCTGTAAACTCTGAGCAAGACCTGTTCTCATGTCCTTGGATGTTCTTCTAACAGCTCCCTATGGTAACCTTGCCTTCCTTCCCCACACACAGCTCCAGATTTTCAGTCCAACAGACTCTAACAGCTATTCTGAGTTCTGGGATTCACACACAATGCCCTCAGACAGCTGAGATGCACTGAAATAACATGACAGAGGTAAAGTTCTTCAACCTGGTGATTTGCCAGAAGCAGGAGATCAGAATGATATCTGAGTTCAGGGCTCATTTTGCCTCCATTCCATTTCTGATGCCTTTCTTTTCCTGCTATCAATCCCCAAGTGAAAACCAGCACAAACCACAGCTGCAGCTGTAGGTATAGGAACCTCTCCTTTGATTTCTTTACAGTGTTTGTCAGCAACTTCAACTCAAACACAGGAAATTGCATAGTAGTGGAACATTTTCTTTCATTCTTCAAGGGAAAAAAGGTATATTGAATTGACTAAAGGAAAGGAAACACAGAATGTGAATGCTTTGGGTTCCATATTTGAATCACCACAGCAATTTGGCCGTGCTTGGCTTCAGTACTTTATGTGAACTGAAAATAGGCCAGATAAAAAGAGGTATTAGCCTTTAGAAACTACAGATAATAATCAATAAATATGTTATAATGAACCATTTCTATCTGCACCCTAGAATTGCTGAATACACTGAACAGTTTCAAAGAAATAGCACTCTTGTAAAAGATACCAGATCAAATAAAAATAATTTTAGAGCAATGTCTTGGTAAATGGTCTAAACTAAATGACGTACAAGGCGAGTGGCTTGCATGGCTGCAGCAGTTGTATATGAGAGCTGTTTGTTGAAGCACTCTGAATACCAAACCAAGTCCAAAACCTCAGGGGACACTTGCATTTCATAGGTACTTCCTGTTTAAATGTTCTGGGTTTCTGCCTCAAATTCAATGACACACAGGGAGATTACAGCAGTATTCCCTCCCTTCTTCCCCATTTCAAGTCCCTTGAATTTATTAATAAGATAATGCCAACGGCACAGACACAGCTAGGAGGTGACAATAAGTATGAATACCATCCACTTCCAGGGTCTGTATGAGTTCAAACCACAACAGCACCTGGGTTTTCAACAGTGAATAACAGCAGTGATATTCACTCTCACATGAGAACAGACTCTGACTGACTGCACAATGAAGGAAGGGGTTGGAATTTTCTTCAGGATGGCAACAGGCTCTTAACAAAAACACAAGGTACCAGACATTTTCCTTTTTTCAATGCAGCTCCTTCAATTCAGTGCCCCTGCTTTTGCTTGTAAATGGAGATAAATGAAGCAATTATATCAATTTGGAATTATTTTTTTACATATACAGGAAGATGTGCAAATCTGTTTTAAAGTAAGAATCTGCTTCATAAGCTTTACATGCTGGAAACAAGAACTTAAGAACCAGGTTTTTCTGTGTTTCCTTTTTCTCTTTTTCCAACTTCCCAGCCTCAGAATGAGAATGCTCTCAAAGGAGAAACCTTTGGAAGTTTAGCAACAACTGCTGATCTCCTTTGCACATAGGCCACTCTGAAAAACAACTAAAAGAAGTTTGCAGGTGAATGAGACAGCACAATTTCAGCCTTAGGTTTGACACTGTATTCTTTTGAAGCAGATACAACTTCTGATGCTTTAGCTTATTCTGACACCAAAGGAAAATGTCTCATCTACAGTTCAAAGACTGATGTGCAAGCTTGCTTAATATAGAGCCTAACATAATATACTCCAGCTCAAAAATACTATTTTGATATTCCTTTTCCTAGTCAAGGGCCCTACTTTGAACATGGGCTCATTAAACCAAAAAAATAATTCATTCTGCCACATTCGTTGTGTCTTGTAAAGAGATTGTAAAGAGAAATATACATTCACATCTTTAATAGGATAAGGATTGCCTATTCATCTTTCACTATTTCAAAGGAAAATTTAACTGTTGGCTATTTGTATTTACTTTATTCTGATTAGAAAAAAGATAAATGCAAACCATGAGAAGTTTATTTATGTACCAGTACTGCTCCCTGTGTAGGTACCTGGGAACTGAAGGCTGCCTGACAAAGATAACATTTGAGGACATCTCTGACTAGAAGGTACTGAAAATATGTGATATATGGAACATACAGAATGAAATGGAACAGGTCAGAGAAAATTTGGGCTGAATGACCAGACTTAATAGAAATATGAACTGAACTGCAGTAGAAAACTGAAAAGTATCAACAGGAAAATATCTCTAAACAAAGGAAACATACTAGAGATTAAAATGAAATTTTTTTTTTTTCACTTAGGAATAGAAGAAAATGAGACACACTGTGGCTGACAATTTTCTAAGCAAAGTCTTCCTGAATTCCTAGAATTACCTATCCTTAACATCACAAGGTTAAAGGGAAAATAAAATATTCTTTCAGAATATTTTCTACAAACTTTGTTACTCTCATTGTGCTGCATGCCTTTTTTGCCAGTTGACTTATCACCACACATTACTTTCTCCCAGGGAAACAGTAGGGAGAGAAAATTATGCACTGAGAAAATACTAAATATTTTTAGTGGTAAACACTAGGCACAAAAATTAAAGCTTCTGCATTCCAAACATTCTGAAAGCTGGTCAATAATCCTGTCCTTTGGGGATAACTGCACTGAAAGCGAGGGATGGTTTATCACAGTGGCTATTTAAAGCAGATCCTATATGTAGGTCAGGGGTATTTAAATGTTGTAGATACTGTTTCATCCCAAACATTTTCACAAATATATTCCTGAGAAAAAACTAAATTATATTGACAACATGTTCCACAAGCCATGCAATTATGATTTATTAAAAGCAGTAACCTCAAGTTAGTGTGGTAACCGTACAAGAAAAATGCTATATATTATAATGGGATATTTACACAATTCTGACGGGTAAAGAGTACAACAGCTGCAAAGGCAGTTTGGTGGTGCTGTGGACACCTTCACTCAGTTGTGCTGTGTTGCTTTGCTACTGAGAACAAGCCTGAGAGACTGTGTCACACTCTGAACTTACCCCCCACCAGTGCCCCCGTTCTTGCTGAAGTGTGTGCGCGGCTCGCTCGACGCCAGCTTGAGCAGCTCATTCCACTCCCGCTCCCATTCCTCTTCCGTGTATACCAAACCTGACTAGGGGGCAGAAGGAAATGCTGTCACCACTCTGCTAACACAGTGTAGGCAGAGATCTGTAGCAATGCTTACAACTAACTTGAGTTTCACACATGACTCAGTTCAGTATCTTGGACCATTAATAGTTCAACATTTCTACTCAGGTGAAAGAATATTAACTTACTAAAAAGATCTAAAATACCAACTGTAGAGTTAGCAGATTCACTTGTTTGCCTTCAGGACTATTCCTGAAATTGGCTTTTCTAGCCCACTGCTTAGGCACAGGCATCTTCAGGAAATAGCAACATGCAGAAGGTACAGCTTTTAATCAAAAGTCAAACCAAATTTACAGGTGATTTTAATTAGAACACTTCCACTCAATATTTGGCCACAGCTCTAAAAATCCTAATACACCATTCTAGGAAATCTTTCCTAAATGGGGTTGTCTCTCTTTTGTGGATTTCATCCATTCATTTCTAAATGCTTTTGGTAGCTAAATTACACATTTCATTTTCTACAGGTTCCAAATGCATCTTAGACCTTCTAGGCACAAAACCCTGCATAGTTACACCCACAAAGCTACAAACACATTTTCATTCTGGTATAAAAATTTCAAATACAAGTATCTCTTTCCCCATACAAAATGGCAGCACAAGGAATCTGATAGCAATTAAAACTTGCACAGCGAACTTCAGAAGAATGCTTGTAACTCTAAATGATATTAACAAGGCTGACTTTGAGCCACACAGACCTCCTTATTCTGCTGAGTCTGTTGCCATCTCCATCTTCTCTTCAGTGCTTCCCTTTCAGCTCCACTTCTCATCATAGTATAGAGGGCTTTCCGCAACACAAGGTCCCGGTCGTGAAATCCCCACATCCCTAAGGCAGCACAAGATGACATCCAGGTTTAAAGAAGCTACAGTGAAATAGAAATAGCTAATACATAATAGAAGATTCTCCCTGGCAAATACTTCACTCACTATTTTTAAGGTTTCCAAAAGAAAGAGTCATTGCAAATTAGCTAACGAACAAGAGGGAGTACTAACACATTTTAAACTTTGATTTAGGAATGACCTAGGATTTTAACTGGTTCAGTGTTTGCTTGCAGGCAACTCCAACTTTGCTGCAAGGCACAGAATATTCAGTGCACAGGTTGGTTTTAGCTGCAGTTGCCAGCAGGCACAAGGATGTTAATGAGCACTGCAGGCACCTCTCAGAATCACAGAGGGTGCCGGCCCCCAAAGGCTCCAGCTCTTACACAGCAGGAAATTTCCTCTGGTTTCAACACCCAAATGAAGAGACAAGCGTTCAAGATGATAGAAAGTATAAAAATACAACCAGCCACAGGCTTTCAAGTTCATTTTAAGGTAATGAAACATCTTTATATGGTGGGGAATAGTAACCTACACCAAAAGAAAGCAGAGATGTCCCCAGTCCTGTGCCTACACACAGCCATGTTTCAGTCACCACATTGTCAGCTGCTGGGTTCAGGTCAAAATAATCCAAACATTTGCAGTAATTAACATAAAAAATTAAGCAGATAAAAAGATCCTTGAAAACAGCAAAAACTCTTTTCTTACTACATCTTTCAACAAGAGGAGTATCCTCAAAATATTGAAAATCCCAGTGTTTTTTTTCAAAGTCACTCTTTGGAGTACTTTTGGTGGTAGATTTTAGCAAATGCAAAAAATCTAACTTTCCTCATAATAGGACAGGATGTAGAAAGCACATTAAAGACCTTCAGCTTCACAGGTTTCTATTGATTTGCAGAAAAGCTAAAAAAATCTTGTATAAACAACTAATTTATCAATTGGAAATTACAGTAATTTCACGATTATAAGCCGCACTGAGTATAAGCCGCACTTCTGGGTTTCAGCAACTTTTTGGTTTTTTGTCCATACATAAGCCGCACCTGATTATAAGCCGCACGTTACAATACAGAGTGTGATAAAAGGTATCTGTTCTATCACCATCTGTTGAGGGTGGGGGCAGTGATCCTTATCTCAATGGCAGATAATCTGCTAATGGGCCATCCATTGAAACCAGGCAGGGCATTGTTCTTTATCTTTTCACAACCCATCCTTCCTCCAGGGAGTCATTGTCTGCTAATGGCCATTGAGTCCCACTGTGGGACTGATAAAATTACTGCATCCCATTGGGAGTTGCTCCAGCCAGGGGGAAGAGCCCAACATTTCTTACCAAGACAAAAACAGAGGTTTTGGGACACTAAGGGAGCCCCTTTCTCCACTGGACTCCAGTGGAAAACCGGATTTCTCCACATCACCACTGGACCTCCAGAGGAAAACTGCACCTTCTGCAGGAGCACTGCTCCAACTGAGCCACATCTGTCACTGCAGGAGGATGCAGCCACCATGGAATGGGACTGCTGCCAACACCCTGCCTGACGGGGTGTCAAGTTGTACTCTGACTTTGTCAGGGTTTGGAGTTTGTTTCTTTGTAGTGCTGTATTTCTATTTTAATTTCCCTCATAAAGAACTGTTATTCCTAATTTCCATATTTTTGCCTGAAAGCCCCTTGATTTCAAAATTATAATACTTTGGAGAGAGGGGGTTTACATTCTCCATTTCAAAGAGAAGTTCCTGCCTTTCTCAGCAGACACCTGTCCTCCAAACTAAAACCGCAACTTTTCGTTCTTTGTCCATATATCAGCCGCACCTGATTATAAGCCGCACTTTGGGTTCGGACCAAAATTTTAGTCAAAATGGTGCGGCTTATAATCGTGAAATTACTGGTATTTTAATTCACCCCAAATGTTGTTTCGCATATGCTTAAACCCTACAAGGAACTATTAGAGATAATAGCTTGACACTGCATTCTTGAAACAACAGAGAACTGTTTGAAGAAAATCAAGACAATGAATCAAATTCCTTGCACATAATGAAGACAATCCTGCAGAAGCACCTGGAATTTGCCTGTTTCAGACCTGTTAGTCTGGGCAGACAAAAAATAAAAGGAAAATATAGATCACTGGTGTTTGTGATATATGGGTTTGGATACTGTTCCAGCTATACTTTTATATCCTGAGAAACCTTTTCCTTTCCTGCTTTAGATACACTTGAGGGAAACAACACTAGAGTGAAATGTGAAGGACATATTGCTCCAGAATCAGCCCTTTAATGCAAATCTTTGCATCTCATGTGTTTCTGAGTTTTTGCTGGGGCTAGAGGACAGCAGTGAGTATTTCTGGCAGCAGGTTTCCTGCCCAGACTGCCCCTTACCTAGAGAGGCAGCATGCAGGAGGCAGTTTCCATCACCCGTTGTCGCCAGGGGCAGCAGGCGCTTGCAGCTTGTGCACACCGTGGACCACCAATTGAGGCGTCCTGGAAAGGAAACACCTGTTACATGGGGAGAGGAATCTGCAGCAGGAGCAGTGCTCTGTGCAGGTAAACACAGAGCAGGAGGGGCAACCATGAACATCCTCTTTACCAAATAAGCTTAAATGTAAGGTCAGAAGTTAAAACTGAAAAGATTAGGAATGAGGCAGATAAACCACCTGGATTCTCTACATGGACCTAGAAAAGAAAAGAGCACCTGTAATCAATTTGCATCTTCCAAATGCTTCCTCTTTGCTGCATCCAGGGATGGATTTCCAACGAGTTTATTGCCTTAATACCATTATAAGCCTTGCTGTCAGTTCCCAAACATAATTGATATTGGCCTCCCACACACAACAGATTATGTTAAGATAATAAAGGAATTTTTCTTTTGTCAAAAGCCAAAAGTATGTGGTAATCAAGATATGTTACTATAAAGTTAAGTTTATTAAGTAAATTATTTCAATCAGATGGATTGTTTCAACAGCTGATCTTCCTCTCATTTCCCATAGTATAAATCATTATTACATCTACTAAAATCAACAACTACACTACCAAAGAATTAAAATGACACCAAAGCATAGCCCGAGGTACAGTACAGAATGTGTCCTGTCTCTTTTGGGAATATTCAGTGGCCAAAGGGCCTCCTCTCCCCTCCCTGGCCCGTGAATCATGGAGGCCTGGTCTCCAGCCACACCAGTTACCAGCTCAACAGCCAGAACCAAGGCAATCACCCCACCAAAAGAGGTGATTCCTGGGTTTTTGTTTTCACATGTGTACTTCACAAAGGTGCATAAACTTTCTCATTGGTGTAACAATGTGTCAATATTAAAAATCAGTTGGTCCTTGTCAGGTCAAAGGAGGCCAGAAACCAAAGAGAGATTCCCAGGGTTTGGGAATTTTAAAGTGTGCATTTCACAGAGGCACATCCATCTCTTTCACTGGTTTAATGGGTTGTCTCTCAAAACCAATCACTGATTGTTTTTTGTCAGACATAGAGGAAGCTGCCCAGGTCCTGACAGGGAGCTATTTCAGGAAATTAATACAAACCACTACAACATACAATAAGGAAGTTTAATTTAAAGCACTGTTAGACAGCCTTTGAAAACAACAAGATCATTTTTAGCAACTCCTGCATCTGTGAACTAACAACTTGCCACCTGTTTTTAGCAGAATGTTTTGATTGAATCACATTCAGCAATAAGTTACATCAAGGTGCTGCATAAAGGTTAGTTAGAAGACCTAAAAACAAACAAGCCTTAGGTAGGACTTAAGGAAATAATGAGTGGCATTGATTTGCAGATTGGTGTTTATTAGTCTGGTGTTTATTAATCTTTTGAGTAATAGAAGGTTTCTATAAAAGTGATCTTCTGTCAAGTGCATTCTGCAAAAAGCATTTGGAGGCTTGGTTAACATTGCAAAGCTTATGGCTGACTGAAAAAACATGGGTTTATTATTGGGTTTGAGTTTATTATATGGGTTTATTATTGGATTATATATATGGATTATATATATTGGAAAAACCTTGTGCATTTTCATTTTTCAAATCTAGTGGTTATAGTGGGTCCCTTTAGGGAAAAAAACCAGGAAAATAGGAAAATGGAGTTTAAATAAAAACTGAGATCAAACATTTCCACAATTTCGGTGGATTGGTTTGGGGGACATGAAGTCCAGGCTTAATAGCATATTACTGTTTACTTTGGCTGTAGCTTCTTAGAAAACACAAACATGAGCACAGAAAGAAAAGTGTAGGAAAACTGTTCTTGGACTTTCATACAG
Organism: Catharus ustulatus; assembly: GCF_009819885.2. NCBI lineage: Eukaryota > Metazoa > Chordata > Aves > Passeriformes > Turdidae > Catharus > Catharus ustulatus. The sequence goes on along the minus strand of NC_046232.1, from coordinate 5,562,550 downwards.
TACATTGTACTGTTTGGATTGAATTATATTTCAGCACTGCAATAGAATTGGTTTTTCTTTCAGTTAAAAAGACTGTGTTAGTCCAGCCATTCTTTTGCCTGTACTGTTTTTTAAAACAAAGTACTTCAGTACAGAAGTTTTCATAGCATCTCTCTTTGTGTCAACCCACACATTAAGAACACACAAGGGAGCATGTGTCTATAATGAAAATCAACTTGCTGCAGCAAAATACTTAGAATTATAAAATTGCTTTCATACAGACTTCATTTAGTATTAACAGCACCTTGAGCCATCCTCTGTTGAAGAACCACAGCAATTCCTGCCAGAGCTCAGAGAGATCAGTCTGCCCATTACTCACAAGCTGACCTCATTCCAATTCCAGCAATAATTAACAGCTGAGTTAAAAGATGGACAAAACTTCAAAATGTTTTTATGAATGTGATGCATTCTATCCTTTCAGAGGAATATTTGGAAAGCAATCATATTAAGGAGTAAATAATACACTGCAGCAGTGGGGAGTAAATCACACTGCCTTCCTCTGGGCCTTTCCTTTATCATTATCACACAGCACTTAGCAGTAAATTGTGAATTTTGTTCCAAGTTTCCATGCAAATAGGACATGCTGTCACATATAGATGTCAAGGTAGCAAGAGTTCAAGCATATAAAAAAAGAATATAAAAACCTTATAGTCTTTTATAGACACCTAGCTCATATGGCCACTTCAGAACCCACATGTGACTTTGTTAGTGGCAATTCTGCTCTCCCAGTCCAGGCTTTGGGAGTAGTAAGCTGTTAGTTCCTAGCAGATTTCCTCCTCCTTTGCCTAATCAGCTTCTTTTCTATTTCTTTTCTCTTGAAATTCATGGCATTATGTGCAAGCACACTCGCCTCTTCCTTTAACAACATCCTAACCTCAGCTACAAAAGCTACAGTCCTTCATGGCATTTGGTTTGAAATAGATTTTAGGCTCTTGGAAGGAAATGCACCTCATCTTTTAGTTTTTTTGTATCATTGACCAAAACATAGTCAAACTGTTGGTAGGAGTCAAAATGTCTAATACTATGTGGCTTTTCTATTAATTCATTCTCTCAATTTTGTACAACAAATCAAATAGGCAGGAAACTGAGTATCTTTACATCTAAAACAAACACAAAAGGTTAGCTTCTCTGAAGCCTTACATGATTTTCTTAAGCAAACTGTTTTATATGTTTAACTTACTTGAAATACACAAGTGTTCCCCAGGAAGGTCCAGGTTATTTGAATGAAATACTCACAGAGTAAACTAAGTCTATGCAGGCTACAAGGACACCTGTGATCAAAACCCTGAGTACTTCAAATGGTCAAACCCTCTCCTTCCCAGGATGCAAGAGGCTCTGGGGATGAGGGCACTTTTCCAGTGTGCATCAAGTCACTGCCCTAATTAATTTTAAGAAAGGAATAAATAATTTATTCTAATTTTCAGAGGTTTGAGGGAGGAATGCTTAGAGGCAGCAAATTTGGCAGTTTCTGCAGCCATTTCAGGTTCAAAGCCAGCCAGCTCTGTATGGATTAGAGGATGTCAGCTCTAAATTCACATATTCCCTGATTTTAAGGTCAGAAAGCCTCTGTGATCCTCTAGTTCATACTAGACTCTAAAAGCTGCAATTGCCCTGAAGCAGATAGGGCAACAATGGTACTGTACCAAGGTATCTTCTGATACCCCTATGGAATTTGGAGGATTTGGCAGAGCTGCCAGAGGAAGAACTATCCTACTTTTTCCCTGTCCTCATTGGGTTAGCTAGCTCTCAGAGAAACTGGATATATTTTCTTCATAGATGACTTGCAGTTTTCATGCTTCATAGTTGCCTGGTAGCATTCGTACCCTATTTTACACTGGTATTTTTCCCAGAAAAAGGCCTTCTGAACAGTGCTTGGGGTTCTTTTGGTTGTTTGTAGGTGTTTTTTTTCTTTTTCCTTAAGAGTGTACTGTTTGAGGCTGTATTATCTGTCTGGTTTTTCAATTACCAGAACAAAAAAACAGCACATGACAACACCTCATGAGTACTCAGTGGGACACCAGATTAGCAGAGCTCCTGCATCAAACTGGAGCTGCACTTTATAAGTTCAGGCTTACACAGGGCACTAGGGTTGGAGAATGAATCTCAGATCAATCTAGAGTGTTACACAAGCCAGTAGAGCAACCCACACACAAAAAAATCAACTGTCTGTTCCATATCCTACAGACAACCATGAAATCTGATTTTACAACTCTTTTATATCACCAAGGTTGGCCATTTCACTGTACAGATGTGTTAATTTCATGGTTCATTAGCACTCCTGCTGTTTCATAAGGCACCAATACTAATTTTAAATCTATTTCTCCATATCCTTCAAAATTGGCTTAAAACTTTAAACTACTAATAGATCTGAATTAACATTAGAGTTAAATATCTACACTTTTTTCCCCATGGCAATACTGAAGCATTGCTGTAAAATTTTGTCACTTCTTATTATAAAAAAAATTAAATACATCAAATACATATCTAAAAACTATTTTCTCAAGCTGCAACAGAACTTGAAGATGTTTCCTTTCACAGTCATTGCAATGTAATTTCCTCGTGAGAACTGGAAGTAGAACTCCCTCTGACCATCCAGACTCATGTCCTTGTCTCTTGCATGACTTCCCCATCAGTTCTTTCCTTCCTCTCCCAATTTTTCTTTGTTTTATTAACTTGACCATTTTTTCTATATTGTTTTAAAAGAAACAGAGGATTGGGATATGAGTCATTTGGCAAAGAACACGGTAGCTGCATTTACTTTCTGGTTTTTATTTTCTAAGCAGGATTAGAAATTCTAACCCAAATGTTGGATTTGCCACCTACTAAACCCATGGTGTCACCCAGCTGCTGAGAGACACGTGAGATGTCACCCACCTGCTTGCTCCAGTGCAACCATGGTGGCCTGCTCGATTAGGTCGCGCTCGATGAAGCTCCTGAAGTCCTCGCTGTACACGCTCAGGTCTGGCAGCTGGAATGTGTAGATGGGCATCTCCAAAGGGAACTGCTCATTGCTGCAGTCATTTGCTACATGGGAGCGAGCAAGGGAGACTATGGCTGAGCTGGCATGGGAAATCCCTCTGGAAAGACGCTTTTCTGTAGAGAAACCAAAGAGAAGATACAGCCTGTACCACTGCAGAAAGGGCTAGCAATGTGAAAGCTGATGAATGCACATTCATTTCACTAGGAATTTATTCCATGTCTTCTTTGCTACCCTTTTCAGGTTATTTCCCTATTGTAAAAGATTGCTTGTTCCTATTACAGGTCCTTCTGGCAAGCCAGAGGAATTTTTTCTTGATCTATCTTAAGTTTTCAAAGATTCATTGGAAGAAAAATTTATTGACAAACAGATGATATTCAGTTAAGGTTTTGAACTCCTAAGTAAAGTTTACTTTGACATAACTTATCCCTAATAGTGTTTTAAAGACATCTCAAACTGACTAATTGTTATTTTCAATCAACTTTCTTGCAGCTTGTAAACTTTTTTTCTCTAATGGATCAAAGTTTTTCTAATTCTGAGAGTTAAACAGCACTCCCTAAATTATCCTAAATTCAGGGAGAGGGTAGGAGGTTTGATTTTGCATTTGTTTCTTATCCCTGTGTATCTCAGCTAAATCCCCTAAGCAGGGGTTCTGAAGTGCAGGGCAGCACCTCCATGTGACATCCCCTCACTGCCACTCCATCACCCTCCCAGCACAGCCCAGCTCTCCCCTGCTGGCTGCATTCTCCACCCCTTGGTGCAAACCAAGGTGCTCCTTTCTTTCTCTGCTCCTCCTTGAACACCCCTAGGTCCACCTGTCAGTCAGAGGTGGCTCTCTGACCAGGACATTCTCAGCTACACACTGAGTAGGCAGCCAAATTGCTGTCAGTCCAGGTAGTCAAAGCCAAATAAACCCCACACTACCCACTACACCTACTAAACATCAGATGGACATTTCAGTGCTAACTGTATTCCAAAGAGGCTGAAGGGACATGGTTTTATCAGCTGTGCTGCTCTTCCTCCCTTTATTTGTATTCAGTGCTTAAAGGAGTGATAAGAAGCACCACAGTTCCTTTTCTACTGATGGGAGTCAGCAATTTTAAAAAAGCTTTACTGAAACTCCGTAGAACCGATGCTATTTCCTGCTTAGTAGGAGGGAAGAGCCAGCAGGAGAAGGGAAGCCCTTCTGTTCCTTTTAATGGCTGCACAGAAAGCAATCACTAGGCTACTGCTATTACCTGCCTACATGACAAGCTGTCAGACCTGAGATGTATTTTGGTGCAAACTACAGCTTCTTGAGAAATTAATAGAAAAAAATTGCAACCCAACAGTTGGAGAGAGAGAGAGATCTGAAATAAACCCCATAAGAGGTCTGCAAACAAAAAAGCAAATTCTAGTGCTTATCATTTTGTACTGGAAATTAACTGTTAGAGGTAGTTGACTAATTTTTCTCAAGGTTTCAATTTCTATTCAGCAGGGGATAGGAGGCAGTTTCTGTGGAACCATAAAATAATGAAATTTTAAAGCTGAAAGTTATTCATAGTCTTCAGACACCCTATCCACACACTGTATGACACACAGATTTTAAAACCTTTTTGTTTGTTTCAGTAAGTATAGAAAACTATATACAAAAGTGGTATGTGACATCCTCTAATTAACTCCTTTCACGAGCATCACAGCACTGCTTGCGGAAAACATATTTTACTTAAATCACACATTCAAAAAAACCAACTTGCAGAACTGAGGCAGAGCTCACAACAATTAAAACATGAAAAATAGGGTCCAGCACCAGCTCTGAGCCCCATGACAATGACACAGCTCACACACTGCTTGCACATGGCCTCCTACTCTCTGCAGCCAAGCACAGCTCCCAAGCAGACAGGTGAGAGACCCACCTGGCCCCTGAAACCCCGCAGAGGAGCTCTTACCTTGGGCAATGTCATCCTGCCTTTGCAGGCAGGGCCTCTCAGCCTTGGTCACCTGGGGAGGCTGCTCTGGCTCCTGCTGCTTGTAAAACCTGCCCTCGTTGAACACCTGGGGCAGGTTGGCTGTGTGCACCTGCCGCAGCTGCTCATAGTCATTCAAAGCTGCAGTCAGGTCCCAGTTCTTGCCTGCAAAACAGCAAAGGAAGCATCTGTTCACCTCTGTCTGGGGAGCAGGTACCCCCACCACCCTCCTGGGGCCCACCCACCCATCTTGTGGCATCCCAACACAGAAGCACTGTGGGAAGAAGTGTCAAAGCCAGCTACCATCGAGTAAAAGCCACCGTCCACTGTCCTAACCTCATCCACAAACCCAAAATCTATGACACTGTGTCACAGGAGGTGACCTAGGCTAGGACTTCCCTTGCTCAGATTCCAATCAAATGGCTTCAGAAACCAGCAATTTATGATGAACTCTATATCCCACTGAGAGGGAGCAATAAATTGTGTGGTTGCAGTAATAATAAATAACAATTAAGAGCAATGATGGAAAGACAAGAGTGATAGCCCAAAAGAGTGAGAAACCTTTTTATCTTTCATTTGCAGAACAGCTATAATGCAAACACAAAACACTTTAGGTCCCTTTATCTCACACGAGAGAGAATTTGCTCTCTTAAAGATTTTAAAAGCCTTTTAGAAAGCAAGTAATATAGGAGAGTATTCTGTAACAAAACTTGCAGTGAGAGACTCAGTCCGTGTGGTTCCATGTCTGTGGGAGCGGCTTGTAGAATCAGCTGTCAGCATAGAATCCTCTAAAGGATTTGCTTCCACCTTCCACTTCAGCATATTGCTCTGACCAGCAACCACAGAATGCAGGCCAATACCCAGAGATGCACAAGTCTGTTTCATACAGGTGATGAAACATGACTTGTCATTCTCAAAAAAATATGAAAAACATGTTGAGATGTCTGTCTGCTATTTTCAAAACAATCCCGCTAAGTTAAGATACAGAGATGTCTACCATTCTCCAAGTACCAGTTTCTAATTGCAAAATCAAAAATATTTAGTAAGAAAAAGGAGAGACCCTACAAGTTATGAGACTTTCAGAGCATTCCATAAGCACTTTTCCTGGCAAATCAAAAGTAACCTGATTCTGACTAATACATGATTTATTACACCACAGAAGGTTGTCATTTTATGTACTTTAAGAAGCCACATTACCTGAGTAGCAGTTAAAGATAACTTACTTGTTTACACCAAGGAGACAAGCTAAGTATAGTACAAAGCAGTTCTAAACAAATAAAAGAAAGCCTTTTACTGTTACAGTCATATCTGTAAAGAACAAAAACCTAACTGAAGAAGAAAAAAAATAGCACAAACAGCTGGTTCCTATAGGTAACTAAAACTACCTTGGGTTTTGAAGTACTAGCAAAATTCTGAAAGGAGAATTGGTATGATTGAGCAAGAATGTTATCTTGCTCCTGAGCAGACTATAATATAAACCACCATGTGAGCCATACAAAATTGTTCTGTAATGCTGTAATTGCCTATTAGAAAATCTGTAGGACAAAATGTAAATTCAGTGAAAATTGTCAGAGACACTGGAACAAGAACTTCAGTTATAGCCAGCATTTGTTCACTAAAAATCCCATGTAGAGTGAATGGCTGTAATCCAGGCAGGGCTCTGCTCTAACTTTACACACATCCCAACCAAATTACACTACTTAAACTGGCAGAGCCATGAGTGCAATTTGCAAAACCAGTGTTTGAAGAACTGCTTTTCTTTGGTTCTGGTTTTAAGAGGCACTTTAAACACATTTTTAAATTATTCTCAACCATAAAAACAATAAAGTAAATTTTTAAAAAAAAGTGAACATGACAATAAGTATATTTCTAGGAAACATAGCTTTCAACAAAACATTATTATTCTAGTACTGGCAATGCTACAAACCCAGGACCCCCAGGAAAACCTGGATTTATTGAGTACAGACCCCCAAGTACAGACTTGTAACAGTGGAACACAGACAGCATTTCTCAGGGCATTCCCTGCAGTTCCCCTGCTCATAATTTTTTCATTTTCAGATTCTGAAGCTAAGAAAAATCCCAGTGCATGTGCTGTAAGTGGCTGCTGTGTGACAGGGCTTTGATGTATGTAAGAGGAAAGCAGAAAATCAGCAGACTCACAGAAATCCCGCTGGCCTCAGTTTTAAGCCAAATGCAATCATCTTATATAAAAGCTCTGTCATAAAAATTACAGTGAGCCTTCAGAAAGCAGGCTCACAGTGTGTTGCATTTAAAACTGGATTGCACAGCAGCTCTTGAGTTATGCTCCATGGTACATTGTAGCAAATGAACTTCCAATATAGACTTGAAACCTTACAAAAATTAAAATTTCTATATCTAACACAGAAATATTTCGTTTTCAAATCTCTTAATATCCCTAGGGTTGTCCCCATCTCCTGAATCAAATCACCAATTCAGCACCAAAGCCCTAAACTTCAGAGAACCAACACAGGAAATTATGATCCAACTCACTTTTCCTAAATTTGCTGGAGCCTCCAAGCATTGAAATGCAAGAAAATCATTCCACCAAATTAAAGAACATATTCAGCACCTTTCCATCTCCATGAAATAGTGGTTTTGAAAATTAGCCACCCACACTGCCCAGCATAAGTGCTCCCAGCTACCCTTTCCACTTGAAAGGTAGAAAGTTTCCCCCTTTGTCCTTCTCCATTTGGTTTACACTTTCATAAGTAAATACAAATGAAAAATCTTTTGTTTTCCCCATTGCCCATAAAATAAGAGGAGAATTAATCAGTTTGGGAGAATTAGCAAAGAAGAATCTTAAGTGAAAGTAAACCAAACTGAAGGTAACAAAGACAATTAGAGAAAAGAGAGAGAGAACAAAACTAAGGGTTTATGAAAGACACAGAGAAGAAATACAAATAGGTACAAAAATTTAATGCAGTGCAAAATAAATTTTAAGACTGTAACAAATCTAATTTAAAATATTATGTAATTTGGACCACAGGAATAGACTGCAGAAGCAAGAGGCAAACTGGGAGCCAATCAGGAAGATTATTAAATTCAGAAAAGTCCAGAACAGATGATATGAACAAGGATTTCTATCTGTGTGACAGGTAGGTGAGAAAATTTCAGCTGCAAGTTACTGATGATATTAATGGGACTTGTAGTTGTGGAGATTAACAGAACTATCACTGCCTACCTCTCTCCTCCTTTAAACTCTGCATACTAACAGCTTTTGAATTTCTAAAACTATCTTTTTACATTACAAACCAAGTTTTGAGATACAAAAAAACCCTGAGTTATGCTGGGCTAGAAATGACGAAAATAAGTTGACATAACATGAAAAACAAAGACATCCTTCCACCCAAAGCCTACAGGGCATGTCCCTCCTCCCAGTCTTGCCCCTTGCCCAAGAAGAGGCATTGGCCTCCAGGTTTGGGGCAGACTGCACAGAGTCCCTCTTGTCCCTGGAAAAGGGAAAGAGGAAATCCTTTCCTAAGTTCTGTTTGTATGTGTCTCCCATGTTCTTCTCTGACATCTCCCAGACCCTGCTCCTCACACAATTCCCTTCTCTGACACATCTCTCATCTTCTTTGCCATCTCCTGAAGAGGTACCCAGAGAAAGGGCCAGTCTTTCCTACCCCCACAGAGGTTATGCCTGAAGGACAAGTAACAGGCAAATAATTTATTCTGCATAATTTCATCAATTAAATTAAGCCAAGTAAAAGCTTTTGTTGCAATTCGACAGACAAACCCAACACAATCTATTTTTTAGATTGTCTTCTATTTTCATTTCACTGTTACTTATCTGATGCACCCAGTTCACTGACTGCTTCTTTGTTTATATCACATATTATTGTATTTTAAAAGGCATTTCAGAGGCATAACAACATTATTTCAGTGCACACAATCACATCAGATGATAAGCCACTGGCAGCTTGGTATCAGTAACAATTTGATTGCTCCAAACCAGCACCAACAGAAGAGGTTTGCAGGAAAGTCTTCTAGTTTCAAATGGCCAGAGAACATCAGTCAGCAAAAAAGCTGGAGGAGCACAAAGCTGATTAGAAAACACATGCAGTGAAATACCGATCAGGGTGCTGGAACCAAATCAACTCACTGACTGCACAGAAAGAACACTCTTACTGAGCAATTGCCTCCTGAACAGCTACATGTGCTATGTGAGTCAGCAGGTGTGCAATTTATCAACACTCAAAGGTCTCTTCTTTGAAACCAAGCCCTTCTTGTTTGGACCCAAAACAACAGAAGACCAAAAAAAAAAAACCAAAAAAAACGTGCAGCTGAGTAAGGAAGAGAAGACTGGTACTGTTGTTTTAATGTCAGAGATAGCAGACACCTACATAAAAGGGAAATTCAAAAATAAACACAGCTACACTGTGAAGTTTCTGCCCTAAATAATGGCTCCTTGAATAACAACAGGAGGCATTATGAGCCTGAAGAAAAAACAAAGATTAGATAAAACAATATATGGTCTAAGAAGCCACTTAACCATTTCTGTGTTTTACCTCAAACTAGATTAGCAGAGGGTTAATACACAAAGTGCTAAAGAACAGCACAACTAGGATTCACCTTGGAAGCATTGATAAAATTATAGACCCAAAGAATGGTTTAGGTTGGAAGGGACCTCAAAGATCATTTCATTGTCATCTTGTCCAAAGCCCCTCTCCAGCTCTCTTGGAGCCTCTTTAGGTATTGGAAGGTGCTCTAAGGATTCCCAGAGCCTTCTTTTCCCCAAGAGCCCAAGGGTCTCACAGCAAAAGTGCTCCAGTCCTCTGAGCATCTTCATGGCCTCCATGCAGACATGTCCTGAGAGGGCCCTTTGGGGAGCAAAGCTGAATGCAGCACTCCAGGCAGGGTGTCACAGGGGCATTCTCCAGTGCCGCAACCCCAGAGCAACGTGGTATTGTTTAACTTTGGGTTTTTTGCTTTGTTTTTTCAGCTAAAACATTATAGCTTAGTGGGGTTGTAATGGTTAATAAATCTGTTGTCTTCCACTTTTAAAATCAGGTATAACAAAAATCAAGAGGATTTTATCATTAATTAGTAGGAAAAGCAAACATGCAACTATTACCCAGTCCCCCCACCCCCCAAGCTTTCAAATATCCACCCACTCCATTATGTTAAAAAGAACATTTAAAAGGGCAGCAGAAATGCTTGATTTAATGATAAATAAAATGCTGGAAAGGATGAAATACGAGTTGGGAACTAGGAAAGATCTAAATAGTAAGAACCACAATGAAAGGCAACTTACAGCAACAACTATAGATAGGACTTCAGCAGAGGAAACGTTCACAGAGATAGGAAACACTGCCTGGAGTGAAAAAGGACCAATGGACCCTATGGAATCCAGTCATTATGGGACAACACCAGCTGAGTGGGCAACAAGCTAACTTTTGGTTAGAGAATAATAATCTGAGGAAGGCACTGAGCATCAAGACAGTATCTATGAAATGCACCTGTAAGTGCAACCCCAACCTAATGTAAAGAAGTCTGTTCTTACAAACCAACTGCTAATAAAGCAATCTTCAAGTTCAGTTTAAATGCAGGCACTTCTTCCTGTTTGGCATAAAGTAGATTAACAAATATTTAGAGCCAAAAGGTAAGAAGAACTTCAGATGAGCTTTATTCCTTCTGAAAAAACTAATGCAAAAATTAGGATAAAATTAGATCATATGCTTTAAAACAGGATTTAATTTTGGTCACTGTTCTCAAAGGAAAATAATACAGCAAGGCCATTTTGTTAACACATGCCTTGTTTTCTGCTAGAATGCAAAGTCACTCCAAACTGAACAGGCAGCTGGAAATGACAATTTTGCTTCCTGTTTAATGAGGCATTGGTAGCAGCTCAGCTTCCTCTTCCCATTGCCAAGCCATCCACAAGAGAACTAAAAAAGGAGCCATCTGAGGGAGAGGAGAATAAGAGACTATTTTTGGGGAGTTAGTTTTGTACACTCAATCACATGACAGCACTGTAAATGTCTCTCTCCCTCTCTATGAATTGCACGCTTCTCTTTGAATTCTGCTCGTATACATTGCTCTTTGAGATGTCTCTGTTCTGCAGTTCTGGCTTGATCCATGGGATCAGTCACCTTTCCTGCTCACATTTCATGACTGGAAACCAATCTCCCTGCTCCTGAGTTCATGTTCAGCTATGTATCTCTCAATTAAATGCTGTTTGAAGTTGGAAATAGCAGCTATTTTTATACAATGGTGGAATACCCTATATAAGTAAATGAAACCATTTATACAAATCAAAGGGCAACTTTTCAGTTAAATATATTATTTTTAAATCAGTTTGTATTATTATTATGATTATTTCACCAATCCTCCAGTACCTGATGATTGCCTATACTGTTGGCATTTTAAAGTATTTCATCCTATGCCTTCCCCCTCTATTCCAGGGGTCATTGCTTTCACATCTTCTGCTCCCTGAAAACTGAGCTGATTTCTCCTGATTTATCAGTGATCTTTATCAGTGATCTCCAAGTTCATCCACATCTACAGCCCTGACACTGTGAACCACATACAGTACAATTTGTTTTAAAGATTACACTATTTTCTTTTATAGTTTTCTTTCTGCCTTAGGCCACATTTTAAGTAGATTATACATAAACACACCAGCATTGCTGTTATTCTATGTGTGAGAGAACCGAGGTGCTAGTCCAGACTATCCAGGAGGAAAAGGGATGTGTCCTCCTCATTCCTGGACATTGGAGAGGTTGAAGCTCACAGAGCTAAAGAGAAATTAATTCTTCACCATGCAGAGTTCTTAGTTTATGCTCAAGAACATTCCCAAAGCTGAGTGAGTCAAAGGAGTTTTCCCAGTGATTAGAAGGTGCCTTGCACACAGAGGTGACGTCTGGAGTCTTGCAGCTGATTTCCCGTTCCCTGTGACACGACGCTGATCCAATTCTGAATTCACTCCCGCCCAAAGCAGTGATACACACGTCTGCCAGCATAGGCTGCTTTTCAAACTGAAATTTTGAAACTTTTTGCTGAGATTGCTGTTTCTGTCACCCCAGTCACATTTATTGTCAAATTGCTCTGTCACTATTAACCAGTCAAGTAAGGGCTTATTTTTAGGTGGTTTTTATAGAAATCAGCAAAGGTTGAGAATGAAAGGCTGAAAAGGCAGACCCAGTGAAGGTCCACAAAATGTAATTTCTACTCTCTGTCACCTCAAATACACAAGAATGCTTTCAGTTCTTGAGAGCACATAAACAAGGTAAAAACCTCAGGAAGTGGCAAACAACATCTCAGAGACAGGAAACAAAACGAGAGACTCAGTAAGTAACCATCCAAAAATGAAAGCAACATTTCTAAGCAACAAATGGTTTAGCATGTGTGTATAATCCACTAACACAGAATTGGTACAGCTAATGATACATAATTGAAATTTATGAACATTAATTTATAATTAATTTGAAATAGCTGTAAGCATCTTAATAAATATGGAAGTCCAATATTAGACTTTTATACCAGATACCAGTCATGAAAATGTTATGTAACTATTATTTTTTAAAATCTCTTTGCCTTTTCATTTCAAAAGCAGAATGGACACTTTCTGAAAGATACATGTCAAGCACAACCAGCAGAATGCTTTCTGGGATAGAGAGACAAGCAGCTGCGCTCAATAAAAAGCTCAGCAGAAGAAAACTGCAGGGATTTTACCAGCAGGATAGGCAGAGAATAGAAACATCAAGTGAGCCAACATTTAGGACAGCTTCTGGCAATGTTGAAAATCTATATGCAGTGTATAGATTTTTAGCTATTTGCACAACAGCCAGTGTGTGTTTAACTCACCCACTTGCTGCTGGGACGAACAACACATACTGTGCACAACTGTGCTGTGGATGTAGCAGGACATAATCAAAGCAAAAAAATTAATATGTTAAAATAATTGGATAAGGAAGCAGAAATTGTACCCTTGATTATCTACAGGATAGTGAAATTGAAGAAATTTCTCCCAAGGATGAACAAAAGCAGCACTGACTCTGTAAAAGAGGTGATACTCCATAGGAGCACGCTGTGAAAATTCAGTCTGAATAAGTTACAAAAATAGAATTTTTGAGTGGGTCAGAAACAGCAAAGGGCTACAGGGTCATAGAAGATCTGACCAAAACTTCTGATTACATGGAAATGAGGGTCTACACAAGCATTTTCTGGCTCCAAGTTCACTATGACCATCATTTTTAGGGCTAAGAACAACCAAATGCTGAACATTCTGGGAAATATTAGTGCACACCTATTTATTTAAGTTTGATTGTTACTATGGACATCATCATTCCAAGGCCAAGTAAAAGGCATTGGCACCATGGGGTGGGGGGGTTGCTCTTCTGAATATTGTTTATATTATTGTTAAGAAGCTACTCAATGGGTTTCAGTTCTGCTCACAGAGAGCTGACACACTGTGAAACTCAAAATGCTGTGGTGGCAGTCCCTGTTGCATCTTTTTTAAACAAAGGAGAAACCACTCCATCAATTACTGTCTCCCAGCACAAGACATGACCAGTGTTAGAAGCTGCTACCCCAAATGTAGCTACAGCCACAAGTGCTGAAATTGTTGTCTGAGTACATCTTGCTCAGAACTAGCAAAAATCCCTCTTTGAGAAATTCCTGTGTAGGAGGAGATTATTTGGGGCAGATGCATACATCATTAGCCTGTCAGAATAATTAGATTGTTTATTGCTTATTTCTTTGTTAGTATATTCGATGTGAATTTATTCATCTACAGAAATGAAAAGTACAACACAGAAAAACCCTGTTTGATATTTATTTGAAAGCACTGCTCTTTAGAGAAAGGAAAACAAGGTAAGTAACTCTTCTGAAAGACCTCTGATAAGCAGGAACCCTTTGAAATTTTGGCATTGCTCTATCAGCGCAATAACTGACAATCTGTCCTAATACAGCTGAGAAAAATCTTCTCATGTTCTTTTTCTAAAAGACCATCAGACTAAGACAGACTCTAGGCAAGAATGACAGGTTGATCAAATCAGTCAGACAAAACAGAGGGCTCTTAAATATAGCAAGCCTATGCTAATATTCCTTGCTACGCATTCCAAGGTTTTATTTCATGTTTCAGATGACTTGGGAAATGTTGCAGAACTGTGTGCATCTCTGTGTTAATAATCTATCATGCCTAATTTCTGAAAAGGCCAGAGTAAAGGAAGAGCTTATCAGAAAATGAAAAACTTTCAGCATACATAAAGTGAAAAACAGCTCTTGCATAAAGGAAATAGGTAACACAAGGTACCTTTTACATCTGCTGTAGTTGTTCATTTACTTTGATTTAACACAATTTCTTAGAGCACATTAAGATAAAAAATATAAAGCAAACCCCAAACCTCTCAGGCAGCAAAGTCCAGCATGGAAGTTTCAAGCCCCCAGAATGACCTTGCAATTTACAAATATCATCTACTCATTTCCAACCTCCCATCTTCACATTTATTGCATGAGAAGAAAAGAACAAAGGCAACTACTGTGAAGTGCTTTCAAATATCAACGGTGTCTTTCCACTTTTAAGCCTATAAACCTAAAACGACTACAACAAAATTAATAATAGTTATTTTTCTGATACAGCTTCTTAATTGTTTTTCAATCCAGCCACTTGGCTCCCATGCTGTGAAGGTCAGGTATTCATATTAACTACTGGGACCCAAAAATACCTCTGGTGTCTTTATCACTGTCCAGTAAATCCCTTTCAGACTAAACTTCATACTAAACAGTGACCTGAGAAACTTTTACAACTACTTTCAGGCAGATGAACAGGAAAATTCAGCTAAAGTTTCCTCCCTTCTCTCACTGGCACATAAATATTTAGGGCTTGACTCAGTAACTTAAAACACAGTAATCTAATACTAAGAAATTTTTAAGAGTTTTCTTAAAAACACCTGCCTTAGTATAATCTATGGTCAGCTTATTACAAGAGTTGACTTGGTCAAAATACTATGAAATATCTGTTTCCATAGACCAGAGCTCTCTTGTTATGACTGGTTCTTGGTTTAAACAAGCAGTGAACACAGGAAATGGCTGTGTCCCAAAAATTTACCTTCTAGTAAGTCTCTTGCCAGACCTGGTTCTGCCCCTGTGGACCGAACAAAGTCTGACAGGACTGCATCCATATCAAGAGTCATGTGATCATTCAGAGGTGCTGCCAGACATGCAGCAGCAGTTGGATTCACTGGCTGGCTAAAAGGTCTCCATCTGCCAAGGAGAAAAAGAAACAGAGTTTAGAATATACTCCCAGGTGACATAAACCACATTTTTCCTCTATTCCCTAAACAAGATTATTTTAAAAGCTACAACATACAAACTGCAGCATATTAAAATAAAATGCATTTGTCATCCATCTCTGCCTTAGCCTAGAGCTGCTGATCACTCACCCTGGAAGGTTTTCTCTATCTTAATATTTCATATTTTTATTGATTTTTCTTATGTGCAGCTCATAAATAGCTTTGCAATCTGATTCCAATTCAGCTAAACACAAGATCAGTTAATTAAAAGCACAATCACCAGAACCTTGTCAATGCTCATAAACTGAGATTTAGCAAGGATTTAAATGTCTAGAGCTCTTTTTTCTTACTAACACACACAGAGCAGGGCTCGGGATTTTTTTCTTTTATTTGCCTTGCCAATACAGCTTCTGCAATTTACAGATTCTCTGCTGTGCTGGGTCTGGCTGGGATGGAGTTAATTTTCTTCTTTCCTTTTCTAGAACTGTGGCTAAACCAATGTTCATAATGGTTGATATTACAGTAATTTATGAGATTTATTTGTTTTATTTCCTTTTATTGGTGACCAATGCTGTCTGTAGCTGCTGAACAATGTTTACTGTGTTTATGAGCAGGTTGTGGGGGACAATCTTACCAGGATGCTCTCCTGGGGGTATGATCACCCAGGAACCCGAGTTAGGAAGCAGATCCTGTTTTGTCCCAAGAGAAACGTGACAATGTCTGGTACAGGGAGTTTTATTGCCAAATCCATGGCCAACAAAAATATATCTGCTCTACTGTATTTTGCACCTTCTTTTCATTCCTGAAACCAGGAACCTCCTCCTTCTAGGCAATGTTATTTCCAAACATAAAATAGAAATTAAAGCAGGCACCACAAGAGGAGTTCATGCTAGGCAAGCTATTAAAACAGCTGGAATTTAAAACACAGTCATCCCAAGCATATTTCCATACTTCAAGCCTGCCTGCACTATTGCTAAAATAGTGCAAATCAAAGGAAACAGGACGAAATTAAACAATACACAAGGTAAGGAAAAGCATATGTTTTACTTTCATGCTTGTTATTCTTGTTATTCACTGGTCAAAGTTTACCTTTGGGCATGAATTGTATTTTTCCTGTTGATTCCTCCTCACAGGTTCAGCTGCAACTTTACCTCGTGCCAAGGGTAAGGACTGGCATGGAGATTTTCTTTTAGCAGCAGATGATGTTGGTTGGCTCTTGCTTGCACCACAGCTACAGGGAAATAAACTGTGAAGGAAATTGGAAACGAATTAATCTCACCATCCCCCACATGAAACAGTCCTTTCCTACTTCATGTGTAATTACCTGGTCATACTTAGCCTGAAAAATTGAATGTGTTTGCTTTCTTAGACATTGCCTTTTTCTTAAAGTACATATACCTGCTACAATGCAAGCATCATTTATCTTCTGCCTCAGGACAGTGGAGTCCTTCTTAGCCTCATCCATGGGAACTGGCCACTAAACCCAACTTAGTCCAACAAACTAAAAGTTTGTGGGATATAAAATGACAATCATAGAACTGCTAAAATTGGAAGACACTTTTAAGGTCACAGAATCACATAGTCAATGAGGCTGGAAAAGACCTCTGAGATGACCAAATCCAACCCATGACCTGACACCACCTTATCAACTAAACCATGGCAGTAAGTGCTATGTCCAGTCCTTCCTTAAACATCTCCAGAGACGGTGACTCCTCCTCCCTGAGCAGCCTGTGCCATTTTCATCAAGAAATTCATCCTGATGTCCAGCCAGAACTTCCCCTGGACACCTTAAAGCCATGTGCTCTTATCCTGTCACTGTTGCCTGGGAGAAGAGTGACACCTCTCTCACCACAATCTTCTTTCAGGCCAGAGCAATAAGGTGCCCTCAGTCCCTTTTTCTCTAAACAACTCGAGCTTCCTCACAGCTCCTCATCAAACCTGACAGTCTGTGGATACCAATTCCATGTTTTTCAGGACTGTTACTAACTCCTCCCACTTCACACTCTTTTGGACTCTACACTGTACCACTCTGTAAGTTTCATATCTTTTATATTATTTATACAAGTGTATCATTATGTTGGGATCACATGAGGATAGCAGGGGAGGTGATTTTTTCCCCTCTGTTTTGCCCTGGCAAGACTCATCTGGAGCATTATGTCCACTTCTGGATCCAAAATACCAGAATGGCATGGACATATTGCAAGGATCACAAACTACAGTGGATCACCTCTGTGAAAGGGAAACGCTTCTAAAAGGTAATCCTAATGAAGATGAAGCAACAGAAGGAAATCTGAAAATAATGAGAAGACTAGCTAAAAAGGAATGCAGATATTTTGGAAAGAGAACTACCTTAATGGATTATGGCCAAATTTGACATCTAAGCTCTGTCTCAAGTGAATCTGTTCCAATGCAAATGCAGGAAAAAATGCTATTTTTATTTTTAACAAACACTCATACATAGATGCACTGTACTCAACAGCACTAATCTGTACAAAAAGATAACCAAGATCTGAGCACAGCTAATTTCTTTAGTGACTACAAGAAAGAATGAAAATAATCTTAGCCAGCAGGACGGAAACATATGGATCAGACTCAAGAAACCTGCCAGAGATGATACAAAGCATTGGTGCGTTTCAGATCACCACCAGAAGTGACTCAGTAGTATAATGAGTGTTAATTTAAAATGCACCAGCTGGGCACTCAAGTACAGTCACTGTGTGGGGGCTGGAGTGGTCACAAGTTTGGGGAGCTGAAGTGTGTATCAGCTCGGAGAAGCCAATTCATGAGTTGTCTCAGAACCAGCATTACTTTAGTATTTTCAACAATAAAAACAGACATCCTTCTCAGAGAAAAAGACCAATCTCTGCATTTATGATGTCACCATTGCCTCAAAATTACCACACAGAATCTACACCCTGAAAGCAAAGAGCAGAGTTGGTAGGATTCTCTCTGCATTTGAACTAACACTATTTTTTTCCCTGTGGAAGCTGTTTGCTCAGCTCTCTAGAATTTAGATTTTAAAAAATCCAAACAAAACAACAGGAATCAAACCCAACAGAAAAAGTCTTAAAATATTATATTTGCCAGAAAACTACTATCAGCTGTGAAAACCCACTGAGATGGAAGCGTAAAAAGTAAGCAAAAAAGAAAATAAATCATAAATTCTAAAGGAGGCGACTCAGAAGGGGATTCAGAAGGCAGGTGGCTCTCAGACCTACTTCTCCCCAGAGAGATTTGCTCTCCTCACCTAAGGAACCATCAGCACCACGTTTGCTCTCAAGGGCTTGTCAAAGCATTAACACACCTTACACTTTAAATACACACACAGAGAAGCTCTAACACAAGCATTCACCTCACACCACCTGCCCATGAGCCCCACTCCTCCCGTGGGTAACTGCACACACAGACACCTGCAGTTTTCATTTCAGATGGGTCACACACAACACACAAATGTCACTTTGAACCGACACATCTTGGCCAGCAAAACACAGAAGAATTTGGTTTTCGCTCAGTTTCTGGTCAAACTTCTTCCCTAAAAAAAATTCTTATTTCTACAGTGCAAATACAAGAGGCAGTGAAATTGTTTTAAGCTATAAGAAAAATATTTTTTTAAGTATTTAAAGAGGAGATACTGATTAATTTGAAATGTTAAAATTGGCAACTAGGACTTGAAAACAATTTAATACAATCTCAGTTACATTTTTTCTTTTCTTCTTCAAGTATTTCTTTCTCAAAGCTGAGCCATATTTGGAAGTAAACAGTCTTCACCTGAATCTAAATTTAACTTCTTCAAAATCAAATAGCTTTACCCAGTTAAATGATATGAAGGGGTTTTTTTCCTAAAGAAGCTTAAGGAGATGCACAGGGATAACCAATTAAGCAAAAGCAACTATGTTAAAAGAAATCCCATCCCATGCATCCAGAATAGACAGAGCTGACAATACCAAAGAGAGGAACAGAGAGAAAACAGCACACACCAGATGAATCCTCAGGAAGACAAAACAAGTAAGCTGCAACTAAGATCTTCCACTTTGCTAATTTTCAAAGAAAGGATGACATAACCACCATCAATAAGATGCACAGTCTTGGTGCTCTGGGAAACCAGTGGAAAGGCACCCAGCAATTGCATTAAACCAGTTCCCCCAGGCAGTTTTCTCGCTCCTGCAGTGTGACAGGGCTCAGGGGCTGTTTAGCATCGCTGCTGGCTCTCAGGTGCTCTGTCAAGGCACAAAGGTGCAGCCAGCTCCTAGGTGCAACCTTCCTGCTGCTTTGACTGGCTGTGAAGGCAGAAAGACTCTTTGAGAATTTGAAAGTAATTCTTTCTGACAGGCCACAATTGATGGGAAATGCCACAATTCTACAATCTTAATATTATTAAATTAAAGCACTCTTTATTAGGTTAAACTATTAGGCAAAAATCTATAATTAAAGAATCAAATTCAGTAGAGAAGATTTGTTTAGGAGGAGAACAGCAGCTTTAAGGGAAGTGGTAGTTAATACAGGCCACTTAAGAAAGCAGAGATGGTATTTTTTCTGCTAACTGGATTAAAAGGCATTAGTTGAAGAAGCCAAATCGATGGTAATTACCTAAACAAAAGGTTACTGTGAACTAGACCTGATGACAAAGTGAAGCATTTATGTTAAAATGTGGACTCTCAAAACACAGTAAAATTACAAGACAGCATTTGGTGAGGGCTATCTACCTTCTCGAGTCTAAAATACCACAGTTTTGGAACAAAAGTAAAAAAAGTAAAAGCTCAAATCAGACATTATTACGAAGGTTTTATCTACACAATGGAACTCAGGAAAATTAACCCAATTAATTTAATTGGATTTGTCTATATCCATGAAATTCCTTTGCAAACACTTTCATTTGGAAGCCAGATACTGCCCTTAATTTGGTTTGACTCATCTTGCATTAAGTGAGTTAAACTGAATTCTCTGGAGACCACTTCAATTATGAATAGAATAGTGCACACAGGGACTTGGTGGGACTTAAGCTGCCCTCTTTAAATTCCTACATTTAGTTGATTTGCATCAATTTTCTCTGGTATCTTGTGTACACAAGTCCTGAACAGATACACAGAAGTGGAAAAAACAGAGAAAGAAGTTATGCTGAAGAATCCTCAGCTCTGTGAGAAGGAAGAGCTGCCCAAGAGAACTGTTCAAGTACTTCAAGCCCAGTTCTAGGATAAATACCATCAAGGTTCAGGGATCAACTAGTAAGTATTTTAAAAATGCAGCTACATTTCAATTTTCAGAACTGTTATTTAAAGTGTCTACTATTTGCTTATATATTTAAATTATTTCAAGCTAGAGCTTTAACGAAGGACACAACCAAATTATCTTTAGATGTGATTTTTACAACTGTATTTTCATGGAGCTTCAGAGGGTTTTCCCAACATCATTTTTCTTACTTAAGAGTGATTATGTTCTCAGAAGGAAAAAATCTCAGAGATAAACAGATAAACAAGAAATCCATAGAAACAGGGGTCTTGAACTGGAACAAATCGAGCAAGAGACAGTCTTTTCAGTTAAGGATCTCCTATATTCCTCAATCAGTATTTTTTCAAAATAAAACACCAGTATTTTTTTTCAAACAAGAAAACATGATATAGATAACAAGATAAAGCAAGATGTGGAGAATAAGTAAATTACAATGTTTCTCCTATTTTATTCACAAGGGCCCTCATAATGTGGTAATTGTGTTCTAACAGAAAGCAGCTGTGCAAAGGATAAATGTAATGCCACTGATAGTCAGAATTTCTCTGAAACAAATTCCTTGATTTTAAAACCAATTCAAGTATTAATTATTCTTTTATCTGTGAGAGTGATAAAGAAGTAGGCAGTATTATACTGCACTGGAAATATGACAATTAGGTTTTCAGATGTTAATCTGAGGCCTCTAATTAAATGCAGTTTCATTAAGCACCATGCATCTCCTTTAGTAGAATGTATCTCCAAAGAAGCAACATGAACAAACTAGATTGCTTCCTCATTGGGAATTTTTTTCCCTTATTTTTTCCTCCTCCTTTTCCTAATTTATAAATTTGTCTGGATACAGCAAGAAGATCTTATACTGAAATACTGAATATCTTTCTCTAAATGCCATTTTTCTTTCTAATACAGAAGGTATTCTGGCCAAAACTCTAATCTTAACACAGCTTTTTCTCCCAAAGCATCTATCATGCACTCTGGCAGCATAAAATTAACTTCAGCGCATGGAAAGCATGCATTCTGAGCAGCCATTTTTGGGTATCTATAACATGGAGTTTCATTACTTTTGTCCAAGCCAGCCTCGCATGATGAGTGACCCACTTGGGCCTGTGGGCGCCACGAGAAGCCTTCGGCCCAACAGCCACCACCACCAGCTGAACCCCTGCAGTTCCCTACATTTTGAACTCTTGACCCTCCTGTTTATCCACTGCGACGTCTGAAATCAATTGTCATAGCAACAGGAGGCCGAGCCTTCCTTTGCACTGCAGACCAGCTTCCCGATCAGCTTCAGCTTCCCGATCAGCTGCTGTCACCGGGCCGGGCCCACTGCGCAGAGCCCGCTCCTGAGGGGACACCCGGCTAACAGCGGGGGGAACCGCGGGCAGGCCCAGCCAAGCCCGGCCTTGAGGGAGAGGCGCGGGCAGGCCCAGCCCAAACCCAGCTCAGCCTTGAGGGAGAGGCGCGGGCAGGCCCAACCCAAGCCCAAGCCCAGCCCAAACCCAGCCCAACCCCAGCCCGGTGCTGAGGGAGGGGCGGGCAGGCCCAGCCCAAGCCCAAGCCCAGCCCAAGCCCAGCCCGGTGCTGAGGGAGGGGCGGGCAGGCCCAGCCCAAGCCCAAGCCCAGCCCAAGCCCAGCCCGGTGCTGAGGGAGGGGCGGGCAGGCCCAGCCCAAGCCCAGCCCAAACCCAGCCCAGCCCCACAGCCCGGTGCTGAGGGGGAGGCGAGGCCAGGCCCAGCCCAAGCCCTGGAGCCGCTCCCCGCCTTCTCCGCACAGCTGCAGCAAAGCCTGCTCAGATTAGCGCTCCTGGGGAGTCTGCTGGGTCCGGAGCTGTAAATAGATACACAGCTGATTAAAGCTGCCTTTAAGCAAGTGGTTAATTTGACTTACAATAGACTTTAAATAAGAGTTCCTTGAGGCAGGTGTTGGATGGGTGTTATGCTGCTGGTTTTTGGTGGTGAAAATAATCCATTTTTGCCACAGTAGAAGGTATGAATAAGCAAAGTTTTGTCCCCTGAGAAATCTGGAAGGAAAAAGAAGAAGAACTAGTGTATTAATCATTACACTTCTGCTATTTGAATAATATTAACTGCCAAAATAAACTTCATCTTAGAAGCCTAATAGATACTACTCTTCATACAGATAAATTACCACATACATTAATTTGCATTAAGAATATTACTTGGGCACAATGCAGACAATTAATTAAAAAAGCATTATGAATCTACAAAAATATCCTTATGGCTCTCCTACATGAAAATGGCAACTTGCACTTGGAATTCCTTTTAACTGTTCTTTGTCCTAAGATTCATCAGACACAGCTTTGAAAGTTTTTTTTTCACATGAACTTCCAAAATCCGAAGCAATGTACTAATTAAGAGATACTGATATGAAGAAGAGAAGACTCAATCAGGATAGGCACTCTTTTTTGATGAAAACAAAGACATGAGCACATGAAGAAAGAAGGAACACTATTTAATGGAGTTTATTTATTTTTAAAAGATACAGCAGTTTCCTTTCCATATAATCTACTCCTATCTCCTAAGAATAAATCTTGCTGTTTGGAAATGCATAGTCCAATTACTAGAAGCTTCACCTTATTATTCTAAAAAGCACTAACAATCAGTTTTACTGTTTCTGTTTTTTTAATCCATTCACAAAAATCCCACAGTTGTGACTGTGCCCAACCCCACCAAATCTTTTTGTCATGGAAGACATTCCTTCTGATAATGCTTTTAAAACAGGCAAAACTGTAAGAAGGTGCAAAATTTTTATGAATTTGTTAGAATTAGGATATGAAAAAAGAATATAACAGTATTTCTTGTTATTTCCTAAATACGAACACAAGCAACAAAATCTCAGTAGATAATGGTTCCCATGCAAAAACTCCCAGTTATTTGTGTGGAAACTCAACAGTAACATGAGTTAAGTACCTAAATTAACAAGTATTAACTTACCCAACTCCAACTATGTATGTGAACTAACATATAGGAGTCAATAAGATTACCTTTTTTTTTTCTTCACCCTGATATATTTTCATGCAGGAACTATAAATCTGACCAATGTATTATCTTCAATTCTTTGTTGGAACTCACTTATGGATGTAACACACCACAGATACCCTCACACTGAAGCAGATTATTTCAAAGTTCGTATCAGCATAAAAAGCTTAAATTTTGCAAAGGAAATGCAGTCAAACCACATTCACCTGTGACCTTCTCTTTTATTACCCTCAGGGAGCTTAAAAAAACCAACTGTAAACCCCTCAACTAACAGAAGCAACTTTTAAAAACTCTTAATACTTTCAAGGGTGCTTGGACTGCAGGAGATAGAAATAATCACCAAGTATGAATATGCCTCCACATTCCCAGCTATGCAATGTTTACAAACTGAAATATCTACACTATGAAACTCCCATTAGCTATGAGGAAATAACTAAAAACTCTGATATCCAGCCCTCAAAACCGAATGACGATGCTTCTTCTGAGGAGATGTAACTTTTATCATTGCCCTGGACATAAACAAGCAAAGTATATTCCTTTTTTCCCAACACATATTAACAAACAATGATTGAAACATTTTTACAGTTTTGTTCAGCACATCTGCTGCACAGAGTAATAAACACTTCCAACACTCAGTCTACTTCTTCTGTTAAAAGGGGACTCAACTTATGAGCTTGCAGTAAAATTTTTTATTAGATCACAATTTACCATTTAAACTAAAATAAAAATTATTCCATTTAGCTTGTGGCTGTAAATGCTGTAATGGTCAGGGCACAAGAACATGCACCTAGCTCAGGCCTCTCCAGCCTTTCTCACACATGCAGTTTAAGATGAACACTAAATACTGCTTACTCTGCTGTATTCCCCAAGAAACTGAAGAATGCTCCTTGTATGATCCCAACTTGGTCTGTGACAAACTACACAAAGATATAGCAGCTCAAAATAAAATTATCATGAGATATGAAAAGGTTCAGGATGGAATTTCAGTTGGAATTCTTTCATCATTCTGAGCACAATTTTTGAATTTATCTTTTTACCTTTGCATGGTCCCTGAAACAGCTTCTGTGTGAAGTTAACAAAGAAAATGAAATGCAGACTGAAGATGCTACACACATATTGCAAACCAAAGAACTCAATCTCCAACAGGTCTTTTGAAGGTAAGAGTCTGAGACAAAATCAGCTGAGGCCAGAGATCAGATGTTCTTTGTTAAGAATGAATATCCACAGTAACTCTCATTTTTCCCTATTTTTATCTGACATTTCAAAGTAGTCACTCACAAAGAGCTGAAGAAGCTTCCTCCACTCAGTTTCTAGAAATACCTCAATTTTCTCCCAAGACTCTCATGCACTGCTTGTTCCAACCTCAAAAGGAGTTCCATTTCCCAGTTCTGCTTCTGACACAGGACTCAAATACTTCCTACCATTTTCTCAGCAGCTTAGGAACAGCTGCACAGTGCTGAAAACCTCTGCCAATACTCTGTTGGTTGTGGATCAGCATCTCCCCAAGTGTGAGCACATCTCAAGTGTGTGCTTGCTTCCACTATTTTTGTTACATACGTGCACACTGAAGTAGCTGTGAGTCCAGACATAGATCATCACCTTCTGTAACATCAGCTTTGTACTTAGATTCTGTCAAGACTTGGCTTCTTCTATGCAAGTTCTATATTCAGTACAAGGCCTTGCCCACTGATCATTGGTTCTTTGCAGTTATTTAATTTAGCTCAAGCAACATGTGAGGGAAAAGATATTTCTAATAATAGGGAAGCACTAATATTCAAGAAATAATAAGATCACCAGCAGGAAGGGGTTTCCATGATAAAGATGGTCATTATTGGTACTACTTTGTCTTCTTAAATACAAAGGACAAGTACCAAAGAAATGATAATTCTATTCTAGCTATGAAACTGTGTCTGTCTGTGTCCGGCAGATGTCTGTGTTGAAAACTGTGGGGGGAAGAATGCAAAATTTGACACACAGCATCTGTCTACAGCTCAGCTAGAGAAGATCCACAACTAGCTAATGTTTCCTGTTTTTGCAGATCCCTGTGACAGTTGTCACTCCCCAGAGTAAGGCAGCACCTCAATGATCTAACTTTCAAAAGACAAGTTCTTGAGCACAGTCTGAAGTGCTGGCACACTCAGTTTCTTTTTTTTTCCTGAGCCTTCACCACTTGAAATCTCTTTATAATTACTGCATGAGAAACACCTATTGCTTTATCTATGTCCTAAGCCTGTAGAGTCTGTCACAAGTTACTGATGAAGGAAAGGATTTCTCCTCCTACTAGAAAAGTCTTACTGTGACCAGTGTTCTTGAATGTGAACACATTTCTTCCCTTCCCAGCTTATGCCACTTTGACTCAGAAAATGTGTGCAGTGGAATGAGCTGACAGGGATATGAAGGCAGAAGCTTAAAGGACATCAAAAGTGTTAGCAGTATGAGCTCTGCATAAATAGTCTTACTGATACAAGTCTCCAAGCATCCTTTATCTTCTTGTACACAGAGATTAGAGGAAAGCTCAAATGCTTAATTGTATGTCAAGTGCACAGTCAACGACTAAGGGTTCAGTATAGACTTTAAAAATGGAGTCTGCAGCACATCCATGCCTTGACCAAGACAATTCAGCTGCTATTTTAAACACAAGGCTTGACTGTCTGTTACTCTGCATGTTACATTGCTCCTCACATTAAGACAAAACACACAATGGTGATTTTTCCACATTACTCCTTGAAATACTGATCCACTCAATTGGTTCATCCCACAGCTTCAGTAACAGACTAATGAGAAAGTTCTCTCTCTTACAAGAACTCTAAAAATAGCAGCAGGATTGAACTTCTGAAATTCAGATTACTTACAAGAAAGCAAGTCCTTGTAAGTCCTTAGGTGCACATAAGAGAAAGAATAGCAAGCTATGAGCAGGCATTTGTGTAACGTGCTGGAATTCAGCAGAAGCTGGAATATTAGCTCAGTGTGTGCTGAGCTAAATGAGCTCCAGCAGGGAAGAACACACACACACAATGCAGCAAAACAGAACTGGGTAATTTCCCCCAACCCTGAGACTCCCACCCTTATTTCTGTGAAACATGATGTTCCTCATCATTAATTTAGTTACTGCATTTAGTTTAGAAAATGAAACTAAGAATAGAAGACTTAATTCCTTTTTGTCCTAAAAAAAATTCTATCATTTAATATTATCTCCACGGTTTTAAAACAGTGAGACATACAAATGAGTAAATAAAAATTTGAGATATGGCATCTAGAATAATTCATTTCACAACATTTTCAAGATACATAAGTACAGCAACTGTGTGTTTCACTTAGACTACATAAGTAATTGAAAAGTCCTGCACTAGGGAAGCCATTCAGTGAAATGAATGTGAAATTACCTAGTATTAAGAACGGTTGTTCATCAAAATTTTTTACAATAAATGCCCTAAACAGTAAAAAAAGTCCCTCTTTCATTTATTCAAATCAACTTAGACTTAGTTTTCTCTAGCTATAAATAAAATGTAAC
Organism: Catharus ustulatus; assembly: GCF_009819885.2. NCBI lineage: Eukaryota > Metazoa > Chordata > Aves > Passeriformes > Turdidae > Catharus > Catharus ustulatus. The sequence goes on along the minus strand of NC_046232.1, from coordinate 5,535,605 downwards.
TACCTCTACAGTTATGATTTTTCCTGTAACTCAGGCAATATGAAAAATAGTAATTAATAGGAAATACTCAGGCTAAACAAGGAGAACTAAAAGCTGATGAATCAAGGAAAGTGTGATAAGGAAGCATGCAGCAGAATTGTACACACAAAAAACAGCAACTAGCAGATTGTCTAAGTCTGATATTAAAATAGCCTAATTTCTGACCAAGTTCATCAGGATTGATATTCAGCATCTCTAAGAAGTAGCCCATTAGTTCTAATTGGCACTGTCATCATCATCTATTATTGCATTCTATAGAAAAGCAGGACATGGAATTAAATAGCACTGTACAAGCTGGGAAATTCATAATGCCAGGAAAAAACATATGGAAAAGGCTATTGATTGCAAAACAGAGCCTGGGGATAGGGGAATAAAACCCTTCACTACACTGAATATTATGTCTAAAGGCAACGGCTAAAAAAAAAACCAAAACAAAACAACAAAAAAAACCCAACTGTGTCTGCATTTTTTAAACTTATGTACCAAATTCACATATGAAAAGAGCACCCGTAAACTATCTATCTTAACAATCTCTTCTGAAACAAACAGCTCATCATGAACTCCCAGACAGGAAAAAGAGAGAGGAAAATACAAAAGAATTTGCGTCTCCTTGAGCCTTAGCTGACAAACGTGATGACAAACTCACTCTAAGGAATTAGGACATATTTGTAGAGCTTACTGCAAGCTTCAGCATATAAATATCTTTAAATTTAATCTGCTGCAGAGAAAAATATTTATATATTTTTAAAACATCTTAAATTGGATTCTGAACGGATTTCAGAAATACCTGTATTTTTCCCTGCATTTTATCATAAAAGCCCTGGAAAATGGACAGATACATTAAAAAAAAATCCTTTAAGCTATCCAAAAAACTATTCTCTTTCAAACATTAAATTTTTTTCCCTTTATTTTAACGACATTGATCAAACTCCTCTGCTTTGCTGCTGATCAGAAGCCAGATGCATAGCAGAGCTGATTGGGAGTTGTTGCTGATTATTTTTAGAAACAAATGCTTCAGCGCTTTGAACAATACCTACTGTCAATTTATTAGAAATTATTCAAAAGCTCATGCAGAAAATGGCTCTGCCTGACTAGCAGGGCTGCTTATTAGCCAGAAATGCAAGGAGGAGAGAGAGAATTCTGTTACTTTAGGCTCAGAATAAAAAGTTGTGGATGTGGAGCAGGAAGGATTTCAATGAAGACCTTTAAGTTCATTTAGGTTTTCTATGAAGCACAAGGGGCTGTGTGGGAGGGAGGGAAAGAGAGAAAATTATGATGTGGTGCAGGGAGTTGGTCCCACCACAACAGATCAGTAGTGTTATGGAAGACAGATGCCCAACAGACAGACAAGACTATGAACCACACAAAAGGAATTTTAAAAACCCAACAAACCCCACCAAAAACAAACAAAACCAAACCCCACAAAAAGCCCAAACCCCTCAAGCCCCCCACAACAAAAAACCCAACCAAGAAAAAAAAAACAACACAAAGGAGAAGTTTGCTTGCAATCATGTTCATCCATCACCTGCAAAAAACCCAACTAAACCCACCCAAATTAGTGGCTTAACGACTGCAAGAAGCAGAACTCTCACTTTCCCTGCTTAGCTTTGCAAAAGGCTATTTGAAAAGATGATGGTTTTATTTTTTATGTGAGTCACTTTGCACTAAATCAGTCTGCCAGACAGGCAATATGTGCTGTTGTGGTTTAACCCCAGCCAGCAGCCCAGCCCCTCGCAGCTGCTTGGCCACTCCCCCTCCAGCAGGACCAGGATGAGATTTGGTAAAGGGAGAAGCTGGAAAACTCCTAGGTTGAGATGAAGACAAGGAGAGCAAAGCAAAACAAGGAATCAGTTCAGTGCTTCCCATGGATGGGCAGGTGTTCAGCCATGCCCAGCAGACCAGGGCCCCATCACATAGAAAGGTGGCTGGGGGAGACAGACACCATCACACCAAATGTTCCCCTTTCCTTCTTCTTCCCCCACTTTGTATACTGGTCATGATGTCAGAGGGGCTAGAACATCCCTGAGGTCAGTGGGGGTCACCTGTCCTGGCTGTCACCTGGCTCCTCACAATTACCCGTGCACCCCCAGGTCCCACCCCAGCCTGGAAGTGGGAAAAGCAGGAAAGGCCTTGGCTCTGTGTGAGCCCCACTCAGCAATGACAAAACTGTCTCTGTATCATCAACCTGTGTTCAGCGTGAATCCAAAACACAGCCCCATACCAGACAGTGTGAAAAGAATTAACTCCAGCCCAGCCAAAAGCAGCACATGTGCAGTGTTCACTCACTGGAGCCAGCTTTTCTCTTATGTACAAGTGTTTGGGAAAAACCTCTTGCTTTTCTGTTTGCTGAAGCAGTCGATTAACCAGCAGTGTTCTCCATTTCATGACAGACAGAATGAGCACGTTTCTGGGAGCTGCACTCAGTACACACTGAAAAGCAAACTATCTGTGGGGAGTTCATACTTGAAAATGTAAAATGGCACAAGCTGAACTTTACCCAGTTGATAATAATTTGGTTTTTCAAGCACTAGCTTTAAAGTAAAAGTGGTATATCAAAAAAAGAAGCCACCACCATCAAACAGTCAAATATTTAAACTTGGATCAGAGCTAAACTCATGCCACTAGTATTTGTGTTTTAATCAATACAGAAATGGATCTGTTTATGTGCATTATAATATATGCAACCCAGAAACTACACTGCAACTACTATTTTCTTATGTATAACAACGTTTTCTTTGATGGTGATCAAAGAAATGATTATTGAAGACTAAATAAAAGTAAGAAAAAGACCCCCACTTCCATAAATAGATTTCATCCAAAAGAGATTTAGGTGCAAAGAACTTTATGGGCAATTTCAAGCAGTACTGAATCTGACCTGTCAATTTTTACACAGCTTGTGTGACTGAATATCTACTCCACATATACAAATCCACATCTGCTTGATTAAATTACACTGTCAGTCTCCTGAAGTAAAACCACAGCCAAATGGCCCAAAGTTATACAAATCATCTCCAGCAGGAGGTTGAAAATCTGGCTTTGTACCTTCTCTGTAATTCAAATGATAGAATTTAAGCTCTAAAACAGAAAGACATTCAGAGAATTTATATTATAATTGCAATTGCTACTTAGAGATAAGCAGTAAATGTTCCCATAATATGTACCTCTGGAAAGTCAGACACTTAATAGAATGTCAGACACTTAGTAGAATGCCACTCCAGCCACTGTCACCCCTGAAAGCTGACGTTGGAAATCTTCCTGTTCTATCAGGCCTTCTACAAACCACTGCAAGAATTTACTAAGGGATGGATTTGCTCACATTGTTCTCCATTCCATCCATGAACTAATCCATCTGTTCAACACTGAGATGAAGGCACACACATCTGTGGGAGCAAAGGCTTCAGCGAGGGCCTTTTTTTTTAATGTGAGACAAAAAAGAGAAACCTGGCTGAGAAAACACCTGAAGTGCTGGAACTACATCACTTTACCTTGCTAACAGGGAACAGCAGCAATGAAGCAATGTTTGTAATGGAAAGATTGTAGACAGGTCAGACTCACCATGCCTTGGTGGAGCAGGAAGAATGGACAGCACATATTGCTCTAAAGAGTGCAATGTGCTAAGGAAGAGCAGGGAGCAACTGCAGTCTTTTTCCTTCTCTGCATCTGTATTTTAAACAGTCTGAAAAAAAACCTGAAAACTTTTTCAGCTCCCTGCTCATTGTAAGTAGAGGTGTAAAGATTAAATTTGGGGTTTAGCTTTTATAGTACTTTTGCTCTCCCTTCTTAAGCCTTGGAAACTTTCTCCTGGGCATTACTAAGCTGGCTATGATGTCAAACAGCACAATGTATATACTATGTACTCTGAAGGGAAATAAAGAGAAACACTTAAGCCTTATACATCATTTGCAATGTGCCACAGCACTTCAGTGAAGATAAAATATCCAGTATTCTTGCAGAATGCCTTAAAAATAGAAAAACAGCCTTGTGATTGTGAAAGCTAGGAATAAAGTTAATTACAATAGTACATCAGAAGCTGAACTAACAAGCATAAGCATGATAAGCCACATACAGTCCTGTGATCTTCCAAATTTATAAATAGCTCCAACATTTTTCAGAAATAGAAGACAGATTTCAATGCTGAAGGTGCCAACCTCTTCAGTTTTATCTGGACCCATCTATCTACTTTAGGTTAATAACAACACACAAGAATCAGCATAATTCAAGGTACACTTAATATCTATGAATTCACAGAATGAATAAATTAGTTCCATATGTAGAAAACTTATTTGGGAAATCCTATCAGCTTTGCAGGAAATTGCTCTGCAAGCAGCAGAGACAAGGAAGCATAATTTTCTTTGGATTTCTGTCCTTTAATACCCCAAATTTGTGCAGCCACCACCACATACCAGAGTTAGCTGAGACGTGTATGCAGTTCTGTCAAACAGTGTAAAAAAGAAGTACTGTGCTAATTTCAGGAATTTTTTTCTTCACCAGCTAAACTTTCACACAAGAGACAATTGGCTTCCTCTTGGGAGGCACCTCCTCTCAGTAATGCTTTAATTGTCACAAGAATCAAAACTGTATCTAATTGCCTCATCATAGTATTGATCAATCCAGCAGATGCTTCCAGAATCAATGAAAAAATATTGAAATAATTTCTTGTATTCAATAAAAAACTCTCTTAACAACAATGGCTGAAAAGAGTGTAAATGTCTCTTAATTTCTCCATAAAGGGAAAGTCATTCCCTCACAAAATAAAATACCTCGTTATAAAAATATTACATATAAATAAAACCTTATAAAAGAAAGCCCTTGTAAAATCAGGCCTTATTACTTCAGTTAAGGTAACAGCTAACTTGATAAGTTTCTGTGAGAACCTACCAACTTTCATAAAAATGGAATCCCATAATGGTAGAAATCTACTTATTCTCATGAGAAAGAATTCTAAAACTGTAACAGTTAATAGCACCTGTAACAACTATCCTAAATCGTTAAGAGAAAAATGCAAACATATCTAAAAAGAGACACTAACAAACATATAACCACCTCTAGCAAACTAACCAATCAAACAGGATAACAGCTAGTTACCAACGAATTAGAACCAGACAGAATACTTTTTAAAAAAAGAAAAATTTAAAGCTATAGATAAAAAAGAGACTTTTTTCACTACTTAAAAAGTATATATCTCATCTCTCCCTAATGCGAAACATAACGACATAAAAATTTATCCAATTACTCACATAAGTTTTCAACCAAGACATTTTAATAAGACATCCTTTTAATCCCTGCCTGTTTAATAAGACATTTGGTAGTTTATTATACCAACAGTGCACAATTCATTTTTGTAACACAGCAACAATAAATAACACAAATTAAATAGTCAAATCTCATAGCCTCCAGTGAAACAATATTTGGAATATAATTACATGCAGTACACATTTTGCAAAGGATGTAGACTCAGTTCCAAATTTAGCAAAATGTGACCAGGAAACAAGTATGTGGAACTTCACCACAGTGTTTATTTGACCCTTTTCAGTCTTGAAATTTACTATTTGCCAAATGTCTTTTCAGCTTATAAGGCTCCTCTAGTCCTCTCCTGCTCCATGAAGAGATGCTTTTAGAATCTTGCTGGTCTAACTTACACTGTAACTTATTTTAGTTACTCAAAACTTTATTCTCTCTGGGTAAGGCTTCCAAAGATTTTAAACATCCATATGAAACAAATTATGCTTTAAATTTACAGAAGTAGCTCAAAAGAAATGTGAGAGGAGATTATTTACTTGGAAACAAGGTATTCCCTATCTTCTCTGTAAACTGGCTCTTCCTTTTAGCAATACAAACAGTGCCAGCTTCTCCAGACATGCACTCTCTGCCCTTACATATAAGTTAAAATCACCAAGAGATCAGGTATGCATAGCTTTTGTCTAATTACTGAAATCCTTTCTGGCTTTGCAGGAGAGATAATTCAAAACCACATGAATTTACTCATAAATATGACTCTGAATGAATTTGGGCTGGACCATAATTTAGTTGTACAATGCTAGAACTCTACTACAGAACCCATGCAGCTTCTAGAATGGATGGACATATTTATTTTGAACCATTCTGATTTTAAAGGTTTAACACATTAGAAATTAAAGAGTTTCTAACCATTCTAAAATAGTAATACCTCAAGAGAGACAAAGATCATACTTTCATTATGCAGCCACTCTCTATTTTTGTCTCCAGACATCATGCTGATATGCACATCATATTATTAACAGTAAACCAATGAAATACAAATTCTCATGCTAAGTAACTATAAAAGGGGTGTATAAATACTATCAAAGTATACTGCATCAAATAATTAAACTGTATCCTTCTACTACTCTATACTGGCAATTTTCATGGATTAAGATTCTTAGATTGAGATATATTTCTGTAGAATGACAGAATCTTGCTCTGAACTAAACCAGTTCATATTTTTAAATTAAATTATATTCTGATGGTTAGATTGTCCAGTGAGAACATTTTTTTAAAGGATACGTTTCATTCTTTTCACCCAGGTCTAGAACTACCTATCTTGGAAAAATAGGTTTACTATGAAAAAGAAATCCTCCTGAAATTCCATGAGAAACTACCTTTGACAGTACTGGCTAAGAGAAGAAATACATTGGCCCGAAAAGCCAGTGTAGTTTGCGCTTTAGATACATGGATTCATGGTAAGAAACAGATTTGAACAGTTTGTGCAAGAGAGAATTGATCTCATTTCTCACTGTGGAATAGGACTTAGAAGTATTTTACTCTAGTTCTAATATATAGCAAAAGTATTTTGCTTTCATGAGAACTGAGTAAATTAGTTTATTTCACACTGACAAAATAAGTGATGAAAGCTGTAAAGGCATGTAGCAGAGGTAAAGAGCACTAACTGGAATATTTATGTTTTCTACATCTCCATGGTTGCATTCAGAGTATGTACCTCATGCCATAACAATATTGTTGCTATTATGTAATATAATTGTCTGATAATAGACAGTTATTAAATAACCAATCCAACTAGAAATTAAATCTTGCAATGACAGAGCATTGCCTGTAATTACAACACAGTTCTACTTCCACCCATATTAGGCAGAGCTGCTCAAGTATCCTAATGCAGCAGTTAGCCTGTGTTAATTGTATCTTAATGAGAATTCCTAGGAAAAATTCAATATTGAAATTGAGACTATAATCAAATGGTACATCATCTTAAATCAGCCTAAAATGAACAGTGACTGCAAAATGATGAATTCAAGAGTAAGCTGCCTGTAGTGGCAGGTAATGTGTCCCAGTTACTTGCAAAACCAAATGCCACTACTCTATAATAAGCCAACTTCTATAAAAATACTATCACAGCAACAACCAAGATGGCACTTAAATAAAATGAAATAACATTTGTGTCTTATCACTCTGACTACAAGTTAAAGTAACTGCATCAAAAAATTAAAAGTGATAACCACCTCCTCACTACAGAAAAGTTCTGGGACATGGCCTACATCCCAAAGAAGGCAGTTTCCTAAAAACTCATAGGCAGGAGTTAGTTGTGCTGTGGGTGATGCTGTCACCAGCCCTGCTGGAAAAAGCAGCTGCCTGATGCAGATGTGTAAAACAAACTACAACCTGGAAATTCCTTTGCAAAGGAGGAGCCCAGGAAGCTCTTATAGGAAGGGTAAGAGACACTTGGTTTTATTTACAAGCCAGAATCCCGCCTTGCTCAAGTAGACACTGAGCTAAGTAGGACCTGAAGGGCTCCCACAGTTCAAGACAGTAACACAACAGCACCTGTGACTTGAAGATTTAGCCATCTAAACCAGGGCATCAGAAGACACACAGAGAAATAAGTTCTGTGAAGTTGGTAAAAGGAATATTCAAGAAGGATCTATTTTTACAAAAACAATTAATAGCTTAGAAGAGACTTATACCATTGAAAAAATTATGCCAAGTAGAATAATAGATAATTGAATTTCCTCCTCTTTCTTCAGGTCTGCAGGTTCCTTGGTCTACTCTAATTTTTCCCTCTTCCAGACCTTGAAAACCAAAACCGAACAGAAGTATAGAGTAGAACCAGACAGTTCAAATGCACAAACAAGATACACTGGATAAATTTGAAATCAAGGCTGGAGAAGGTAAACCACATAAGCCATGCAATGTTACAACTTCTGAGAAATAAGTTTAGAACATTTTTTCAGTTAAATTAGGCACATTAGGCAAGATTAGAGTCTGACTTGTCTTATGCAGGAACTGCTTATCTCTATTTGACTACTATCCCTAGCAGGAGAATGGAATTGGCTGGAGCTACTGCCCCAAATAAAATAATCACTTTTAAAGATTAAAGAAGCCATTAACATGGATTGACTTTGTCCCAGCAGAACAGAGCAATGCAATCTGCTCAGTGCTGGTGATCTGGCAAGGACAAATCAAAGTAGTCTGACACCCAAGTAGAAAGACAGGGACTTGGAGATGCTGAGTGCAGTGTCCAAACTCACAAGGACTTCTGAAGTGACAATAGTTACAGAGGAAATATTGAATATTCAACACATGGATACAGCTGCTTCTCCATTATCAAAATGGTACTTATACAATTCTCAGCAAGAATCCCAAAGGTTTTACTAATACCATACTTAATCCTCAAAAGCTTAAATAAAATCCAGTATGCACAGATGAGGGTGGAGCTTGGGAAAAAATTGTCTATCAGCTATAGAGAAAAGTGATAAGCTCAGCAATAGTTCAAGAGCCTTAACACAGTTTGAAACATCAAGTCCCACTTCTGAAAGGAAGAGACAAAGAATCTGTGTTCAGGCAGAAACAGACATGGAATCTATGTTCAAGCAGAGACTTCTGGCAGCCAGAGACAAAAATAAAACAAAAATGTCACCCCCAAAACAACACAGGAACTGGAGAAATTCATGCTTGAAAGTAGGAAACAAAGATTTGTGAATTCTAACTTTGCTCTTTTGCTTATCCATGCACAATCCAGTCTGTTTACACATATTTGGTATGAAGGTTTGCTTGAAAGGAAACATTTTCCAGAAGATATTGTATTTGGTTTTGTTTAAATTAATCCTAAATTAATTCAAAACTGTCTTTTCCCAGATGCACAAGTGCTTAGGCCTATGTGAGTGCAGTATGTGGGAACCCTCTGCCCAGAAGCTTAACCTGATGCATCCATACAAGGTGCTGAGATGATGTGAAAACTGAGATAACACAGAAGTGGGAGGCTGGGAAAACCAGGAGAAATTAAGGCAATAAAGAAGGCAAGACATGAGACAGAATTATCATCATGAGGAGAAGGGCAATGCTTCCATAGCAAACTAGGTGTCATTTCTCCCTATTGCTGTTGAGAAAGTTCTTTGCAGTGAGTCTCAAACCCAAGGTTAAGCTTCAAAATTAGAAACAAATCCATTAAAAGAAGATACCAGGGCAGATACAATGTCCATGCTGCAGTTGTGTGGACTGTCAGGAGTTCTGCTGGGACTCCTTTACAATCACAATGAACAATGACAGAAAACTTAATCTGTAGTAGTGGAGAATTAATCTCTATGAGGTATTTTAGAGGGTGTTTAGCAACTCAAAATTAATAATACAGTACACATGCACTAAATTTTAGGATAACGTTCAAGACAGATGCCGTGGTTCCAAATTAAAGCTACAGAGCACAGTTTCTCATACTTTTCATGTGCACATGGTAGAGAGCAATTATTTTCAGCTCCATTCAATTTGATGCTTTAATTTGCTGAAGGTCCCTCCAAGCACTTTTGTGGACTTCATGTGGCAGGGGAAGCAGAAGCAGTAGGGAAGAACCTCTCAATCCAGCACTGCTGCCAAGGAAGTGTTACGTGTAACAGACTTCCAGGGAAGAAAGAGTTCTGTGTGAACAGTTTGGTTTAAGCAATGTGGTGACACTCAGAAGCTCTGCAGCAAAAGCAGGGACAAAATCTGACTCACCATGATAGGCTCTGCTTGCAAAAGTCTCCCTTCTCTCCTGCATGCCCTAACTCATTTTGGTGAAGCAAACGAGACAGGCATCCACAGCAGCAAACCCACCTTCTCCCTGGAGAAAGGACAGAGAAGTCAGCAAGGAAAAGGCAGTTCAGAGCAGGTAAATATCAGTTACACAGCAGCTATTCAGCAGACATTGTTCTGTTCCCTGCCCTGACCAAGGGCGTCACTCTGGGGATTTCTGTTCAAGCCTCACAAGGGGTTGCACCATATTATTACAGAATGAACTGCTAAGAAATACAAAAGCAAAGAAAGAAGCTCCAAACAGCTTCAGTGGTGACACAACTGCAGCATCAGTTGTACACGGCAACGATATGGATGGTTTTAGGAACTTATGCAGCGTCCAAGCTTTAGGAAGCACAGATAAAGGTTCATTTAATGAGTGACAATGCATCATCCAACAGTTCTGTGTAGCACAGGCAATAGGCATGCTAGTAGCCTGTTAATAATTTTAGTTGGTTTTTTCGGTTGGCTACAATGAATTGTTGTCAACAAGAAAAGAAATTAGAATTTTTGTTTTCTTCACCACATCCTTATGCTCAGCATTCCAAAACAACTACCTGGCAGATGCTGATTTGAGGGGTGGAGGGGGTGTTTATAGGTACTTACAGGAATGAGGTAGGTAGGCCCCTTTTTCTGTTTCTAATATGTTTGCCTATTTAGGAAGGCAGGAGGTAACTGTCCAGCTGATTTACTTCTGATCTTGAGTCTCTGCAGTATCATGTGCCTGTGAGGATGGAGAGAAGAGCAGAATAAAGTTTTGCTATTTTATTCCAAAAGTGACACTCATTTACTCTTCTGCATCCATTTCTCATACCCACTGCACACTCTGACCCTGAAATACTTTATTGTAGCACTATCATGGAAAAAATAATTCTGTGCTATCTACATCAGATGGCAGCTTCTTAGGAATCCAGCTGCCTTCCCATTTGGCTTAGATAAACAGAAACACCTCAAAATCCAGTTCAGAGGGCTGGTTCTCTAACAGTTTAACAAGGTCTGTCAGTGGCAGAACTGAGTAAAATATTCCAGTAGATCCAATATATTTAATCCCTTTCTACTTACGAAAAATACACCTGCAGGTTGAAAACCACTCATTTTGTTAGAAAAAGTAATATGATTTAAAACCCCAAAACCAACAAACACTGCAGACTGATCTAAGAGAATCCTCAGTATTAATTAAATTAACCATGAAGCATAGACCCAAATGGTTTAATGAGTTTGATCTCAAGTGCTTTGCATCCTGACTGGATATGTGAGCACATTGCAGTTTATATAGATTTAATTTGCTTTACCTGCTAAGAGAGCAAAAACCTTAACCTTTTCCACTCTTGTAGCTGCATTTTTTCCAAGTATATGCTGTTCAATGAATTTATTTCAACATAACACACCTTTGTTGGACATTTTTAAAGCCCTTAGACACTACCTGCTCCACAGGCTGAATAGAGCTCACCTGGTGAACTCATGTCAGCCACCTAGTTTATTGAGTTCACTATTCTGTGGAACTGCACTGAGAAGGGAAAACAGCCATGGAAACCTAAATAGTCTCCATATTTGTACACAGAGTATTTCCAAGTGGTGGTGGTGGCCACAAAACCAATACATTGAAGATTTAGAAAATGAAGATGCAACTCCATGCTGTTGGGAACTTACATGCACATTTTAACAAATTTCTACAGAATTTCAAGTGCAAAATTTTAATGAAATTTTTGACTAAAGAGAACTTTAATTCTCAGTGTTACAGGAATTAATCCAAAAAGAAAAATTTAGACATTTTGAAGAGATTGTCCACATACTTTTTTCACTCTTGCCAAAGTCTTTATTTCAGATCTCTAGACTGAAACATTACCCAAACTTCACCTCAGTTTCACTGTAGTGTTTTGATTGTTAGATGCAGATTGTACAAGCGTACATAATTATTCCAAAATTTTCCTAAGTGAAAAATGGCGCTCAAGATCTGTGAGTTCATCTGATTCCTGTGCAACAGCAGCATTTCCTTCTCACACACCTTACAGCCACACCCACAAATCACTGAGAGCAAGTGGTGCATCAGTAACGCTGCAGTGCTGTGGTGGTGCCCTCTCACCCTGCCCAACTGCTGCACACTCACAACTCTCAGTTACACACAGCACACATGGAAGGACTACTAAGAGCATCACTGTCCATCAAAATGCTCCTTGATCTCTCTGAAGGCCCAATAAAAACAATTCCAGAATAAAAAAAATTCCAGAAGTTAAAAGATAGCAGGAAAACCTGAAGGAAAAAATTAGTACATAAAGGTTTGCAGAGAAAAGTGTCCTGTGGTTTCTCTGCCTCCTGTTAACACCATCCCTGGATGTTTGCATGCATCCACTGGGTAATAAAACAGAGGTTAGGAAAATGAGAAAAAGAATATTGGTGTCATCCTAATTGGGTTTAATTCACATGACAGCCCAAACAATGGGCATGGAGATACAAAACATGTCTTTCAATGAAGAGGCTAGATGAAAAGCCACAGCTACTTCCAAATGTGAACTACAGATTTAAATGAAATTGTAATTGCCAATGCAAGCAATGAATTTGACCTCAGTATGAATACTGAATTCTACATTCAGCTATAATGATTCATCCATAATAAAAGAGAAACAAATGTCACTGGAGTCAAACAAACAATCACAAGAAAATTTTTCTGGAAAGAACATGAAACATTTACAGTAAGTTCCTCTTAATACTTTCAAAATTCAACCTGAGTCTTGTTTATGGCAGAACCAAAATGTGGCAATCTCTGATGACTCATGAAGGTTTTGGTGAGAGAAGCAGTATCACCAAGTTATTGAGAAGCTTTCTGTACAGTCCCTTTTGCTCCCAGAGCACATGGCACTTTGAGGCAGCTATCTGGTTATGTGTCACCATCTCTAGTAACAGCATGAAGTCACAGAAAACACAGCAAATGTTTGACTGGTCAAAAGCTAGAGACACCTTTTTACAAGGGAAAAACTCTCTTTTTAATCAAGACCTTGCACACTACACATAGTCCTTGATCGCAAAAAGCAAAGGCACTTTTCCAGGCCATGCTAGAAAAATATTACATGTCAGCTCTTAAGTTTATCAATTATCTACATTCATCTTTTGAAATAGAATAGGTACAATCTGAATTGAACCAACAATGGGTACTACCCTCAATCTCCACCTATCTGCCTTATGGCAATTTCCCAGCAAAAGTTGTCTGCACATCAAAGATGATGCTAAAACCCAGAAGGCCTGAAGAGGTGGAATCCTCTTCCTTCTCTGCACCACTGGTTTGGGTGACAACTGCTCTGGTCATTGTCTGAGTGGTCTGTAAACATGACTGAGAAATAAATACAAGATCATAAAGCTTGTTTTTGCCTCCCCAATACTGTGAAAAGCTACACTTTATCAAACATACTCATCTTTTAAAAACACTGTTAAATAAGTAGCTCTTTTCCCCCTAGCCACAGAAAGCTCAGAATTCTCAATTAAATGAGAATATATGTCCTTCATTCATTCATTTATTCCTAGATGGCAGAAGATGACTGACTTTTGGCATGTATATTCCTAATTTCTGATGATTTCTAGTTAACTTGTCTGCCCTAAACTTCTGAGAAAAAGCTGTTTCTGAATCTTATACACATGCGACCCTCCCAACAGTCACTGAAAGCCATCAGCAAAGCAATTTACAGGCATAGAGACACTTCAGTGGTGGGTTGCAGTAGGAAAACTTATTGCTAGAGAGCTGCACAAACTTTAGCAATTCAGTGGAGTGCACTGCTGTTAACAGAGCTACCTCTTCTGAAAGAATACAAAAGCAAACAATTGAAGTTACTCTCTTACACTCCACATCAACCACAGTTTGCTGACTTCACAGGAAAACACAGCCATTGCTTCACCCTTCAAGACATTTTTACAACACTTCAACTTCATAGGGACAGCTTCACCTTTACAAATAATAAATGCAATTTCACTTTTTAAAGGATCATATTTTATTAACTGCAAAGCACACATCTGGATGCAAAATCTGACAAGATCCCAACCCAAAACTAGACCACACAGTACATATAGATTCCTAAAGACTTACAGCATGAAGTGCAATCTCCTATTGATTTTAGCTTCATCTCATGAGACCCATTTTCCTTTAAATCCTATTACACCTAGTAAAGCCATTTCCCAGTTGCCATTCTCCTGATAATACCAAAAAAAAAAAAAGACTGACTTAGAGGTTAATGAGAACTTCCTATAAAAACTGGGAACCTGCTACTGCTTTATATAATCACAGAACCATTGTTTCTCCTCAATCAGCTTCTTGGAACTGAGGACTGAGGGAGAAGAAGGGGAGACAATGTCTTGGCTCCCCACCATGGTACAGCTGAGCCATGGGAAGGGCAGGGGGCTGCCCTCAAAGACCCACCCAGGTGGTCCCTCTGTGCCCATCTAGGACTCTTCTGGCAGCTCCTCAGGGGCGAGACATGGGCAGGAGGAAGAATGGTGCATCAAAGACACCAAAACATGCACAAATCTGTGCCTTCCTCAGTGATTGCTTCTACACTGTGAAATGCCAGCAGAGCCTGACTGACCTCTGTGCAAGAGAAGGCAATTTAGGAAAAAGAAAAATGACTAAGGGAAATTCTCCCTATGATTTAATGGGGAGGGGGGAGTGGGGGTGTGAGAGAATATATTTTGAACCACAGGCAATAACTCTTCTATCACTCAAAATAGGTACCTATAGCCCAGATGTCAATGAAGGTTTTCCAAAAAAACAATTACTCAAAATCTCTTTTTAGAGAAAAACCAGAAAGAATTAAACCATCTTTCTTGTTTTCCAGAGATGCTCTAAGTGGAAAACATGATGATTCTATGATGAGCTGTCACTTGGCTACAACCCACTCAGATCTATTACTGCTTGCTCCAGCTACTTTAACATTCAGTCATGCCAGTTACCTTTTATACTCATGGCACCAAGGAATTATCAAATGCCCCTTACAACGCAGGGCAGTCCTTGCCCTCAGAATCCAAGCTGATTTGATCTCTTTGTGCTTTACTGGAATTTAGGACTGCATTGTGAAAGAGAGTAGGAACCCTTCTCACTATAATTTGAATTCCTGCACCACACACATTTTTCTCTGCCCTTCCTTTTGCTCTCTAGAAGACTGAGGTTACAAAGTACAGTGCACCATTTGCATATCAAAAGCAGTAGCACTTTACATAAAAACGAAAAGCAGGCACTTTTCTGGTTTCAGTGACTAAGAGCTCAATATTTCCTTCCTCTGAACCTGTAACTTCAAATTCAGGTGTAATTCAGTTCATCAAGACTGGTTCAGATAAATATTTTTAAAATTAAGAAGATTCCCCACTACCAATGTTACCTGGTACTTTTTTGCCAGAGACATTTTCTTTCAAGACCTGCTTCTTCTGGAGCAGTTAAAGACTTCACTGTCTTACCTGAAAGAACAAATGAGAAACACACAAACAAGTTCAAAGAGCATAAAGAAACAATTTCTTATTTATCTCAAGTTATATATAACTTGTTTGAATGCTGCATGGTGCTACCTCACTTACTGGAGGGTTTCAATATCTTATTGCAGCTGGCCTTCCTGGGCTCAGGTGTGTCAGATTTTGTTATTAACAGAAGCAGGATGACTCTCTGCTCCACCTTATACCCTCTAACAGAGGAACACATACACAAAATACTATTCCAGGTAGTCTTATGTGAGGCAGCAACCTTGCCCTGAGTTTCTAGATGGTGGTGCCTCTTCTGAAGCCAAATGTCCCACCCTGGTGTTAGCAGACAGGAGCTGCCAGCGCACAGCGAGCACACCATGAACTCTGACTTGAGACCTTCATCAAGCTCCAAGCCACCCAGCCTTGCCACTTCATTAATTTTCTCAGCAGGAGGCAGAATCGATTCAAGCACAAGCCATACTACCTGCTGAAGTTAACATGTCTCCAATTGTATCACCCCTAATCTTTAAACCTTGATCAGATCAACTGCTATCGACCCAAAACCACTACCCACCTCCAGAAAGCAGTGGGCAAATGAATACTGTAATACAAAGATGCTCACAGCTCTGTTTCTGAAAAAGACCCTTCCTGCACCTTAATAGGGATGTGCAGCCTAGAGCCTGGTGTGCCACAGACAGGTGAGACTAAAGGTACAAGCTCTGGTATCCTCATAAGGGACAATAATTGCCTGTCTCTGTGTTGCTCCCCTGCCCTTTTTACTGATAGTTACATACAACATGCCAGTGAATTCAAAAAGGCTCCAAAATAAGTAAGAAAAAGATGCAAGCATGTTCCCTCTCCCCCATCATGGGACTGTCAGATGTGACATCAATTTTAATGACTTTCTTGCCTAGAAATGTACCTGGCCACCCACGCACGTAGACAGAGCAATGGGGTGGGAACGGAGAATGAATGACTCAGAAATCCCAGCTGTTTACCACGGTGTCTCACTACTCCCAACACCAGCAGCAGTGGGTGGTGTTTGAGCTGTCCTCGACCCTGCCAAATCCCTCTTCCACTACTTCCCACCATTAGAAATGCTGATGTGTTTCCAAGTCCCACCATGAATGCATTACCAATTTCATGAGGAAGATCTATCTGCTTCAGTTGGTTTAGAAGAAAAATAAGCAATTCTCATGCTCAGGAGAATCATGCTATAGTATGAGTGCACTGGATTACACATTCCTTTGACCTGTTTATCATTCATTACTCACCTAAAACACTTGTTAATCCTCAGAGATATCTGATCTGTTTCCCTATATGTATTCAATTAGATCATGTAAAGAAACTACACTGGATCAGAAATAAGATCAGTATCTAAAATCAGTCTCAGAAAATGTCCTTCCATTTTCCACACAGCACAGTGGCAAGCTCATTAAACACAACACAAGTGTTTATGAGTACTTTTTTTTGTATAGGAATCTAAATCGCCTTTCCTTTAAAAAAAAATGTTTCCAACTTCTCACACGCATTTCTGTACTAATGCTCTGTGACTCACATGAAGCCAGTCCTGTCAGGACCATGTTTGAAGGGAGAAGGATCAGAGTAGTGGATGCATAAAGCCACCATCACCATCATTCCTTAACCCTTACAGGACTGCCACTCACTGAAATGCCATGTCCTTTTATTGCCCTTCCAGCAATTAAAGGGAGAACCTCTCGGAAGTGCAAGTTTGCCTTGGCTGCTGAAGTTACACATCTTACAGTGAATAGTTCTCTTAAATGGTTGCCAAAGCAGAGACTGAATTTGCTAATTATTTGGAGAAAACGACATCCATCTTTCTACAAGGACTCGCTTTTGTGGGTTCTAGATCTGAGCTGATTCTTCCAAGACCCTGAAAAGCTGACATGCTGCACATCAGGTGTTCAGGAACCCAGGTTCCCCAGTCTGACTGCACCTGTCTGGTTGGAGACAAGTGTGAGAAAAGCAGCTGTGTTTCAGTACATTAGTCCTGTTCTCTGGCAGTCTACACCAAACACTAATGAAAGAAAAGGATTTTCCTGCATAAACTGATAAGAGATAAAAGGCACACAGAACATAAATAAGTACAGACACCTGGCAACACCAATGTGATCTAAGGTAAGTTGGAAAACTGCTGGCAGGTTCACAAGAATTATATTCAAGCCAAGGCTGAGTGGATGCATGTGTTAGGAGTGAGCATTTCTCACAGCTCTATTTCTCAAGAAGCATGGAAAAGAAACTAAAATTCTCAATTCCAGCAACATATACAAACCTCTTTAAAAAAATCCTAATTCAGCTGTCAAAAATGTCTTTTATGTCCAGCATCATCTTCAGTGCAATCCTGCCTTTCTGCTTGCCTGATGTATTCAGAGGTTGTTGCTGGAGTCACTTCCTCTTGTCTGTCCTATTTAACTAATGTAATTCAAGAGAATAAAATAAACTATTTCTGCAATAGCAGGAAGGCACATAGTGAACTGTGGAATACCAAATCTACCAATTCACTTTATTCAGTGGATACAAATTTTACCCATAATACTTCTCTGTAACTGACTGACACTAAAACAGAACAAATAATTCAGTAATCACACCTGCACCCAGAACAGTCTGTCTTGTTCAGAACTGAGGTCATCCAGAGAGGGGAATTTGCAGTGCAGCTGCCGTTCTTTACATAAACACAGAGCTTCCATGGAAATTTGAATGCTTGCTTCTCACCCGTCTTCTTTTTTTTTTTTTTCTTTCTTTTTCTTTTTTTTAATATAATTTTCCTATATCCTTTGGAAAACTGTAAATTTTGTGGGCAGATGTGGGTTTTTTCCTAATATGAGAGTGAAATACATCAAAAAATTATTTTCTCTTGTAAACAACAGAACTGATTATTTTAGTATGATATTAACAGAAAGTCCTCAACTATTTTTATAGCATAAGAAACGAAATTTTAAACTGCCTAACTACTTTTTCAAAAGCAGGCAAACAGAGTTTTAAAGGAAAAATGCCCAACATTTTAGATGAATTGTTCCAAGCTGATGTTTTATGCTTACATGGTTCTAGTTTCATTGGCAAAATGACCTAGGATGCACTCACTTCTTCACAATGTGAATAAAAATTTACTCCAAAAATTACCCTCCTCCACATTTTTTATTATGCTAAATAGAATAGTTACTATTATTTCTCATGTGTTAAATCAATATTATTTTCACAACATCCTTAATGGTTCCCTTTTATTAAGGGCATTCCCCAGTACACATCTTCTCAGTCCCTGTGAAAACCACATTTTAAACATTTCTCAAACCACACTGGTAAAGTATGAAATTCAGAAGTGATGTACAGGATAACCAGTTTTACACTGATAGCTGCCATTTAACAGAGACAGTAAAGAGTTCTGCAACACAACTACATGTTTACTAAATGCCAAGGTAAGTTCATTACAATATCTATGTGTTTGTGTATCATTAACCTACATCAAAACACATTTAAGTTCTCATTTTGCAAATATCTCAGTAAGGGTGAAGAGCCTTATTTACCCACGTTCCTGAAACAAGTTGCAAAGGCAGCTGTTTTAATTTTGGCCAATCTAGGTGTTCTGATTGAGCCCAAGTCCCCCACTGCAGCAAGATGGGAACCCTGCTTCAATAAGCGTTCTTAGCAGGACCCATTCAAATTCTCATATATATTGGAAGAATAAGCAGGAAGTTCAACTACAAAAAAAAAAAAACTATATTTGCATATTTCAATGCATTAAAAGAATGCAGGACTTCCATTCTTCTCTATTCAAGTTCCTGTGTATGTGTAAAGGAAGATGAAGAAGCAAAATTTTCCATTTAAGCTACGGATTGTGTTAGGAACAGCATCAAAGGATGAAAATGTGTCTCTGCCAATCCAGCTGAATGTCATCTAGTCGGTTATAAAAGGTACTTACTGAAATGTGTGACACAATCACCATTCCTTCAATGACAAAGAATCCTCTCTGAAGCTAAAAAAATTACAACATGGTTGTTTTGCACTTTTACTAAGTGTTCTTGCATTACATCAGCATTTGCATCAAAGCTGGTAGTGCAAAGAGCAAAGCAAAGCCCATTTTATGAAATGATGTAATCAAGCCTAGCATCTCTCTGGTGTTTTTTTGTTCCTATGGTCACAATGACATCAGCCTACTCTGCCTGTTGAGTAGTGGAGAGCAATGACAGTTTTTCACCTCTGCTCGAACATTTCTCTATTCATTTTCTCCTGCTTGCACATCCTGACACATTAGGAGCCACTTGCATTTCAATGGGACACAAAACAACACTTGCCTCGAATCTCTCTCCTCTCTCTTTTCCTCAAGGTTTCCAGCCATCGAGGACAACATCAAAACTTGGCTTGATAGAGTGGAAAGAGGGTAAAGAGAAATGTCAGGCACATCTAAGCATATCTAAACACTGTAAAGGGGCCGTGAATTTACAGCGTGGATCCCCCACTGCTCCAGGAACAGCCACGTGTTAGGAGCAGCAGACACTGCCACTCACAGAGCTGGCCTGCACAGGTGCTGGAGCTCTCTGTCTGCCCCACGGCACGGGAGATGTTCAATTGGCACCCACAGACACCCATGCTGCAGTTCAGTAACAACCTGGTGCTCCCAGCACCCTCCTTTGCACTGCCCCATGCGCTTCAAAGGGCTCCTCAAACCCATGCAGGTAACTCTGCTCTTCTGAATCAGTTTCTACACCTGTAAAATGACACTAATTATATCATCTTAAAAAGAACGTAACATCAGCTGAAGAGAAGTCCATTTACTTGCCATTGACATTACATTGCCACTCCAGCCCTGGAATTCCCCATCTAATTAATTCTCCCATCTGAGACAAAATATCTAGGCCAGAATACATTAAAGGAAATACATTGACACATGGGAAGTACCGTAAAGCTTGGTGACAAATGTGATCTGTTACTAAAGCATACCAGCAAACACACAGTACATTTTGTAAATTTTCCTACAAAGAATTTCCTTGGATCTGCTCTGCTGTATAGCACACAAACATCTATTGGCACAGCAGTTGGTATCAAAACTCATCTAAAAAGATGAAAAAATATCCACCAGCAAACCAACCAACCTATCAACCAAACAATCCCCCAATCTCCACTTCTTTCATGTTTTAAACTACTAGGAGAAACTAATAAAGAGAAAACAATTAATTTTTTTACTTTTTCATTGAGTAAGGTCTTTTGCAAGATTTAAGGGAATCAACATTATGGAGCACCTAATGCAAACTGCAAGAGATTAACCTTGCCATAGACTGAAAAAACTAAATGTCATGTTAAAGAGTTGTGTACACAAGGTTATCACAGATTTTTATG
Organism: Catharus ustulatus; assembly: GCF_009819885.2. Taxonomy (NCBI): domain Eukaryota; kingdom Metazoa; phylum Chordata; class Aves; order Passeriformes; family Turdidae; genus Catharus; species Catharus ustulatus. Next base: position 5,514,767 of record NC_046232.1, on the reverse strand, counting down.
TTGTCCCCTTCATCTGTTCTTCAGCTGAAGTCACAGAAGTTATTTCCACATTTTCCATTACAAAATGTTAACAATAAGAAAAATAAGATTTTCTATAGATGAACTGCCTACTTCAATCCCTAGAACTGATTTTTGCCAACTGTCCTAGCCATTAATAAAAAAGAGAACAATCCACCCACATCTGCTATAATTTTTGAGCAGTTTACCAAGCAAAGAAATGAGCAAATATTTTAATAAGTAGAAGTCAAATGCATTAGAATAAAGGCATTATAAATACAAAAAATACAAGTGAGTTTTTATGGACAGAAAGAAAATGTTGTGCATACATTAAAATGTAGACAGATATCGCATATTTATTGAAGCTATAGGCAATATATAGGTAGATTACATCTATACTGCATCTATGTTGTCTATATGCCTGTGTATTATGGATATATTGATGCAGATAGAAATAAACATACTTTTATCTCTAGATAATATAGATCTCTTCACTAACATCACTACCACGACTTTTTTTTCCATTTGGGAGAAGCTGTCAATTTAAAACAGAGAACCAGATACACATTTATCCCTAACCCTATGGTAAGCCATGCAGTTAGAGCCTAAAGGATTTATTTAATATTTTTCTTACTAGCAGCTGACAGACATCTGACAACACAGAAATGTAAAATTTCATTTAATTTCTCCACAGGCTGATTTCAAAAAGCCCCAGATATTTTAGTAGAAGAAAGACATTTTACATTTTCATGGTGGGGGATGGGAAATTTGTTTATAACAAAATGGCCCTTGCTTTGATAATTTCTATTGGAAAATAAGAGCTATTAATTTTAAAAAAATCCTAAGTAGTACACCATTCTTGGTTCAGTAGCTTCCTTGTCTCTTTTCTCTTTTTATTTTTATATTATTGTGTGTGTCAATGCACCATGTGTGGCAGAAATGAAATTTCCTAGATGACATTCCATATTATCACCCTAAACTTATCCTCTATCTAAATCTTCCCCCTCTAGCAGAAAGAAGGTAAATTACAACAGAAGACAAGTAGCCCTTTCTAGTGTCACATCCCATGAATGAACCAGTATACAACAAAACGCAATGAGAAAAAATTACAACAATCCCTAAGGTAAGGTAAGGTTCCATTTCACTTCCCAAGCCTTCCAGAAGGATTGATTTTGTCCCTTTATTTAACCTGTAATATCTTGAGAAACTCTTCAGAGTGTTTTTCCCAGACAGGCCACACACAGTGTGACAGAGGTGGAAATGACAAAAGGCAGAGTCTGTACCAGCCACAGCTTCCCCCACTCCCCCACCAGGTCAGGTGAACCTGTCACTTGTCCCCTTGGCACTGTGAGAAAGGCAACGCTGCCAGCTCTCTTGAACTCGATCCCACTCAGGTTTGTTCCTGTTGCACATCCAAAATGTGTGTAATTACTATCAGTGGAAGCAGCCATTTACAGCAGCACTTTTGAAGCACCTGAGACTATAAACATGATGTCTGTCAAATAACCAAAGACAACATTTCAAAATACACTCATTTGCTACAGTGTTAGACAAAATAAAGAGCTCTAAACTGCTGCACAAAGACTGAAGTAGAGCACAAAATCCTTGGTAGAACTATAGGTCAAAGTGATTCAAACACAATGACAAGATGTAAGTAACATGTAATTTAAGGAAACTCAACTTTTCAACATAACAGCTTGGCCAATAGCAGAAATCTTTCAGAAACTAAACAGAGTATGATGGTTACTATTACCTTTAAAGGTATTTAAGCTCTTTTTGCACTTGTTTGTTAGATTGTATTTTGTCTGAAATGCATATTGTGTGCAAGACAGCTGGAGAATGATGAGTTATGGGCTGTTTAGAAAGAACAGAAAGTGCAACATAAAACCACTATTGCCTCATACTATAGATATTACCATTGTCTATAGGGGGAAAAAAAAGTATTTTTATCCTGACTACAAGTGACTGAACACTGCCCAAGGACAAAACATTTCCAAGGTTGACCTGGCAAAGTTTCATCAACACTACCTTTCATTGAAAGAAAAAGAATCCTTTTTTTAGTTAACAGACTAAAACTTTATGTTGTCAGCTAACTGATGAAGAACCATATATACAGCAACTTAAATATAATTTGTAAAACTCAGCAAAATATGCCATTCTTCCAGAAAAAATCGAGATGTTCCAAAGTAATACTGGCAGAGCATCTTTACATGTGAACAAAACAGAAATGCATCCAGTGTGCACACAAGCCAACATTCAATAGAAAGATTGTCATCCTGCAGAAGTAAAAACCTGTTCAAGTCATGAACAGAACTGTGCCTGCCTAAGCCTCCAGCTGAGCAACAGTGTCACTGACTGGAGGGACACTGGGCAGCACAGGAGGAAACCCACCCCAATTTCAGCAGTCAGAAAACACAATGGGGGTTACAGCTGGAAGGGAATTGAGTAATAGGCTGGAGACAAAACACTGCAACTGACCATAAACAGAGTTTCCAGTACTACAGTTACGGCATTATTATAGTCAATTGAAAAAAGAGAGGGCATTGCTGTTGTAAAAAAACTTCCACGTAACAAAACTGCAGCAGTGCCTGGCAAAATGAGCCCTGATCTTCAACAAGGTACATCTGTGATGTCAGTTAATTGGAATATTTCCTGCTGAGACACAAACTGAAACAGAAAAACCCACCGTAACTGGAGAGTGGGATGCCTAAAACAGAAGATGAGAATACAAGATCTCTTTGTTGTCTTTCAATCTCTTTTCAAACACTCATCTACCAAAGATGTCAAACAGATAATATGCCAAGGCAGCAACACAGTGGAAAGGGATAGCACATCCTAACCTCCTGCTCTGTAACTCTGCCTTCCACGCGGGGCATCGTAAGGATTAAATTACAGTTTAAACTTTAAATGGAACAGAAAAGCTTTTAATACACCATGTAAAACAATAAACTAATTAACACTCAGGCAGATGTGAGGACACGCTGCAGATCATCATTGCAATAACATTTACAAAAGTCATAAATAGCTTCAGCAAAGAGCCAGCTGAGATACTGAATAGGATAGCCAGATTTTCCTGATGTCTGGTGCTGCTCAGGGCACACCAAGCATTTCAGAACGAAAAACCTAGAACAAGGATTCTAAATTGTCCTCATGATTTGCACGGGGCTTCTCAAGCATCTGTGGAGGTTTTTCCACATAAAAGAGGTTTCTAGATTAACACGCACATTTTTTCATCTCTAAATCATAGCTCTGCAATTACTCATGTAACAGGGTGAAGACTGGCTTGGTCCATCTGCTGCCTGCTGCAGTGTGGTCCCTTCCCCACCCCCATTATCTCTCCAGAAGCTGATGCACTGGAAATTGAATATGGGAAGAAAGCTTTAATTACATCTTACATTGCCATTTATGATTTTCCTGTCAGAAATCAAACTGAGTATTTAGGTCAGACAGGACGCCAAGTTCCCAGTCTCAGGCAGGCTGGATTTCTCTGCTCTGTGCAAATCTCTCCTCCTGCACATGGTACATCTGAGCTGAACACACGCTATCCACACATCTAGGGTTTCTCTGCATCTCTAGAGGAACTGTGACTCCAACTGCATGTCCCATGGCTTGATTAGAGTCACTACAAGAATTCCCAGGCAATCCTCCAAAGACTTTACAAAGCACCCAGACAAGAACCAGCCTCATGTGGGTTCCAGACACAGAAACCCACAGAAGCCCAGAGAACAAATCACTGGAGCAGGACAGAATGCCCTTCTTTGGCACAGGCTGAACTTCCAAAGAATTAGTCATTCTGACAAGGCTCCAGAAGGGAAAAATTATCATTCCAATGATATCAAAATCTTCATAACACAGATAGAAAAATTCACTGTACTCCAATGCTAATTTATTTGTTTTAATTTCCCTGTAATATAGAAGCTTTTGTGTGTGCTTACCAAGAGAAGAAAATAAAACCACTTTTTCTCTATAGCTTCATCCTCAAAAATAAATAATGCAAGACTGTCAATATTCCCCAGATCCTCTGGAAATTCTCACTCTAGCTAAATGTTATTTTATTGCTAAAGCAGATATTGACCCATATTCCAAGACAGAGTGAGTCCCTATTCAGATTATCCCCATCTCCCTTATAAAAACATTTCCCAACCACAGGAAAGCATTTCTTGCAGAAGGGAAAAAACCCTACCATCTTTCATAAGGGATTTTTTTGTCTGTAAGTTGTCAGCTTAAGGGTGTACATCTGTGTACCACAGACTTTTATGAATACTGTCAACACCACAATAAAAACAAAATTCTGCTTCTATAACTACATGTTCTATCTGGGAACATCAAAAAGAAATCATAATTTCAATTCTATGATTTGTTTATAGGGACAAAGCAAACTTTATAAATAATATTAGCCAAAGACACCAAACCACTGAGGGACTCCCTGTGTTGTGAACTGAACACAGGGGTGTTATCTAAGGAATAAATATTGAAGAGATGTCTGGGGAGAAACAACTTAACTGCAATCAGTTCTTCCCTAAACTATATTTAATGTCTCCAGAGGACCAGGAAAAAAACCCCGACTTTTAAATTATAACTTGAAACAAGATTTTTGCCGTATTTGGGTAAATTCTTTCACCAGAGCAGCTGTCTAAGCAGGGTTTTTGCACCCACCCCCACCACATGCACCCTCATGGTTTTAGCTACATTTCCTGTCCCAGTTTGCTTTCCTAACAAAGGTTTGCAAATTATTTCCAAACAAAATAGCAAAAATCTGTCTGGGAGCTCAGGTAAGACACTTGTCCCTAAATGAATGAAGACAGCAAAGAGTGGTAACATGGAAATTTGTACTTGGAGAGGGCCAGGATTTACTCCATTGGTAATCCTGTCCCCCATGGACTATTCCAAATGCACAGACAATTTGAGCCAAATGGAACAGCTTGCAGACTCAAAATCTACCTGAGCAATGCTTCTCTTGACCTTGCAGGCTCTTGTCAGACCCAGCTGAGGGCTGTAAGCACTCCCATCCAAAAATGCTGCAGTGCTGCCTGACTTGGAGAGGTCATGTAGAGCAGGTTACTGAAAATTGCAGATATATGTGCAATTCAGCTGAGTGTATGCACTGAAGCTTTCCTGTGCAAGAGTCCTGCTGGAGCGAGGTTTTCAGCAATGATCACTGCTGAACCTTTGAACTAGTGTAGAAAACCAGATACTCAGCATAATATAGATTCTCTCTCTATATATATATAAAGCAACAGATTCTTTAAATTTTTATAAAATTTTCTCAAAATTTCAGTCCAGATTGCTTAACATCAGTTTAAAACAATGTTTAGTTATTGCAACATAGTTTAGAACTAGTACAATATCATATGAAGAAAAGGTCAAAAGATTTTTTAGGAACTCTTTAAGAAGTCAAAGAGCACTTGATGCCGTTCTATGGATCAGAAAACCACCAATATCTGCTAGATACTGCTCACAGTTAACTGGAATTTTCCCCTATTATTCTATCCATGCAGTGTGCCAGTGGACAGATGGCAGCAAGGTACAAAATACATAATGGACACAGATCAGCTGCATGATAGGGAACTTGTGTATTTTTGCAGTGTATCCAGATTTATGTCAAGAATGGACTCTTAGAAAAACCGAGTATATTTACAAGCATGCATAAATAAAGGAAGCATGTATTAGCATGTTCCCGTATACTTTCATAAATTACTTTTTTTTCTTACACAGAAGGGGAAGGAATTTTTCTTCTTTCTTAGGTTTTCTTCAATTGCAGCCATAATTTTCCACATTGAAAAAAGAAGGTGAAACATGCAAGTGGAGAAATACTCATACAATGCTGTGAAAAAATGAAGAAAAGAAAAGGAGTCAACAACTACAGAGCTGCACACACCAGAAGGCTCCACATTGTCCTGCAAGAGGCTTACAGTGGTACAGGCTTTTTTGAAGGGCAGTAACTTGTGATTTACAACATGAACAAACTCATGCCTCTGAAAACAACATCCACAAATTTCCTTCCTCATCCAATTAGGCACACAGAATGATGTGTACACTGAAAAAGCTTTTGTCTTAATGTTTCCATTCAGTGCAATGACCACAAGAAAACTAAGTTTCCAGAAAACAGCAAAACTGCTCTTTCAGTTGTCAAGATCTGTAATACAAAAAATCATAAGCAGGGAACTGCAGTCACTCTGAAAACTTGGTCAAATTGCTTTTTTTACCTGAACTAACAATGAATTGTTATTTTGAAATTTCACCAAAGATAAACAAGAACAATTAAAGTTACCGTTGGACTCAATACCAAAAGTAAACTGAAATATTTATTGTGCAGATGTCCAACACCCTGGACACCTAAAAAGATGCAACAGAAAGATGCTTACTGGGGTTTTTTCCTCTCACTTCACTGCATTTTTTTCAAAACTGAGTAGATTCTGTCATTTACTAGAGATATAAAGATGTAACTTTTTAAGGAAAATTATTAGTAAAAGATTAATCAGAGTTTTGTAATGAACAAAGGGGGAAAAAATTAGTTTTAAAAATGTCTTGTTTAGAGTTTTGACCAATTAAGTTTGTTGCAAATCTAAAAAATTGACATTTTATCCTCATAAATTTGAGAATGAAATTGAAGTCAAAGTAGCAATTTAGAGGACAGCAGTGTCATTCAGGGTCTCTGACTGCCTAGCTCTTGCATAAGATGAGCCAAAGAAATGAATCCTGTCATTTTTGTATGAAACCCAGTACGTCAGACACAAGAGCTGTCCCCCAGCATTCAGTTTTGGGGCCAGTCCAGTTGCAAATGACACCAAGTTGGGTGGCAGGGTCACAGGAAGGATGCTGTGGTGCTGGAGCCTCTTCTTTCAAGCAACAATCAACAGGACAAGGGGAAATGGCTTCAAGTTGTGCCAGTGGAGGTGCAGGTCGGATATGAGGAAGAATTTCTACACTGAAAGAGTGGTTAAGCATTGGAAGGGACTCCCCAACAAGTGGTGGAGTCACCATCCCTGCATGAGTTCAGAAAATGAGTAGATGTGGCACTTCAGGAAACACTTGGTGAACGTGGTGGTGTTTGGACACAGGTTGGACTTGAGTAACTTTTCCAACATTAATACTTCTATGATTCTATTCATTTAAGCTACAACATGGATTTTAAGAAGACAACTAGCGCTGGTTAAAAGATTTCAGCTGATGGAAATCCCCCAGATTCCAGACAGTTAATTGAACTTGCCACTGAAAATTTCATCATCTGCTTCCATTCTGCTTTATCTAGCTCCATTTTCTAAGTCATGGAGCTCATTACACCATGTCTATGCTTTCAAAGATATTCCTACTATCATAAGTCTTTTTCTCTGTTCTGGCAATTTTAGGCAACAATTAAATCTCCTCTCACCCTTTTCTCCCCCATGAAGTAAACAGTTAATTTTTATTTTTGCAAGGCTTGTCTTGCAAGAAGAGAATGTAGAAATTTCAGCTCTCACCTCACATATGGGCAGATCAGTGTTCCTACAGTATTGGAAACCCAGTTTCAAAAAAATAAATGAGATGAGATTTAGGCTTTGGAAATACACTTTCACAAAGTGTCTTACAAAGCTCAATCAAATCCCATGTTGGTGCTGCAAGCAGCCAGCAGGATTCTCCGTGACAGTACAGGAGGTTTGAGCAGTCAGGACTGGGACCCTGGCAGTCACACCTGACAGTCACTGCCACTCCTTTCCATTCCCAAGTGTTCAGTGGCAGTTTGCACACTGGCACCTGAGGACACCACTAAATGAAGTTACATGTTCACCCAGCCTGTTTTATCCTGTGGACTGTCAGACAAATTTCCTTTTCATTCATAAAGGGTTTCTGACTAGAAAACATCCCAGTTATAAATACAGAGCTCTCTAAACTGCAGAACGTTGCCCGTCATGTATGCGTGGGTAGGCTGTGAGCCTTCACAGATCTCTGACCTCATAGAAACCTTTACTAAACAAACCTCAACAAGTTTGTGAAGGGCCTTCCTATTTAAACCAGTACCAGGTACAACTTTCAAAGAGTACCTGCAAAACAGAAAACACCCACATCTACTGATATGGTGAATGAAGTCAGTTAATCTTTAAAAACATTTTTCTATTTTGAAAAATTTTCCGGGGTCACTCTTTTCAGATATATCAGAAATGCTCAGGTTATAACCTTGAAATTGAGACCTAATAAGTGACTATGACAAGGCTGCATTGTAATAAGTAAACATAAGACACTGAGCTACAAATCTAGATAAATTTTCTTTTATCACTTCCTAACTTCTTAGTCTTTGGCTTTTCAAGCATAGTCTTCTACTAAAGTAGCTCTTGCAGTACAGATTTTTGTATTGTTTGCTTATTGTACAAATAAATAAACTGCAGACTTTCAGAACAGTTTTTGCTATGCTGTGTGGATAACAGGCAACACAGTTTTCAGTCAAACTGCTGGAAATAAAAGGTGAATTTTCATTATCAAGTATATATATATATATATGAACTATTGATAAAAGCAGGTAACCCAACACTGGGATACAATTAGTGGGTTTTAATTCCAAAAAGGATTATTATGTTCATTGGCATCCAGCAAGCAGTGAAATGGATCCTAGAATGGTTTTCTCTCTCTGAAGTCAAAATGGCAACAAAAACCCCTGCTGTGTTCTATGTGCTGGCAGAGCTGTACCTCAGCAGACACACATCTTCCCATCACACAAAATCAGCCTGCATATTTTGTCTACCATCTCCTGCAAAGAGGAAGAGGAACACTAATTTCTTTTGAAAAATCTATTTATTTCCTGGCCACTCCTCTGGAGAATTGTAGGACTCATTGGATGAGACACATCAATGTCAGAGGCAAAGCTCTCTGCAATACTGATTTTACAAAGAAAGGCTTTGGCACCCAGAGGATGTGAGTGAGACCCCAGGCCCTGCAAGTAACTTGGCCTTCAAATATTAACAAATGAAAGGAACAGAAGGAGGATTTTGCTCACTGAAGATGCTGATACTGTATATACACCTAATAGGGAGTCCCTATCACAGCCAGTCCAGCTATTCTTTAAAGCATCCATCTCTGTGGGGAAAACAAACAAACAAACAAACAAAATAACAAAACCCAAACAAATAAACAAAAAACAACACCCCAAAAGCCTCCAGCGCTCACAGATACCAACAAAATGAAGGGCACAGCAGTTTATGCCTCTAACCATAGACACTAGAAATTATGAGATTTTTTGCAAATAGACATCCTTCTAGTAAACTTAGGAACAAGAGTTTTCCAGTGTCAAAATAACAAAATATTTAGCGTTCTGTCCTGTATCTGGCAGATTCAATTGTCTCACTGACAGTGGACAAGACTGTCTGGAAAAGCTGTGAAATCAACTGTTCCTAAGCCTGGAGGGAAACTTATAATTTAGTGCAAAATTAATTTAATTATCATAGCTCATAGGAGGGACTATTTAAATTCTTTTCCTTTAAATGGAAACAGGACAATGTGACAAATATTCCACAAGTAGGAATATATTGATGGAATCAAAACCAGCTCTGTTAAAATTGGCACCAAATGAAGTTCCTCTCCCCAGCCTGTAGACACTGGACAGTGGGAAAGGCATTAACAAGGAGTCTTCTGGCTACTCACATAGTTGAGAAGCTCCTTGGCTGAAAACCTTGCAAATACACAGCATTCATTTCTTCACACCCTTACCAAAACCCTTTTTTCCCCCCCTCAACTTCAGGAAGCAAATACGGCAAAAACTGCTTGGATTTCTGATATTCCAAAACTTAAAACAGCATGCTACAGCTATGCTCTTTGCCATGGTCAAATTTTTCCTGCTTTCTCTTTTAGAGTGATATTAGCTGCCAAAATATGTTTCAAGCTTGAAGAGAAGAAAACACCTTCTAAAATTAACAGTAAAATAGACAGAGAAATAAAGTTGCTGCCTTGGTGAACCAGTAACACAGAAAGAATCGGAGAATATATTGCCACAGGTGAAAATACTACTTGAAGATAAGCTGGTAAACCAAGTTACCAATGTACAGTCACAAAAGTTTATTGGCCTTCATTCCATCAACCAAATTATTGAGGAAATCCTTCTGAGACACAGAAAACAAGGGAACAGGAGAGGGGAGATTATGTCAAATTCTGAAAGTTAACAGAGAGATATCATTATTATTTATATGAAATCCTCCATCCAATTCCTAGAGAGAAAAACTAATCAAAAAAACTTCCTGAAACACAACAGCTACTAAATAAAAGCTACTGCAGTAATGTGAGTATTTTATTAGGTGGTAAGTTGCTAAATTCCCATTCCTACTAAATGATCTCATTTTAGAGCCCCCAAAGCTCAGAATTGTTACTTTTGTATTAGTCCATCTTTCACTGATCACAGCACGGCTCAGGTTTTGGAGAGAGACAATCCTAAGTGCTGCAGTGGAAAGCTGTAGATATTTTTGCAGTACCAGCTCCAAAGCCAAGCCTGTGTCAGGAGCAGGAGCACTGTGGGAGCTGCATCTCTCTCTGGTCTCTGGGAGCAGCAGGTTCTGGAGTGCTGCATCCAGTTATTTGCTTCAGTACCTGAAGAAACAGCTTAGCTCATCAATCAAAAGCACATTCGCAGACACCCACAGCAAAACCACCCCCACACACTGTGGGCAAAATGTGTATGTGTACCAAGAAAAAGAAAATAATGATTTCTGACAGATGAGCAAGTTTTTTAGAAAAATAAGTCTGTTACCATTTACTTATTGAATTTGTACAGCATCTTTAACTACCCAGTTACACAGACTGCAGTAGTACACTAGACTGAAAATTCAGTAAATTCTGTCTCATACTCCCAGTCCAAGGTGTTGCATTACAAAATGATTCTTGTTTGAATAATATAATTAATTTTAAAATTAACCGGATGACATATCAAACCAGAATTTATTTTCAAAACCTACAGAAGGTTTTGAAACCTACAGAAAACAGGATAGTAAAGGACTCAGTCATACATTTATAGTTGTTAATTTGAAATATTTGTTTCCCACTGCTACAAACACATTTTACAACTATTTTTGTACAGCATCCTTTCAGAAAGCTACAGTATTAGGGCTTGCATTCTGTAGCTGCTTTAACTTACAGATTTTTCCCTTGGGTATCTCTTGAATTGAATTCTCACTTAGCCTTAACTATCACATTTCATTCTCCAATACATGGAATCTCCTATACCAAAGTTGATTGCCTTTCAGAAAGACATCTCATCAAACTCAACAGCTCTTTCTAAAGGAAAAACACCCCAACACAATTAGAAAACCTTTTGTTCTCAGTATTTGAAATTATTTTGCATTCTATATTCTGGTTTATTGAAAAAGATAAACTATTCAAACTGAGTCTTAATGTATCCACCCAAAACATGGAACATCTATGAAACATAGACCATTAATTTTGTCCTAAATAATTTTCTACATAATCTATTTATTCTGTAATGTAGAACACAACCCAAACTGGATATTGTATCTGCCATCTAATAGCTGTAGACCATAAACAGCATTTCTGAGTAGAAAGAAGTCCATATTCCTCAGATAAAACTGTATCCAATTATCCAAGTCAAGCTACTTTGGACTTTCTAATATGCAGAAAGGTGAAATACTGCTGCCAAAAAAACCCATTCATCAGAACTATGATAAAAAATGGTGTGAAAAGCAGCACGCTGGAACTTTTAACAATCCTACTGCTTCTCATAATTCGGAAGAAATGAAAATTATACCAGTGATTTAAGGGAAAAATCAAGCTTTTCCTGTCTTACTTCTCTGACTCTGGGAAATGTGTAGTGACTGTTGATCAGCACATGCCTGCAGGCCCCAAGTGATACTCTGGCTATGCTTCCTTACCCTTTCACTCTTCTGACACAAGTCTGTTGCTTTCTTCTGGGGCCTTGCCCAGGAGAGGGTTCATGAAAGTCACATACTTTCAATCTCTGTATCTTGTGCCTTAATGACTATGCAGAATTACTGTACAGCTGCTAATATGTATAATTTAAAAATAAAAAAAAGACTGTATTAGTAACAAATCTCAGAACTGGCACTGCTGAGGTTGTTTATGGCTTTGGAGAGGTGGGGGATGAGAGATTTTGCTGACATTTGCATTTGGATAGCATCAAAGCATGAAACAAAAATGGTTCATGAAATGTATATTAGTTTCTCCACAGCACTGGAAAATAACACTACTCCTTTCCCAAATTACACATAAAAATAAAGAACCTTTCATGATGGCTGCTTTCTGCACAGCTCACATAAATGGTTTCTAGCTGTCACTGTCTGGCCCAAAGCTTAATTCCACTGAGCTGCCAAGAATAAAAGAGAGTGATTAAAGGAACACAGGATCCCTTCCAATCCTGGTTTTGCAGTATACAATATAATAGATTAGCATCCCTAACATATTTTGGAACTCCAGTATGTGTCTGCCATACACCCCAACTCAGAAATCCGGTTGATAGACTTTAGTTCTGCATTTGTCCATATAGCTGGAGACTACTGGTTTCATGTAAAGCTGCACTGGTGTGATTTTAATGCCTCCCAGCACAGAACGTGCTGGATCTGACTCCCAGCGCTGAACTGCAGTAACAGGTTGAATGTGCAATTGTGCTGAGTACATCAAAGACTATTTTCCCTTCCAAAACACAAATATTTCTGTAGTCTCTCTCCTATGTAGATGTAGTAACTTTTTTTTTTTGAAGATGTTTTCTTTATTATGAAATCCTAAAGATTCATTATATATTGTAACTTTTATTTTACAATCGAAGCAATGATTGGAACATATTAGTTAACTCCAAAAAAACATAGAAGCAACCTTTGTTTAGATAATCTATTAATTCACAGCTATTTGTAGAGCTCCATGGTAAGCTTCACCTAAAGCAGAGTTGTAAATTTCTAATTATAAGTGAAAAAACTCTCTGCATTTCATATCTGCTTCATATTTTGCTTTTAATAAAAGGAACTGCAGCATACATACCTTCTGATGCAAAGTGAGTGAAAGAGTGTATAAAACAATTTGAGAAGGTCTCAAGAAAGAAAAAAGTGCTATTAATTTTATTACTAGGGAGAGGTACAGAGAGATGGTAGGAGAGGTACAGAGAGATGACACTAATGTAAGTAAGGACAGGATGAAGCTCTTTGGTTCCAGTCCAAATCTCTCAAATCCAATGCTCTAAATGAGAGTCCAAACTCTAAATTTAGGTGTCTAAAATTAAAATGGCCTAAGGAGTCAACAGTCTGTATCTTCCAGTTTATTTAAGAAGCTGTATAATTACTCAATTGTGTGAAGGAAAAAACCCAACCCAAATCACAAAGCTCATGCCCTAAGTTCAAGGGCCCAGGTTTAACATATTTGCTGTATTCTATGCACTGATTTTCCCTAAAGTTAAAACTTTCATCTCAGACACAGGGGTCTCTTTGCTCACAGTATTCTGAATATCAAAACCTCTCTTCACTTGCCATGGGCAGTAATACAGTTGATTAACACATCTTAAGCAGCTGTTCCCTTCAGTTTTCACAAATTTGGCAATTGTCCTCTATACACTATCTTACTCCCCCCTGTCCCTGTTAAGTGATCTATCAAGGGAAGAAGAAAGTACAATTCAGAATCTGAGTGTTAATCCCCCAAATATTTAGTAAACTAGAGTTGAGAATGATTGGAAGTGGTAAAATTGTGCTGCCAGAAGATGCAATGACAGGTTAATAGGAGTTGAGAAGCATTTGATTTAAAGGGTCATTTTAAAAAATCTTTTTACTCTCCTTTCTTCTGCATTTTTGAGAAGTTTTTAAGAGAACCAAAAAATACTTACACTTTTGAGTGGACTATTACATCTCCTGGCTGCAGCACCTGACTCTGAGATGTGCTGTTAATATTCCATGTCTGCACTTCAGCACCTGATGTATCCATCAAGATGGTGATTATCATTACATCATTTTGCAAATGCTCTTCATGGGGAAGGAAATATTTTAATAACAAGAGATCTTAGTCGATGAGCCAATAACCACATAGCCACTCAGCAGGAACCCAAGTGACCTTTCAGTGCCAGGTTTGCAGCAACAAACCTCACACAGTTTGTGCATAGCATTCACTGTCCTGTAGAAACAGAGACTGTGACAGTTCAATCATGTCTTGCATCTGTGAGGTTATTTTCATCCCAGGTCATTATTTCATTTCATATGAATGAAATAATGAGGTGGGCAATTACATTGCAAATCCTTGCTGTTAATGATCTTTATATTAAACCACATATATGAGAGAAGGAAAAAAATCCCACCAAATCAAAAATATCCACCCCCAGGACCAGATTAGAAAAAACCCAAATTCACAGAAAATACATACTGAGGAGCATAAAAAAAATCCTGCATCATTCACTCTGTAAAATCTCATTACCTCCCAAATCATCTCCCTTGGGAAGGCAGCATGGCCAGAGCTCCACTACACATTACATGCCTCTGCATTCCCTGCTGCAAGCCTGGGACAGACAGGTGAAAGGGAAAGGAAGGGCCTATGGAAAAAGCTTTCACTGACCAGCAGGAGCAGAAATTATCCTGTTCTAGATGTACTTGCACACACAATGCATGCATATACACACATAATGGTGTGGAATAAATACACAGGGGATTATGTGTGGCAAACATCTTTCTCCCCCACAGGGAAGGCTTACCATCTAGAATGTATATTATCTTTGCATAAAGGTTGATATTTTACATCCCCAAGTGTTCCTGACCCCTTTTCTCTAATTGATTAAATGAAAAATAAATTTAAAAAATATTAAGACACCTCTTTCAGTTCTGCCACAGAAGTAGAGAAAACTGCCAAAGAAGTATATTATAATTCCCTTCCAAGTTAAACAGCAGAAATGCTTTAGACTAGAACTGTGGCAAGCACACATTTTGCTCCTATTCCTTGGCTTCAGTCAGCAACACAGCTCTTGGAGCTGGCTGAAACCTTGTCATTAAATTTGATACTCAGCAACAGAAAGGATGCTAAAGCAACAGAAGAAACAATCAGGCTCCATATTGGTTTCTCTTGGGAACACTGGATGTGCCGATACCCCTCTGATTAAAACAGATCAGCAGAACCAAAAGCTACAGAAAACTACAAGGAAAGAACATGAGATGAATATCTGCTCCTTGAAAGGCCTATGGCATGAGAAAATTAGAAGTTTCCTCATTTCTGAAGCTGTTCTTCATATTCCAAATGCTTTTTCCCCAACATATCCTGAAGCATTAAAAAAAAACAACAGCCAGAGAAAGTGCTCTGCTGCTTCTACAACACAATTTAAGGAAGTCCATTAGCACTTCTTTCAAATTTATAAGCACCTTAGTAACTGAAAATAAATTTTGGACAGCCAATAATGAGATGTACAAGTGATGCTTTTCGACCTTGACTGCCCCCAAATGCTTTCTGTTTCTGGGGTCAACTGCCTCCAGGCATGAGAGAGCATCCAGCTGGACTCCTGGCTCTGAAAAGAGAGGGGAAATGTGACCCTTCCCCAGTCCACCCTCACATTAAACATGTAGGAAGCACCAGAGAAAAAGGCCATCAACACAAAGCCAGATGAAAAGATACAAAGGAATAATCAAAATTTGCAATGAGAACAAAGACATTTCCTTGCTACTGATAAGTCACCTTAATTTTTTAAAATTTTACCTGTATGCTCCTACACTCAGAGTCAACAGGGGAGGCTTTTGCATCATTAAAGGATTACAGCACCACCTGAAATTTATCATATCAAGTTGTCAAGTACTGCAGCATACTAAAGTTCTCACATTATGCAAAGTCTTCACACAGAGTAAACCTTGAAATTGTCGTGTGAGATGCAAAATGACAGTCATATGCTGTCCCTCCTGTTCTAGCACCATTCCACATTTGGATTCCTTCTGAACCAAGTAAACTTAGAAATTCTGTGTGAAAGTATGCTGCAAAGGCAAGGTACTCCCATTAGTGAAGATTAGAGACTATGACAATGTGAATGAAGGCTTTCCTAAAGGCAGCAAACACAGCTTTTGGCATCAGTGCATCAGTGAAAAGAGCTGCTCAGGTGCAAACACCAACAGGCACAGAGCAGTGGGGATGTGTGTGGGTCTGTGGGTGAGTGAAGCTGAATTCTGAACTCTCAGGCTGAAGATTGGAGCTTGCCCCCTGAAGCCTGTGCAGGTGGCTTGCAAACTTTGAGACACTTGGACTAAACTGAAATCATGTAGCACTGTCTGGTGCCAGGTCAGAGACAGACACAAGACACTCTGTGATTCATGTGACAAAGGACTAAAGCACTTCATTCTTGTGAACTCTCCTTAAGGTGAGAGTTCGAATTTCCCAGGCACACACATGTGGTTGTTTAGGGTCTCAGTCACTCATTTCCTTGGCCAATGATACACCTGCACTTGGGGTCCAACAGATTGGCTGGGATTCTCTGTAGTTGTTCAAATCCATCTTATCATGTCCCCACATACCTGCCAGCTTACAGGCTGGCTGGATTTCAGACCAGCTGCAATACACGATGTGACAGGGTCACAGTCTGAGTCTGCCAGCTAGCACAGAGGCAGAACATGCCATTCAAAAGGCTGCTCATCCATTGTGTTTCTGCACATTGACTATTTCAACAGGGGGAAAACAGGAGTTGGAGTGTTGAAATAAGGGTTCTCTGAAAGGAGTAGCAGTCTCAGAATGAAGAGACCAAGGAAAGAAGGCAGCAAAGATCACGACAAGACCATGATCTTTGATCTAGAGATGAGAGATTCATGGAGATGAATGCCAGGGGATGGCCAGGAACCCTGGCCAGTGTTCTCCAAGACTGGTAACTTCAAGGAGAGGCACAGCACAAATCAGTGTAACTTTTGACCCAACCTAGCAGTCTCAACCTGAATGTAGTGCTGGCAGCAGAGCAGGTGAGTGATATTCCAGAAGGGACCAATGTGATAAAAGCCAAACTCTTATTGTTTCTACAATAAACCCACTTCATGCTGGTTTTAGCTCTGCCTCACCTTTGACAACAGCAATAATGAGTTTCCTCTTAGTTCCCCTCAGCAAGCTGTGGCCTACCTCAGGAATAACACTACCTGTTTTGTAGATGTTTAAGCACATTTGATTCACCATTTGCAAAATAAAAACATAAACAGTAATAAAAGGAAAAAAATACATACATCTAACTCCCCCAAATCAAAGAAAAATAATTTTATACTGATAGTTGCTGCTACCTGATGGAAAAACACAGCCTAACCGATTAAAAAATAAACATAATCTAAATAAAATAAACAATAATCTAAAACTGAAGTGCACAATTAATAATAATAAAGTTAGGAATCCATTTAAGGATATCAAAGAATTCATTTTTATTTCAAGATTTCTATTTCATGTATCATGGAAAGAAGCAGGCAGGAGTATAAAAGTCTGAACAAAGAAGGAGCATCTTATTCTCCTGGGAGTTTATTTTATGTTGTAACTGGTGAAAACCCTCTTTTAAAAGGTTATAAATACCATATTAATTTCATTAGGAAAGCTCCCATGGCATATTAATTTAATTTCTGGCACTGTTATTGCATTTTTCTACATGCATAAAATCTTAGAGGTAATTTCATTAACAGTAAAGATCTGAGAAAGGCAAGTAAAATATTTTAAACAGATTGGTGACAATTCAGCTAGAAAGCATGCAAGCTTACTCTAATTCTCTTCCAATTAACACCTGACACACAAGAGCTAGCAGGCTCTGCTACTGAAGTTATCCCCAAGTTCTCTGCATTTGCAAAGACTGCATGAACAGCTCTCAAAGATTAATGACCTGCTCCTTTATTTAAGGCAGATATTCATCTTCAGTGATCACATTTGAGCTCTGCAGCTAAGCATGAAATTTAACAGCTGTCTTAGCTTATTCTACAAAGAAAGAAGACTTTTTTCCCCAAACACTTGCTACCCTAGGCACTGGACTATTCTGGACATATAAAATACTCCAAGTGCCAACACGTGCAAGGACAGTAGCAGCTTCTCCACCCTGGCCTTGATTCTGTAGCCTGACTTTGCATGCCAGCCTCTGAAGTTACCCATGGTCTCAGCAAAGGCAACAGGAGCTTCTCATCATAGGATAAATTTATAAAATGCAAGTAGGTAGAAAGCAAGTCCTATCAAAAAACATTTCACACTCTGTGATCACTTTTACAAATACAGGATGTTTATTTTGTATGTTTTAAGTCATGACAATTCTAAAAGCTGCATAGACTTACTGCTTAATTGAAACACCAGCTTAGCTACCATACAAAAGCAAATCCTTTTCTTTTAGTAGTTTTTACCCAAACTCTTCATTCAACTTCACTCTTTGTCACAAAAAAGGTAATACAAAAGGGCTTCTTTGAAAAACAAAGGTACAACCTGCGTGTCCAAGGCTGCTACTTTTCATGGATCCATGATATTAATCTAATGACTTAAGAGTCTATAAACCAGGAGTGGGAGTTTTTTTCTGAAAAGGATGCTAGAGCTCAACAAGACCTATAGAATTTTAAGAAATTCTGTTGCTGAGTTCTACGGGTAGAGAGATTTCAGGAGACCAGGCCATGAAACCTCATATATTTCCCACCAGCCTCAGAAAACTAATGAGTCACATCCTAGACATTCCTCACCAAAATACTAAATCCCCACAACAGATGCAAAAGCCTCTGAAAAATTTACCCTTTGATACATAGAAATGAAATTAATTCTGAAATGAAAACAGGTAACTGTTAAGCCCTAGTCCCCTTAACACTAAGGCAAATTTTGACAGTAGTAGTACATTTGCCCATTCTTTGGGCATTTCATTTGATGGGGTTTTTAAAGAGATACTGAAAATTCATATTTTAGAAACTTTGTTTCATGACTGATCATTCTTCACAAAGCAGTATAAGCTCTATGACTGACAAGCATGGGATTCATAGGACAACATAGATTTAGAGCATTTCTAGAAGATCCCAGAAAGGCGAAGGTTGGAAGGGAATGCTAGAGTATCTGCCATAGCTTCCCAAAGAATACACACCTGCAGCTTTAGTTCTAAACAGGCATATCTAAAAGCTAGGAAAACATTTCTTTTTGCACAGTGCTGAAGAACAGACAGCACACAAGGGGTTGGGACTTGCATGCAACTCTACTTTTTCAGACACAGAATCAGTGTTTTGAATTGGGATTTTACAGCTTGGTTATTAATGAAGTTACAACTTTATCTGGAAGTTTAATCATCAGGACAATAATAAACTTTTTAAAAGTACTTTGTATGACCTAGAAGCTTAAATCCCATTAAAAGAAGTCATGTGATCTCTTAAGGACTTGTAGTCAGCTTTTCAACTAAGGCAAGGAGCATTGGAAACTTTTAAAACAATTTTCTCTGTATGGCTGCTGATATAAAGTAATTCATTTTACTCTGTCTCTGAAAAAAATCCCAGGTTTATCTCAACTATTCGCACACAAAACTTAAATGGGCTATTGCAAAACACTAAGAAAAGAGTTACCAAGCCACTGGATCTTAGAGCTATAGTCTGCTTTTTGCTACATTTGGTCAGCTTTATTGAATCCTGAGCCATTTACATACAGAGGCAGATTCCAGAAGAATACACTCTGTGAATGGCGAGTAATGTATTTAAAGGAAATGTGCTTGTTCTTAACCAAAATATGTTTCCTGTAAATACTGTAAGATCCTGCTGCTAACTTTTTCTGTAACTACAACAAACCCTCTTGTCTTGTTTAACGTGCATTATATGCAGTGACCCAATTTTACAGTGCAAGGCTTGAAGAAGAGCTGTTAGATCTAACAAATATGTAACACCACTACATTCCAGCCAAGCAAACAGTGAGAATGTGAAAAAGCAACATAGGACTAGTGCAAATTATTAGCAATTCTCTCCATTCAGATATTTTATTAATCAGGCCATAAGATTTTTCTTACTTGGCTGCTTAGGAATTTCTAAAAATTAAATTAAAAAACCCAACCAACTAACCAAAAAACCTCCCCACAGCTTCCCTGGCAAATTACTGGAGGATTAGCTAATTCCCTACTTCAAAATAATTTTACAATGTTTAAATATTTCTACAGGTTTCCAGCAAATATTTTTGCAATTTGACAACTCATGCTTCTAGAACACATCCATAAATCTTCAAATACCGTTTCCACAACCTTTTCTTTCAAAAGTAGTGAAAGCCCCTTACAACTGCATACATACAGTTTTATATCCACAGTTACTGCATTTCATTTGCTTTGTACCTTAAGCTAGAAGATCAAACAAGGGTCACATTTTGCATAGACAGTTGGGCAGACAGGGAAGCTCCACTTTGGCGTCTCCACCTTCACAAGACTTGGTGAACCCTTCTCTGCAGTGCTGATCATCTCAAATTACAAAACTACAATTAACAGCAGGTTAAATTTATCATGGTATAGCGATAAAAACAAATTAGATAACTACAAGATACTCTAATTAGTTTGACTTACTAGGCATTTTTGCACCTAGATCTCAGATTTTACAGCATTGAATCACTTTAAAATTAGCTGCTCTTAAGACCACAAAATACGCAATAGTGATGAAGTTACAGGTTTCATGAAAATCTGTTCTTTTTTTCTTCCTCTCCCTAAACATAATGCACTTTCCATAGCCATATCCAAAGAAGATATGGCTTGGAGATAAAATATCACCAGAAATCACACCTATGTGGCAAACTATTTCATACAGTTACATTTCACCCCACTTTAAAAGTGAATATACTGACATGGCATCGTTTCAAACAGCTCAAAATAGACATTTTTCATAGATATTAGTCATGAGACACGTTTTAAAATATCTGGGCCTTAATCTGCAGCTCTCTGACAGTAAAAGAGAGTCTTATAGGTTTCAACAGAGTAATGGAAATAGCAGCAAGCTAAACCCACTTGTTGTCCATCCACTCTTAGTGTTTCAGCTCAAAATGTATTTTACTGCCACAATGATTCCCTCTGAGGTAATCTTCTGCCAGAGATACTCAGAACTCCACAAATCAAAGGCTATTTTCTGGCCTTACTCTACTAGAAGAGAAGGCCCATTTCAGTGACCTGGAGGAGGTGAATGGATTTTGCATTTTAACGCCACAGCCCTCTTTTTCTCCAGTTCCTAAGGACCATGGCATGTTGACTCTCAAGGAATTTATTACAGAATCATTTTCTCCTCCATTGATAAGCCTCAGACTCAGAAGAAAAACAGTACACAGAAAACATACATAGGTATGTTACAGTAAACTCTATAAGAAAATAACTGGGGTAATGCCAGTCATAGGACTATTTCTACCCAAAATGTACGGTAAAATTACATGTTTTCCCAGTCTTTACCTCACAAAAATACAGCAATTTATATGGAAGTAAACTTTATTATGAAATCCAAAGAAGGATATTTCACGTTTCTTTCTTTAAGGATACATTTAATGACAACCAAAAGGTTTCAGAGATATCTTCTCTCATTAGTACATACCTCTCTATTTATACTCAATAGGAAAATATTTTATCTAAAATATGAAAGGCATGTGGAATGAAACCTAACAACTTCTGAATAGCTCCAGAAGGGGTCATTTCTCATGTAAAACATATTTTAGGAGACAAACTATAGGAAGGAAAATTATAAAAGCTCAGTTTTTCAAATTCTGAATCAAAGAAAGTCGAGAGATTATCAGGTAGATGCAAACATGTCATCAACACCAGACACTTAGAGCTGAGCTGCTCAGGCTGAGTGAGTATTCATCCCTGGTGGTAGCAAAAGATATGATTTGTATTTCCGTGCTAATTGAAGTCTACACTTTGCAGCCTTGTGTGCTCATAATCAAGCATCTGATCTGCATTAGCACTGAGGGGGAGCAGCCAGCAGTACCTCAACTGGAAGCACATGCATCAGGTTTTCCAGGGTGAGTACATAATGCTTATCTGCAAACACTAGAATATCATCTTTTTGAAGTCAGAGTGCTGCCAAGCCTCACGAGCAATACATCACAGCAGTCAGGGGCATGTGCCAGTGAGTGCCACAGGCTTGCTTCAAAGATTCCCTCATGTGTAACAGGTAATTAATAGTTTGTAGCATGTGTTTTTAACCACAGAGCCAGTTCAAATAGACTTTGACCCTACTACAAAATTCTTATTAATTCTCCCAGTCACAAGTACTGAGATTCAATTTCCGACTCCTAACCACCATTTGACACATCCTCCTCTGCCAATCACAGGGATTTTCCCTTTGAAAGGTAAAGGAAGTGAGAAGAGCATTTGGAATGGACAGGAAATAGGTATCTCCTGTTACAAAGATGATGTAGCCCAGGGAGAGACAAAGTAGTGATTTATTTTTACAAACAATGCAGCTCTAGATTTATGATGCTGCTCTTTCTTCTGCATGGGCTTTTATCTGTCAATGTCAGAAGAAATTTTGAACAATCTAGAATTATAAAAATGTAAACTGTGTTGCCCAGGAGACAATACAGATCTTTACACGGAGTTTCTTCAAGAGAACCTTCACAGAACATTTTTTCACAGTCTTTTGTTTCCCCTTATTCTTGCCAAGAAAAAGCATCCTTTTAATAATCCTGATTAAATTCTGCTTTGAGCATTTAAAGGCTGACTATACACTAATGAATATCTTTGTACTTCCTGCCCAAAACTGTTATACATCTTTATCTACTAAGCATGCTCAGGTTGGAATGCCAGAGCAGAGGGATACAAGTGTGACTATACACAGTGAGAGAAACATGAGAGAAACATGAGAGAAAGAGAAAACCAGCAAAGCACTTCTGGGTGCTTCTCAGAAAAGGACGATTACTTGGATGAGTACAAGCAACTTTTCCTGCTTTATTTGAAACTCTGTCTTGAAGAACTGAACCACAACACAAACATCTAAGAAAACTTCAATTATAAACATAGATGTGAGTTCTGTATATCTGAGGTTCATATAAAGAAACCTGAAAGAATAAACTGTCTATTGCTAAGAAATACTTGGCTTCTACAGTTCTCATCAGCCACTAAGACACTCCCAGCTACGAGGCTCAAAAATTCATTCTTTCACATGGGTCTACTTTCAATACAGAAGAGACATTGCAAAAAGTCCAGTGATAGAATATCTGATTTTTTTTCGCCTGTCTCCTGAGATATCAAAACTATACATGATAAAAAGCTGTGAGAGTAGCTCATAGGGCCTCAAATCTCTATGGAAATCTGTCACTAAAACCTGGAACTGCCACCCTAAATCACTTAACATTGACATGCCTTCCCATAGTTTTATTTTTAACCTTGCTTTTTATGATTGCTGAAAAACCAAACATGAAACACCAACATTGATATCAACTATTTCAGCTGTTGTGATTTTTCACTGAAATTCTGAATTTTCAGGTTAACTTCACAGTCTCCAATTTCAATCCCTTCTTGTAAATGTGTGGTACCCAGGGTAATGAAAAAGGATACTATTTTTCAATGGCAACTTCTTACCATCAAACAGCCTCAATTTAGCAAAGTGCAAACAAGGTATCAACCTGATTTTACTGAACTTTATCCTTGTGGCTTTCTCCACTATATGTTACTCTCCTAATTTGTTCTGAAGGGAAGTTTGTCTCCAGCTGTTAACTCAGCTGTGCTTGGCAGAGCAGATGAACACACCGTACTATCTGAATCTTTCCCACATGTGAACTTTATCTACAGGTTGTATATTCTGTCATTCTTTCTGCTGAAATTATAGTAGTTTCACAACTATAAGGCGCATCGGATTATAAGGCGCACTTCTGGGTGTCGGCAAAATTCCGAACTTTTGCCGATATATAAGGCACACCGGACTATAAGGCGCACTTTTTTTTTGCAGCGAGGATCCGCCGCCGGCTCTCCCAGTGCGGTTGCTGGCTGAGGCCCCGCCTCAACCCGGCAGCTGTGGCACTGCAGCCCCGCCTCCACCTGGCTGCCGCGGCCTCACGGGCTCCTCCCACGGCTCACGGCTCACACTTCCAGGTTGGTAAATTTCCGAACTTTGTCCATATATAAGGCGCACCGGATTATAAGGCGCACTTCCAGGCTCGGGCCAAAATTTTAGTCAAAAGGGTGCGCCTTATAGTGTGAAATTACTGTACATAAAGCTGCCTTCTGCCTTTCCTTTAAACCACTTGCACTCTTCAAAGATGACAAAGATGTAAAGAGTTACTTAGAAGGACATGGAGGTGATTTCATTGCTTCACACTTAATTATAGCTTGCTAAATCAAAGATTTATTTCCTCTAAAACAATCCTGTCTTATAACGTTAAATGGGGTCGTAGTTGAAGACAGAGACATGACCCTCTTGATGGTTCATGTGACAAAACCTTTCTTTATTGTTCTGAACTGTTGTTAAAGAGAGGGTTTGAATTTCCTGGCTCATGGTGGTTGGTTGGTTGGGAGTGTGGACTGCCCATTTTCCTGGCCAGAGATACACCTGCACCTAAGGTTCAATGGAGTGGCTGGGATCCTTTGTACGTGTGCAGATCTATCCTATCATCACTCACCAGGGACCTGTTAACTTCTAGGCTGCTTGAGTTGGGTCCTGCAGCTTTAGGCCAGCTGCAACGTGACGCTGTCTCATTACCATAATGTTATCCAATACACCTGTATGTCTTCCTCTTCATGGGACTGACAATGAACAGCTCTGAGACTTAAAACAGAAGCTACTGCAAGATGAAATGTTCTCAGGTAAGAGATGGGCAGATGTTAAGGCATGGCAGATGTGAAGCTGCTCCTGACACATCTATCTACAATGCTTTGGTCTGGGTTCTGTTCTCAGGTAAGTATCTTACTCTGACTAGAAAAAGTGTGTTATGATCTCTGTATCTAAGTGTACAGCTTGATAGCCTGTGTTTACTGCTGCTTAGTACAGGGTGAATCTAGGTAATAAACTCAAGTTCACCATCAAGCAATTGTCCTTTACATTGATCTCAGCGCTAAGAGGGAAAAGCATTTAACACAGAATCAAAGTTCCTCCACACCACCTCAGAAACTTCACAGGCAATATAAGTGCACAGACATTTAATCAGTATATAGCTAGACAGATACATCTGGGTTTAACCCTCCATGTCCTTGCTTAGCAATTTCCAATGGGGTGTAAGTACCCTACAGAGTCACTAATCAGTAGTAGTGAAAGGACTCATTCCAACCAGAGACAGAGCAACTGTTTCTTGCACTTTGTTTCTTGTTGCAACAGATCTCAAAAGAGATGAGAAAAGCTAAGCCAGTAAAGTCATTAATGTTATATGATGTTATTTGGCATTCTTGTACTCAAGATTTGCATAGTTAGAGGCAGAAAAAACCCTTTACAAAGTCAGGTTTAAAATTAAATTAAAATTTGCAAATTAAAGTTCTTTCATTACTGTGCTGTGTCTATGCAGACACTGGCTGTGGGACACAGTCACAGTCCTTCTTTGCTTTAAGAGTGCTTTAGAAGGAAATTATACTTATTGGACTATTTAGAAAGTAAATACAATGGAAAAAAGTTAAGTGACTTAAGAACAAATACCAGCTCTGTAAAAAAGGCCTCCAACCCCAGCACCCTTGTTCTTGGGACTAGAAGTCATCTGTGGGATGACTGAATTGTCACTCACTCATGCATTTAATGTTTCAGCAGTACCAATAGAGCAACCTGAGCCAGGCCTGCTGTGTAATACAAAGGAATTCATTCAGTATGTTTTTCAATCAGAAATATAACATCAGCAGAATTTCATTCCTGTTTATAGGTGCTGAAACATAAAAGACAGAAAACTAGAGAAGAATTTTTCATTCAGATTTCCTAATAGGCACTGATTATTTTACCAGTTTCTATGGCACTATCACCATGGCAGCTAGCCATTTTAATCAAAGGCATCCGAACACATTTCTGATAACATCACAGTATTACATCTCCTGGTCACACACAGCAGTAACCACTTTGTACATTTCCATAGGACAGAGGCCACTAATGTCAGCAGACATCAAGATTAGAAATGGGATATTTCAAGCATCTAATTAAAGAACAAGTTCTCAGTGTTCCTTACTCTAATTCTGAAAACAATAATGGAAATATAACCATTGTGACCAAAATCAGAATCAAAATTCTTCCACAGCTTGCTCAGTTTCTACATGGGTTTTGCCCCTTCTTTGATTAACTACTCAATGCAAATGATTACTCAGCAGATCCTAAGAGAATGAAAAAAAAAACACTGCAGAGAACTGAGTATCTGCAAAAGAGTGACAGATAAAAATAGCTACTTTACCCTTTGTACAAAACCCCCATGCTTTGTTCTGTGTACAGGCTAAATTGAAGCATTGCATACAAGACTGAAATTATGAGCAGAGAGAAGCAAAACTCAGGGTTCTGACCAAAGGTATTTTCAATGTACAATGGCAAGCACTCTAATTTTGCTAAATATATCATGAAGCATTTGCAAATATGCTCAGTCTGAAAAATGCCCAGCAAATATTGAAAAATACTTCCAGCAACAGCAATCCTTCATGTCTATAAAATCTGTATCTATAAAATACATAAGAAAATACATTTTCAAACTAACTTAGAGCAAATTCATACTTTTGTCCTGAGATTTCTAGGGTTGTATTACTGAAAGTGTATTTCAAAAGGCTGAGATAAATGAAATAAATTAATTTATAAACCCCTTTAATGAAAGCTAATAAAAGCCAATAAGCAAGATGAACAAATTCTCTATTTCAAGCCTAAAGCTTTTCAAAGGGTCCATTCAAGAGATATTAAATAAATACAGATGATGTCAATAATCCAGAGTAAAACACTACAGCAAAGCACTATGGCTAAAAATCACTTGTATAACAGCATCTTAAAATAGACAACACCAACCTTCAAATAGAAGAACAAGAAACTGAGTAAGTAAACTGAGAATGAGACTTGAGATACATCACAACTAGCTTTGTCTTTTTAAACTACTTAAACTCAGAAATAATCACAGAAACAGTGCTATTAGGAGAATCATCATCATCTCCAGTACCTCCATGCTTGTCAGATTTGAGACTTTTCCTCCCTTGGGTCAGTAGTTGGGGAAGGACAACAAAAAAGTCTAGAAAATACTCGACAGTGAAAGTGTTATACTGTTACATTTACGTGTATATACTAATTAATCTGCTCTTAAAATAAAAGCAATCAGTTACCATCTAGGATTTGAGAACAGCTCTGCCATCTTACTCAACTTCTCTGTTTTGTGTCATGGCTTGCCTTAGGAAAACAATGATAATGAAATGTAGGAAAATGCAATGTAATATCCATGCAATATTTGTACTACACCTCACTGGTAAACTACTTCTGCATAAGTCCATACAGCTGAATTTTCAGACCATCTAAGCAGCCAGGTTAGTCTCCCAGTTTTTTCATTAGCACAACCTGATTCATTTGTTTAGAAGGTCCACATACCATTTAGTTCCATGCTTTAGTCTAAATATATAGTCATATCAATGATAAATGAACCAGTAAAATACAAAATCTTCAACAAAAACAAAGCCTTTTCTATTTTCAGTCCTCAATTTAATAACAGTTGCACCTGTATTTTAAGCTTACCATTTGCTTAATTAAAAGTTTATATTTAATTTTTGCTTAATATGAATCCCAAGATATATTACAAAATTTGAGTTAAAAAGAGCTTCAGATTTCATTATGTTTTTGAAATGTAGAAAATATTAAACAGAAGGAGACTACATTAAAAACTGCAAGATATGAGGCGTAGACTATCTGGAAACAAATATTCTGATGGTTCCCTTAGTCCTTTCCTTCTCTCAGGTCCAACTTTCTCTCCTGTATAGCTCAATATATGATTACGCCTTGCCAGTGTTTTTCTCCTCCCACAAAGACTACAGAGGGTCACTGTGTCTGAAGGCAAAATAACAGTATGGGACAGCACAATGATATACACATTTTTTAATTTCTTGAGTTTATGCAGTATATAACAAATTTAGTAAAAATATTTTCCCCCCAAATAACACAGATATTATACCAATGAACTCCTACAAGACTCTAAATGATCTGAAAACACCACAGGGATTATATTTTAAAAATACAGTTTTTATTTAAATTAGATGTACTATGTATAGTACTGATTAAAACAGACTACCTGATTTTAAAATAAGTAACATGAAGGGCAACTATGGCAACAATCAGCAGAATGGCTGTGCTGGTGACATCAGTCAGTGTTCACAGCCTGCCTGTGTACAGCTCTGTGAACTCCCTTACCTGGAGGCCCATTCACTGAGCAGCCTTTTTGCTGAGTCTGCCAACATGACAATAAGAGAGATGTGCCAGGATGGTGAAAGATGCAGAGTTAGGCTTACTAGGGAAGGACTAAGCACCTTTCTACCTGCTCATTACATACTTCCTTGGAGTCTCTAATATTCAGCCACCATCACCACTACATAAATTTGTATTGATTAAACCAAGACTAAAATCATCTAGAATCCATTGGGAAAAAAAAAAAATAAAAAAAAGCCAGACCAACAAACCAACCTTTTCCAAAACCAGATACATTATGATTAAGCAAACAATCAGTTACTTTTGCACTATACATACACAAAAATACAACTCTATAAGATCTGATCCCTACCCAGCCTCATCCCCTTAACAGTTATATTATATTTGAATTAAGCTGCCCTGAAGATGACTGAGTTTCTTGTAAAAACTACAGACATGAAAATGTAGCATCACAAAAGAACCAGATTCACGGAGGTGCCATTGCTACCCCACGTCATACCCCGATTGCTGTGCGTGGGCACGCACAGCCCACAGAGCTTCCATACTCCACACCAATGTTACAGCTTCAGCAAAAGCATACAGCCTTGTAATAGAAAGTGTTCCAGAGGCTGGAGGCCCTGATATGCATCTATATTCCAGATTCAAATGGGAAAAGTCTAGCTTGCCCCTGTGCGAGCAGCACAGTAACACCAGGGAAAAATCTGGCCTCCATCCATAGAAAAGAGACCATTTAGTCAATTCACACCAACAGCAGAAAACAGAGCCAGATCCAGCCTCAACAGCTAACACATTCATATTTTAATAACAGATTGTAAATAACAAAACACTCTTCCTATCAACAGCAGTTTCAATTCCAGAAGCTTAATACAATTTGCTTTAAATCTGTGCCATAGCAACCTTTATTAAATTCAATGTCATCTGTAAGGACTGAGTTAAAATAAAATGTGGGCCAAATTTATCAGACATTAGTTCCCTTTGATATAGAGATCAGAACACTGACTCTGTCATCCTAGATATGGCATGAGTTGCATATGTTGCATCCAGCAACATATTTTAAACCAGGCCTTTCAAAAACACTTCCCCTGATCATCAGTTTTGAGTATTTGTCTGAGATGGTGAAGGTTAAATGGAAAGTGTGAAAGGTTTCTTTCTGTTTACATTAAATTTATATCCATATGCTAGAAAATGTAGCACTATTCAGGCCTGGGGAGAGAAGCCTCAAGAGTCTATTACAATGTGACTGTTTTAGCTGGTCAATTTAAAGGCACATCCAGGGGACAACAGAAGAGACCATTCCCTCTGGCTGTGGGAGCTGTGTATGCCCATGCAGCCATGAACATCGCTGTGTGTGCGAGACACTGAGCAGCAGCGAGGCACTTACTGTGACACAACTACAGCAAAAGTAGTCAACAATTTATCCTTTTATTTTCAGCACTGGCTCATAGGGCACGCTGCACCTTTATGTCAGATAGGTACCGAACGAGTCTCCAGAAAGCTTAGAACAGACATATTCTATTCCTACAACCTCCAGGGTAAGTGTAGGGGTAGTGAGCTTTCTCAATTTAGATTATGTAAGGTCGTGTGCCTCACTGCATTATGTTTTATATACATTATATCTCACTGCACTACATTGCACCCTGCGAACTCCTAATGAGCGTTATTCACACAAATCCAGGCAGATTCCCTTTTGTAGCTGTTTCAGAAGGAGAACAAATGTCATATGTACATCTAATAGTTATCAAATGAGGTCAATCCCCCCAAATGTGCTGGCACGGTCCAAGAAACACAGAAGGACATAGCACCTGCCCGAATCGGCCTCTTCCCCAGGCAGCACCGAACCAGCCGGCCCGGAACAGGCTCCTTGTGCAGGCTGAAGCCGCGAACGCAGGAGCGGAGCGAGTCTGCAATGCAGAATCCCTTCCCGGAGCCCATCAATGAGCCGGGGAGACGGGCGGGGGCAGAGCCGACAGCCCTGCCCGCATCCCCGGCACGGCAAGCCGAGCAGGGGCCGGGAGCGGCTCCGAGCGGCCGGCTGTGCCCTCGGGCTGCCCGCCCGCAGCTCCGCGCAGGGACAAGGACACGGCCGCGCCGGGCCCACCTGTGCCACCTGCGCCCGGCACCGCCCGCCGCGGCACGACAGCAGCAGCCCTTACCTGCTCCCGCCGCTCCTCCCGCAAGCCCTCGCTAACCGAGCTCCATCTTCCTCCGGCCGGGAGGGGGAACGGGGGGAGGGAGTCAACCCAGCGCTGCCGTCCCCCCCCGGCTGCCGCTTTCCGTCACCGCTGTCCCCCGCCCGCGCTGCCCGGCGCAGCGGCCGCCTCTCGCCCGCCCTGCAGACGGCACCGGCAGACGGAAAGCGAGACCCACCTCCCGCCGCCTCCTTCCCATGAAGTCACCGGCCGCAGGGCCGTCCCTCCCCCGGCTGCCCGCAGCGGCCCGGGGAGCCGCGCTCCGCCCCGCTCCGCCCCCACGGCAGCCGCCGAGCCCCCGGCCAGCCCAGCCCGGGGCCGCCCGTGCCCTCCCGCCCGGGCCTGCCCAGCGGGTCCCGCCGCTCCCGAACGGGGCTGCCCAGCGGCACAGCGCGGCCGGAGCGGCCCCCGGGCCCGACACGAGCGCCCCGCGATGTCCCGCGGCAGGGGCGGATGGGAACCGCTGCTTCCTTTCCCTTTCCATCCTCCTCCTGCAAATCACCATGCCTCGTTTTGCCCACTGCAAAGTGGGGGACGCTACAACAAGTTACTGCTTTCGATGCGCCTTCTGTTTCGACACGAAATCTACTTGAGGTTACAGTAACTTCTCAGTTGACCTGGTTTCAGCTATTCCAGTGTGCACCCAGGTGTGTTCTGTCCCACTCGGTTAAATCTGCCTCCTCCCCACCAAAGCAGTCTTTTACTGCTACTCTTCCAATAACATTAGCGTTGAAAAGGAAATGGATTAAGGAACACACCTCTACAACTAAGCACTCCATTTTTTCACTTGCTATGACAAAACCAGAAACATGCAAGATTGAGAACAAGGCAAAATATATGGAATAGAAGGGGGGGAAAAAATCACAGGTGTACCTGTTCAAGAAAGGCCTCCTTATCTAGAAACACCAAAAATTCTCACCTGAAATCAGTTTACTACAGATGATGTGCAATCAGTGACAGATAGAGCAACCCTAAACCAGTAAGAAACACCAGCTGTAAACATTGTAATGCATTTTGCACCAGCAACCCTAAACCAGTAAGAAACACCAACTGTAAACAATGTAATATATTTTGCACCAACACACCCGGATAAGTAGATTTGGTGACACATGCAGACAGTTTTGCAGATATGCATTTTCATATCACAAGCAAGTGAGGGTTGATGGTCAGGCAAGAAAACGAGATCTAGTTCTCTGATAGAATCCCAATATCAGTCTAGAATATTGTTGAAACCCCCAAAAGAATCTCATCTTACATTTGAAAAATATTTTCTTGCAGCTTATGTGAAGGACAGGGAAAAAACATTTGAAAAAATTCCCAACAGTTGTACACATAATCTTTTGCTGTAAATGTACTGAGCTATTAGCTTTTGGCAAACCAATGACAGGAAAAAACCAAAAGTTTTGTCCAGTACTCTTTTGGGCCTGCATAAAATGAACTCTCATTGTTTGCCCCTCACATTCTCTGTTCTCCTCAGAGAAATTCTTGATGCTCATGGTTGAAGATTACTTCACCCCAAAACCAAAAAAAAACATGAGCAGAACAGTTCCTTGGTTTCTTCTACAGTGCAAAGTCCAGCATTCTTTAAATATGGCAAGGAAAAATAAATTGTGAAAAGTATGGATAACACACTCAAAAAAGAACCATAGTTACAGAAAGACATAGTTTATTCTTTTCCTTGATGTGACTGTCTGTTCAGAGTATTCTACAGGTGATTCCCAGCCAGTGAGACTTCTGTGTGTAAAAGAAAGAACAGCAGAGCTTTGCTGAAAGCTCTAGTCCATTTGCCTTGCAAAGGAAATTAATTAGTGAATATGCAACCCTCAGGTGGCTGCTCTAGAGCTCTCAGGACTGAAGATACTCTAAAAGTAGTCAGAGAAGCTATAATGCCAGGTACTCACACACAGTGTGATCTGAAGGCTCTGGTTAGCCAAGTGGTGACACAGAGCCTCATTGACACGGTCCCTGCAAAGGAAGTGGCTAGCTCTCTGTCTGCCAGGCACAGCCAGAGACACCAGCGAAAGTCTGAACGGCTTAGCACAGGAAAGGGTGGCCAACTACATGCAAGAGGAGGCTGTCCTTTGGGGTGTTAAAGTTCCTTATTCTTCATCTTTTCTTCCTACAAGCAAAATTTTCTTTTATACCAACATTACATGCAAACAAACATGTTTCTAAAAAAGTCCCAGATGAAATGTGAAAATGTAGAGATGCTGGATTCAGGTGAAGTATGCTTTGAGGCCATTATATTCTGCCTCCATGGACAGGGTAGTAGCTCCAAAAACAGCAATGGAAAGAGATTCAAGAAACAAGATTCTCTAGACCAAACAAATCAACAAATACTGCAATATGTCATCTGAACATCTTCCTCCTCTTTAAATTAGGAAGCAGATGTGCAGTGGTTGACGAAGATCAGGAACCCAGAGATGACTAAGTCATTCAGACACCTTAAATTTCCAGGCTGCAAGAGAAGAAAAGCATGCAATGACTGACAGTCCCTGGAAAATCTGTTGTACCTTTTCTCTGACCGTACACAGACATGGGGGAGGAAATGAAGGAAGTATTGTCAAAACCAATGTTTGACACCGCTCATTAGTCCTGGGGGTTGGGTGGCTGTCAGCATAACATGGCTGTACAAGTAGAGAGGTTCTTGTCATGGGGAAAATGGTCTGGTATCAGATCAAACAGAATAGTTTGGGTTGGAAGGCAGTTGAAAGGTCATTCAGTTCCAACCCTCTGCCAAGTTGCTCCAAGCCCCATCCAACCTGGCCTTGGATGCTTCCAGGGCTGGGGCAGCCACAGATCTCCTGGGTAATGTGTGCCAGGGCCAGACCACCTTCATGTCTGATGATATAAATCCAGTCCAACAGTGTGCTGACAATTGAGAGAGAGAGGTGGACTACTGACTGGGGATCAGAATCCAAATTTACTGTGAGCTACATATGCACATATACCATTCTAGGAAGGCAAGTAATATTTTACTACATTGATTGGGTTAAACAATCACACTAACTTACACATTTTACAACATTTCTACTTGATTCAGTCTTCTTCCCTGTCACCAGTCTTGATCCACTCTTCTTGCTCTGTTTGTTCGTGCCAAGGCATCTCGGTTATCAAACTGCTTATGCTAATTAAATCCACAGTGTGCTCTGTCTTAGCTCCCATATCTCCCCCGTTTCCTTCAACTAAAAAATATACTCTAAAGTGACTTGTCTATTAATTTTTTCATACACTGTAAAATACAAGGAATAATTATAACAATACATAATATAATGCCTAATACATAGGAGCCTATTTTAACCAAATTTCTTATCCATCTACTGAGTCCATAAGTCTGTTAGAAGTCAAACAGGTGGTGATGAGGTTCTTCTCACAGGCACCCCCAGAGGGTGAAATCACAAATCTTCAGAGGTCAATGTCAGGGTTGGATGGCAATTAGCTAATTTTTTCTTTTCTCTGGGCCTCATTCTTTTGGAGGTGATCAATGTCAGTTCAGACGAGCAGGTAACTTTGGACCTGATGGTGATAAAACACATGCATACCTTCTCCCTAGGCTAGTAAATCAGCTAGGCTTCCTCACTGTACCCTCAATTAAAGATCTTTAGGTAGAAAACTTCTAGAAATTACCTCTGCACATGAAAATCTTCAAAGCAGTATCACTCTGCCAGTGATTAAATTTGATTTGATTTAATTTCAAAAATTTTAGTATAGATATTGCATTTAAATGTTCTTGAGGAGCCATATTCCCCCTTCTTTTGTTTTTTAACAACGTGTGTCTCTCAGTATTGAACATGAAGGCAACCATAAAAAGCAAAAAAACATGGTGAAACAGTAAATTCACACTAGGCAAAAATAAATTAGATAATACAGGCAATTAGTGATAGAATGGTGATTTAAAACAATGCATTATCAATTCCCTAAATACTGTACCATCACCCAGAGTCTGCAGTAACTGGCAAGCCTCATTTTAGAGTGAGGGCTTGG
This sequence comes from Catharus ustulatus, assembly GCF_009819885.2. Classification (NCBI taxonomy): domain Eukaryota; kingdom Metazoa; phylum Chordata; class Aves; order Passeriformes; family Turdidae; genus Catharus; species Catharus ustulatus. Next base: position 5,480,410 of record NC_046232.1, on the reverse strand, counting down.
AGAACCATACCCAGGTAAGATTTTCCAAGTTCAATCCACAAAGGGTTCCAGCTATTATAGGTCCAAATTCAGCAAGTCAAAATGACTTCAGTATAATTTTGATGCAGAAAACACCTAGGTTGTTGGCATACCTCCCAACCAGGTAAGGCTTGGACTAGGCTAGGGTCCAGGCCTTAACTGGAAGAGTCTCCCTAATATATTCTAAAATCCTCTCAGTAATAGTAGTCAGGAACGTTTCTTAAAATGATACATGTCTTTTAGATAGCTATACAAGGATATATTAAAGTCTGTATAGCAGCTGGCTTTGTGATTTATCTTCAGTTAAACAGTCAATGGTACCATAGACAAATAGCAATAAGGAAAGTAATATCTTATGGATAATGCCTGTTATAAAAAGTCAGTGAATTCATATAACTAGATTAACAACATAATCAGGATATATTAATATATCAGTAGTAACTGTCTTAAGAAATTGAGGTGATATTTTTTTAGACATTCATGCATATATGACATTAAAGCAAAAAAGTAAAAAAGAAAGCACTAAATAGCTTAACTAATTGGTTCTGTCTTATCTCTACAATAAAATAACTCTATCTTGTAGTTTAAATTAGTGGATTTTAACAGAAGTTAGTTCCATGCAAACTTCACATTACTCATATCTATATCACAAGAACTGCATCTTACAATTTAAACATATTTTAACAGAACTTAAAACTAATTTCACTGAAACTTAATGTTACTTAGATATAAAAGTACACCCAAGAGAACTTAAAGTTAACATTACTGAATTGATCTTAATAGCACTGAACAGTGCTTAAAATAATAGAACTTTAATTGAATAACACTTAAATTTAACTTTGCTTAGTCTAATATTTAATCTTAACAGAAATTAACTTAATAGTACTTAACTGTAACAAAATCTTAATTCATTTTGACTCTATTGTTACAAAAAAATTACTGAAAATTTGTCATACAGCAGTTAAACATGCAAGTAAACAACTGTATTGAGATAGCAGCAGCATGAATTCACTGTAAGAATTCAACTGCTGCAGCTTTTTAAAGAAGGTATATATGACAGATTTTTGTTTGGCTTAATAAAAGTAATGGGATATAAATATTGAAGACTAAACCAATGAGTTTTACACAAATAATTTGGTTAGGTTAGTGGGTGTGTAAGACTGATCTTTGCATACCAGCAGTTACAGAGCTAAGGGCTCCGTTTATTCTAAAGAGTAAGCTACTGTTTACTGTATTTGTGTATACTTACATGTGGCAAGGAAGGATAATTACACTTGAATTACCAAATAGCTGTACTGAAAGATTCACAATAAAAAAAACTTGTTGAAACTTTGGAGTAAAAACCAAGCAACTGGTAATACAAATGGTGTGACTGAGGCGAGGTGTCCCTCGGGGCCATTGATCTGTATCAAGTGGCAGCTTTGACAGCTAAGGCTGCTTCTCCCAGTGACTGAAAGTGCCTGGGGCACTTCAGCAAGGGTCGTTTAGCTCGAGAGATGTAACTCAGCCTCTGTGTGTGTGAGACTGACAAGTTATCTTTGGTTTCAATGTCGGGGTACCTTGGCATGTGGGCCATCGTTCTAATGTAGGCTGTCCCCAGCATATCTGGGGTGTTACTCATACATTGCCCTGGTGGTCTGAAAACTCCTGTGGGAAGCAAAGGAATCAATAATGTTACAGTGTTGGGGTACAGGTGGCAGGTCCAGTCCAGCGCTCCCTGGTGTGGCGAATTGTAGATCAGTGATGGTCCGGCAGAGGCTGCTTGTGGCAGATGGGCTTTGCAAGCCCAATGAATTTCACAAGCAAAGCTTCTAACCCCTTTTTCCACTGAGCATCAAAAATGGCACACTGAGTTGGGGTTCACAGTAAGTTCTCCAGTCCCTTAAATCATGAGGGGTTATAAGATGACTTGACAGCATAGAGCGTAAAAGATTTTCAGAGTAGGGAGATCCCAGCCCGTGCTCTGTAGCCCTGCAGCATAGCTCCTTAATTTCCAAATAAGAGAGGGGTTCTCACCATGGGGTATTTCCCCTGACACTGTAAAACATGACTGCCGTGACTGTTTTTGCTGCAATATCAAAATCCCCTTCCTTCAGACCCTTTTTCTTTAATCCCACCCAGTTTTCAAGGGGGTCAGGAGGGAATAGGTCAGGCTCAGCATCTGGATCTATGGATCCCAGGTCAAAGGGGCAGTCGGCACTGCAGGCTGCTCAGGACCATGAGGCAGAATGCCTTCCCTCCTCTGGGGCTGCACCCACTCTCCGGGACCAGCAGTGCCGGTTTCAAGCGGGCAGGAAGAATCAGAGCAGGGCAGAGGGCCGGCAATATCCACAGTGGATGCAGCCTGAGACTGCTATTGCTTTTTCAATGTTTCCAAAATCACCCTCCAGGCCAGGAGCACACGCACTGCCTGCTCATGTCCCACAGTAACCAGGTCATGGAGCTCAACCGACCTTGTCCCAATAGCGAAGGGTAAGAACAGAAGGAGGGGTGGCACCAGGAAACATGTGTAACGCCCATTGTAAACATGACTTAACGTCGTGCTTTAGGATGGGGGAGCCATGGTTTTACAGATGTCTCCCTCCTTAGAGATGTTCTGTTGCACAGTTCAGTTCCCTGGCTCACCTGTCACGGCGCAGCAGGACAGGTGATTGTGGCCCAGAGGCGGTTCTGTCCCCAGCAGGATCAGTTCAGGGACTCGCCCATCGCTGCCAGCTGGGCTGGTCCTTCTCCTCACACAGGGCACCAATTATCCACAATTGAGAGTGGGGGGACTACTGTCTGCTGATCAGAATCCAAATTTACTGTGAGCTACATATGCATATACACCGTCCTAGGAAGGCTAGCAATTTTTCACTACATAGATTGGGTTAAGCAATCACACTAACTTACACATTTTACAATGTTTCTACTTGATTCAGTCTTCTTCCCTGTCACCAGTCTTGATCCACTCTTCTTGCTCTGTTTGTTCTTGCCAAGGCATCTCGGTTATCAAACTGCTTATGCTAATTAAATCCACAGTATGCTCTGTCTTAGCTCCCATAACAGCATACTTCCAAATTTTCATGAGAAAGACTTATTTTGTAGATAATTATAAAAACACAGGATTCATAACATTTAGCAGATAAAATGAGCTTAAGTGAAAATCTGCTGAATCTTCAGCTTGGGGAATGAGGTTTTCTCCATAGCACTTGCTGTATCTCTCCTTGACATACTTTGATGTTTTCTTCATCCATCATACTCTTTTCTTTAGCCTATTTCTCCAGCACATTTCTACACCTCACTGAATGCAGGAAGTCCTTTAGAGGACCACAGATGTTCTGAAGCTAACAAAAAAGATATAAATACATTTATATATGACAAAAAATGTGCAATGAGGTATCTAATCAGGCTTCATTGGTGTGTTAGGTGTTTCTATTCCGTGTCTTTTGTCTTTAATATCACGAAGCATTGACTTTAATCTCCCCCTTCAGAAAACATGGAAACTGGGCCAAAGCTGTTTAAGACAAGTTGTAGGCCACAATTTAAACTATCTCCAACAGAAATGCAAATTGGATCCCTTTCCATTGCAACTAACAGTGGACATAAATGGTAAGCACAACATGCAGTGCTTTTACTTCTGCTAATACCAATCTGCAAGATCGTTGCAGAGTAGATACAAATGGACAGACAACAGTTGCATCTTGCATACTAAGATAAAGAGAGATTTATGCTTAGAGTCCAACATAAGGTTTTTCAGAAACTCTAGCTTTGTCTAATAAAGCAGAGTCAACTATCCCCAAGAAGAAAAATTCCTCTAGCTCTCTTCTATGTTTGCTACACAAGAAATAGCTCTTAGTGATACTTTGATGGTAGGTCTGTAGCACCTGGAAGAGTTTCTAGTGAAACTACCTCTTAATTAGAAGTGTTGTTCTATTTTAACATACAATAACCACAGAAAAGTATTTCTTTCAAGGCTTAGGAAAAATCTTCTTAAACCGTAGATATAAATTAAAGCTTTAAATAAATGAAACCACACACAAGGAAGCCAGTTGAAAAGGCAAGAAGGACATACTCATGTTATGAATACTTCCAAATATTTAATTTGAACAAGAAAGGAGGGGTATAACTATTTTTTAACTGGTCTTGAGCTGTTGTAGCTAGTAGTACATAAAATTAGGGTTCCTATGAGTTGCTGCTTCCCCTCCTCATGTTTATAGGACTCAAATCATCAGAATTTTTGCTGCTCCATCCTGCACTGTTTAAAGCACATATACTGCAGGCCAGGACACTATAGGGCAGAGCAAGAAATCAGACTGATTACCTCTTCTTCCTCCTGACCTGTGATACTGGGACCAAGAAGATTTTATTTCCTAATTAATTTGATTTTTAAAGCTCCTGTTGTTATTAAGTGTCACTGAAATCAGCAGCATTTCTTGCCAGAATTACTTTTATGACTTCTTGACTCTGTAAATATCTACTCAACAAGAACACATTTTTCTGTCATGTCAGCTGGGAAGTTTATTTCTCCTGTCATTACATCAGACTACTATTCTAAGTTAAAGACAGATTGTTATCAACCTTAGCAGACGTAAAAATAATACAGTATGGTTCCTGACACTCATAAGCAGACTGACAAATGCCACCCTCACAATTAGCAACACATTTTTCATGCAACATGCAAGATTTGTTCTACAGATGTTTCAGAGTTAATTCTGCAGTGAAACCGGGCACAGAACAGAATCACCACAGCATGACACTTCTCCACTGAAACTTGCAGCAAATCTGCAATGGCTCTGCAGTTTACTGTAGAGAAAAGAGATCTGGAAGTCTTTTGTCACAAAGGTGACAAGACATTCCGATATAAATTTTTTTGTTTCTTATTTCTAAATCAAGGTGAATGGGTAATAGGTCAGCACTACATGCATAAGGAACACAGTAAGCATTCCTGATTTATAAATAATATGGGAAAGTTTTGTTTTGTGGGACTGACCACACTTTTGGCAGATATTTCAGGAGCTGAGTACAGTAATTTCACGATTATAAGCCGCACTGAGTATAAGCCGCACTTCCGAGTGCCAGCAACTTTTCGTTCTTTGTCCATACATAAACCACACCTGATTATAAGCCGCACGTTACAGTACAGAGTGTGATAAAAGGTATCTATTCTATCACCATCTGTTGAGGGTGGGGGCAGTGATCCTTATCTCAACGGCAGATATTCTGCTAATGGGCCATCCACTGAAACCAGGCAGGGCATTGTTCTTTATCTTTTCACAACCCATCCTTCCTCCAGCCAGTCATTTTCTGCTAATGGCCGTTGAGTCCCACTGTGGGACTGATAAAATTACTGCATCCCATTGGGACTTGCTCCAGCCAGGGGGAAGAGCCCAACATTTCTTACCAAGATAAAAACAGAGGCTTTGGGACACTAAGGGAGCCCCTTTCTCCACTGGACTCCAGAGGAAAACCGGATTTCTCCACATCACCACTGGACCTCCAGAGGGAAACTGCACCTTCTGCAGGAGCACTGCTCCAGCTGAGCCACATCTGTCACTGCAGGAGGATGCAGCCACCATGGAATGGGACTGCTGCCAACACCCTGCCTGACAGGGTGTCAGGTTGTACTCTGACTTTGTCAGGGTTTGGAGTTTGTTTCTTTGTAGTACTGTATTTCTATTTTAATTTTCCTAGTAAAGAACTGTTATTCCTAATTCCCATATCTTTGCCTGAAAGCCCCTTGATTTCAAAATTATAATAATTTGGAGGGAGGGGGTTTACATTCTCCATTTCAAAGAGAAGTTCCTGCCTTTCTCAGCAGACACCTGTCCTCCAAACTAAAACAGCAACTTTTTGTTCTTTGTCCATATATAAGCCGCACCTGATTATAAGCCGCACTTCGGGTTCGGACCAAAATTTTAGTCAAAATGGTGCGGCTTATAATTGTGAAATTACTGTAAGCTTCCTAATCCACTGGATCTCCATGAACAGAGAGGTCTTTCAGTACAAAATTTAGAACTTGTAGAAGTAGATAACTGCCTATGCATTATGACAGAGCACGTGGAACAGTCAATTCTGACAATAATCCAGTAATGAGGATCATCTCAGCTTTCTTTAATAGAGCATTACCCTTGCATTACCATATTATTGGGAAACAGGGGAGTTTTCATTTACCAGATAAACCAACAGCAGTGAAAGGACATCCCTGTGCATTCCTGCTGAATTGCAAGCTCCTGAAATAGTTTTCATATCTATGCAAAGGCACAGCAATACCATTCCAAAATCCTAGAATCAATTAGCAGACTTATGACAATTGGTTTGAAAAGAAACAAACTGCAAATTTTAGTAACTAAAAGCTTTTACATAGTCCTAAGAATTAAAACTGGGAGATGCATTCTGCTCAGTTTGCAGAAGCCTCGGAAAGAGCAAAGAAAACACTGTCTTTCAAAGGTAGTAGCAATGTCAAATATTTTACTACGGAAAGGTAAATTTTCTTCTGGATTATTGTACTCAGCCTAAAAATGAAGAAACTGAAGAGATTCAGAAAGATGTAAGGAAAGAAAACACTTCCAGGTGAAGAGACACTACAAGCTATGTCATTAATAGGACAACAGTGGTGGGCTTCTATTATCCTCAGTGGGGAAATCCAAAGGAGAACGTTATTAAAGTGAACCCCAGTGACTGAAGTTACAATACTTCCCCTTCCCTTTTAACTCATTAACTGCCCCTGGAACTCAAATTGTCAACACATCTGAGACCAAGAGATTAAAACAAAGCCCTGACATGCAGACAACTCTGGAATTCTCAGTATTGCCTAGTGACATTAGGTATCCAGTTCTCACCCAAATGTACATAGGAAGAACATTACTAAGGAATATTTCATCTATTGGCTCATAAGAGAAGTTATTTTACTGCCCATGAAAGAAAAATACAACGTTAAAAACACTACTTATGGTTATTCCTGCCAGGAAAAAAATTGCTAGTCCCCACTGCACCAGCACACCAAAGTGCCTAATTTGCAAAAAAGCCATTTTAAGTATGGCTGTATGTTGCATTTGTCAAGGCAGACACAACTGGCACCATCACCAGCTTTTTACTAAAAACTTTTTGTGCCTTCTGTCTGTGGACTTCTCTCAGGCAACTCCACACAGTATGACTCTTTTCCTTGCAGGCAGCTCCACACAGCACTGACTCCTTCTCTCTGCAAGTTTCCCTCTGCACCACCAGCTAACCCCAACCTGTCCCTTACCCAGCCCCCTAACCCTGTCTGTCTCTCACATGACTGCATGTCCCTTCCTCCTCACAGCACAGCCACCAGACTCCATCTCAGACTACTGCAGATGCTGGTTTTCAAACTCCATCTAACCCTCAAGCAGCTCACCCACTCTTTTATAACACCCATCCTCCTTGGACAGGCAAGGCTGTCTCCACTCCTCAGCAATCAGTACAGCTGTAATTCATTGAGGAAAATTGCCTTCTGCACTGTTCTTACAAACCATTTTCCCACAGCTGTAAGACTAGCTTAATTGTCTAAAGATTGATTCAGACTTGAAGCAGACACTATACATTGGTCACACTAAATTAGCAGTTATCATATGAATTTTGGAGACCATTATTGCCTGTATGTGCATGTAGCTCCTACTATATTAACGGGGTTACCAAACACATTGAGAGGAAAGCTGGCCCCTTATGTGAACATTGTTGCAGAAAGATTATCTAATTTATCATGGACGGAATAGAAATTTTCAACACTGACTCATTGAAGAACATGACAGAACACACTATTAAAAGAAGGTGTGGCACAGAAGAGAATTGAAAGCCTGCCTTGGAAACAAGGGGCTAAAGGGAGCAATACCATTTCTTCTTCATAGCATGGACAGGTCTGGGAATGAGGCTGTATGGACTTCATTCAGGTTTCTGGCATGGATGGATACATGGTTAACCACACACACAACTTCATCTCTTCAGAGACCATTAGTGCCATCTACTACCGGCGTCCAAATTAGAAGCCTGCACCCATTATACAGTCACAGAGCCTTTGGAGGACTCCCTAACCTAACCCTACCACTCGCCATTGAGTATTAAAGAAGGCCAGACTGCTGCTGCAAACACTTAAGTATAAATTATTATATTTCCACTAGCAGCAAAATACAGTGGTTTTTTAACTCTGCAGGAGGAAAAAATCACTGACTGAGGGAGTACCAAATGAAAAACCACAGAACACCTACATTTCAGTAATGGCACAATAGCACAATATATACCCGAGTGAAGGCTTCCCAGGGTCTCCCTTCCTGATGAATACAGCTCAAAATGAAAGAACAGCTCCCTAGAAACATTACCTGCAGGGATGTCTTATCACCAGATTCTGCAGCAAAGACTTAAAACAAGGTCACGAGATTAAGAAGTGTGAAGGACAGAAACCCAGAAGACATGGAAATGCTTTATCCCTTCCTGGAGCATCTGCCATGTATCTTATCCACAACCACGTGTGTAAGCTTTCTTTTTGGTCCCTGGTGGTTGTTTTACCAGGACCTGAGAGTGCTAATACCGATCAGCCATCTCTCAGGAGCTTACAGTAGCCAGCAGAGAAAGACCAGAGGCCTTCCTTGACGTGTCCCACAAGAATCTTTATTTCATGCAAAGAGTGGTCAAGCAGGATTCTCTCAGAGACAAAGGGGATACAGTCATATTTATAGCTTCAAAGGGGATTGAAACCACAGACAATAAAAAGTTTATTCAAAGAACAGCATCCAATCTAAGTCAAAAGTTCTAAAGGTGAACTGACCCATTACACAAACTAATTTCTAACCAATTATCTTTCAAGGTATTAGAGAGTGACCAAATTCGTAAGGAATTTGGCTCAGCCTTGGTACCTAGGAAACCTTGTCTATTATAGCAAGTTCCAGGGGCCAGGGGAAGATGGCTTTGGAGGAATTGTATCATCCACACACGTGCACACGAGGAGGAGAATGTGACTGTTGGGAAGCACCGCAGTGCCATGGCAGAGCTGAAGAACCTGAGTGCACGCTGTGTGATGCATGTAGGTCAGTGGAGCATGGAAGAGAATGGGATTTCTAAAAGAACCTTGTAAGGAACAGCACAGAAACCTGTCCTATGCAGGTTTCTGACAACACTAGTCGCTGACAGTTACTAATGTAAGTGCACTCAACAGCAATGAAATATTTCAGTCCCATGTCACAGGAACAGTAGTGGTTTTCACAGGAACTACAAAAACAAGATGATAGAAAAAAACCTCAATATTTTAAATACAGTGGAAAATTTGCCCACAGAGAAGCAAACAAGTTTATTACCAACCATCCCAATCAGAAATTCATCTATTGCAATAGCAGGTTTGCTCTTCTTCCCATCAGTTAGAGAAGGAAGGTAGCCTAAGAAGTGCAAAATTAGGTGTAAATAAAGCTAGTTTTGCAAGTTAGCTCAAGGTCCAGGACCGTGGCAGAGTGCTGCACATTTCAAGACCAGCTCATAAAGGAATGTTTCTTGCTTTATCCCACAAAACTCAAATCCACACAAAAGAGCATTATTCACATAAGAGATGTTCTAAAACCACTCTTCAGTGGTAACCAGTCCCTAAATCAGCCTTTATGTTCCTGCTCAGTTCTTTCCCCAATATAGAACAGAAAATCAAAATCATCACTCCCCTGCTCCTCCCAGACATTTAAAAAAATAAAACTAAAAAATTACAAATGAAAGACTAACAGGCAGTTAACAGACCAGTACTTAGTTGCTAACACCTCCTTGATTACAAGCCTGTGTTTACCTTTTGGCTCAGCACAGGGCTATTACTCGCCCCTCGAGAGGAAAGGAAGGTTTTATGGACAGAAACACAAAGCAGGAAGTTCTTTATTGTTGCAGACAGGTAGAGATATAAGAAAAGAAAGGCCTTATAAAATATGGTTTAAATCCTACTACTCTAGCAAAGTTAGGAGTAGATTGTAAGTTCCCATGAGGAAAAATTATAAGAATGAACAGAGCAACCTATTCTTGGAGAGAAAAGTAAGTTTGCACTCACATAAACAATGAATCTGTCTATGAGAATCGGTGAAGAAAATATGTAAATATATCTAGAGAGAGAAAATTTGATAGACATATACAACAGCCCTTACTGACCAATGAACTGAGTTTCACTATATTGTTAAACCAATTAGGTTTAACACAGTGTCTTCTGATATTTCCTATAGATATGAGCTTTGTGAATAAAGAATTGGCTTCCCTGCTTGAAGATACTGAGTTTCAGCTGGTCTGTCACTTTCTATCAAAGGAGACAAATGTGTTTCTTAAAAAAACCCTGATGTGCATCTCAAAACACAGAAAGCAGAATGCTTTCTAAGGCCAGTCGTTATTGTGGGGTTTATTCCAGGCTGAAAATTACTCATTTATTCAGTTCTCTAGTGAAGTTCAGAAACTGGACAGTAAGAGGGAAAATCCTGAGTCTTTACTGCTGCTCTTGCAATTCTTGGTTCTTATTTTCTTCTCCTCAAGCAGGAACAAGCCATATGCTAACTAAAAACAATCAGAGAATACATTTGAGCAAAAGATTCTACAGCATTGTCCCCATCACCTGTGTCAGGCCAGTATTCCACACTGTCCCATGCTACCAAATCCAGTAGAACTTAGCCCACATGTACAGACTATGAAAAGTGGGCAACTTCCACCAACAGAATTTACTCACAGCGTTACCTAGATAAAAAATCTTGGGGAAAAAAATCAGCTTTGGCTGAGAGTACAGAAGAACTAATTAAATAGTTGGTGTTTTTTCCCTTCTCTCCAGGAAAAGAGCTGAGTTAGGTCCCATCATAGGTTTGCTGATAAACAGGATGCTTAATGATAACACCATAGAACCCATCCAGTTTGCTCTTACACATAACACAGACATTCTTAACTAACAGAGGGTTTGTGAATCTGAGATTTTATTCTCTGAAGCCTCTGAAAAAGTGAGCTTTCAGGTTACTCCATTTGTGCTGATTTTGAGTTGGGATTTCTCAATTTGAAGGGAGCACAGAGCACACTGTGTGTGGCTGGAGATTACCTCAGGACACTTAGCTATGGCTCACCATAGTGTCAATTTTGTGACACTACTGGGAGAACAAGCAATCCCTGGGCAGATGGGTGGATGCCACACATGGATAAAGGATTTAATGACAGGAGGAATCCCTGGGCGATGGGTGGGCACCACACACCACTCCAGGAGAAGCTGGCATGCAGCAGTTTCAGGGTTTGCCATGTGCAGAACTTTGCCAAGCACATGTTCAGGAGGCTGGATGCTTCCTGGAGGCACTGCTCTCAGAGCCAGAGGCTTTACTTGCCCATGCACATTTGGTATGTGAGATACTCCCAAACCAGCCACAGCCCAGGCTACAGATCCAATCAGGGTGCTCAAGCAGAATGAAAATCTGGACAAGAGTACCAAGGCTTCACATTTCACTGTTCAATTTCTGGGAGAAACTCACAGTGTATTCAGGTGCTTGAGGATCAGAAAGAAAGGAAAAGACAGAAGGACAATTACATATTCAAGTTTCTCTCCTGCTGCAGATCAGCTTAAACTGAAAGACTACATTTGGTCTTCCCACACCAGCCACTAAAAACATTCCTGTGCCAAAACCAAAACTCATCTCTCTGCTGATGGGAGAGAAGAAAAGCAAGTAACATGCAGAGAAAAAACCAATAAAAAGAGACATAATGAAAAATTAATTTTCTAAAAGATGGCATTCAAGATGGATTGCCCACAGACACAAGGTAGGACCTTTGAGACGTGGCTATCCTGTGTGTGACTAAGTGCAAGAGGCACATGGATAGGGCTGATACTGACAGTGGGGGAGTCGGCAGCAAAAGCCTTGTACAACACAAGGTTAAGTTCTCAAATGAATAGGATTCTTGAACATATAAAATTCAGGGATCTTTATTCATTACAGAAAAGCATGTTTTGCCCCTCTACAGATTTTAATGATAATGGTTCTTGCATAAATCAAGAGGGTTTTCTCTGTGAGACCTCCTTATTTACAATATTCCAGTAGATGACACTTCATGGAAAGTAATTGGACATGCATTCATTTTGGTGATTTCAGTCTGCCAACATCTGTTAAGACTGACTCCATTTAAAATAAAACTTTCTTTGGGTAAATATATTTTTGCCATGAACTAGAATTCTTTCACATAACTGCAGCCAGAACTTGCACTGGCAAGCCTGAAAATTTTATAATTAAACCAAAATATGTATACACACAGGTAAAACAGAGATAGCAGAGTGATAGCAATGTCTGTTGTGCATGGTTTTTTGGTTTTTTTTTCCCCTGCATTGTCCTGCAAGGATGTTACTTTCTGACAACTATAAAATTCTATAAGCCAAAATAAGACAAGACTTAACCAGTTTGCTCTGTCAATGTCTGTGGCGGACACAGTCCATCGTGCTCTATTTCACGCAGAGTGATTGTTTGCATCACCTCCAGACTATCCTGGAAATGAGCCAAATGTAATTTTTGTTGCTCACTCCATTGTTTTCTGTAGTCTGCAATAAAATATGATACGACTAACTTTCACCAATTTCAAATAGAGAATAATTACTACCAACAAACATTTCACATTACACATTATGCTGGTTTGCCCCTGCACATATGGTGCTAGCATATCACTGTGGGGAACACGGGTCTGGAATCTAGGTTGGAGCTGTCTGCAGGGACACAATTTCCAGAAATCATTATTCTGCTACAGTTAACATACAACAGAATAGAATGAAATCAGCTTGCAGTAGAGTTTGCCTTTCATAATTCTGGCTTTTCTGTTTCTGGAACTGCTACTGTTACTCCTCTGAGATTTCCCAGCACATTGCTCAGGGCCTGGAGAGCAGAAAGCACATGGCACAGGATAAACAGCCAAACACACTTCACACATTATTCTAGTAGATGGGTCAGAGGCACTCTCACGTTGCTTTTAAACAAAGAAACATAACACAGCAGGGCTTATAACTCGTTTTTAACCGCAATGTATCTTACATACCAAGTGGGAGCCCTGCAGGAAGACTGAAATCAGCCCATGAGACACACCACTGCTTCAATAAGAGTTCTATTTCTGAACCAGAGTTCTTTCCCTGCACTCAGCAAAAAGATTAAGCCTTTCTTGTGAGGAAAAAATAGCCTTTAAAATTGTAATATGCTCTAATTTTCACAATTGTCTACAGAAAGTGTTCCAGTGGCCATTGGGACTGAGAAATGTGACCTGCAGTTACAGGTTCTTCTCTTACTTTGATCCAAAGTGCCTGAAATAGCCTAATTAAACCTATCCAGTAAGTGTCATAAAGGCTGTCTTGCCTTGCTGAACCTCAGAAGGGAAAAGAAAGCAGGGACATCATCTTCTGCAGAAGGCATCCAGCAATCTGTTCCATGCAGCTGATGCACTGGACAGGAATTCTGTATTTCTTTGTTTTGATGCTGACAATTAAGTGTAAATTACTTACCATTGTAACGGAAATCTCTTAAGGTTACTAAGGTTAAGAACAACAGAACATTAAAAAAATTATTTTGATCAATTTTTTCTATCTTTTGATGTTTATAGAACTAGCAATGAAAATACCATTAATGTACATTTAACAGGTTTAGAATAGTTATTCCCCTAAATAAGAGAAAGTTATTTGGTTTAGGTGAACCATCTCTGTTAAAATGATTATCCTTAACCCTTCTTACTCAAACACTCCCTAGAATTGACTTGTATTGATTATTCATTCTCCTGCCTCTAAAACAAATTTTAAAAATCACACTAAAATTAAAATCTAACTGGACATAAAAATGAACAACAGCTTCAGTCATCCTTAGTCCTTTTTACTCGTGTCAGCTCACAGAAAATCTAGAAGTGACAGAAAAATCTAGGTTGGAAGGAAGGTACCTGATCCAGCTTGCTGATCAAAATCTAATGTTAAAATTACCATAACACATTGTCATTTTACGGTAAAATTACCAGGCAACTAAAGCATGTGCTTACACCCAGGCTTTTTACTTCTCGTACAAAATCATGAAATTAGAAATTTTCATTGGTAGTAATTCCTATGGAGTTTATAAGGTAATTCAGGTGTGGGAAAAGGGCTTAAATCTACTCCCTTCCTTCGCAATCTGAAATACTCCCCAGTGACAGCTGTCTATTCTGACTCATGCGGCCTCACCTCAAGTCTTGGGAGCAGTTTTGGGTACCTGAGTATATGAAAGACATTAAGCTATGAAGAGAGTCCAAAGGAGGTCACAAAGAGGTCTGAAGAGGCCGTAGGAGGAGCAGCTGGGGGCACTTGGCCACGGGGGCTGGAGCAGACGGAGCGCAGCCGCAGTGCGGGTACCGCCTGATCCTGATGGGCAGCAGGCACTGACCTCTGCTCCCTGCTGACCATGGCAGGGCCTGGGAAAAGCCCTGGAGTGTCTGCGAGCTTTAGGTGGATATCGGTGAAAGGCTCTTCCCTCAGAAGGTGCTTGGGCACTGGAACAGGCTCCCCAGGGCTGTGGTCACAGCACAGCCCAGCAGAGTCCGAAGCTCTCAGGCACAGGATGGGATTGCTGGGGTGCCCAGGGCCAGAGCTGCACTTCAGGGATTCTTGTGGGTCCTTCCAGCTCCAGATATTCTGTGATTATACAAACTGACACTCGCTTTCAGGAATGCTATGATCAATACAGATTCAAACTTGGATATCATTTACAAAAGGAGGAGTAGTTTAAGACAGACATCCAAGAGAATGTACTCTTAAGACAGAGAGGCTTAAAGAATATATTCTTTGGGCTGGGAAATAGAGCTATGAGCTTTCTCTGTTCTGAAAATACATTCAATATTAAAACATAAAAAGCTTTTTCAAAACCACATTTTAAACTTAGCTAAAGTAGTGGGTAAATCTTAATTGAGTAGACTTAGTTCTCTAGAATTTAGTGATACTAAGAAGACAAAATTGAAATGGCTGTAAAAGACTTATCAGATGACTCTGAAGGTCAAAACTGTACATTTCACTCTCAGTTTTCATGGACATTATGCAACACATCTGAAACTTTACTCATAAAGCAAAAAGCGTTTTATAAAATTTTCCTCCTCTCTGACAGTTAGAAAAAGAACAAGGGAGAAATCAGATTTGCATGGAATTAATTCTGACTCATAAATGAAACTTCTTGAGTCAGTGGAACAGTATTCACCTATTGCTACTCATCATCTCAAAAAAACCCCAGCCTCCCAGGTATGGCAGCTGCACTGATTCTCAAAAACCTCCCTCTGCACTCACAAGGATCATCATTCCTAATTCCAACTCACACATATTATAATGCCTTTAATTCAGGGCAAAGCATTAGGAAGAAACAGTATTTCTAATGTGGATAGAAGGAAACAGAAATAGCAATCTTTTTTCTTCTATCCATGTTACATTTCTCCATGTAACATGAATTTACCTGTCTGAATGAGGAAGATTGGACTTCTCATTAGTCAAATAACCTTCCTCACAATTATCAAGCAAAACAGAATCATCAGCTAGTTTAGGAACAGAGATGAATTTGGGAAAACAGATGCACTAATTATCTCTAGCAGATCCCCTGTGAGCTTCCTGTGGGCCACATGTATTTGCTATGTATTTTATGCCCATAAGCCAGAAGCAATGCAACATCCCTGCAGGGAGTTTGTTCTCTGCACTAAATAAATCATGAAGAAGTAGAATTTATATAATAGTTCCTTTCATCACTATTCCAATCTGAAATAGATCCTAATAATAAATTAATTCCAGCAAATTATGGTATTTTTATATTTTTAGAAACAACTTGCTAGTGAGATATTCAAATTGTGGAAAGACAAAGTTACTTCAGCAGACCTACACTTGCACTGTGTACAACCCCTACAGATCATACTGAAGTGAGCATTAGGCTTTAAAAACCTGCAATTTCCTTCTTTTTTACTGTGGTAAAGGTAGAAATAGAAAAAAAAACCATTCATCTATCTATATATATATATATATACACACAACACACAATAAATCGGTCGTTAAACCAAAGGCACTCATTTTGCAAGTACTGCATCGAAGCCAAAGTCCAGGTACAAAAGAACAATTTCAACACATATCCATGTGACTCAGTGGTCCTAAAAATTCAGTATAACACATTATCCTATTCCTTATTATCAGCAAGGGTGGCCACCTTTTCGTGTTTAAACTAAAGAAATATAGGAGAGATCATAAAGCTACCTCACCAAAATGTTTTAAAAACGGATAATTAGACTCATGTATATAATCATTAGAGAGACAAAACGCTGCTAATATGAGGCAATTTGGATGAGATTTCAAAATAACTGCTTCAAGGTAAATTTCATTATAAGCATCACCAAGATGAAAGATATACAATAACCCAAAACCCCTCATAAACATTCTAGAAAAAAGGCATGTTCAGCTGAAGCCAAAGGAATTGAACTGCCTGGAACTCATCTTAAATGCATCAGACTTCCAACCATCCTTTTTCTGTTTTTATTTATTAGCTGCAAATTAAAATAATAATGAAAAGGAGATACAGCCTTTAGATGTATACTGGCAGCTCTGCTTTGGACAAGTAGCACTTCATGGTCTCTTCAACTCCTTTACTGAGATATTAATACAAACAAATGGCAAATTTCCAGACAGTAAATTGCTTTTATTTCCACTTACCCCATCAGCAATAGCAGGCTCTCTACTCTTCCTGGAAGATAGAGTGTTCTGCTGTTTGTGTTGCTCTCTTTGCTCCTGGAGTTGAGGCCACCCAGGTCTCTTGACCTGAGAACCCTTTGTTGGTAGGCTCTTTGCAATGACTTGAATTTGGCACGGTCAAGTTCTTTCCCTGGCTCTTCACCATTACAAATCCAGCATAACCTTACCAGACCTGCAGTCTGATCACAGTCTCAATCTAGTATTTCAGAGATTTCCTGTCACCCATGGAATAATTACAAAATTTGTTAAATCTTCAGTTCTGTGATCAAATAATCCTGAGTTTGCAGGCCACCCTTGAGGTCTCTAGTCAATACTTTTGGAACAGCAATCTTCAAATTCCTTTTTCCTAAAATGCTCTAGGGGTGCACTGTGAGGCACCTCACAGAAATGGAGTATTTCAGCCCAAAGAGTGTCAAAGGTATTTCCCAGTGGCAGCCACAACAGGCAAATGCTTCCTCTCCCACAGGCTGCAGTGCTGGGTTTGTGCTGACTGCCACCAGCCCTGTCTGTGCTTAGTGAAGAGAAAAATAATTCACAAGGACTTCACTGAAATGACCTGAGGTAAAGCTCTAACTGGGGAGGGTCTCACTGTTGCAGCTACCTTGACCACACTCAAAACAAATGTGCACTTCTGCAGGGAACAGAGTCTATTTTATAGGGCTGTGCAATGGGAGGAAACCATACTGGGCCATAAAGTGAAGACTTCTACCTGCTTCTGCATAAGAAAACACCAAAAAGGAACAGACTCTTCCATTTATCATGTGCTTTCTCTCAGTATTGTGTGGGGTAAGATTCAGCCCTCTGAAGCAGCACCATGCAGGAAGTTTTGTGTTCTGCAAGGATAGTTACAGGGCCTTGAGAACACTATCAGAATTACAGCTCTCTGCCAGGATTAAGGACTTCCATGAAGAAAAGAGAGGGAAGGACAGAGGGAAGGAGAGAGAAAGAGAGAGAGAGAAAGAGAGAGAGAGAAAGAGAGAGAGAGAAAGAGAGAGAGAGAAAGAGAGAGAGAGAAAGAGAGAGAGAGAAAGAGAGAGAGAGAAAGAGAGAGAGAGAAAGAGAGAGAAAAGGTGTTCTGTCAGCTTGGATTGCTTCAGGCACACGCTGCTCTGTAACCAGCCAGGAGAAGTCCTGTGTCATCTCTAAGCATGGCTCAGCTGAAAACACTGAGAAGGAACCTAACAGCAGCAAATGTGAAGTAAACCAGCCACTGGTGTTGAAGAAAAATATTTTAAAAGGGGAGTGGCTTGTAACTATTATATAGACCTTTGTGGGATACTATGCTAGCTGCTTAAGCACATTTGGCAAGAGAATAACAACTGGCAAGAAAAACTGTATTTGAAGAAATAAAGATGGAAGAGAGAACTTTAGACAAACCATGTTATTAAAATGGTATTTTCCTTATTTAATGTGAAAAGCCTATGTTACAACTTCTAAGTCAGTCTAAAGTGTTATATGAACTTGAACTTGATCTGAAGCAACCCATGATAGAATTTCTACATTTTAAAATAAATTTTCATTTTTTTGTAGGAAAAAAAAAAAAACAAGATTTAGAGTCAACTATTTCAACACTGGGGATAGGGGGGAGGAATAAATACATTTCTCAAAAGTTTATGGGTTTACCAGTCGTATTTCCCCCTCCCCCTTAATTCTGGTTCTAATAATGTTGCTAATAAATAGATAGTTGCTTATTTAAAAGCACTCTTCAGATTATGACTGCATGAATCTCAATTATAGCACAGTCTTCTTGTAACACTAGTCCTGTTTCTCCCTTAGGAAATTTTCTGAAAATTATACTTTATTATTTAAATGAGAGGCATAAAAACGTGACACAAAATGTAAAACAGTATTGGGAAGTGGCTGGAGAACAGTTGCTTTACTCTGTAGCTTCTACCTTCAGAATGGAAATCTGAAGCAAAGAAAGATTGACTCATAATAGCAGTTAATGAATATGTAAGTAGGCTGCAATTAATTAAACAGATATGTTGCTTTTTAAAACTTCCCTTCTGTATTACAGTCTTCCTTCTTATCTCAGTTTGCTCAGTCCAGCTCTTCTGACAGCTATTGACAGAAGCAGCCAAAAATACCACAGGTTTTCCTATAGAAACCCTACCAATATTGATGGCTACATCCAGTGGTGCATGTCAATTTGATGACTCATGCCTCTTATTTAATTTTAATCTCCTTTCCTTTCCTGTTGATGAACTGAAGTTTTACAGTTTATTACAGCCTTCTCCCCTGTCTCTTCCCATACACCTAAGACTAAGTAGGACAAGTAGAGAAGCCCCCACTGGCTGTCAGTGGCAGTGTTTGTGCTGTAGTGATAGCAGGCTTTAACAATTTATAGTATCTCTAAAGCTTCTACAAAAGGAACAGAGAGGAACAACTCTCAGTAATGCCACTTTGTTTGCCACAGAGTAGTAGGATTTAAGAAGGAATTATCCTGTTTTCTCTTTCCTCTTGCTTCCTTCCCTGGAATGCTGAAGTCTGCAGAAATGAGAATAGCCACATTTCCATTTTAAGTTATGCACTAAAGAGAACCAAAATAGGCATTAAAATCTAAGACTGAAGCGCTTGATATTTGTGATATTTTTACTTTCCTGCTCAGAGTAACTGCACCTGTGGCTATGATTAAGGTTGTTGTGTCATTTATTCGAGGTGACCATACCAGATTGTTTTTGCATTAATCATTTAAAGGTTATACAAGTTTATCTTGTCATGTGTTTTGGCAGAGACTGGAACTCTGCTTGGACAGATATTTCTATTACACATTTCTATTAAGCATCTGCAGCTGCTTCTGACTTAGATTGGGTTTGGATACTTAAACACAGGGATAAGGACTCATGTGTGCAAGCAGGCCTCTGAAAGACACCGTATTCTTAAAGAGGAAAAAAAACCTCAAACAAAAAAGTAAACACTAAAGTTCCTAGAAATTATGGTATGTCTTTCAGGACTAGTAGTGCTAAACCAACTCCTACACACAACTATAATTTAAGAGGTGGTGGGATCTAAAAATTTACTCTCATGCTGATTGATATTCTTGGACATTTGTGAACCTACACCTACAAGTGGGCAAAGCTACAACTGTAACATGAACACAGCTCTTATTCATCCAAATAAACGTGAGAGGGTAAAACTGAGTCCATGACATACTAGAGTATGGTATGTGTTTTCCAAAGCTAACCAAAGCTGGTCTAGGCACTTTGACAGTTATGAATTTATACTTCCCATTCTCAGTCCTTACTCAGTTATCTAGCTCATATAGCCACCCACAGTAATCAAGTCATGGGTGAATGGGTGAATGCAAGAGACAAGAACATTTCTTCACAGAAAATTTCTGTATTTGGTTTTGTAAAATATTACTCATAATACATTTAGTGTCTGATAACCAAATTAATCCCAGTTTTGCTTTTTTACTATGCTGCAATGAAAAACAGCTAAACTCTGAAAATGTCAGGTAATTGTCAAGCTATGTTTAACTACCACATTTCACTTATAAGGAAACATCAATTTGAATAAACAGATGGTGTTGCTATGGGGTTGCCATCACAAGTAGAAGCACATATTTAACTCTAAAAACGGCAGATACAAAGGACAAGAAAATAATAGGCAATGCTGGGCATTTCTGGAAGCAGAACCATGGTAAAACTAAATCTTTGTTTGCTTCATTCCTGCACTCAATAACACAGTCTTGCTGTTAGGATCACTTGATTCCTAAAGACTAATAAGAATTCATAGTATTAATAATATTGATCCCCAAATAATACCAGGAGTATTTTCATCTCTAGTTCCATTGCTCCCTCCCCTGAAATCCCTGGGTAAGAGGATGTTCAATTTTGGTTACTTCCTCAAATAATTTAGGTAGCTGAGAGTCTATTGAAAATAGATTGCCATTCTGTTTCAGGAACAAGGATTCCACTGGCCTGCTAATGGATTTAGTCAATTTTACTTAAATGTTGGAATAGAGATTTTTTTTAAAGCTCTCAAAATAAAGAAATGAGCAAAGTATTCCAGTTCTTCCAAAGAAATGCAAATAGAAGGCGTGTTTAGGCATTTTTGATACCTGACATTACTTGTATAAGGAGTTGAACTTTACTAAAACTGGACACCATGTTAGGAGAGACGCACTGTTTTATTTTTACTTCCAAGAATTGCTTTAAAACCACAACAGCTAGACTTTTTTCCAGACTAGAAAGGGGTTTTCATTTGTTTAAACACTCAAATAACATTAAATTAAATAATTTAAATATTCATATTATCTAAACATTCAAATTCCGAGTTAGTACCAATAGGAATGAAAAGGGAAGCACGGACAATTTCATCATATGCTTATGTAAGTTAATCATTGCTCAAGAACGCTGATGATAATGTGGATTACTTTGTGATTTAGAAAGGGGTTGGTTGGTTGTTAGATTCCATTTTGACCTTGTTCGTCTTTCACTCAAATACACATAATAACAGGTATAACCAATCAGTTCAGCAATATATAATAGAGCATTTCCACAAACCACTTCTGATATGTAGAAAGGACCCTGATTATTATTTACTTTAGAATTTCTCAGTGTACTAACAGAAGGATGGACCTGCAAGAAAAGTCTTACACTCCCTTGAAAACATTACCACCAACATACCACTGCACTACTCTCCAGGAAAGAAGAAAATATGGCAAACAGGAAAATTCCATTACTGATACAATGTCCTCTTCATATCTCAATGTCAGAATCTTAGTGAAATTTAAGACAATTTATAGCATTTTATGTACAACCACAAACAAGTCAACAGGAGTCTGGAATTACTGAGCAAAATGAGAGTACAAAAGAAAACTGTAACAAATTAAACCGAATTTTAAAAAGACCATCAAAATACTGATGGGAACTGTGGAGGCCAGTAAACTGGCTGAGGGTAAGCTGGTCACACTCCCCTGGAGGAACAGCCCTTGAGCAACAACCTCTGGTCATGGCGAGGAACAAAGCTCCCCTCAGAATGCCTTGTTGCCAATGTTGATTCTATTTATCCCATTGGCCCTTCCCCTTTGTTCCGTCCCTGTGCCCTCATCTCACTCATCCTGATGTTCTACCCTACCCCTCACTATCCCTGTGTACACCCCTGCTCTCTGCCCGAGTTCTTCATCCCTGCACCCCACTGTGGCCATTCTCAATAAACCCTCTCCGTGGAACCCCACACAAAGACTCTGTGCCTTCTTTCCGTGTCCTCAAGGCTGAAATCACTCTGAGAGCTGAAATCACTCAGCACAGCCGAGACGTGCCTGTGCCCCAAGACATCTTTCTGAAGGCACTTCTCTGGGAAGGTCGTGGGGTTCTGCCACCGCCGCCCGCTGCGACAGGGGACCACCTTTAAAGTGTGATAGAGTAAAATCAGAATGTGAAGGGTCATGTATTACCCTGGACAGAGGTAAATATGCTCTCTTCGTTAACAACAAATACATATTTACCTACTGTTCTGTCGTTACAATATGGCTGGGAACCAAGAAAGCAGCCCAGCTTCTCAGGCTGCTCGAGCCTGGCTTTCAGGCTCTTCAAGGACACAAACCCAAAACAAAGATAGAACACCTGTGGTATACGTGACTAATCTCATGGACTGGGTTTCTAAGGGGTGTCTTCTCCTCTGTCCCAGGAAATGTCTGTAAATTGTTTTCCACGATGTACACTGTTTAAATCCATTATTTCTTTCAATAAATGCTCTTTCTTGCTCATCTAAGGAAGTTGCCGTGTTACTGTGACCATCACCACTCCAGGAACCACACACGGTAACACCTTCTACAGATACCACACAAATCACTATTCAAAAGCTTAAATTCTGGGTTTGTTCAGGAGCAGAAGTTTCTATTAATTTAAACCAGAAAATTTTCTTTCTGCACTTACTAAACATCCAGTGCTAATGGTGAAGATGGCACATTTTTCTTATGGTAGCAAGTATCGTAAGCTGGGCAACAGCCATTCCCACTTACAAGGGTATTTCCTTTGTAAGGTACAATTGTTAGATTCATATTACCTGAGATAGAAGGTATCATAACAAACCATTCCAGTTCATAGAAAGGACCTGGCTCAGTCCTTAATGTAAGGACCCTAGGTAGAACAAATCCCAAACCAAGTTGCCCATCATGTTTGTTTTCATACCTCCTTTCATGCTGTTTTGTAGAATTATGGGCTGCCCTGTGACCACCTTCCTTCAAAGTGAGATGTAATGCACTTTATTTGCATTACACCTGGCAACAATTACAAAGCTCTCAAATTTAAATTATAATTAAAAGAGCATGAGCATAAATAGCTGTATCTAAGTAGAACCTTCTTGCCAGATACAGATTTATCTCTATGCTGAAGTACTAATACAGCATCTTTTGAAGCCATAGGTATTGTAATGGAGATCAAGCAGTACAGTCACCAGTTTCAGTGAGATCATTATGTCCAGCATGCACATATCTTTCCAACATGCTCCAGATCATTACCACTAACTAGAGATTAACACCCAGGATATTTTATTAAAAAAGATTAAGCATGTACACAGCTTCAGTCTACCTGCAAAAAACAAAGCCGTCCAGGCAATTATAAATTACTTGATTAATGTGTTAGATCTGTGATAATGTACTATAAATAGCATCTTGTTGTAATGGGTATAAACTACCTTAGAACATTCAGCCAGGAGCTGGTTTGTGAAGTTTTTATAAATCTTACAGCAAAGAAAGAAGCAGCACCCTAGAAAAAGCAGCTTAACTTCAGACGCCAAGTTAATGAATGCATGCAAATTGAGATTCCTCCCCACTCCTCTCAGAGGCAACACTTCCTGCTCTTGCAATTTTATCATGACTCTCACTATTTTTAGGGCTTTGCTTAGAGTCTCTGCTACTGAAATCACATCTGAGACTCAGCATTAATTTTAAAAGAAAATATTTCCACTTCCCTGCATCCCGAGAAAAGCTTGAAAGTGTGAAATGAGTGCAGCCTACAGGCTAAAAACTAGAAAGGATACAAGAAATTCAGGGTAGGTTTTGTTTTGTTCTTAAAAAAGATCATGATATCTAAACTGATTCCCTGAGTGGCAGGAGCTAGGTAATGCATTGATTCCTCATGGCTGACTGTTCCTCAGAATCTTTCCAGAGCAGATGTAAGGCACATAAGCAGTTTTACATGGAAAAAATATGCAATGTCACTCTCATTACTCTTTCAATTTAGTGGATATTCTTACTCTTTAGAATACCAATACAGCTTCTCTTAAAAGTCATATTTTAAAGAGAACATTTCACCTTTTGATCTAAGAAGAAATATTATTTTGTGCACAAACTGTTCTTCATTTCTCTTCTCTGAAAGCTAACTCTTCTGCAACTAAGAGCTTTTTGCTTAAGAAGATAAACCCAAGACTTATGTTATCTGCAACAAATATGTAAACATATGTTAAGGAGGATCTTAATCATCAGGCCTCTTAGGGGAAAGATAATGCTTTATATTCACTTTTACACAAAAGTGTTCTTACAAAAGCTACTTGCTTTTAATTATACATGCAGTTGGAATTTAAAGAAAGTTAAATAGATTATCTGCTTTTGTTTTAATGATTGAGAGGCTTTTTAAAAGAGATACCACTAGATGGTGCAAGAGTTTAAACAATTCATAAATCCATAGCTGTTCCCCTACCTCTTCTCTGTCCCAGCAACAGCAGGAGACAGCTTAGCACTGTCAAACAAACAGAGCTTCTGTGATTTGCATTCAGCAAAATTGCTGACTTTAGCCCTAGAGGCAAAAACTTACTCCCTTCTTTGGTATTTCTTTGAAAGAGGAGGAAATATTTGGTCATCTGAGGAAAAACTGGTAATGAAATGGCTGTGACCTCCCTAAGGCTCCGGAACTTGGGAGCTCTAGAAAGAGAGAAGTGACCATCCACTGCAGCTCAGGGTGGACAGAATGCTGTTCTTTATCTTGAGAAAAGGCAAATTCAGCTCCCTCCTCTGCTGGACAGGCTAACTCATCAAGCCCCAAAAACAAGTCTTAACCTCATTGCACCTCAGTTCTCATCTGGAAATAAGTTAATGGAGTGTTTGTTAGCACTTCCAACCTCAGAGGGATGCTGAGAGGAAAAACACATTTAAAAATTCTACCGTGTTCCAAAATGGTGAAGTATTTTAGTATATGTATGATGCCTATAGTGGTGGTGAAATATGACTGGAATTTCATTTTAGTAATTTTGGTTAAACATTTAACAGGAGTACCAGGAACCATTCATTGCAAATTAAATTAAGCTGATATATAAAGCAAAATGTCTTCTCCAGTTCTAGATGCACAGCATAGGGAAATGTGAGCTTACTTTGTTCAGACCAGCAGAACTAGAAGCCTAAAGTATATGTTGTTCCAGTAAATATTTTTTAAATGATCGTCGGTAATGAGATTATAACCAAAGTTTTGCATACTATGCATTGAAGCCTGTAGGAACAAGGTAAGTGTTGGGTGGGTAACATTAGGAGTACGTCATGCAGACAAGGTAAATTTTCTATCAGCCAGGAGATGTCAAAGAGACTATTTAATTATTCAGGTATGTGAGATAACACATAGAAAGCACACGCCTTCACTGCACAGCAAAGAAACCTCCACCCAGCCGTGGCTACCCACCATGTGTACCTAAAAATTCCAAAAGCAAACAAAGAAAAACCTGCTGAGTAATACACACCTACAGGCAGATTGTGACCAATGCATTAATAACTAAGACCTGAAGTCAAGATAACTGAGAAGATTCTTCTCCTTCTGAATACATAAATGGGATATAATTTCCCCATGAGATGGCAGGACTTGTGGTTTTCATTACAGGAAAGAACATTTCATGGGTATATATTATACATTTAGCTGTCAAGCCTTTTACTACTCTAAACAAAACCCCACAAAATCAGTCATCAGGTTTGCCAGACTGGCAAAGAGAAACTGAACTGACAGTCTCAGAAAGGTATGACAGAATTTACCAGGAATCAAACTGCCCAAAAGGAAAGACCAAGTGTGCCCTTTTCCCCTTGCACTGCACTGAACAGAATTGTGTAGTAAATACATCATCAACAATACAAAACCAAACATGAACACAGCTGTTAAGAGATAGAGTGGAAGTCCTACAATAATCCAGTAATAGCTTAATTACTCATGGAAGACAATGAAGATCAGTAATCCACTTACAGTCAATTTTTTCCTCATACACCATATAAATTCTTTACACAATGGAATAAGGCAGCTATATAGCTGCCTTACATAAGTAGCTTTAACAGTGATGTAGCCTCTTTTGGTTGATACTATTCCTATGGGAAGTAGGAGAAAATCTTTTTACTTGAGGATGAGCAGAAACCACAAATCAATACTGAGGACACATCTGCTCTGCAAGGCCTTTCCCTGCACAGCAAGTGGCACTGTGAAGGGCCTGTATCACCACACCAGCAGAGCTGCAGGTCTGTACTGAGAGCAGTTCATCCTGAAATGAGCTGTTCTGTCACCTCCATAAGTGCCGTAGGGAGAGCTGACCTAACCACACACCTCCATGCTGGCATGTTTACACTGGAGGGTTTGCTAAAACAGGTATTTTACCAGGCCAAGTCTAAACTTAAACCCCCACTACCCACCATGATTATTTTAGTGAAACCCACAATATCTTCATCTCAGGGTACTGCTCAGGGCACCTCTCTAGCTCAGTACTCTTCACGTGCTCTGAGATGGAGGATGAAACCACTTCAGCAAGATCTGTCCTATGTAAGGCAATAGATATTCCTCACATCAAGACTGGATGAGAATCCTGTTTTACTCACTCCCTTTTCCTTTCCTAACAAAGCTCTTCCATTTGGTTGCAAATTCGGCCTCCATCCTCTTTGTTCTAATGCTGCTGTGGATAGGGCCACTACACAGAATAGGGAAGGGTCAAACAGAAACAAGGAACAGGGGCCTCCATCCCACTCTGATTCCCAGCACAGCTAGCCCCACAATCTGCTGTGGGAAAGTCACCTTGGTTGCCCTGTGGGCATGACTGCTGGTAGCTGTCTTTTAAAGCCAGGCTATAATTTCATTATCAGCCTCCAAGGGACAGAGTTTTAGCTTAATTTCTCCACCACAGGATGATGCTTGTGGCCATTCTGGACAGTAGCAGGGATACAGGTGTGACCCAGCCTTGCAACCTAAGAGAAGCTATTTCAGAAATCATTCCATGACACACTCCAAGTCAACACACAAGGAATTACATGCAGCACATTGAAACAAATAGAGGCCAGGCTGTGGTATTTTTCCTGGATCCTCCCATGCTCGGAACAAACACAGGACAGCAGGGAAAAAAAATCTGTCGGATAAGTTGCCCTTGAGAAACCTGCTGGCTAATACACAGCTCTCACAAAAGCAAACAAGGAAAACCAGATGACACAATTTCCATGCCAGTAAGGCTGAAAAGAACAGTGACAAGCCATACAAGAAGAGGGAACAGGATGCATCAGGGGAGGTTTAGACTGTGACAGTCAAAAGTGTGGTCAAACGCAAGAGCAGGCTTCCCAGGAAATTGGTTGAGTGACCAGCCCTGGAGACAAAAGACCACATGTGTACAGTAAAAGCATAGATGTGGCACTTTAGGACATGGTTTAGTGGTGGGCTGAGCAGTGTTGGGTTCACAGCTGAACCTAGTGGTCTCAGAGGTCTTTTCCAAGCTAAAGAATTCTTGGATTCCTCAATACAGACAGGGTTCTGCAATACCCCTACAGGCTTCTGTAGGAGGCAGAGATTTTCAAAGCATTTATTGTATATCCAGTGCTCTGATTAAGTTCATAGGTCTTAGTCAGGGAAGATACTAACTGCACATTTTTCAGCAGACCTTATATATTTGCAGACTTGATCCCTCTGGATGCCCTAGAGTAATCGTGAGCCAAAATGCCAATCTAAATGAGGAAGATTATGATTAAGGCTTAGGTACTCACATGGCACTTCATATTGCAAAAAAGATTACATAGAGAAAATATTTAACTTAGGAAAAGCCCTGTGAGACATGGAAGATCAGTTCCACAAAAGGAGTACAAAAATGAAGATGGAAAAATTATATTACATTGCTTTTCACCAAAGCAAAGTCTAAAAATGAAAATTAATCTTATTCCCAGACGAGCACTCTGAACATTCTTGTTTTCTCTGAGGCATGAACAGTTTCTTCTCTTTTTGCTTACCTTAGTTCTTTATTATTAGACAGAGTAATAGTGCTGGAAGAATCCTGAAATATACGCACAGGTTCTATCCAAACCATGCCTTTTATCAAAGTAGTAAGTTCTCTGAAATTTGTGGGCTAATTGAAAGATGGCATGGCCAAAATTTTTGTCTTTAACAAGGATAAAGCAAGATCAGGCAACATGGCTAAAAAATAATCTGAAAAGCATTTTCCCTTTTAATTGAAAAATATACAACTTTTAGATTGCCTAAAAGTTCAGATTTCAGCTACATACAGGCAGACCTGTGTTTTACTGGTCACTAATGCATACTTGTAACTGTTCTCTAAATAGACTTCAGAAGAGGCAATTGAAAGTCTTCCCTTATCTCTCTCTCATAAACATGCTTTTTCCTTTTTAATCCAAAATATTTATATTTTCTAATAAAAAGCACTACAAAATACTAAAAAAGACATGGAAAGAACTGAAAGAATGCATTATTTGTCTGGAAAATTACTTCATTCTAGTTAATCTAGTAACTTTAAAGGAATTATTTTCCAAATATAGGCATAAATTGATGAGCTCCCATTAAAAGAATTTCTAATGTATTCTTTTCTGGAGTTGAGTTAAATTCTTGGGAAAGAAAGCATGAGGACTGCAGAGAAAAGACAGACTGTTGTCCCTGTCTCACACCTTTAAAATAAAACTTACATGGCTCTGACTTCTAGGTCACTGAAATTATCTAATAGAGAGAGAGTAAATTGAAATCTTGACTCTTTTCTGATGTGGCTGCTCTCATTGCAGTCATCCTGCCAGCAGTGACAAGGGAACTCAGAGCTAGCACCTCCTTTAACCACCAGGTGAGTGGGTTTATTGCATCCAGACAGGTGCTAAGCTAAAGGTCCTGCTGTTCTTTGGAAGGAGACATTGAGTTATTCTTGCATTATTAAGCAGGCACTTGCCCAAGAACATAAAACTCATTTTATAGTAATTTATGATTCTGCAAGGCAACAAAAACTAATGAACTCTACTCATTTTAGAAAATGAATTAGAAATCTGCGGGAGGAAAGACAGCTGGTGTTGCTTGAACAACACGTTTAGAGCAGACAACAGTTTTTAACTTTAAAAGATAAAGTTAGATTACTTTGTGATTTGATTCAAAAACAGTGCTGCACAAACCAAAGAAAACCACATAGAACCTGTAATGTTTGAGGAAAGTTTTAACACAAAATTTTTCTTCCCTTCTAACCAGCAATACTGGTCTTGGTGATTATTTCAGTCATGTTTTATTTGGTTTTCCCCTTGAGAAAAAACAATTTCCTTTTGCTTCCAGTAGCACCAACCTATAAATTCCAGTCAAAACCCATATTCTGTGTCTCAGTAGGATAGAGATTTGGACAGGTGGGAGTATGTGATACAGGAAACAGTCTTTTCTAGCTGAGGGAGACTCTTCAAGGATATACAAAAGGTCACAGGCAATGTGCTGTACATGCCTCCTGTGCCAGAGGCAGTGTCTAGTTCAAACACTCACTGGGAGAGAGAACAGGATTTGTTACTATGGATGAAAGTTCTCCCTCACAGTGCCTTTATGTTGATACTGCTCACTCCTCAACAACCACCACCAACCAACAAAGAAACTAGTTCACATTTAGCTAATAAGACACACACAGCTTTTTCACCATAAAAGAGGGCAATTCTATCAACTATCACATGTGACACTGCTCAGAAGAGGTATATTATCTTTATATGTATACAATATAAAATAATTCACTTTAAGTTCAGAATTAGTAACTGGCAGAATGTCTCACACTCATTATTTGAATCAGCTGCTGGAAACAATAGAAGAATTTGAACTAGAGTAGAACTCTTCACCCACCGTTGAACAACAGGGCTAGTCAATGGACTGTAGCCAGTTCTTTGAGCTGTAAATTAATTTCAGCTTAGTTAGAAACACAAGCTGACAGTATTATTGGTAGATCCAGCAATATACTGAATTTGCCTGATCCTCTCTGTCAGCTGGGAGACAGAAGTGCTGCTGATACAGCCAGTAATTTGGCAAGGCTAAATCTACTTCAAGTGCTTGGCTAACTTAGTCCCACTATTAAGCCATTTGGTTGGTGTTGAGGGTTGCAGAGTCCAGCACTGGACTGCCAATTTTCCATGGATTCTGAAGTTGGAAAGAAAAGCAAACAATGCAGAGATGATTCTGAAATACGGAGAAATTGCTTTTTACAAGTATGACATAGTTCAAGTGTTCCTTTTGAGGTGATTTGAAAAACAAAGAGTTGCTCGGGTTTGGTTGTTTTTCAGCTGTTTGTTTTCTTTTCCTGAAGGCTTATATCCTCACTTCAGCATTACTCACCTTGCATTTTTGCTGGAGTTGCAGAGTGGGACTTGTGCACTTTGCAGGTATTATTTACATCTGCAGTTGTAACTTGGCACTCCATCTAGAAGGTTTTTGACCACACTGTCAGTTTTAAGCACGTACAAAGTATTAGTAGCAAACAAAATTGATGGCCTGCAGATAATCCCAAAATAATTATTAATGGAAGCTCCAAATACAGTTGGGAACCAAAATGCTGGACAAACAATTTACACAAATCCTCTTATGGAGGAAGAAAACAAAAATGAACTTCTACCATCATCCTTGAAAAGAGAATTTTTTGTTCAGTCTTACTTAGAAAACTCTATAGACTACCAAGCATTTAGCATTTGTTCTGGCTTTTTAGTACCTTGTTTCAAATAAGAATTTTTCTAACCCAGTTTTCAGCTCACCACACCTGGTATGGAGGTAATAGAACCATGGAATGGTTTGGATTCAAAGGGTCCTTAAAGATCATCCAGTTCTAACCCCCCTACCATGGGGAGTTGGAACTAGACATCTAATAGCTGTCCAGCTCTCCACATGCAGCACTATCGCCTTCCTCTCATGTCTCTTCTCTAATTAATGCCTCTCCTCTTAATTTAGGTCTAATCCCTGAATTTCAGCTCTGCATTTTTAGTATATTTGCCTGTTCCTTCAAAAGACAAGAGTCACTAATATCCAGTGAAAAACCTCACGCCTCAGGCTATTAATTGATAGAATAAAGTCGAAGAATAGAAGATGGAGCCTTTCTGATCTTTTTTCTTACAGTACACATTCAGCTGTTTGCTCATGAAAACTCCGTTATCAATTCCAGTGGTAAAAGCTCTTTTCAGAATATTCCTTCCTCAGAAACTCAGTTGATTGTTTCAAATTGCTCAGACTCTTTTGGGATTTTTCTGCAGTCACAGTTGCAAATTTTCCTAATTGGTGCTCACCTAGAGATCAACCACTATCTCCTGTATGAAAGTATGTACACAAGGTTGTCAAGTGCCACTAGCAGGTGACAAATTCAGCTACAAAAACAAAACATTTCCTAACATACTCGTGTGAAACTGAGCACACTGCCCAGCCATCTTCCCTCACAGCCACCAGTATTCATAACTTTAAAAACAATATCAATATGGTAATCATGAGGGAGAAAGAGCATCAACATCACCTCTTGTTCTCTCCAAGCTGAGGTATGAACACACATACCAAAAGCATATGATTCCTTAAGGCATCGAGGGACGCACCATGATAAAACCTTTCCTGAACCCAGTGTGTGGGTTTTTTACATTTTTATCTCTTATTGGCAAACATTTCCTTTACCATTACATTTGGTCACTTAGTGCTTCAAAAGCAGGAGAGTCAGCTCTCCCTGCCTGGTAAAATCTGTGTCACTTTGGCTTCTGTTAGAGCCAACCATAATTTCAACATACTTTACAGAGAAGATGAAATAATGGCAAAACTACCCAGATAAAAAGACTGTAGCTCATATCCTCCTGTGTGTGAAGGTTTTCTCTCTTTTTTTGGTAAAGAGAGTTTAGTCCATGGTAAGCATTTTTTATTCAAATGAACACAACCACAAACACTACATTTCCTGACCCAATTTTTTGCTACATGTTAAATATTCACATTAGTGAATGTGTATGTGCCCATCAAGCCTCAGCAGTAAAAAGACACGGCCATATTGCTAGTCAGATTCATGATTCCAGTTACACTAACAGTCTTATAAGAAAAAATATAAATATATATTTTTAAAAAGGAAACAACAAACCACTAAGCTATTGATCACCAATACTGTGTATTTCTCCTGTGCATTAGCTTTTGCAATGGTGGCTAACACCTGTCAGCAGCAGGTGGACAAAGCCATATGAATTCTAGGAACTCTGTCCCACCCTGGCACGGCACAGGGCATCCTGCCACATTATCAGTCAGGATCCCCACACCAGTGCTGGGATCTCACCATTTAAAACGTGGAACAGTGGAGCCCTTTTCGCTGTATTATTTCCGAGTAGTTTCTAGGAGATCGTGAACCATAACCTTCCTGAAATAAAGGAACATTAGTGCTCTTAAAGAACACCTTGTTTCAGTATGTAATCTATTGTTTGCTGAAATATACCCTTACAAAGGGTGGTGGGTTTTTTTGACGTTCTTTTTCAACTTTGTTTTTTTTAAGTCTACCTGGGGAAGAGGGGAGGGAAGAACAATTCCAACTTAACAGCTGGGTTGAACCCAAGCTTTATTGTCCAAGAACTCTTCCACAGCTAGTCAAGTACACATTTTGCAAACATTCTAATTTTTTTATGCACTAGTATGTGGCAAAATCTTTCTAGCCTAACCTTTTTTACATATACACCTCGGGAGTCTGCTATGGTTTTAGCGACAATTCTAGTGGTTTTTCTCTGAAACAACCTGCAAAATTTCATTTTGGTTGTGACTAAGAAAAATGGTCTGAATAATTTTTTAACTAAAATACAAAATCTATTTTAAAGTACCGTGTCACTCTTCTGCAAGCTGCCTAATAACTAGAGATTAAAATATTCAAACAGTTTTGGGTTTTTTTCATAACCATAAAGATATTGGCTCAATGACTTTCAATTGCCAACAGAGTCCAGAGATGAAATGATTAATAGCTGCTCATGACAACAGAAAAATTGCTTTAAAAAGGTGGATGAAATATCCTGGGAACAGCTACTCATTGCTGCATTAGACAATATTGAAGTCATCTAAAGACCAGCAAATCACTGAAACTCTCGTCCAGGTATATGGACTATTCCAACAAGAAAAGTTAAAGTCACTGCACATTTTTAGCTAATGTCAGAGCAAGCTTGAGCTCAGAGGTTCAAGTCAAAACTATGAAATTATCCCTGTTTGAAGTAAAGCACAAAGTCACTTTTCTTCCTCTCCATCTGATTTCAGTAAGAAGGAGTGCTTCAATTCACACATCTCCACTCAGATTTCCTGTTATACGGCTGACTGCTGGACTTCTAACACCCTCACTGCTGAGCACAGAAGTATAACAAAAACTTCATCCAAATCTAGAACTGGAAATAACGTGGAGAGAGGGGCATGCCAGTGTCATGTCTTTTTAAGAATAAACTACTACTCTGCTTTCCCACTGTTGATTTTGTAATTAAGGTTGTTGAATTTGTTATTTTACCGTAGGTCTATCTTTTGGTACTCCTGCAAAGTGCACTATTGGCCAAAAAAAGTACCAAAAGCATGGAGAATGGCATTATTTCATATGCAGAAAATGCATGTCAGAAGATTAGAAGATATTGGGGTTTTTTGTTTGTTTTGGAGATTGTGTTGTATTTTTTTTTAAATTAAGAATAGCAAATAGAAATACATATGCCAATCTTTGATTTACTAATACCTAGCACTACCATAACTGGCTTTGTTCACAAAGATAAGCTCAGTTATGCTCAAAATAAGCTAAAAGATGTCCTCATTTGCACACACTGAGGGGCATGGCCTTCAGTCAGACAAATCAGTATTTCAGTCTTCAGACAGTAAATGCTCCTCAAAAAGCAGCTCCTTCTTTGGCCCCCTCTGCAGGGGCAGGACACACTAGCACATAACAGGTGACAGAAGAAAGATAAAATTGGTGTCTGCTGGATCAGCATTACTTGCACAGAACAGTTCCAGAATACAGGGCCACATACCGAGGCACTCATTAATTTCAGTAATACCTCAGTGGTTCTAGACCTCAGTTGTTTACCTGCTGTACAGAAAGCTTCCCTTTTGCTGCTCACTTTTTTGGTGGAGGTAGTTTACAGCAGTGTGAAAACATTCACAGACAGACAAGCTGTGGAGACATGTTATAAGCATGGAAAGAATGAAACAATAAGCAGTAAAAACCTTAAGGATTTTCTCTGACCTAAGTGCAGCTAATGTTTCTTCTAGCTTCATATAAGGAAGCAGAAGTGTCAAGTGCATAGGAGAATTTTAAAAGGTGAAAAATATGAAGAAAATAGATCACCTGAAATAAGGAAAAAATGGTACTACACTCCCTACAACTGTATTTTGCCCTACAAAATAATTTCATATTGACTTTCACTGAAATACTAGGGCTTCTTTGCAGAATTGCAGCCAGAAGAAGGGCAGCACACTGCAGAAACCTCAGACTGAACTGAACAGCCCACAACAGTTCTAGAGTGACAATCCCCTTTCCCCCATAAATTCCTTGTGTGCCTTCCCCTATAATGCACTCTGAGTGTGAAGGAAAGGAGTGAATCCTTCAACCACCGAAGGAAAATTTACTGAACTCAGCAATATCTATTCAGCAACTGGATAAAGTCCCAGCCCAAAATATTCTTAGCCAGATGTGGGGACATTCAAGGGCAACCAGACCAGCTGTAGGTTTAAACACATTCAGATGTGTCTGGGCAGCCACAGAGAATGAAAGCAACAATCTCCATTACACAGAGGCTTTGGACATGATCTGTGTGTCAGCTCTCACCCTGTGCGTGTATCTGTGTTTCATGGCAGACTCTACTGACCAAATCAAACTGCACAGAACACTGATAAATTGATAAAAGTTCTACCACAGAACAGAAACACCTGAAGCTTAGAATATGATTTAGACACCTGAAAACAAGGCAAGAAATAAAACTAACATGCTTTTAAGGTTAAAAGATAAAAACCTTTCTCAGTAACATTTGTGTCTATTTCAGGAAGTCCCTTATCTCTTAAGAAACAATCTCCTCAATAGGATAGTTATAATGGGGTTTTCATTGTGGGAAATGTACAAAATTAAATCCATTCTTTTTGCTTTTTTATTCCTGTAGCCCTGAAGTCCATTATCATCTGTCTAAAAAAGTTTTGTTTTCTGTTTTGTTTATATTTCCAATGATGCATAAAGCAACCTTTTTTGTAGAAACAATGCAGCATGAGCTAATGTATTTATGATCCCCAGTATCACTGTGTTTTCTTTGTATTACATCCTTCAAGAATAAAACTAGTTTTCTTCCCCCAGGACACAGTCCAGTTTACAGTGTTGGGCACCCCAGTCAGAACCAGTGACAGTTTTAAGAGTGGTTCAAAAGAAATTCTTTTGAACACCCTTAGCAGCATCATCCTCATCATCCTATTTATTTGTCTGTCTCTTCAGCAACCTGTATAAGGTGAGTAATGCCTAATCCCCCTATTTTTCTTTATTATACAAAATGTAATTGAGGAAACTCATTATACCTTATGAGCAGTGTTCAGCTGTTGTGTAATATTTCAAATAACCAATACTATCCTGTAGACTATATGTCCATTTTGATTGTCTGCTTCAGCTTTCTTCTAAGTCATACTCACTTAGGCTCTTCAGTGTGGCAATTTTGCCTTGGATAAAAGAAGAAATCCTCTAGTTTCATTAAAGTGCACCAGAGGTCCAGAAAGAGCAGAGCAATGAGTTGCAATTGTAAGGTGAATAGCACCAGGTAGTGCTCAATTAAGTGATAGGAACTGGTATGCACGCTACAAAAATTTTGGTTTGATATTTTAATTACTGATTTTTACTGCTCCCTTTCCATGTCCTTTCTCAATCGGGTTCAGAGGTACTGCATGTAGTGCTTTCAAACCATCTGTCACAAACCAACAAAGAAGTAGAGCTCTGAAAGGAAAATTAACATCCAACAGTTTCTTCAAAAGTGAACTTGACTTCTAACTTGTCATCAAACTGACCAAAGACTCTGCTAGTGGGCATGCAATCTCAGCAGTTTGTAAAGATACAGCTTGAACTGTTAGACAGTACAGGACTGTGACACATAATCCTGTTGAAATTAAATGGAAGCAAACAGAAACTAACGTCTATAATCAGATAGTTTTCAATTTCAAAAAGCAGAACCTGCACAAGACCATTTTCATCATGTTAAAGTTTTACAGATAAAGTGTGCATATACAGTATGCTTGTATTTGCATAAGGTTTATTTATTTTGAAGCCTCAGTACTTCCTTGTTCACTTCCCATCTTTGCTTTGCTCACTTTCCCACTCTGGAGTATGTGCCAGATACTCCATATAAAAAGAACACTGGACTTATGGTCTCTGAAGATACGTAATGAGAAAGCTATCATGAAGTTTCCCAAATATTTGTTGATAATTTAAAACTATCAATCTCAAAACTATAAGCCAAATACAATCCCATGGTTTTTAGATAACTATCACAATACCAGCAGAGACAATAAAAAAAATCTAAACAGCCAAAAAGATGGAAATGCAATTTCTTTTCAATTTCTGTCATAGTTCAAAGGAAATGTTGATTTTAAAAAGAAGAGTTCTTTTGAAAGAAGCCATTACTACTTGACACAAATAAGAGCATTCCTTATGAACTTTCCTGGTGAACACAAATGAAAAAACTGGAATACAGTGGTTCACAACAGGATACTATATCTTACTGCAAGATGTGGCACTTGACAGCAAATTACATACAAAGTATACCTAGGAATAATTTTGCTTAAACAGCAGACAGTGAGGCAGTGAGTATTTTGCTTTATTACATAACCAAAAAATTAAAGGAAGATCAGAGCCAGCCCTAAGTATTTTTAGATTTGGGCCTACAAAATAATTTTACAGGCCTCATGCAGAGTTAGGTATTTCTCACATAACTAATCCAAATAACTCTGGAGAGAGGCAGTAAGCTGACTCACCACAGGTTTAGGTTACCTGTTACCTATAAACCTGGATATTCACCCACATGTCTCTGACACATGACCTATACCACAAAACAATCAGTGACCAGGAGGTCCTCAAGTGGCAATCCAGATTCCCCACTTTCAGCAGTCATTCAATCAGAATGAAGCAACACCCCATGTTTTTCACACAGAGGGTGTTCTGGCACTGGAACAGGCTCCCCAGGGCAGTGGTCACAGCACCAGCCTGACAGAGCTCAACAAATGTTTGGACAATGCTCTCATGGTGTGGCTCCTGGGGTGTCCTGTGCAAGGCCAGGACTTGGACTTATTGATCCTGATTGGACCCTTTCAACCCAGTGTATTCTGGTTCTACACACCTTCCTTGGCAAAATAGGTCAGTTCTGTATTCAAGTTTCAAATTCTGTCTCATTCCATGTAGTGCCTACAAACATTACACAACTTGCAGTACCACTGCATGCTTTCAAATATGGGAGGAATGGCTGGAGGCTTTCAAGGTGCAATTGGACAAGGTGTTTATAATTTTATTTGTGCTCCCTTTCCATGAGCCTTTGGGCCAGATGATTATGTGAGATCCCTATAGCCTGTTCTATAATTCCATGATTTTACAGCTGTAAAACACACAAGTGGACACTGGGAAGACTAGAGCCATTAGCCTTTCTATGCAAATATGTAGCCAAATGAGGGTGGGAGAGTGTGAATAAGGGGATGATAAAAGCAAAAAAGAAATGCTATTCAACTATTTCCTTATTGATATCACACCCTTGTCACCCACCTCACTCTCTCCCCGCCATTAGTCTAAGAGATTCTTACACTGGGCTAACATGGCAATAATTTTGTAAGGAGACAGAGGGGTCTCTGTGGTAAGAGACCTGAAGCCATCCCATGTCAGACATAAAAAGCCAAGCCAATCTTGCAGACACCAAGGTCAGCGCAGCTGGGTGGAAGGGTGGGGTAGCTGGTGTGCCTGAAGGGAATCTGCCAAAAGGAGCACTGTGGAACTGATATCCTGGAGTCCACCCTGGATATCCTGTAGCCTAAGGCAGGACCCATCCTGGAAGAGTTCACGAAGGAAAACGCAGTGCTTTCTGATCAGAATTATGCCTCATGCACATACTTCTGCCAAGTTAAGGCTTCACTATCTAGATGACACATGAAAACCAAACAGCTGTGAGACACAATGGTCAAATAACAGTCATTGTGCTGTTAATACAAAATTCCTCCTGTAGACACAAACATTCTGGATAACACAGAGCTTAGCTGTGAGCTAGTAACGCCTGCAAAGCAGTTAAGCCAACACATCACAATGCATACTATGGCTCTGAAAGAATGAGCAGGAAATAAGGCTTTCTTCTGAAAACTGAGCAATACAGAAAAGCAGCAGAATGATACAGGCAACAATGACCTGATAGCTTAAAAGTGTATTATAGCTTCCAGGTAGAATCCTTCAAAATCCCAGTAAGATGGCCTGTAATAGGAAGGGAGGGAGGGAGGAAGGAACTCAGAAATCCCACAAACAAACCAACCAAAACAACAACAAAAAAAACCCAACCAAAACACTTGACACACAGACAATTTTTGACCAAGAAGCTAAAACTGAAATTCTTAAGCCTCCCCCAATCAATGGAGTATAACACACTAAATTTTTTTTAGCATATACAAGTGTAGCATATACTTTGACTAAGTTCACAAAACTTTCTACTTCCATATATTTCTTAAAAGTCGTGTTAAAAAAGCTGACAGTGTATCTATATATAAAAAAAATCCATCCCTTACAGATTTGAGCAATCGCTGTAGGCTGATCCCTTACAGGAGTTCTCTTTATTCCTCTTTATTAAAGCTGCTTTCACTGGGAAAACCCTATTCCTTGTACAAGCTAACTGTGTGCAGGTGAATCTGGAGATGGCCCTTGCCATCAGTGTAAATTTCTATCAGGTGTTTCACCAGGTCTTATAACATCAGCAAGCAATCACAATTTGTTTATTTTTCCCTTGGAGAAGCAAGCATAACAAATGTTTCTTCTCCACTCTCCAATGCATTTATCTGAACCATAACCTAGAAATTGTGCAATAGGGCAAGTAGATAGCAGGTTAACTTGTGAAGGTTTTTTTTATAGTCTAACAGGAAAGCTAAAATAGCAGGAACTCCTGACTTTATATGGCTTACTGAAATGGAAGCAGGTTCAAAAAGGCACTAGAGAGACATGGCACCTAGACTTACCAAAACCATTTAACTGAAAATTGTCACACTGATGAAAACTCTTCAGACTTGGAGGTCAACAGGGGAATTCTGGAAATGAATTGCAACACCAGTTTGTCTTATGACAGTCCAGTCTGCCTCCCTCTGCCGTTTATTTGCCTTTTAAATACAAAACAACTTTTCACAGCCCATTGTACGTTTCTGCAAAAAGCATAATGGCAAGGATCTTACATGTTGTGTAACCCTTCACAGACAGTCTTCTGCAAGATTATTACCTAAATATGATTAACCATTCTCCTCTTATATTGTAATTTTCTGTCTTATCTCCAGGCTATTTATCTCTTCAAGCAATTTCGTGGCTGCTGGTTACCCTGTCAGCAGTGCAAACAAAACATTATTTTGTGTAGGCTAACATTTCTTCTATGAGGAGGGAAAAAAAAAAAGGCAGCTTTGCAAAAATTATGTTCTATTTGATTCAATTTTTTTCAGATTTTCAGCTAAGTGTTAGCCTGGTTATTTACATTTCTTACTTTCCAGATGAGAAAGTTTTAAAATTTTGTCCTGAAAGTAGAGACATAACCACTTCAGGTTGTTTGAGTTTGCTGTATTTTTTTTTTTTTACTTCAGGCAAGAACCTGTAACTAAAGAGCTGTGTACCACTGTGGGAACCCAAGACATCTCTCTGGCTGCCTTGGATGGCTTGAGACCCTGGCAGGGGGTTCAGAAACCTTGGCACAGAGCCCAAGATCCCTATGCCTTTGATTTCAACCCCTGAGAAAAATTACCACCTTTGCATGAATAGTTACAGATCACAAAAAATAAGTAGAGTATAAGTTAGTTTATCGCAAGGTGAAAAAGTAAATTTTTAAGACTTTTTAGAATAGGGGTTTGGGGTCAAGATGGAGGAATCTGGGCGTGTTCTGTCCTTCTTTGTCCTTCTTCTTGGCATCCATCTTCTGGGTGATGTTGGCACGTTTGGATTAGTTCAGAGTAGAACTGGACTGTACAATATAAGTGATAGGTATTGGAAGATAATTGTAAATAATATTCATGTAGTTTGTAGCATAAAAAGATAATGCCACCCTGAAGGCGGGGAGTGTGCCTGGGACTGACCTGCTGAGAGGACCACAGTGGTCAAGGAAAGAGCTTCTTAGATAAGATAAGATAAGATAAAACAAACAACGTCTGGAAACTACAGAAGACTCCCGACTCTTTCTCTGGTTCTTGGGCTGGACTACAGAGACTTCTAACATAGGTTGTCATCTCGAGCTCTGAGAGACCACCAACACACCACAAAGCAAATGATGAAACTACTAACTTAGAAACCCTCAAAAATGTCAGGTTTCTTGTACTGAACAAGTTCATATTGGTGAATGTGCAACTAAATTTATGGAATGTTGACAAGTTAATCCAAAATAATTTAAGTGCATTTAATTACATTTCTCAAGCCTTTCCCCCCGTATTTCTCCCAAATATATCCACTTTGCTATTCAGCATAGGCAAACTGACATTGTGCATATAGGAAACACTTTTCACAGCGCCCATTAAAATTTCTGGGCCACTGATGTCTAAGACAATTATTTACTGAGTTGGTTAAATTTACTAATTTAAGAAATTATCTCAGTTTTGAAATTGGAGAAGTAATTGATGTTTTTTTTTCTAGAACCTGTGCAGAAACCTGCACTTACAACTGTCCTCAGTCCAGCTGCAGATTCTGTGAATTTGTTTCTTTATCCGTCTAGAGAAAGAACAAATAATATGCCTTCCATCGCAAAAACCCCATCTTAGAAATTTTGACTCATCATTGAAACAGTTGAAACTGGTGCTTTTTTATAAACACAGTAGCACATACTATGTTTGTTTCAAACCACAAAGTAGTTCAGGATGACAGCAAAGTTTAGGGAGCATTATTCTGTTCAGCACAGGACAAGGAGTGTTTCATGGCTTGCAGTTACTGCTCTCTTTCTTTTGTGTGATACTGCCTTGGCCAGCCTGTCGGTGCAAATATTCTCTCACTTCCTCCTTTAAAGCAGACACTTTAAAGCGGCAAATTATATAAACCATAGCCTCTACCATCATCCTCTTCTATAGAAACAGAGATTTGCCTAGTTATCTTTTGAAGTAATCCTTCACTGAAACTCAAAGTGCCCAACAACAGCAAGAAACTTGTTGAAATTGACTGCCTGAACTACAGCCCTACTGCTATCAATCCCTTAATCTATGAATGGAAATGATCATGTACAAAAAATCACACTATGTAAAGCCAGAGTCTGCAGAGGAGACAGGGAGTCCTGCAACTTTATTTGAATAAAGGGGAAAAGTCCACTGGAGCATACACCTGCAGGGCTTTCTCTCGGTTTCAGAGGATGCAGCCTCCTTTTAGCCCTAACTCCTGGCCACATGTTGCCCTCCTCCTTTCCCCGTTGGCTGAGGTACTAGGAAGGTACAGCCTTCCCGAACTCCCTACCACATATTCCCCTTGAGCTTCTCGTTTTACCCCGAAGTTCGGAAGTTCAGGCTTGTGCAGACCCTTGTCTGTCTCAGGAGCCAAACTGCCCGGGCTCTGTAACAAACCTGCTGCTGCAAGTTCGTAGAGAAAAGAAGGTTAACACCACACCTTCAGCCATCGAATTTTTCATAAAGATATTATCACACATCTTCCCTATCAATCAGAACACTGGAAAAGCAGGCTAGACGCCAAAGTAATGTAGTAAAGTCTTCCCAAAAAGTGCATTACATAGGGTTGAATTCTAGAGGAATTTTCCTTGCATTACACGCTGGACGGGGCAAGATGAAATATCATCTTTTAAACAGACACAAAAGATATAGAACCACCCCCAGTGTTAATAAAACCAAACAGAGCCACGCCACAGGGAAGGAGGGGACTGTTGTTCACCTGCGGTCACACCGGGATCGCCCGGGCACTGCTTCCCCACCTCCCAGAGGCAGCAGGTGCCCAGCTAGAGCGGGCTGCTCCGCGCTGCGGCTCCCGCAGGGCAGGGCAGGGCAGGGCAGGCAGGGCCGAGGGCAGAGCAGGGGGATGCCGCGCTGGGAGCGGGCTCTGGCGGCGCGGCGGCGCTGGCTGATCGCGCTGCTCGGGCCGCTGGCGCTGCTCGCCGCTGTCCTGGCGCTGCGCGGCACCGCCCGCCCCGACCCCGCCGACCCCTCCCGCCGCTACCGCGCTCTGGAGCTCTCCCCCAGCCGCAGCATCAACTGCTGGGGGGTCGTCCGCGGGGACCAGACTGCCATCCAGGAGGCACAGC
This sequence comes from Catharus ustulatus, assembly GCF_009819885.2. Classification (NCBI taxonomy): domain Eukaryota; kingdom Metazoa; phylum Chordata; class Aves; order Passeriformes; family Turdidae; genus Catharus; species Catharus ustulatus. The sequence continues at coordinate 5,438,123 of NC_046232.1, read as the reverse complement.
TCAGCAACCTGGAAGCGGCGAACAGAAAGGCTTCACCGACGCCCGGCGAGTATCTGAATATTACGAGGGACTGCAGAGCCTTCAAGGAGACCCGGCGGTACATCGAGTTCCCGCTCAGCCAGGAGGAGGAGGAGTTCCCCATCGCCTACTCCATGGTCATCCACCACAAAATCGACATGTTTGAGCGACTTTTGCGGTCCGTCTATGCCCCCCAGAATGTGTACTGTGTCCATGTGGACAGCAAAGCCCCGGCCGCCTTCCAGGAGGCCGTGCGGGCCATTGCTGCCTGCTTCCCCAACGTCTTCGTGGCCAGCCGCCTGGAAAGCGTGGTCTATGCCGCCTGGTCCCGGCTGCAGGCCGACCTCAACTGCATGCAAGACCTGCTGCAGAGCCCGGTGCCGTGGCGCTACCTCATCAACACCTGCGGCACCGACTTCCCCATCAAGACCAACGCCGAGATAGTCCGGGCGCTGCAGCTGCTGCAGGGCCAGAACAGCGTGGAGTCAGAGAGGCCCTCGGCCGCCAAGCAGCAGCGCTGGCTGTACCACCACGAGGTGGGGAAGAGCATCTCTCGCACTGCCCAGAAGAAGCTGCCGCCACCCCACAGCTACCCCATGTTCACGGGCAGCGCGTACAACGCAGTCACACGGGACTTCGTGCAGTATATCTTTGATAACCCCATGGCACAGGAGTTCCTCGAGTGGTCCAAGGACAGCTACAGCCCCGATGAGCACGTCTGGGCTACCCTGAGCCGCATGCCGGGCGTGCCGGGGAGCACGCCCCCGAGCGACAAGTACCAGCTGTCGGACATGAACGCCCTTCCCCGCCTGGTCAAGTGGCAGTTCCTGGAGGGGGACATCAGCAAGGGCGCGCCCTACCCGCCCTGCACCGGCCGCCACCAGCGCTCCATCTGCATCTATGGGGTGGGCGACGTGCCCTGGATGCTGCAGCAGCACCATCTCTTGGCCAACAAGTTCGACCCCGAGGTGGACGATGCGGCCGTCCAGTGCCTCGAGGAGTACCTGCGCCACAAGGCGCTGTACGGCCGGGGGCTCTGAGGGGGACCCGCGGAGATCTGGCCAGCACTGCTGCCTTCCGTGGGCGAGCCTACGCGAGGGCGCCCGAGGACAGCGGGAGAGGGCGCCCAGGGCCCCTGAGGGGACAACGCCCCGGCGCAGAGCTGCCCCAGGGGCTGCCGAGGGTCGGACAGACGGACGGACGGGACGCGGCCCGGCGGAGGCCAGGCCCGGTGTGGGAGGGCGGGGGCTCAACCCCGGCCCGGGCCTGCCCCCGGGGCGCCGGGCCCCGCACAGGGCGAGAGCGCTCCTCTCCTCCGGAGCGGAGGGAGCGGGCGGGCTTTCACAGTCCCTGCCTGAGTCCATTGGCCAGGGGGACACTCCAGGGCTGCAGACGGGCAGGCTCGAGTCAGGGTGCCTCCAGGTCCGGCTAGGGGCAGAGCTGAAACCATGATTAATTTGCTTTTCCACAGAGCACCTGGCAGCCGCAGCGCTGCTCAGCTGAACATCTGACCGCTGCTTTTGCCTCACCTCAAACTTCGACTCTATCAAAAGCTGTTAATCGTTAAAAACCTTCAATAAAATCCAAGATACTAAAATATACAGCGCTTTGGTGTTCCATGTCCTCTGAGGAGAATGCTTTGCGTTGGGCAAAGCATTAAACCCATTAACCCTTTGTGCACCCACTTCTCCATCTGAAATATAGGCAAAGGGATGCACAAAATGGTGTGCAAACCGACATTTTCTAAGATCTACATCTCTCTTCCCATCATCCCCCTGCAATATTTTGATGATATTCCAATACTGTAATTACCATAGCCAGCAATGGACAACGAACAACTCAGTCACCCAACACATTGATTTTTTAAGTTTCTAGAAGCTAAAAGGAAGATCTGCAAACTTCTGTTTTTCATCCACGTTTGTCTCACTTTCTCATTAAAAGCTAGCCACTTTCCATGGATCCAACAGCTTTTCACTACCTGCAGTACTGAGGCTTTATTTTTTAAAAAAATCTATTCAAGTAACTTTCTTGTAAGTAAACACTCACCTTTACAAATTTAAGGTCTACAGTGGAGAATTAGCATTATAAAAGAACATCTGAAGCAATTCTGTAACACCAGGCTAAGTTTAGATGAAGTTGTGATTGCGGTCACACAGATCTTTAAAACGTTGATTTAAATAGGATGAGAAGATTAAGTAAATTACTTGAAAAGGTGTGTCATTCCAATTTTGTTAGACATTTTAAAGTGAACTTGGTTGTAAAATAGTGATTTTCAAAATGCCACGGCGATTTCACAGTCAACTCCAAGTACTAGCAAGAAAAGCTCTCCAACATAAATACCCAATGTATCATTGGGCATTTGTTTATGCAAAAAGAGCAGATAAATAGGATAACTGATCCTGGAGGGAGCTGTTTCCAACTTAGGTAAGCAGACATTTGCTAAAGAGATTAAAGCTTCGTGCTAACCTGATAGTAATACAATTTTTAAAAATGGTTTCAGCAGCAAATTCAACATTAAACAAATTATCTCCATGTCTAGTACATTCTTTTAGAGCAAACAAAACTTCTTTGATGACTCAGTAAGAGCTGTCCCACCACAGAAGACTGCATCAAACCACTGCTGCCTAACCTGATTTTGCTTGTTAGAATTCTTTCGCGTACTTTAAATTAATACATATTAGTTCAAAACGGCAAACTAACGCCAAGAGGTTTCATTGGAGGGCTGTGATATGTTCAGGTTTCTGGACTGAAACAGGCAGAAAAGGGTCACTGTGTTTCTAACTGCAGCAAAGTGTTGTCTTTTTCCCCTGGAAACGGAAGAAAAAATGTGCTTATTAATGGAGACAAAAAAAATCCCCATACTTAACAGTTCTAAGAAATTGCATCAAAACCAAATCCATTCATTAAATTAATGTCTGTAAAAACTAAATAATTTATTTCTCAAAGAACAAAGGTATTTGGGCGGCTGGAAGGAATCCCAGCTTGAAACAGTGGAAGATTATTGAATGAGGGGCCTTGCTATTATTTTACAAATATACCTGTAGAGAAAAATACATACTTACAAGTCACTTACAGACTTGTCCACAGTAATTTTTATCCCTTTTACTTTGTAAATATGTGTAACTTCTTCAGCTGTTTCTTCTCTACAAAACATGAAGTATTCCTTGTACACATTGCAATAACAATGTTTCATCTGTTATTGTCAGACACAAAAACGTTACAGATGGAGAGACAGAGACAAAGATTTAGATTGCGGGTGGAAAGCACCATTTCAAATCTGTTCCATGGTAAGCCTTTTAGCAAAGCCAAAACAATTTTTCTTCCAGTGTTATTCACTGCAATTGCCCTTTCTGGTTAGACCTGAAGAGAGAGTTGCTAAGCATTTATCCAGATCTGAAAGAGCTTATCCACAGAATATGAAAGCATCAAGTGAAGTCAGCATACCAGAACACCAGCTTGGCGACTCCGTAGGAGGGACAGCAGTTACCTAACAACACAGCCTAGGCAGCCCTTCTGTTCAGTGCTTTGGATGAAAATGACTGCTCTGGTGTTATTACCTGCAGAGCTAAACAACTTGCAAACCTCGATATCCAATTTTCTTGGTCGAAAGGAAATTTCCTGTTTCTGAGTGTTACTACTCAGGATTCCTCTCAAATGACTTGGTTGCAAAAACAAAGGCTATCTCGTGCAAATTGATTTCAAATCACTTCTTTTAGTACTGATCTAATTTCTTTTGAAAGAATAAGCCTACTCCCAAATGCCTAAGGTGAACTAAGACAGTAAGATTCCTACAAAAGAATGTTCTCAGCATATCCTCTTCCAAAGACATCAGAAATGTTATGAGTGCAATCATGCATCAAAGCAGTGATGTCTCTGCCATTAGAAATGACAGTAAAAATCATCACTCAACTCTTAATACAGAACTTACCCTTCCAGAGATCTCAAAGGATCTTAGAAATCAGAAAGCTGGCATCTTAGAAAGTTGGCAACAGAGCACAGAGAAATCATGTAACTTGCCAGCTAGTTGCAGAACTGGAAAAAGAATGAACTTTGGAATAGAGTAGGACCTGCTCTAGCCCAAAGTAGTAGAATCACATCAGATACAGGACTGCCTCCAAAAATAGGCTAAACTCCATATGCAATTCATCAGTAAAATCATGGCCGGTCCAATTGGAAATATTATCAGAAACACTAACTTTGTGTAGCAAAAAAAATCTAATTCTGACACTTCTGTCTAAAATCATTGATAACTTGAACTCTAAATAAGCCACCAATTGTTTAAGGAGGAAATATGCTGCAAATTTACCTTTCAAGAAGTGCACGGGAGGAAGATGAAACTCTAATTCTGAAATTTAATAACTGATTTATTTTTCTGGTTTAAACCTGGATTTAAATTATATTTTATTTCCAAGTGGTTTTCACTTTATTTTTACAAGAACAATGTGGCTTATTATACACTTACACAATAGGTCCATAACAGCTCTTTTTAGTTTTGGTTAGGAGGGTCTATTTCCTTCTTGCTTCACATTTGATACTTTACATGATCATCTCTGAGATGCCCTACAGTAAAGAGATGAGTCAATGAAAATTAATTTGGAGGGAAAGAGGTAATAAATTCTAAAGAGAAGGGAAGTAAACACGAATGATATGAACACAATACAAATAAAATATTTGCAGTCATGAGTAAAATTGATTCAGGGAGTAGGGTTAGGGTGTTCTTTTTCTTCTCACTGCAACAGCAGTGACCATAAAACATTAACTAGACCCCTAGTGAACAATTTTCCACTTCCCTGAAGGTTGCAAGTTCTTTTAGCACAAGATGCAAACCAAAATATTAATATATTGTTTTTTATTATTGAATTACTACTTCCCAGTCCATAATGGCTAATCCTAACAAAGACCACCCTTCAGGTTACAGTGAAGAAAACGTTCACATCTCCCAGCACAGTCTTACTGAAGTGCTTTGTAATACACTACTACTTTTCTTCCCACTCTGACATTTTAGACTACACAAAAGCAAACCCAGGTCAATAGGACCTTGAGTGAAATCCTACTCGCTGAACTGCCAAGACCCTTAAACACAAGTATCTGTGCTTTGAGTAAGTCTCCCCCACCTCACTGTGCCTAGTCATTGCGCAAGGGTACATAATGATCCTGACTAAACTCGTCTTCCAGAAATCCATCATAAATTCTTCCTGCTCTGCCTCTCTGATAACATTTCAAGTCAGGTATCGACCTCCCTGACTAAGCCAACAGCTTACATCAGATAACATCCTGGTTTGCACACCTATGGAATTGACATAATCATTTTTCTTGGAAACCATGTTGACACACGCAGTCATGAACAGCCAGTTCTGCCCTGGTGTTTATTCTTTCCGTTCATTTTCTTGAAGTCAATTTACCTTCTAAATAGAAACATCCATTACAGTTCAATGTCAAGGTGTAAAGGTGTATTTTACTTTCTCTCTGCTGCTGAGAAGTGGAAGCAATTGTGATCTTTCTAAAGAAAATCAACCATGAAATAAATAAATAAATAAATGAAAAAGTCTGGAACACTACAGGCAAGGAAGAACCAGATAGGCAGCAGCAAGAGAGTGCTGATGCTCTAACAAGTGAAATGACGTGTCTAGATATTAAATAGCTTAGTATAGCAGAAGAGCAGCTGATGCTTTTAGTTGTAAATTCAATCTTCCAAGATCACAAAGTAAATTCTCACATGAACTGGGCAGGATTAGCAGAAATTCAAACACAAAAAATAGCAAGTGGCAAGGAAGTTATGGAGAGCAAACCAATACAAACAGAAAGAACGCCAGACTGTCTTAACTTCCTCCTTTGCTCCCTGCTCCTTCAGTGAACTGAAACAACCTCCATAGAAGGGGCAGATCCAGGACCTGGACAATCACCAACCCACAAATATGGTTAAAGCCTGAAGTGACAGGACAAGGGGGAATGACTTCAAACTGAGAGAGGGTAGGTTTAGGTAACAGGAAGAAATTCTTCCCTGTGAGGGTGATGAGACACTAGAACAGGTTGCCCAGAGAAGCTGTGGTTGCCTCAGCCTCAGAAGTGCTCAAGGTCAAGTTGCATGGGGCTTGGAGCAACCTGAGATAGTGGAAAATGTCCCTGCCCATGGCAAGGGCTGGAATGAGATCATCCTCAAGGGTCCTGTCCAACCCTGGCCATTCTATGACTCTAATGCACATTTAATTGAAACAAAGTAAATTCTATAATTATTAATGATAATGATATAATTATTTGCTTTAAGAGAGTAAAAAGGTTACAGAGAACTTGAAATGGAGAAGTCTCTCTAGAGACAGGAACAGATTACAAGTAGCTGGAGGTGGGAAGAGCAAATCTTTACACGTGTATGGGTTGAAATTCAGTTTACCACATGATTATTAGAGAACAAAAGAAATTAAAACCTAGAAGATTGAGTCTGATGTAAAACAAGAGAAAACCATGGTACAGATACACATTTGCATCCCTTTAGATAAAAACAGACACTTATTGTGCAATTAAAATAAAAGCAACTTGTCTGGTTACTTACCAATCTTGCTTACCGTGCTGCAAAGGGTACGTAACAGAGCTATTTATAGACAGAAAGATGCAGTCACAAACACATAAGCATGCTGCCCAGCAAGAGCTGCTAAGCTTTCATTGATGTCCTCCATCATTCTGTAACAGCCATTTCTTGCAATACTTAACACTGTAATAACTTGCAATAACCACACTCAGAACCCTGTAACTGGAAAATTCTTTCATTTGCAACATTTCTCTAAACACACTTAGAAAATTTTGGGAAAATATATGTTAATGCTAGTTTCTAAAAGTTTTCCAATGATTACTCACTCTTTTAAAAGTTTTTAAATAAAAGTTTATTACAGAAATTATTTTGAACCAAAAAAAGACAACAGTATCTCTTGTAATTAAAAATAAGGTAACATTGTATTCATGCCCTATAAGGTGAAATGAAGAAATGCTACAGGTATTTCTTCCGTCGTCATTCTGCAATGCTCGCTAGTATGGATTAACTCACATCTGCATCACAAGAATTGAGTATGATCAGTCCCTTTCCATACTTCTCTCCAGAAAGTGCTGCATATTAACAGAAAATATTGCAGACAAACCACAGGTCTATTCATTCTGCAGTATTGGAACCAGTGTCTAGGAAAGAAAAGAGAAAGTGAGACTAATACACATCCCCACTGAAAACAGAGAACCAAGAGCACTCTCTAATACCCTCCCCAAGTTCTAAAGTGCTCCCCAAGGGTTTCAGAACATGTTCTGTATCTACCCAATTCCACCTACTGCTTTCAATGCTGTGCGTGAACTGCTTGTGCTGTTTCACTTGACTTAGCAACACTGAGCCAGCACAAAACTCTAGAATTGTGCACACAGATACATTAAGAATACTAAAAGTTTTGCTCTAACATGTAATGATACACAAAACCTTTACTGCATGATACACAAAACCTTTACTGCAGTCAGCCACAAGCACACCTGGTTATCATCTACTAAGGAGAAAGGTTTTTGCACACCCAGCAGCACAAACTCTGATAGAGTATAGCTTATGCCTTTTGAAACAGATACAAGAATGAGCATGATCTTCATAAAGCAACTGACTGGTCTCTGTTCTGACCTTTAGTCAGAATCACCAATTAACACCAGTGCAGTTTTTGATACACTACCATTACTGCTTTCTTGTTTTCAGAGCTGTGGAAAAAGTATGTAACTCAAATATGGAGAACAAGAAGTCAGTGTTTAGTACTGTTCCTTCAATAAGTCAGCTTCTCGTGGGAAAAAAAGCTTGTAATGTTAATAGCAGCTTCAAGTCAGCCAGTTGTTTAAATCTTATCTGAACAATTCTTCAAGAATGAGAATGATTAATACTGGAAAGTCAGGTTTCCTCCACTAGCTATAATAAGCACACAAAAAACAAGCAGTAAGATTATATGCTTGGCTAATACCAGAAGTTGAGAAAACAATAACAATAAATTCTGTCAACTCTTCAGAACTACAACTTGAAGTGACTATTTTACGCTTGCCAGGGTCAGGAAGCCATGAAGAACCTGTTCCAGAGGTCTATGGTGTGTATAAATATTGCCTTTTCCATGCTCAGTTCCTGCTTTTAGCATCATTCTCTAAGGGTAAAACAAAGGGCACCATTTCACACAGCTTTAGCTGCGGCTGGCTGCCACACTGATGGTTTCAAAAGTTATAAAGTAGCTTGCCACAAAATCACTGAAGTACTTTTTCCAGTATAGAATCTCAAAAGACATGGAAAAAAGTAATCCAGTCAAGCAGATATGGACTGCAGACTCCCACGTACCATGCACATAGAGGGTCTGTTAAACAGTAAGTCTGTCTTAGGACTTGCAAATGCACACAAAAGCTTTTCATGGGTTTGTGTCCCCAGCTATCAAATCCTGAGAACGACTGCTTAGACACTTATCCCAGACAATTCCTTGCTCAGACAGGTGAAGTACTCTTCTGATTCAGTAAAACATGGTGCTATCCTAACAAATAGGTTAGTTCTAGAAAACTCACCACACAAAAAATAAGGATTACTGCTGATGTTCTAATTGCTCTAATATTATGTACTTCCAACAGCAGGCACACAGCAGTCCCTAACAGGTTCTACCTCAGTGCTTATGAGTCAGGGAAGCATTTAGCTGGCTTTTGTTTCATCTCCCATCAGATGCACAAGGGAATGCAGAGCCCTACTTCTGTCCAAGTCATACAGTCAATCTGGCTTTAGTAAAACATTTGGTCAAAGCCTTCTAGAAACAATCAAGTCTTGCGTCTCAGCCTATTTATATCATATTTCATACTTACTTTTTCCATCACACGCTACAATTTTCACTTTATCCACTTTCACAAGTTCGGTGACCTCCCTAAATTCCACATCATTCAGTACAAATGTCCATACATTGTCACAGAATCTGTATGTGTTCAGAGACCCCTATAAAAGGACAAGAGACATTTTCTACAGGCTGCTTCTCAGAAAACCAACAGAAAAATATGGTATCTACTGAACTATGTCCCTTCAAGAATAGATTTGCTACAAAGCCAACAGTGGACCTGAATGCATACAAACTGGCAAGCAAGCAAGCAAGCAATTCTGAGGAAAACTGGAGTTTAAATGCCCTCCAGTGGCAGAAATTCTCAAGACCATGGAGTGACACTACAGGATATCCAAAGGGAGGCTCCTCAGGTAGGCGAAGAAGTTTTACAATTTTTCTAATGTATACAAAGGATCAGTAGCAGAAAACATTTCATAATATACTGGGCCATAAGAAAAATCAGACATAGCAGTGGTCATAGCAAGATGTGAGTTCTGCAACTGCTTAAACAAAGTAGTAGTTTAAATAAAAAATCATGACAGAACTGACATATGTGACATAAAGGGGTATCCCTCCTATTTGATGTATTACTGAGGATGTCAATATGGAAAACTTCTGACCTTCATTCTTACATATTTTAAATGGACATTTTTGAATTTAGAACTTAAGCTCCAAATAACATTTTAAAAAATTATCCACTAAACAGATGTTAAACTGCTTTTTATACCATGCTACATATAGAAAACAATTTAAGTGCACTACAGAAATTATTCTATTTTTAACATCTCTATGTTGTTTAAAAATCTAGACTCTTAGGAACCCACATGATTAATGCGTTCTACATAGACTGTAGAGAAGTATTATGACAAAAGTTCACAGGAAGCTGGGTTTTGTGGGGTTTTTTCTTAACATTACATTCAAGTTGACATTTAACAACTTGTTGGCTATTCAACATCAATTAGGGTGGCTGACTGGGAACCCTCCCCCAGCTTATTTTTCTATGATACCTACAGAAAATAGCTACAAAATGATCCAGTAAAAGCATGGATCTAAAACTCTCTATTCTCTCTTCACACTACTCATGTGGTTGAAAATCTGGCCTCATCTCACTTTTGTTAGGGACAGCTGTGAGAAGCAAAAGTCTCCCTCCTCATCTGCAAGACACTGAGGATGGAAATGTTATTCATCAAAAATGCATTTCCCTGTTTTCATCATCTGATTTTTGCATTCATTCAAAAGATCCCTGGCAGGACAAGGTGACGAGAATTACAGCTGCATATAGAATATACATGTAAACAGTCATTACTGGAGCCAAAATGAACCCTCTGAAGCTCTTGCTTAGAGCACACAGCTTTTAATGACATTCTGCATCAACACTTGGTTGCTGTATCTCATGTAAAACTTTAAGATATCATTTCCTTACCCTGAAATTGACTCTGTTCCTGACTCGCTGTGCCAGTGCTGCATTTATAGCTTTATCAAACTGAAGTAGCACCTGAAGGGCCAACTGAGGTGTGATTTGCTGTGACTAAAGCAGTTGGGGAAAAAAAAAAAAAAGTTTTGAGTTGTTTCAAAGTAAGCTCAAACATGCAGTATAAGGTAAAAACATCAAAACAAAGTTCACTTCAATGAAGCAGATCTCTAAAACAATCTACAAAAAATTATGTCATTGTGTTTATTTCTATGTTTATATTTAAATTCTGTACTATACAAAGATCTCTTATAATAAATATTTATTGGAAATAACCAGAACAGCAAATTGATTGCAATGTTCTGGCTTAATCTGGCTGTTCATTTACTGAACCACGTAGGATTACCCAGAACGTAAACAAAAAAACATCACAAATAAACGGAGTACTAAACCCTTATGGTTTCAACCATTAAGTTTCCGAAACCTTGGCCATAAGTACCCGGATACAGGAACGACAAAGGCGTTTGGATAAAAACTTCTATCTTTATTAAGCTACTCGCCCAGACCCCAAGCCCCCAACCTGTATGAGCTCATCCAGACTCTCCTGAAGGCTGTTTCCCAGCGTGGTGTTCCTATACAGCTGATACGCCATGGCTTACTGGGAGGGCTGGACACGGCCTGGTCATCCACGGCTGCGCCTGTCTTGTCCTCGCTCTCATTGAAAACAAACAAAGGTAACAATAAAACCCTCTAGGCCCCACAGCCGAGCCCGTCGGGCGCACGCACAGCAGGGCACGAGCCAGTCTGGGGCCACCCCACAACACCGTCCGACACTCGGGAGCGCTCCCGCACCGCCCGGGCCGCGGGGCCAGGGCCGCACAACGGACAGCCCGGCCCGGCTCCGGGAGCCGTCTCGGCCGGAGCTGTTCGGGCGGGAGCCGGGCACTGCGCAGCCCCGCCAAGCCCCACCCGGCTCCGGCCCCACCGCCGCCCCGGGGCAGCGGCCCCAGCCCTCCCCCGGCCCCGCGCCGCCATCGCCCCTCACCGCGCGCGGCCGGAAGCGCGGCCCCTCCCGGCCGGCCGGGACCGGAAGCGGAACCGCGGCGGGGCCGGAACAGCGGCGGAGCCGGGCCCGGAACGGCGGAACAGCGGCAGGGGCCCGGAACAGCGGCGGGCCCGCAGCCCCAGCGCCGCCCGCAGCCGCGCACCCCGCCTCGGACCAGGGCCTGCATTGCGCTCAGCGGCGCCTTTTCCTCATTAAAAAATGCCCCCTAAGTAGTGACCGCTAGCACATTCACACACGTGTTTATCGCATTACCCCGTGACGCCCTGGAGCGCACAAAACAAGCTCATTTAAAAAGAAAGGATCATCGCATTCGAAAGAGGGAGGTCAAGAGTCTTCTACTTTACACGTTTTCTATTAAAGGGACAAAGGAAAATAGTCACATCTGTGACGAGTGTTATCGGCCCAATTAAGCAAGTTCTATTACCCATGAGTCACAACCTGTGCTTTTGCAGGTTGATTACTGCAGCTTCATTTTGTTAAACACCACGTTTCCCATTATCACACACAATAAAGTTTACAGACACTAATTGACAGCGTAATCATTCTATCTTAACCCTTCAGTTTACCATTGAACCATTAGAGCACCTTACTGCTCAGGTCTTTACCAAGAAACATTGCAGAACTGCAGAGCCACTAGTAAACCACGCTTCTGACCTCCATGAATATTTATTTATAACTATTAACCTGGAATTCCATGTTATCAGTATTAACTTAGCAGTCGAGCAAGCCACAGTAAGGAACATGGTAAGATAAGGATTTATTTTACCATGTTTTGGAAAACACTCTGATAGTTTCTCTTCAGATAGTTTTCAATACTGAAAAAAAAGTCATGTAAATCAGAGTAATCTGGGCAGTTCAAATTGCAAAACTGAAAAAAAAAATCTAGTTGAGCAAAGAATGGCTTTGATTTCACTGATCTCAGTCATGCTTGAAGGGAATGATGAAAAACTAACATGACTGCACCCTCCACAAATGCCCTTTTTTCTGTTAGTTTAATATGGGTAATGAGATGTGATAAAAGAAACAGTGTAGTTCAACTTAGAATTCTGAAGCTAGGAAAGCTGCAAGGTATATCTTTTCAGAATAGGAATATTTAAATATTCCTTAAATTTCAGAGTGTTACTCTGACTAAAACTAAAGGTGTCCTTCAAAAGCAGAATTAAAGCACTTGTTTCAAGTGTCTCTGATAAGCAATGAGACAAATCCTCTAGAGAATGACCTGCATCCACAAGTACTGAGTAAGAATTTTGACTGCAAGGTTTGTAAGCTTCTGTGGTTACAAAAAGCATGCGAGCTGTTATCCCTCTCCTCTGCATTCCTCATATGAAGGAGACTGGAATGATTTGAGAGTTCTAGTCATTTCCAAAGACAACGACTTTTGAGAAGACATGAATTTAAACTATCTTTCTAGATACTAAATACTGTAAAAATCTGTAGGATACAGTGACAAAAATTTGACACTGAAATATGCTTTTGACCAAGAAACTTTCTACCTTGTGAGAGGTTTAGTTAATGAAGTGCCAATTCACAATGTAGATCAATAGTTTTTAGTCAACTACAGACATTTCAGCAGACAGCATCACTAAAGCTGACATGACCAGCACCAACAGCACCTCCTCCCCCTGACACACTTCGAGGTCTTTCATAAAGGATTCTATTACTACCACATGTAATCTAACCTTCAAGTGTAACACAATTAACTGCTGAAAGTTTTTAAACTGTCATTACAGCATTTAGGGCATGATGCAATAAAGTTGCTGAAACACATTCAGGCTCCTAATATCCTAATGGACTGCAATTTGGAGTGTACCTACTATCTCATCTTTCAATAGAACATTCCTCACAGCAACTGGGACTGCTCTTCACTTGTTTACTGAGAGTAAAGGGAAAAAAAGCCAAACTGTGTTGTTATGAACAAGGTTACATATTATTCTAACTAGTTCAATGCTTTTTGGAATAAAAGTTCTTCAATCTGCTTCAGTACTAAATCCTTATACATCCCTTCCCACTACGCTCAAACAGAACATTCAAGCAAGATCAAGATCATTCAAGATCAAGAACGTTCAAGCAAATCCAGAGTCTACTCACGTCAGTTTTTAATGACACTTTCTCCAGAATCCCTTTGCCACTTCTGAATTTACCCTGTTGCAGAAATCATTAGGAAATGAAACAGTGAGAGGCCACTGGCCCAAATATCTCTATTTCAGTTGAGTACAGCAATAATGAGTTAGGTAGTGATTTATTACTACGTATGTAAATATAGATAAATTAATGAGACCTCCAAATCAGAAGTAAACTGACTCATTACATTTTTTCTTGACAGGGCTCACCAAATTCTAGCAAAATTACTTTTAGAAGGAAGTGCCATTGAAAGGTGAATTCCTTATCACAAAGTTTTGAAATAATTTTTATTTAAGTATGACATTCAAACTTTTCAGTTTTTTTAAATATTAAAATATATTACATTATATTATAGATTGCAAAAAAGTTAAGTTTGACAAAACATTATCCATAGCTTTGGGACCACTTTACTTTTTGTAAACATCCACCTCACCACTAAATGATGAGCTGCAAGAAGCCAGATGGGAATAATTCTTTAGTACACTTCTTTCTCAAGCTGTGTATCTTCAGACACAGAATAACTGTTGTGCTGTATACTCATTCACAACAACTTAGACCAGAAAAATAAACCATTTATAAGTACATACACATTTCCAAAAGAAGTCATACTACTGCAGCATGAAACTGTAGAATCCCTGGCCACAAGGAAACACAAACCAATCCCATCATTTGGTAAATGTGGCATATACAGAGGAATGGCTACTCTGTACTGCACTATGCACACAGGAAGCCACAGGACATACAGAACTACAATCCCTCCATGAAGAATATAATTTTACCAAGAGTAATCCTTTTATCAACTAGATAAAAATGGAAATGAGATAATCAGAATGCTTCCTGTTTAGCGCAGGACACATGCAAACCCAGTAAAAATCAGATTTGCATGGTCGTACAGACGATACCATGAAAGTATCAGAAGTGAACAGGTTGTAAGTGCTCCATGTACTGACTTGAACTTTACATTAATCTGAGTCAACATCAAAATTGAAGCAGGAGATAAAACAGCCCCAAAGAAAGTGTATTTGTGTTCTGCTTTCAGAGCAAGATCCAGCTGATGGAATGGATGCAAGGCAACTTGGCATTGGTATTGCCTGTGGTATGAATACATCTTGCCTGTCAACCTCCTTGAAACTGATACAGAAACTACAGCAACAAAAGGACTTAGATCTTGAGATGAAAGTATCTGAAATGCACAGTTAAATAACCTTTCAGGGACATGAGTTGATTTCCCTAACCTAACATCCATATACCCTCAGAGTCTATACAGGTATCACTGGAACAGTGGATTAATTGCTACTTGGTAAGCCTTGACCATGGAATATCTCACAACTGCTATTTATCAGTGTCAGGCAGTAATCTGGTTGAATGTAACTTTTTTTTTAATAAGGTAACTGAGTAACATTAAATATACTTAAAAAGTGATATTTTTTGCATTAAGACAAAATTGTGAGCACAATAAACACCAAAAGCAAAGATTTAATATACTTGCTACAACACTATATTGCTCAACTCCTGAATGAATTTATTTGCATACACCTGCCCTTAAACGGAAAATGCAATGTTTATCAAAAGATGTTACAAACTTTTACAATATATCAACCAGTGCATTACTGTTGTCCCAATAAAGTATACACACTAGTTATGTGCCCAAGAACACCTCCTTACAGACCAAGATTTACTACCATTGCAGGGAGTGAAAACACCCCAACCTTTAAAACACTTCTTAAAAGTTCAATTAGTGCTGGTATCATGTGTCTAACAGCTTTAGAAATGGATGTTTCATCTACAAGAATGACACAGGTAGCATAAGAATTCTCATATTTCTGCCCAAAAAATGGTATTGTGGCTAGAGTACGGGTGTAGCTCCCCAGTTCAATGGAGCATGACCAGAGCTCCTACCGGTAACAGTCAAGGTTCATCCACGAAGAACTCAATGAACTAATTTCCTACTGCTAGCTGAGACAATCTTGACATACTGAAGCAGAATCTAAACTCACAACTTCATGTGAAAAAGGTCTGGTATCTTACCAGTCAGACAGTTCAGCTTTTGTGGCTTAGGCTTAAACCTCGTGGCCAACAAACTGCCATCCACAGAACTGCACTTCTGCATCCTGAATGATGGACAGAAAGACACCCAAGCTGAAGCCCACTCTAGTGAGGTAAAGGAGTGAGCTTGGATAAGTTAACTGAACAAAAATAAGGATCTACTTGTGAAAGTCTAGTTAATGATCGTTAATATCCAAACAAGTTTTCATGACAACAAAGAAATGCACTTGACCATTTACAGCAAAACACATTTATAAAATAACAACAAGAAACTTATGGCCTTGTCTACCTGCAAATGAATTCCTTCAGCAGGTACACACAATATATTGCTCAGTCATAAAAATATATATATTATCTCTTTCCTTTAACATTTAGGTATATAAATATTTTACTGAAGAACATGCATCATTTAGATAAACAGTTGCAAGAACATCCTCTGAAAACACAGGGTTCCTTGCCATTTAGCAGTATAAAACGATTACATAAACAGCAATTAAAGTCAAGACAAACCAATACAGCAGTAAGCAGTTCATTGTGTGCTAGTCCAAAGCACCTTTTGCAACAGATTATATAATACATACACACAGAGAATGCACTGTAATGGGGCACAAACAGCATTGTTCCATCTGCATCTTCTTCAGTCTTGTCTGGACGCCAAACTTACTGTTCACTCCTCTGCTCTTGTTTTCCATTCAGCTCTTGGTCAACTCTGCTTAGCAAAGAAAGTAGTAAAATTAAACTATGTTAACATAGTTTGATAGCTCATATGATTAAGAAAAAACTATTAACTTTAACAGGAAAACACAAAGCTTTTACACGGGAAAAGTTTTAGTAAATGAATATTAAATTAAGGTTTTATTTAATGTAGTCAAGATGTTTGGGTTCTTTTCAATGTCTATTTTCCTACCACCCCCTAGAAATTAAAATTGTTAGGAAACCATTTAAGTAACTACAGCACTTGAAAGGAAGCATTTAAAAAGTGCAAGTGAAGTCTGACTACAGAAGAAAGAAGCATACTATGTTGCTCACAGTAACAAATGCAAGCAGGAATACAATACAGGTAACATGACAATAAGGGTAAGCACTACCACTTGGATGAATTCATAAGCACTGATTATCTTCAATGTTATAGTAATTAAGCCAAGAAGATACCAGCCCTAGTTGAATCAACAAAAGTGAAGAGGCTCCTTAACTGCAATACTTTTTTCTTTTATGCTCTAAGACTCTCGCAATTACCCTGCAAAATTCACCATCATGCTGATAAAAGTGGGTTTGATTTTGTACTTATTTTTTAGTATCTGCCTTGGGACCAACAAACAAAATGCTCCTTTGCAGAAACCAGGGGATGACTGAAAGCCCTGCACAGGATGTACTTTTCATCTTCACAGTAAGAAGAAGCTACAATCTTGATAACATCTTCTGGCAAATAATTTGTGCATGGACATAAATTAATTTTAAAACCAACAGGACTTCTAAAGCAAGAGACTAGGACCAAGTGTGTCCTACAACAATCTGCCTAACATACCTGTCCAGTCTCTCAAACTATAACCAGTTTTTCAAAAGGATAGAAACAATGACAGCTACTTTGGGCCATGAACCCATAAAAAGGAGCTGCTTTCTACCTGATTAAAGGCTCAGTATCTAATTCTGCCTGTGATCTCTATATCTAATTTTCACTAAAGAACACACTACTTCTTACAAAAATGATGGTAGTATAGGTAAAGTTATCAACAGGGACACTAGAAGGTGCTTGTTCTACTGGAGATTTTTAAAATTATTGCTTAATTGGATTAATTACTAAAGAATGTTCAACACATGGCTAGATTTACATGTGAGCTTTCAGAAATAATTTTAATTCCTTTTACTTCAATCTCATTGTTCCTCTACCCAGTTTAGACAATAAGCCTTCCTAATAGGCACACCAAGGAAAAATATAAATTAAAAAAACAAACCCCAAAGTTAGCAGTAAAATCTTTCAGTATATTTGTTAGTGGGTGAAAAAATAACATATATGCAATAGAAAATTAATCAGCTGTGGAATAGCTTGAATAGTTAGCAGGAGACTGGAAATCACCAAAGTGGAAATCCAGTATTTATTAGGAAGGAATGTAGGCACTGCAAATACAAACAGCACTAAAAGACTAATTTAGATTGCACCTATGCAAGTTAATAACTAAAAAGGTAGTGAATACCAAAAACCACAAGATTCAATATTAGAACTTCTTACGGAGTTGCATCTCTGCTAATGCATAGCTACCACTTAGCACCTAAATTCAGCTCATCTCCAGAGATCAATTCCTGTTAGAAACAATGACATTTGATGTAATGGGTTCATACAGAAGCACTACTTTTGCCTCTTCAAGTTGAGAACCCAGGTATCCCCTTAAAAGTGAACATCTCACATAAAAATATAAGAGAACTATTTGCAAATATCTGTCTGAACAGTCAGGGTGAGTTCTTAGATTCCATACTGCCTGCAAGTACAGTATAGTTGCTGTCATGCATAAAAACTTGGGCACTAGTGCATGTTTATATTTACAAATGCTTATTCCTTTATGCAAGCCAATCAACTAGGAGTTAGTTGCAGTGCAAATTTTCTTATCTAGATGCAACCCTAATCAAAATATGAATATACCTTTTCTGTTTCTTTCTAAACTTTTCTTCTTCATACCTTGGTGAGGAAAAGTTTTATTTCAGTAAATATAAAATATGAAAGCCAAAATCAACAGAAGCTGCAAACCAGTATTAGTGTCAATAGAATTTGCAGAAACTTACCAAATTTTGAAACTGGTATAATTAAGAAAAAAATACACTGTACCTCCAACATTTACTTGCAGTAAACAAAAACCATTAAGATTTAATTACTATGATATAACAAATGAATTCAATATGATCTCTTGTATAGTGTTAGCATTCATCACTAAAATTTAAAATGTGTATCCATAACAGTTTAAAGCCTGATATAATCCTCCATAGAAATCTGAGAACTAATTCTTTCAGTTAACCAAAACCAGACTCTGCAGAACAGTTAATGGTTCATCAATATGGAAAGGAGTCTTTTAAAACTCAGAATGATGCTCTGAATAGTCACAGCACACCTTTAAAACCCCAGTCAAAAAAATTCTAAACACAGCACAAGGCTACCTCAGCTTTGTCATGTGTTTCACTCCCACCCCATGAAAACTGTTTTTCTGTCTTACAGAGTTAAATTGTGGAACTGACAGCAGTTGAATGTCTACTGAAATAACCAGCCATCTGCAGGGGGCATGAGGCTTTGTGCAGCATGGATGTGCCCTTGTGTGTGTGCTCAGTGACACTGGGCCACCTTCCCCCAGTTTGTGCTCATCTATTAAGATGCAGACAACACAGGGTTTGTGTATATACCCTCTAATAGGCTGTCATCAGAATAGTTATATGTTTTCATCTGGTTTTCTTAAGACCCAAGCTTATGGTTTCTACTCTATTACTGCATTCACAAATGCTCTCAACGAAAGGCTCATCATTTTATCTGAGAGCAGAATTCTGCTGATGTTAAAATGGGTATTTGTACCTCAATGGGAAGGAAAAAAATTACATTGATGCTGTCTCTGTTTCTTTACTAAAGCAGTTTAGAACTGTAGTGAGTAGGAATTCGGCATTTTCCCATTGCTGCTTTTCTTTTAAATGAAAACCCAATCCAAGTGATATTTCAGCACTTGTTCCACATTTTAACTAAAACACTTTAGAACACATTATAAATAACTTCAGTATTCACACGCCCACAATTTCTCACTCACAAGCCAGTTTAATATACACACTAAGGTGCAGAACAACTGGAATTGAATTAAGCCTTCTAGAGACCTTCTCCAGAATGCTTAATTAACATACCACAACTTAGTAATTGCACACAGCTCCACTGTGAAAATGACTACACATGAACATTTTGGCTATCCATGCTGCTCCATAGTAAACTGCCTTTAGCACTGAGGTCAAACACAGACACTCCTAGAGACAGCAATGATGTCATTTCAGTCATTATGTGCCAAGCATTACATTCAAACCAAACTTACAACATCTACCAGTCCTAACCCGTGATCAATGCAGAAGATGTTGGAATAACAAAACATACTGTTTTATGCATTCTGGGATGCCAACGTATTCCATGGGGATGAGTTCAGCTAGTTCTGCCAGGGTAAAGACATACCTAATTTTTTGGCTGAATTTTGAGCTGTGGAAGAACAAATGCAGGGTACAGTTACAACTCTAAACATTTTTCACTAGGTCAATATTAAAACAGTCTTTTAAGTTCAAAGCAAAGAGTTGTCAGAATTTTTTATGAAAAAGCTTCTGGAGTATTACCTAATAAAAGGTTTTGTGATGGCCAGGAGTGTTCTGATGAACCAGGAAGGATGAACTATGATCAACGATTTCAGATTTTTCCTTAACCTGAAGGATTTAAAACATGGATAATTACTAGAACAAAAAAGGCAGCATGACCAGGAGTTTTGGAACATATAAGAAGCATGGTTTTAGAAGCACAGCTGTCACATAAACACAGTATTCTGACATCCCATTATTAGAAGTCAATCTCCATCAGAAGAAAAAACACTATACTACTGTTAAATAAAAACTAAAGATTCGGTATCAGTTTGACAAGGAAGTAACATTGCAAAGAGAAGCTTCTTTGAGTCATTTACACAACTAATGATGAAGTGGTTCACAAAGGATCCCCCCCTTATTAACCTTGTGTTAATACATTAAGTTGTAAGGATATTCTACAAGATAACAATATATAGTATTCTAAAAATGCTATTTTCACTAAAAAAACATGAGAACAACAGCAACAAAAAGCATACACAAAACCTCAACCAACCAAAAAAATCCACCACACAACACATACCCAGGCAGGTAGCATGTAGCATCATCCCACATTGCATAGCTTAGGAAGGTTTTCAAGACACCAATTTCCTCCATCAGATCTTAACCAGAAGGGACCAGACACCACATTAAACAGCAGTTTTTCCTAAATACTTCTATCTCTGAGCATGTGAATATTGTAAGAAAATATTGCAGAGCTTCTTACCTTCTATCAATTTGCTGGTAACATTTCCTAAGCCAGCCTAAACTTGGCATTTTTCTCCGTGTTGTTGCACCATTCAGGTAAACTATCATATAGTTCTCTGCTACTAACAGCTCTAAAGTGCCAATTACATACCTGGGGAGACAAGCAAAGAAAACCTTAATATCCACAATCTTCATCTCAAATTCCTAGTAGTGCTCAAATATATTAAAAATAACAAAACCCCAGAAAGGCAGATGATTACTTACTTAAATAGATTGTCCATTAGGTATCTGTAGTTAGGCTGGCTGCTCTCAGGCATGAAGCAAACAGCAAACACAACAATGGCATTTAACCCATCACCATAATAACCTAAAAACAAAGAAATACACAGCAGTAGTGACAAAGGTGACAATACACTGACTACATTTACACAAAGCCAAGCACATTTTCATTATTTATCTTACAGAGATGTACAAACATCCCTATGGACACATTCATTCAGTTACAGAAAACATCAAGGTTTCTTCTTCAAGTTTGTCTACTCATAAAGCAACAGCTAAAGCTGATGTCAATCAAACACTGCATCTATAACAAACATCTCAGTGTAGAACCTCAGTATATTTAATAATATCTTATGTTTTTAAAGTTTATTCAACTTTTCTTCCAACCTAAACTTCACAGACAGTCTGACTCTTCACAGGAAAGAGTAATGAACTGATTTCTGCCTTAGTAGATCAACAGTTAATGTTTTCAATAGTCTAGAAGCCAAAAAATTAGGTAGTAGTGACATTGTAGGATAGAGTAAATATATCTTGTTACATAGGTGCATTTTAGTGCATGTGACCACGTGTACATTTTGGAACTTTAGTTTAATAGAAAAAGAATTATTATATCAACCATGTCTTAACACTGCAACAAAAGAATTACCACAAGTCTTTAAGCCCAAAGGTCTTCCTTTGCCTCCCCAACTCAGCTTAAAGAAGTGGTTGCTGAACAGTTCCCCCGAGTCCTTACCACCATGACTGATAACTTTTTTGTAGGGTTCTATTGCCTTCATGTCCACCCTGTGGTCCTGTTCTCCAATCCTAAACATCCGCCAGCGTCGACCATCATCCTTCTCCTCTGCCACAGTGTACTCAGCCAGTGATCCTTTCCTAATGACATCAGTAGTTTTTGGTTTTGGAAGATCATCTGCCAAAATGAGAATATGTTGAAGACCCATTATTAATGCCATGCACAGGGACAATCAGCTACAAGACAAGTTAACCACTTTGCTATCCAATCTATTTTGGTATTCTTCAGCCAGTCAGACACACTGGCTGATGTCATGGATATTGTAGTAACATTCTCATGTTGGCAGTTATCTGTTGACTGCAATTTTCTCTATTACAAGTATGTAAAAAATTACCATTCATGAATGAATTTCAATGAATTTCACCAAAATAGACAAAGTGGTTAACTCCAATGAGAATTAGAGGTTGATCACAGATTTACATGAAGCATGATTTAATACATTGAGGTACCTTGCAAGCAGACATGCAGGAAAATCTATTGAAAATTAAATCTAATTCATATGTGCAATCAAAAGATATGAAATTTGTGCTGACAGCATTCTGTAAGACAATTTGCTTCGATGAAATTATGATTCTTGACTTTGTTGCACGGACCTTACCCAAAGCGAGAAAAACCTACTGCAAGTTAGTTGTCTGTTCCCGAAACAAAGCTGTTAATTCAAACTATCCTTCCAGGAAAATGAAGGCAGCAGCATTAAAGGAAGAAAAGACAGAAATCCTTTTCAGCCACTTTTAAAAACAAGACACAAACATCCGGAACATTTCCTTGGCACCACTGCAAAACTAATCCTAAACACCAATTCTTCTTCATTAAAACAATTAAAATCCTTTTACAAAGTTAAACACACAGTCTCTGCTGAGAAAACTTCCCCTGCAATATGCCTTTAGCTACTTAAAAACCAAAACCACCCCCTTATTGTAAGGAGTGTTTGTTTCTCCACAGGTAGTGTTTCAAACATAACAGTGAAAAGAGAACTTCCTGTTTATTCAGGAATTAAAATTATTTTATTTTCAGGATGAGATAATAATTGAGTTTACATATTTACTTATCAGAGACATTCCTAAACCATGAAGTTTACAGATGTTAATGACTCCAATAATTTGCCCAACAGAACTGTTCTTGGCTTCCATAAGAGGGCCTTAAAACATCATTCAACTTCAAGTTTAAAATTTGTGCTTTAGCTCCTAAACAAAACACTTATCTCAAATAAAATTTGTTAGAATCTCCAGGTTTTGCCTATAAGATGTAACACCTATTAATGTCTTAAAACAACTGAGATCATTACTAGTGTGGCTACAGCTACTTTAACTTCTATGGAGTTATTTCAGAATTCCTTGACATAAAATAGATAAAATAGAGGCTCTTCTACTGCCTCTAGTCCATCTGGAAATACGCATACTCTAAGGCTACTTACTGAGCTTTTGCCATTCTCACCATAAGAAGATTTAAGATCAGGTGTTACTTAATATTTTTAAAAATACTATTCAGTCCTCCTTAAATTGCAATTCATCAGTTTCTGAGTAGCTAGTCTATATCCCTTTTGTTTGGCTCCCTCCATTTTAAACTAATTTCTAACACATGTAAAACACCTTGGGTACTTTTTTCTGGTGGATGGGTCTTAAAAACTTACTGCAATAGAGGATTTTCAATAACTCCAAGTCTAATAGATGCATATATAGATGATCTTCATCTAAGTTTATCTGCAGTTACAGCTATTAAATATTTGCCTGTTTACTAATCAGGTGAGATCCGACTTTCTCTTCTAAAAGCCACTGCAGCTATTTCTAATTCCTAATCACTCCCTTTGTATTTCTCCTCTTGTACTATTGAGTCATAGCTATCTCTTACTAGAGAAACAGCTGACCTGCACGTAAGAATATATTTTAGAGCTTCAGACAAAAGGACCAAAATACTCACCTTCCCATTCAAATTCATTGCTATTTTCTGACGGAGTATCTAAATCATCCAAATCAATCTCTCCACTCTCATCCAAGTCATCAGACAAAACAGATTCCTCACTGGGATCCAAAGTTAAGCTAATATCTGGAGCCATTAGTTTCTTCCTCAATTTGGTTCCATCACCCTCTGTATCTGAAGAAAGAACATTATTTATTTTGAAAGCAAAAGAAAGTTTAGATAAGCATATTACCAAGACAGAAGAGCACAGTCCTTTCTCATAATACATTATAAATTAATGCCCATAATTTAAATAAGGTATTTTTGGAATAAGACTTTAGTAGGGGATAGAAAGAACAGCAGGTAAAAGTTCTCAAGTTACCCTCTGCACACACACAGTCTGAGCAGGGTGGCAGACCCCAACCATACCCCCTACAGAAGAAAAACCTGATGAGCTGCCACCACCTCAGACACTGCCACCCCCGCCTGCTGCATCCAATTTCCCAAGAGCTGTTCCAGATATTACACTGAACAAATCTTGCAAATAATACAAGATTCATGTCTCTAGCACTTGCTTTTGTTAGGCTTCAGTGACATCACAACCGTATTTGATAAAATAGAAAATATACATACAAGCTGGAAAAAAAAAGTGACAGACAACAGTAAGGACAGAAAATTAAAGAATCTGTTCTGTGAGTACACAGAATGCTTCAAGATACAAGGCAAATATTGGCATGATTTAGACAGCAGTTGAAAGAAAGGAATAAATCCAGCACTGGAAATGTTTCAAGTAAAGCACACAGACAAAATTTTTAAAAAAATTAAATGTA
The DNA here is from genome assembly GCF_009819885.2 of Catharus ustulatus. Lineage (NCBI taxonomy): Eukaryota > Metazoa > Chordata > Aves > Passeriformes > Turdidae > Catharus > Catharus ustulatus. Next base: position 5,413,777 of record NC_046232.1, on the reverse strand, counting down.
AAAACCTTCAAAACCCCAACCAAAGAAACAAAACAAACCCCCAAAAGCCCCAAAACAAAAACAAACAAAAAAAAAATCCTCCCACACCAAGGAGTTTTAAAGGCACCATTTAAGTAGGAAGCAGTCAGCTGGACTGGATGTTCTTACCGGGCTCACTTTCTGTTCCAGCTGCAGCCAATGCATCAGACTCAACAGGATCATCCTCTGGCAGGGGCCTGGGACACAAGGTAGAAATCACTGTTACAAACCTGGTTGTTTTACTTTTTTTTAATGCCATATATTTAGACTTACACACTATTACAAAAACCCACTGTGGGATAGTACTGAACTAACTTTAAGTAAAGGCTAAGTTCAAGCTTTCAGTTAACAAACAGCAAGGCAGCAGAAAATTCCTTTACAGCATTCAAGTGACCATCCCTTCCTGTGACAAATACCAAAACACTTCCTATTACCAGTGTGTCATCCTTAAGAAAACTTGTCCTATTCTTCCTTGACAAAATTTGACTTGAAATAAATTACAGAAGGAGTTTAGTCATGTTATCATAGAATACAGCTAAAGCTGATTTCGTTTTTTTGTAGGTCCAAGCATCAGTAGCAGCATTAACTTTTAAAGACTTTCTTCAGAAATTTACTAAATGAAATATTTGGGCCATGAGGCACTGGGAGTAATATGCAAACAATGTAGCTGCAAAATATTATCACAGGAAATAAATTAAGCCAAGCTTACAAATCTTCATTTCAAAAACACTGGAAACTTCAACAGGGGCAATCCTGAAGAAATATGCCACAAAACCTTTTTAGAACTGCTATATTAATGGAAATCATTTCAATTATTACTGAATATTAGTTCACCAGGAAGACCAAGAGGTAACTTATTGCTGATGTTATTTGCTTGAGCCAAATTACTTTAAAAAAGAATTCAAAACCTTGGAAAATCTTCATCTTGCCACTCTTCTTTAAACTCAACCCCCTCCATTTTTCAGCTAACTTGAATTGTTAACAGAGACTCTTGATTGGGCAGAACCTCTGGTCTTCAGCACAATGGGCTAAAGAGGAGCTGCAGGAACATAACAAAAAGCATTAGTTCAATAATGTGGTAATTCCTATATATGCAACACATCCTTTAACTTAATGTCAAATTGAGGTATTATGCAGAATAAAAACCAAACAACGCAGGGAAAAGTTTTTTGTTTGCTTCCATTTTACATTTTTTTTTTCCCCCAGACAAAACTGCTTGTGGAATGGTTTATCATACAATAATTTAGGTTGCAAGGGATTTCATGCAGTCAAGGAGGATGAACCCCTCAGTTAAAATTAAGGCTTTGAGCAACCTGTCATTTCTGATTACACCAGTTCACTCAAAAATGTAAGAAACCTGACGTGTCTCTAGATTCTGTAGGATATAATTAATAAGTGTATATTTTGAGAACAAGTCCAGATGGTCAGATCTAAACTACAAGCCATTTAAGAAAAAAACCCCGAACACTTTAAAGAAAACTATTTAAGTGTTTTTGGAGAACTCACCCTATGATGTGCAAGTAAAGCTGTATTTTTTCAGGCTCACCCATCACCAGGAACAAGGAATCCCCAATAATGGAACATGGCAAACCATTCTGCTGACATAGAAGTCCAACCTCTTGGCTGTGTTGGCTCTAAAGATTGGCAGAAGCAGGTAAACCTATCAATGCAGGTATTGAGAAAACCAACATTCCTCAAAACAAGAAACCATGGTATTTTGCAAAGAAGCAATCAACACAGAACACCAGTAAGTAAGAAGTTTGAATGCAACCAATACTGTTTAACCCAGAGATGTAATTTCTTTTTTACATGGCTGAAAACCAAATTACACTTACTGTTCTGTAGGATCAGCTTTCCTTTCATCACAAATCCGAATTTTTCTTCTACTGAACCTGATTTTAAAATGTCCTGCAATGCTTAAAGCTACACTATGCAAGTTGATTAATAAAAAAAATTAAGTGATTTTTTTTTTTACTGCAGTACTTCAAATTAAACACGGATGATCTCAATTTAAGCCTATTTTACTGGCATTTCCCTGCTTCGTCCACCCAGAAAATTTAAATAAAATTTCTAGAAGTTAGCAACCCAGTTCCTATTAAGGGCCAGACTCTCCTTGTTTGAGACATTCAGCACCTGCATACCTCAGCTGCTGTTCTTCAGCAGTGTGAAGAAGTTGCCCCAGCGAGTGCCCGCCCAGCTCTCCCTGTTTGTCCTGACTAAATCACTGCTTGGAAACAAGCACTGCCTCTCACCAAACTGATTATGTTCTCAGCATACAAGGTATGGACACTCCCAGATACCAAACAGTGGGTTTTAAATATTTGCTCAGAGGGAAGATCCCATTTGGATCAGTAGTAACAGTGAACCTATGCAGAGCTCTCTATGCATTTGTTTCAGGACACTGAGATGAAGCCCGAGGAGTTTCCCCAGAGGCACTCAGCAGAATGCAGTGGTTACCAGCAGCATGGAACAAACCAGCAGATGCAAATATGCAGGTGACTATAAACCTGAAAAAAATCTTATGATTTCACTCTTTTAGGACAAAAAACTGGCAGTCAAAACACTCAAATACCCCTCCTCAAAGCCTGTCACTGTGCTGGTGGCTGTAAGATGCTCCTCCTGAGCTCGCCTGCACTGCATTCCCTACACAGGTCTCAAACAGTTTAAAGCAGGGGTTTGCTCCAAGAATTGAACAGTTTTCTTCTGCACTTTTGGAGAATACCAAACACCCAGCAACACCTATTAATTTCAAACAGACAACAGCCTTTCAGTGCAGAAGCAATTCCATCTGCATTTACTCCATCACACTGGGATAAACCTGTTGTACTAAAACAAGAGTTTAAAAAGCTACTCGTGCTGTTGAGCTTATTATTTTATGGAATACTCCTCACACTACTTGGAGAATTCTCATCAGCAGCTTCTCATTAAGGCAGATTATAAAGCAATAATTTGCTAGGTACCACACAAGACAACAGAAAGCAAGTTAGAAGGCAAGCTTGGAGTTCAGGTAAGATCAAATTTACGTTTTCAGCATCCTATTTAACATGCAGACTAAGCAGCTGTTTTGGATGTTTTGACTTCCAAGTCTCACCTATAAAAGCACTATCATTTGTCAACTAGAAGAATGAGAAATAAAGAAGGAAGGGTAATCTTTTCAAGAAAGTTAGAAAAGTGATGACTTCAGAGTTATTTTACATCAACTAATACAAATGCTTACAACCAGGCAAAAAAAAAAATCTACTTCTGCTTGTACAAACTAAAGCTGAATTTACAACAGTCTGCTTACTCCTCCTATAGCACTGCTGCCATGTTTTTAAAATGCCTTTTAAATTCAGCTGTAAATCTAAAATCTAAAAACGAAATTTGGAAAATGTATTATATTTTAATAATGCAAGTATTTATCAGCCATGTAGAAAAACAGAAGCAAATAATTTCTACCTGATTCTAGCACTCCTCACGGCCAGCTCAAAAAGTTTTGGTTTCTAAGAACAGCAAGCCTGATCTTATCCTCCATTGCCCATTACTTTCTCTTTTGCAAAAAGAAATGGAAGATAGAGAGTTATCAAAAGGTCAAAAACTTCAACACACTAAGGAATACCTGGATGCAGGGTTGCAAGGAGGTTCGGCTCTCTTACTGGAGCCACTGGACTTTAGTACTCTACAACACCTTTTATATTTTTAAATATCTCAACAGGCAAGTTATGATACTACAAAAAGGGAACACATCACAAATCCACTACTCTTTCACTACAACTAATGAACAAATTTCCATTCCAGAACAGCAGATTAAACCTACTTAAGTTTGCATTTGAGGAATATCATTGTAGCACAGGTCAATCAGTGTTTTCAACCCTTTTTCCTAGAAGCATAGATAATTTTCAGAGTTTCTCATTAATACCAAGCTGCCTTAGCTGGTAGGTTCTGGAATATGAACTACAACAGTGCTAAGAAGCCTGTCAAAAATTGCCATTTATAAAAATTTATAGTACAGCTAAACAGAGACTTGGGTCTGTCCCAAATACCTAAAAAATAGGGTGGCAGCAGGGGTGGGACCAAAGGATAACAGAAAGCATGAAATCAGTTTATTTATGAAGTTAAAGGCTGCTTGCAAAAATTATTATTTAGGTTTTCACCTCTGAGTTCTCAGGCAAACACACAAATAATTACAAGCCAGACATTTCCATGGCCACATCTGCCTGTCCAACACAAAGCCTATATTCAGTCCTTGCTCAGCACCCTGCATCTAAAACAGAATAAATACAAAGTTTAATTTTGCAGGGCAATTGCAATGTCAAGCATTTTTACTGAACAATGTACCTGATAATCAAAGAACAGAAACTGCTCCCATCTCAAAGTCAAAATCAACTTCAAAACAAGGTTAGCCTACATTTTTCCCCCTACATTTCACTTCACTGTGTCAACAGAAACATTAACTGAGTGTCAAGTTAATTCCAGGTTCCAGGCATTAAAGAGGTGCTTTTAAGAATAATTTTCACATTAGATTTTACAGCAAGCCTAAAGCAAGGAACAGACACATCTTCTGGTACACAAACCCACAGGATGCAGCTCACTGCAATTTCTAAATGTTTCTGTAATGCCAGTTGGTTTTTAGAGCGTGGCCACATGAGCCATAAATCCAGGACAAGTTTCCCATACCTGAAGATGGCCCTAGGGACTTAACCACTTTGCAAGTTTGCAAAATAGGACAAAGCAAGGACATATAGTTAAAAACAGATCAATTGTGTCCTTTTACTCCCTTCTCTCAGCATCAAAGCACAGAGAAATCAGACAGCTAAAAGAGAAAACTTCTGCAAACTCTTGTTTTCCTCCCGAGGATACGACTTTAAACTCTACCTCCACAGCAACGGAAGGGTCTGTATTTCTCCGCCACTCAAATTTATTTAAACACCAACTTCTTAAAACAATCCCACAGCATTTACACACCGCCCAGATATTCCTTTGCATGACTTAAATATGCACACAAGTCAGCCAGAAATAACCACCCACTATTTAATGTACTGCATTAGAAGCAGGAAATCAGGAGGAACTAAGACGAAAAGCTCTCGGAAGCAGCTCTGACTTGCGCGGCACGGCTCAGCACAGCTCAGCACGGGGCGCTCGCCACGCCTGCGGGGGAACAGCACACTGTGCCCAACACTGCGGGCAGGGCAAGGGGTGCCCTCCTCCAAGAGGAACCTGTTCACAGCTCTGTTCACAGCTCTTCGCTCCGCGGCGGCGGCAGCACAGCGGGGGAGCCGCGGGCGCGGCCGAGGAGCTGCCCGGCCGCGGGGTCCCCGCTCGCGGCCACCGCCGCCCCGGCCAGGCCAGGCCACAGCGCTGAACCCACGGCCCCCTGCGCTCCTGCGGCCTCGCCTCGCCCCGTGGCGCCCCGCACGGCCCGGCCCGGGCGCGACCCCCGGCCCCGCTCCCGCCCCTCCGCGGCCGTACCTGGCGGAGCGGGGCCGGGCCGCGCTGAGCGCCCGCGCTCACCCGGAACTGCTCCCGCCGCCCGCGTCACGTGACAGACCCGGCTCGCGCGGCTCGGACACCGTGCGCATGCGCGGGCAGCGCGGGGCGGGGCGCGGGCAGCGCGGGGCGGGGCGCGGGCAGCGCGGGGCGGGGCGCGGGCAGCGCGGGGCGGGGCGCGGGCAGCGCGGGGCGGGGCGGGCAGCGCGGGGCGGGGCGGGGCGGGGCCCGCTCCGCCGCTGGGGGTGGCGCCATGCCGCAGAACGGCCGCCCTCAGGGCCGGGCCCGACCGACCATGGACAGCAGCTCCCGGCCCCGCACGGGCGCCGCGAGAGTGCCAGCGCGTGCACCACGGCGTTGTCCTAACGCTCCTGGGGCTCTTTCAGTCTTGGTGTTGTGACCACTGCCCTGATCGGTGCACAACCCCTGTCTGGGTGAAAAGCCTTTTCCTGATCGCCAGCCCTGCCCTGACACGGCTGCAGCTGTTCCCTCGGTTCTGACCCTGGCCCCAGAGCAGAGATCAGTGCCTGCCCCAGAGCAGAGATCAGTGCCTGCCCCTGCGCTATCCCTCGGGAGCAAGCTGCAGCCGCAGTCCGTTGTCCCGTCATTCTCCTCCGGGCTGAAGCCGCCAAGTGCCCTCGGCCGGCCCGGCTGTGCCTGAGGGACGGGGCCGGGCCCGCACCGGGCCGCTCTCTGCTGAGGTGATTAACGCTCATTAGCTGCTGTCCCTGCAGCCGGTACCGCCCTCCCTCACTGCCCGTGCCGCTTGTGGCAGGACCGACCCAAGAGGTCGGGTCCTGGGTCGCCGCCCGTGGGACGCGGGATGGAAAATGTCAAACCCCCTCCCTGAGCTGTGTGTGCAGGGCTGGAGTGCTGTGCCTGGTGCTTCAGGAGCCCAACAAGGTGTGACTGTCAAAAGCACGAGGTGAACCTCCAGCAGGAGGGAAAGTGCACAGATAATATCAGCAATAACCTAGCGGTAGCAGAGGCACCGAGGAAAACCTCAGAAGAGCCACATCATTTACAGCTACAATTTCACCTGTATAATTCAGCATCCAAAATACAGACCTTCATCACAGTAAAATCATGGGAAGGTAGATAAATCTAATTTATTTTCTCTCTTTCACGTGCTGAATGGTAATGGCACTAGGTTTAGAACTAAAGTTTTGGCTAAGGTTTAGAACTTGCCACTAACACATAATATAGACAGCTACTGACTTGATCGCAGCTGATCTATTGCCCAATAGACACAACAATAGCAGCAAAGTTTCTTTTATTGTAGGGTGCTGAATGAACTTGGAATGAATGTGGCTGATAGTAAGAAGTATGGAAAGAATTAAAAAGTGATACAAGGGTGCAAAAAATGCATAGAGGAAAATATGAGAAAGAAAAATACTACTAAAGAAAAAGCACCACCAACCAGCAAATAAAAAAGATAATAAATAACAGGAAAAAAGCACCATTATGAAGGCATATTAATTAGACTATTGAAAATATATTAATAAAGATCTAGTATCATGCACAGCAAATGGCCTGAGGGCTGTATACATTATCATGTAAAAGTTTTAAATGTAAAGGAAGAGTTAGCTAAAGTATAAAGAAATCACCTTTTAAGAAAAATTGTCATATTAAATACTTTTAATACTTTAAAAAATGTGTTTCAGTTGCTGATAAACTGAAAAGTGTATTCAAAATGCACAGATATCTGCAGGACACCAATGCCAAACTCGGGTCACAGTGGTCAGAAAGTTGTGTAATTTCCCATCTCTTACACAGGGTGGCACAAGATAGCTGGAAATCCATCGTGTTCAAACTGAACTGAGAAACAAGCAAACAAGAGGTCAGAGCCAACTAAACTACTAGGAAATGTTGAATAAGTTTATTTTTAAACATCAGATAATTGCAAATATAAGCAGTTTCTGACACGAAAGTATTACCAGGGAGAATAGGCTTGAAGGAATAATGCTCTGTTGTCCTGTGCATGGGGAAGATCAACTGTTACACAATTTCGGGTTCTGACATAATTGACAATTAACCTTTAAATAGAAATCAGTCATCAAAAGTAGCAGAAAACAAAACATGCCCCCTTTTTATAGTTCCTTCACATTTTACATGTTAGAAAAATACTTTTTAGTAATCTAAAAAAACCCCATCAACTAGCTGGGAATTGTTTCAAGTGGTTCAAGCAACAGCTCAGAAATGTTGGAACTTGAAAACATTAATTTGAAAGTCTGTCTCAGTGGGGGTGGATGTAGAGACTGCATTTATACAGAATTCCTTCTTGCCATTTTCCCTATACTGGAAATCCAGATACTTTTGTGGGGGTTTTTTGCAACTTTATTTTGTCCTTTTTTGATGGTAAGGTTTTTGGGTTATAGTTTACCTTGCTTTTGTAGTCCATAAAAATAATTTGGCTCCTGCCTTAGACAAAAGTGATATAAAATGACAAGATCAACACGTTGCAGAATAGCAGCTTTCAGATATGTGGATAAGAGGTAGGTAATGTATAATATTCTGCTTCACTTCTGGTATTTCTATCATCTCCTTTTTAAAGCCATTCTGATGCACTCAGTTGTCCCACTGCAATAGTAGCTGAGTTTCACAGTCTTTGTATATCATGGGGTAAATTATTAATCTGGAAGTGACCCTCACACGGTCTGTGTCCCTGTGTTCTCTAATAAGCTGTGTTCTGTTCCCAAGCTTCCTGAGCTGCTTCAGGTACAGCTCACAAGGCTGTAGTGGATTAGTTTGTAAGCAGACTGTCACTTCACTTTCCCTAACACACCCCTCTGGTGTTTTGTCTTTTTCTGTCTCTGAACAAATGCATGGTTGTTGAAAAGAAACCAAGTTCTAAGTCAGGTCTGTGAAGAACTTGTGTTTGGAATTCAGCTGCAGAAGTACAAAAATAGAAACAATGTTCATCCTTCTAAGAGTCAAACAAAATCCCACGTTTGCCATTTCAAGGCTGTAGCCATTACCTACATACAATCTATTGATCCTCTCTGTGTATGATTTTCAGGGGGTTTTATATATTTTTCTCTGTCAGAGAGCATCACAGTGTCTTGGCTACAAACATCCATACTGGTATGAGAGGAAGCAAGAGCCAGCTCGCTATCCATAAGAAACTTCCTGCCTGTGTTTGGAAAGGAGGGGATGTACAATAATTATTTTGTTTACAGAATTTGTTCATGTTTTTAATTAGTCTTTAAAGAAGATTTTTGTATTGCAAGTGAAAGGTACTAAATACATGACTATCCATACCATATTTGCTAACTTCTATGCCCTCAAGAAAAGTGAATATTAATCCTGAATTTCATTTTGGCTGAAAATAGAGGGACCTATTAATTATGGGAATAATGCATAAAAATAAAAGCAATAGATCTCTTGCATCTCCTTCCAGGTAGGTACCACTAGATAATTCCAGTACAGCAGTCGAACTGCAGACAAATGTGTGGTTGTATACTGTTAACTCAACATTCCTATATTTGTACTGGGAAGTGTGCCTGTCTCATAAAAGGGAAGTAGTTAGATACAGATAACTTCTGTTTTCTGAGGTTATTTTCTGCATATTTATTTTGTGCTTTATAAAAAATGTCTGATCTTTGCCATTTGCAGTATTAATGCCTACAATAATGCTGGGTTAATAATATAATTTTTATCAATTGTGATCTAAATCCAGTATCAATTGTGGATGAATCCCACCAGGAAAATATTTATGCATAATCAAAAAATCTGCAGCTTCCTTGATATGAAACAGTTGAGTTCTCAATTTGCGTTTCTGTGTGCTCTGATGGTCAGGCTGTTATTCCTACCTGCATGCAGGATGCATTCATTTCAGCTCAGTTCCTGCAGCTCCTGAAAAAAACACAAAACACATGAAGTACCCTGTTACACGGACAGAAGATATCTTTGCTGGTTGAGCTTGAGGGGAAAACTGGGTACAATTACATATTCTTTTAATTATTCATGACTTGGGTCTGAAGTGAATGTGTATACATTTTTCACTTATTCACTTTATAAAATTCAAACCTAAGCCCAGGAGCAGTTTTATTCTTGGCAGCATGACAAGTTTCCTTTCCTCAACGAACCAGTCAAAGGAATTGTTCCTCAGAGAGTTTGTCATCCTCACATATCCCAGAGAGGCGGGAGAGAAGCTGGCATTCATTACGCCCCTAGTTACACATGTGTGTGTGCTCTCTCTCCTTCTCCCTCTCTGACTGTGACAACAAGCCCATCTCAGAGGACTGCATTTATCTCTAGCATGTGGTTTCATTTGTGTAGCTGATTTGCAGTTCATTAATCTAGAAAGCATTGCTCAGTTCTGCTAAGGACGATGCATCCATCCCGATTCTGCTTACTCCCCCCTCTATCCCTGATGCAGCTCAGTTCAGAGAGAGGGAATTTGTGCTGTTTTGCAGAGCAACTACAGCTAAAGCAGTTCAGAAGCCAAAAGCTGATGTAAACACACACCAGGAAATTGTTTTGATCTGGCCTATCAGGCTGCTGGCAATGCACTGTGCTTCCTTGGGAGACATGCAAATTTATGGGACACAACTTGACATGATTAAGGCAATGCATACAGAATAGGTAATTGCCCTTTGGCAAGAGAATGATGTCAAGAGCCAATGATTCTTTACATTCTTGGCAGTGCAGGTTGGATCATGAAATTAGGGGCCTCTTGGAAATTCATTATAATGTAGGTGTTTGATTGGGTATTTTTTAAACAACGTTTTCCTAACTCTTATGTGGTATTACTATTAATTGTTTGTCTTGCTGGGGAACCTAAGAACAATAGTCAATTTGTAGCCTTCAAAACCTAAATCTGTATCTGCTGATATTATGACAGCTTATGATAGTTGTTGAGTTTGGAGGCAACAACAACAACAACAAAGAGGAGTTAAAATAATGCTGCAGGGAAACATCAACTTCGGCTGCTCACTCACAGCAGTGGGGTTCTTCACTCTGAAATTTAATTATCAGAGATACTGACATTCCTTGTTGACAGACATGTGCTCAGAACTCATCCACATGCTTGAGTGGAGTCAGATTCAGCTTGTGTCAGGGTTAATGAGAAATTACTGATCACTACCTGGGAATTTGGGGGTAAGAATGGCTGAACTTAAGGTGAAAGACTCCATATCCTATTACTACTCCCCTGAGCCTGCCTAGCAAATAGCTAACTATAATGTCTTAATTAACAATGTGCTAGAATCAACCTTATTCTCCCTTGCAAGCTGTACACATTGCTAATCACGTTAAATAGGCACACAGGAGCAGAAGGGAAGCAGGCTGAGGCAGTTGAGTTTCCCACTGTACTGCAGAGCAAGGCAAGTCTGGTGGCACTGGGAAGATGTTGGAATGGCACCCTTTTGTTTAATGCAAATAGGAGGAAGGAAATCACTCTGTATGCTGGAGAACATTACCTTTCCAACCTCCTGGACAAGGCAGGCCCAACAGACACAGGAGACTGTCCTGGCCAAACTTAAAGGGAAAGCCATGCAAGGGAACAAACTTGTAGTAGGAGCACAAAGTATGGAGCTGTCACCTGTCACATGTGTGCTACACAGAGAGTCTTTGACACACAGGTTCTGCTGCTTAATGCTCACCAGCTCCAGTGCCAGCACAGCCTTGCTGTGCTGGGTGCACAGTGAAAGAGCAAGTGTGCTTGGAGTATGTTGTTTTCTGCCTGTGAACAGCTGGCACATGATTCTTCAGGGACTTGTGCCATCTGGTACAGATCAGAATCTATCATGTTACATAGTGCCTTTATCAGAGATGGGAATTTGGAAGAACATCACAAAGCTGTGATTAGTTTGCTGGTACAAATTTGACTTTTGAACTACAAAACTGCTACATTCTCTGGTTTTTCCAGAGATAATTGATAAGTACTTGATTTAGTAGGTTCTGCTATTTGGATTACTAAAACTGTGTAATTAAAAAATATGTAATGTTTTGAGGTTTCTTAGATGTAAAAAAATATAGTACCCAAGTTCTTTTTAGAGCTAAAATGCTCCAATTTTTTTTTCTTTTTTTTTTTCTTTTTTTTCTTTTTTTTTTTTTTTTGCCATCCTTCTTCACTGGTATACAACTTTGACTTTTCCTCCACTGATACCTATCATGTTCTTCTTCAAATTAATTTTTAGTTCTCTGTTGCTTCATGTATTAAATGCAACTTTTGGAGGTAATTTTTATCTAAGATTTCTGTATCAGGTTCTTTGTGTCTAAGCTTTTATTAAGGTAGAATTACTTGGATTTTATCCTGGCCATTAATTTTAATTTTCAAACAGTATTTTTTGAAGATTAGCTAAATTAAATCATTTTTGCAATTAGTGTCAAATTAATCCATAATGGAAGGTAGATAACAGCAGAGATGAAGTCTCTTAGATTTTGACAGATACCCTCATTGGGTTTAATGTTTTGTATAATATCTCCTTAAGTGAGGAAAGAGATTCCCTTGATGACTTTCTTCCTCATGCCCAGGCTGCTGGCCACAGAGAATAACTCTTTTTCCATTTCTGCATTCTAAGAGGGAGTGCTGTTAACCCTGATTTTATTAAAAGCCATTTGTGCCTTTATCAGACCTTAACTCTGGAACTTGATAGCTGATGGTTGCTGAAGCTCCCTGGATTGTAACGTATGAAGTCTACCACAAAATTTAACAAAACCAAAAAACAAAACAAAACAAAACCCACTCAAAAACCCCCCTCAAGCTTGATTTCATAGGGATAGGGGAAAAAGAAGTCAGATGAGTAATCTGACCAGTGGAAACCATGGAATAGTAATCTCCAGTAGGCAGACTAGTGGGGAAAAGGAGGTTGGAAATGGATTAACAAGACCAGTCATCTTAGGATCAATTCCTGGATCAACAAGAGCTGGATCTGAAAGCTGAAAATCCTAGGAGTTTATCATTTAGACTGACCAAAATAAAAGAAAGTAAATACACCTGTACTTAGAGTCACTGGAGTGGGACTATAGATAGATCTGTGCCTGAAGCGCTATGATTTCAGGTACCTGGTTCTGAGCAGCTCCTCTGCTCTGCGCTGGAATTGAACTCAGTTTCTCCAATGATTAAATGCTTACTCCAAACTGCTTAGAGTCCTCAGACACTTTCATTTTCTAACTTTTTTTGGTTTTTTAAAAGGCAGGGACACTGATGCAATGGTTTATTTATTCTGGCATCATATGGCATCACTTAAATGATTGGTTAAAATAAAAACTTCTTTTTGTGCCTGATCTGGCCTCCCTGAATTCAGCGGCAGTTTTGTTTAAAGTAGTAGCATATTTTAAATTACCGAGACTGGCAGTGGAGATTCAGGAATAGATGAACTATTTTTAGAAATTATCTGTTAAACTTGAGAAGATGAGTAAGCAGTTCTGCTGTGTAAAATTAATAATAATTTTTTACTGCTTTTGGACAAACATTCCTTGTGTGCTCTGTAAACATACTTCGGGCTTGGTCATACCCTACTAGTCTAGCAGAATTTTCAGAGAATGTTAGTAGAGCTGGTGACCAAAATCCAGCCCCCTAAACCCTGAACATTACTTACTGACATCACAGGAAAACACCCAAGCTTTGAGGTGCTATGGCTAAACATACTAGGTATAAGTGGGTGAAATTAAAGAACTGAAGTACTTATGCTGGGGGCTGCAAGACCATCAGCAAGCAAACAATATTTTACTTTCTGCAGCTATAAGGGCCCCAGTTTGTGCTGCACCTTGGCTGTTGCAGCACTAACTGTCAAACTGCCCCAGCCCAATTGCACCTTTTTGGCAGAGGTTGCCCTCCCATGACACAGCGTGCAGAGCAGAAAGTTGGCTCCTTCTCCTGTAGCACAGTTTACAGCTGGGCTTACCAGAACCAGCTCAAAGCTGTGGCAATTTAAATTAAATTACTACATTATTAGGTCATTATTAATGAGTAAAAGCTGTCTTTGCTGGTTCCAGTATGGAAGCAGTAACAGTACAAGGGCTCCTCATAACCACTCCTGAATTGGAGATAATGAATCAAAACCTTTTGGATGCCTTTGAAATTAAGACTGACATGTAGAAAACCTGTGTGTAGTTTTCAGTTTTACTCTTTTCGTGACCTTGGCCAAGGAAGATCACAATCTGCTCTGTGGTTCTTTATTACTTCAATTCACAAACATACAGGGCAGACTATAAATTCTTCTGTCTAGCATGTTGTTAAGCTGTTAGTTTCGCACAGTGAAGCCTTGGCTTTCTCTGGAGCTATTTAATGTTACTGTAGCATCAACCAACAATGCCAAACTATTGATTTTGGGATCATAGGGATCATTTAAATTTAAATATTTGTTCAGCTTTACTCTGTGTATGAACCCCACAAATGAAGAATACTCCCAAGTCCTTGAAACTCCTTCTGTGAATATCCTCTGGAATATTTAAGCCTTTCAATTTACTTTGTGTTGAGCTGAATGTGTGAGCTGTGCAGTTAATGAGATGTCTGAGAGTGGGCATGTCTCCCTCAAATACCATTTCTTGTAAAGTTTACACCTGTGTGCTTGCAGAGACCTAACTCTCACTTGTGGGTATCAGGCAGTTTCCTCACAGACATAGAGTGGGTCTTAAATTCAATAGAAATAGGGACATAGGGAATCATAAGGAATGCTCTTTAATTTTGCAGCTAAGTGTCCACATAGAAAATTCAATCAGTTCTACTTCTTAGCCAAAATATTTGGAAAGAGGAGATTTGTCCGGAAAACAGAACTGAAAATACTTTGCCTCACTGCTATTCACTCTAGGTAAGCAAAAATCAATACAGATGTAGCTAGAGGTGAATCTTGTTAGAGTCATGGTCAAGTGAAATGTGAAAAGCACTGTCACACAGGACAATATTGGGGCGTCATAAGTGCCATAAGAAAATAAAAAGTAAGAGATTCATCTGTTTTATCCCATAATCTTCAGTTTATCCCTCAGGCATGCAAAAGAATTGAGCAAACCAGAAAGAACCTCATATAATGGAGCAATCTAGAATATTGGCCTCAATTTCCAATGAATTTACAAACTGCTATTACTAACTATGACTCATCAAGATTAAAAAAGGAAAATAATTTAGTCAGGGCTGTTGTCAAGTTAGTATTTAATGTTACTTTTTGTATTTGCTGTGATAAGCAGTAAAATTTGCACACTGCTTGATAAATCATTGTTTAGCAATGTCTAGAGGGTCCAGTAAATGGTTTGAAATTGCCACAATGTAATAAATGGTTATTTGATAATGAATGAAATTGTTTGAAAATACTGTTAAAATGTCAAGTTTTAATATATAGAACATTAGTCAAAAGGAGTGCAAACATGGAAACCATAGTGACACTATAAATATACTGCAACAAATGCATTTATTTGTACAGGGCAAATAGTAGGTGCTGTATACAAACCAGTATAAATTGATATATGAAGTTAATTTCAATCTGTAAAAGTAATTGCATTGGTTTAACTTATTTAACTCTCCTTACAATAATATTTATAGCAGGGAAAGAAAGTAAAGAAATAAATGATGATAAATAGATAAAATACATAGGAAATGGGAATTGTTTTCCAGTTTAATTATGCTGTCACATAAAATTATCACTGAAATACACTATGCCAACAAGAAGAATACATTAAAATCCCATTATGCTGTGCAGAATTGGCTGGTTTGTGTTGCTGTTTATTACAGAAACAGCTTTTCATCTTTTCAACTACCATGAAATTTATACTTTTTAGAAAAATTAAGTGGTGAAAAAAGGACAGTAAAGGCTGTGCCAGCTGATGATTGACCTGTAGAACAAAGGTAGGAAGCAAGAATATCACATCTTTCTCTTCAAGAATAAATGTGACCAACAGCAAAATTTGAAGAAAAAAACCCTGCTGCTAAGATCAAATAATTTTCATTCTTTTTTTCCCCTCAGACACAACTCCAATTGAGTTTTCCATGGCTATAGTCTCCATATAACATGCTCACATACTGTGGTGATGGGGCATTGTTATAACTGTAGTAAGAACAGGACCAACAAGCAGTCAAAACATTATAGTAAAAAAAGATTTGTGTCCTTCTTCCACACCAGATATTTGTGGTTTCAAACTGAAGTTTATACTATCATTTCTTTTCATGATGCATTAATACATGTAGTATTTTTTATATTTTTGCTTTCAAAGAACAAAATCACAGTTTACCAGAGCCAGAAAAATACATGGATTTCTTTGAAGAAGACTTGCTTTTTCTACTCAATTTTTTTCCAGAACACTTGAAGCTTAGTTCACTTGAAAATAGTATCTGCTATTATGTTGGTAAAGAATACTGTAATGCTGTAGTTAATGCTAATAATATGCTGCATTATTTTGACCTCTTAATGATATAGTAAATCTTTCTGTGATTTTAAATTTGCAACTTCCAAGTCTGAGTGATTAAGTAGGAATTGTTGCTTTACTTAATTTAGAAAAACTAAATATTACTCTTTAGGATTCCAGTTAACATCTGAAAAATATATTCTTCAGAGATTGGAAATTCAGAGGAAAGTTTTTAATAGCTACTTCTTTAATTTTTTTAATCGTATTTTTTTAAACATACCAAATCAGAGGCACACTAAATCATTAGTCTCTGATTGAGGAGTTTGATCAATGAGAATAAGCAATACCCTAAGTAGAAAGGAAATCTCTAGGAAATTAAATACCTGGGAAGAAAATACTATGTGCTTTTGCACAGAAGACAAGGGAGCTTTCTGTGTAAGATGAGATTTAGGTCATCAAAGATACTCCTAGTACTTGCCATACCTATGTAAATTAAATGAATGGACTAGCTCCAAAACTTTATGCCAGCTTCTTAAAATTATGTGTATGCAGCAAGTATGATTCTGTAAAGCTGTCTATTGCTATAAAAGAATGGCTATAACTAAAGTAAGCTATCATTAGACTTTGGAAAGGATCATTTATTATACTTTGAAATGGCCTGTTATTTACAGTTCTTATTGAAAAATTGAACGTGGAATGCATTCAAATTTCAACGAAGTTGTGATACTGTTAACTTGCCTTCTGACAGTAGCAAATGGTATTTTCCCTCACAGGAATGATTTATAGCCTTTACACTACCACGTGAGGATTTCAAAAGGATAACATCGACACACTTTTACACACCTTTTTGGGTGGAAGTGCTGTTCAAGCTAATAATTATTAGTAATTAACATTAGAAGTATCAGTAATAGAACAAGTAGAAAAAGTAACTGTTACAAAGACACACACAGTAAAGGCAACTAATTATGTCCATCAAGTTATCAACTATTTTGCTTTCTGCAGGACAATATTTATCATCAAAACAATGCAAAAATACTCAAGAATAATGTCCTAAATTCAGAGTGTTCCTGTCAGGTCCTTTGCCCTTCTTCCTTAATTATAGCCTTTTGGACTCCAGTGTCTCCTCAGTGGAAACAGTAGAAACACAACACAAGTGGAATTCAGGACCTTGGGCTGCACATGAGACTCTGAAAATCAGTAGCTTCCAGGAGCAAATTGAGGTTTCACTTGAAACTCCCATAGTGGCAGTTCTGTGCCTCTTCAATGCCATAACAGAACTAGCGATTGGCTTTAAAAGCATATTCTAAGGTCTGTATTTGTCACCTTAAGGCAGGGTATTAATGCTACTTTCCATCATATATTATATGCTCATAGCTTCAGCAAGAACACCAAGGTTCTCTTGTCTCTGAAAATACTCCTCAGAACACAAAGAATTAAACAGAGGTAAAAAACCTCTTTGTCTTGCTAGTTTTTTTTCATTTCTAGAAAATTAAACTAGTTACGTAGAGAATCAAGAATTCTGTGAAAGAAAGGAAAGGCACTGTGATGGTTGTAGTATTTTAGTTTTGAAAAAACAGAACATTTTTAAATGGCAAGTGTTGTTAGAACAGAACAAACAACAACAAAAAACTGTCTTCAGAAGTCAGGTACAGAACTGAATCTCCAAAATTGAGGAACTTGTTTTTCCCAAAACAGTCCCTCCACACTATCATTAAAGCAGCATATGAAATTCCTGTATGTTTTTTCAACCCAGAAGTTGCACTCAAGATCTCCAAGGGTTGTGTGTCCTGGACTGGAAGTGTTTTTACCAAATGTAGGAGAGAGTAAAAGAGCCAGGTGCTTCAGAAAATCTGTTGGTGTTCTGGAAAACTGAGGGGTTTTTAACACTGTTGTCTACAAGTAACTGGGGACATCTCTTGGGCAAATAGGGCCCAAAATCATCCCCTATATTGACTTCCGCTCAGTGTAACATTTACTGGAGTAACCCAGTCAGAAGCAGAAGGGCCCAGCTGAGCTTCCACTCCCTGGCTGTGAAGGCCAAGGCAGTGCTGTGGATCTGCCATGGTGCTGTTGGAAGGCCAGATGGGTTATGCCACTTGTTCTATGGATGAGCATTTTCAGCAAGGTCCTTCTGCCAGCAAGAGACTGAAACGACTCAGGTAGATTCATTTTGATCATGTGATTTAGCTAAAGTGCAGGAAAAAAGTATTTCCATCCCTGTCTATTTGAAACTTTCACCATTATATAACTATATACATACACATACATTTACATAATATACGCATGCAAAATATTGCAAATTTTGACAGCTTCACTAGGTCATTTTGTTTGAATAGCAAAGCACCAAACAGGATCCTAAACAAAAGGAAAATCTGATTTCATTGCTAAAATCTAAAGCGAATTTAATGTTTCTTATTACTTGTGAGTAACTGCTATCTGACAATATGAAGCTATTTATATTATTGAGCAGGTGACCACTCAGTGCTTAATAGGAACTAGCAATTAGTGTATGTAAATCAACTAAGACAGCAGCATCTCAATGCCTGTTCTGTACAGAGGAATAGTTAATTTGTAGGAGTACATGTTTCCAGTCCAGATTTTAAAAAGTCACGTTTTCTACGGCTGGAAACCTCAATACCTATAACATTTGTTGTGCATGTTATGATTATTCTTAATGCCCTTGCAAACACATGTAATAAAATGCTAACAAACCATCATCCACTACTTAATTATGTTTATCTAGATGGATAAAGTTGAGGTGGGGGAAGCCTGTGGTAAAAATATTGTTTCCCACTTGGCAAACAGAGACTACATTTACAGTTTAATTATTCCTTGCAATGCTGTAAGAGAAATGTTCCTGTTAATCATACTTGGGAGCAGAGTTGATTAAAAATAGTTGTGGGTGGGGTTTTTGGTGTTCTGTTTGGTATTTTTGGTGTTTTCCTTTTTTGTAGTGAGGTTTAAAAAGTATGTTCACTCACAGTTAAATCCATCTCCCCTCCAGTAGGGGATTTAAATGTTTGTGAAGCTTCATTGGGAACTGCACAGGGAGCTTCTCTGAGAGTAATGAAACACCTTCTATAAGACAAGACAAATATCTCAAAAAACTAAGGCTATATTGCCTTCAGAAACTGTGCCTATAGAAAATATCAGACTAATTTGTCTTAATTAAGAGAAATACTTCTATGTTTCAGCAACCAAGTACAAGAAAAATAGAGGTCACCTCTAGAAAACCACTAAGTTCCTACAGATTATTTGTGTGCACAGTGATGGCCATGTGATTAAAGACTGCAGTTTACATCTACTCGTATTTTTCAGTGCTCCATTTGGAATGTTGTAGTAGTGTTTTTTCAAACCCAAGTCTACACCAATTGCCACGGATGACTGGACATTAAAGGCAAAAATCAGAAATTGTGTCTTGCACTGTGATATATGTTGTAAAGTAATTCGTGTTAATTTGTGATTTATGAAAGATAAATAATGTTCATATAAATAAAGAGATTAATAAAGAAACTTTAAGAACGCCAGCCCAGTGAGAAGGTAGGATTGCCTCACGGAATTCCAATGCTGCAACTGCTGACAAAACTGGGACTAGCAAATTAATAGAATCAGCCCCAACGGAGGTGACTCGTTATGGGGACAGTCCAGGAAACACCCAACAATGAGCACTCGGTAAGTATCGTCAATCAAGATAACCAGGGTCTTCAGGAAAAACTGCATCTCAATACTCAGTTCCCTAAACCAAAATCAGCACTCATCAAAATTCATCGCTGCCCAGAAATGGTTTTGTCCAGTCCAAGCAGAGAAAGGAGGCTACATAAATATGTGAAACCACGACAGGAAAGGACTTTTGCTCCAGGCTAGAACAACTGTATAAAACCAGGACTGACCAGGACGGCATTCGTGAACACAGGGGGATCCGAGGCAATAGAGTTCGGATCAGTTTGTGTTCACCCAGTGCCGACCCTGGGCTCAGTGTTGTCCTTTTGGATTGTGGCTATCGAGGACCGTATTTCGGTCGTGAAATAAATATTGTCTCTAATAATTTTAATTTGGCTTGATTCCTTTATTACCTATAACATACAGTTGACTCTCATTGCATAGATAGCCTAGGAAGTGATTGCTGAGAATCATCAACCAACCTTCATAGTTTATTCTTCAGCAGTGACTACAGAAGCATTCAGTGCAGTGAAGGTATTAAAACCAGCCACACTGAATTTGTGACGTAACCTGTTGGTTCTGTCTTCTCTCCGGTCTTTCTGGGCTAGCTCCAGACCAGGGGAGAATGTGGAACCAACAAGGACAAAGGTAAAAGACAAAGGCAGTTCCTTTTCTCAGGATAAAGTCTACAGATTTATTCCCGAACTGATTCCAGGGGAAAAGAGACAGAACATGAAATGGCGGGGGATTTTAAACTCAGTGGGAGAGGAGGAACCGAACCATGACCAATGGGATACCGCCAAAGAGGAGTGAGGAAGGGAGGACTGAACCAACTCCACAGACTCGGGGAGCGTAGAACCAACCATTGAGTGTAACACACCAAACAACAACCTAGCGCAATAGACCAGTAACCCATGGAAATGCCTCCTCTTAATGCTGCAGCTGATGATCTCCATAGGCATGAGATAAATCCATACATCAGCCCTGCAACTGCAATGGACATCTTGGAAAAAGAGCGTTGGCATATCTGTCTTGGCTCTAGCCAGTTGTGATTTGATTAACTTCCATGTTAACTAGCTAACAAATTGCTATCTGCTGCATGTTTGGAAGTAGAGAACTATGAAAAGTTACTCCCAGAGTACCTTCCAGTCCTGGCACAAAGTCTGCCTTAGTTGCATGAAAAAAATCGCATCAACATTTTAAAGGGTGTCTGAACACTGGGTAGGCAGTGCAGTTAATAAAATTCTTTTCCTTCCCAGCCATCCCCCATATGGGAATAAGCTGTAGTTTGTTAAGCCCTGGTAAGAAAAATAAGAAAAATATACTTTATGTACAAGGGCTGAAAATCTGTTCAGTGAAGATACAAGTAGAAAAAGATTGATCTAGAAATCTGAAAAATGAGCTTTTAGGAGAACTGGTTACGGTACTGGGTGATAGTATACATGTTAAAAAGGTAAATAAAAATAAATAATAAAACATTGGCATTAACCATGCCACATATAGAGTTAAGCTTTTGAAACTGAATATAAGGTACACTACTGCAAAACATAGAAGCAATTTCAGAGCCTTTCAAGCATTGCTACAAGTGAGCCAACTCTCAGCAAGACAGGAAGTTTCAACCTTCATTACTGATCATATGTTCCCTTCAGTGCCTTTCCAGACACTGACCAAATATTAAGAGGAGAACAGTCAGAATTGGCCAGTAAAATCTATAACAGAAAATTCAGAGACCTGGAACTTAATGTTTTTAAACTTGACTGGGAGAGGAAGAAGAGTTCAGAAAATAGTTTAAAATGTTTTTCGTTCTCTGAAAGAATATGTTAAATGAAAAAAGTACAAAGCTTTTTTATGTTAATTTGAAAAGCTGAGTCTATGTTCCGCAAATAAAGCTGGTCTGCAGACATAGCCTACCTTATTTAAGACATGAGAATGATAATTAGGGTCATTCTTGAGGAAAGCCCTTAATCACAGCTTACAGTAGTTGATAGTTTGAAATACCTGCCTAAGCACTTCCCTGAAAGGGCCTTCCCAGGTGAAAGTTAACATGTGATGATCATATGGAAAGTCTCTGAATAATTTCATGCCTAGTTATAGTTCAGACAACATGAACTCTCATTTCTTACTCAGTTTTTACACCTAAAGGATTTCATTGAACTATGGGATTCCTGGTAAGAGTGGGAATTTTTCAGGTGATGATATTTATATCAAGAAGCTTATGAAGAACCATTCAGTAATGTCTGCAGTACCTGTCAAAAAGGGCTGTACAAGCCCAGAATATTAGAGCATCTTCTTTAAAAGAAAATCAGATATTAGGAAACAAATTTAAATATTTGTGAATATAGACTAGTTAATACCATCTAAGAGGGAAAAAAGGCTTTTTAATATTTCAGAGTCTCATAAAAATTCTCCTGGCAGATTTAAAAGGTATAATCTGGTATGTTTATACTGACATTATAATGATTTTCTCTTAGGACCTGGATCAGCATTTAGCAAATATAAACAGCTGTAGTATGAATATTACAGGTTTTGAGTTTAACTTATTCATTGACTGCAACAACTTAAAAAAACCCATAGTGAAACAACATCAACAAAGGTTAACATACAATCAACTTAACAACAACATCTGCCTTCAGTTATTGACGTTTCTGGTTGTTTTTCCACTTTTCTCTTTACCCAGACCAATTTTCCATTAATTTAATTGATACTTGACAATTTAAACACAAAATAAAGCTTTCGGATTAAGCTCTGATAAATCCTGCTAAATTAAACTAAAACAGTGTTACTATCCTAGATCTGGATTAAAGGCTCTGACTCCAAAGGGCAACTTGATACTTCAGTTTAACCTTATGCCTAGAGCCATAATTTTGTAGAGTTTAAAAATGGACACTGCATTATAGTCTAAAACCCAAAGCACATTTTACTGAGGGTGTAAGTACTACACATGGCTTTATCAGATTCTGGTCTAATTGCACTGGTGTTACAGGAAATGCACGTAGCCTGTATTTTTATTTTCTTTTTCTGTGCAATGTGCAATGGTAATGCTGAATAATATTCAAAGAGCAGAAGATGGTGCAATGAGAACCTTCTACTTTTTATGACATGGATTGTTGTAACATTTATGTTATAAAAATGCTGTAGAGGGACAGTGAATTTAATGTCTAATGTCAAGCTACAGTAATGAAAGGTGTGATCCAGTATTCACAAATGATATGAAGTCCTTAGCAGCAAGCTTAAGTGAAAACTTAAATACCATTATCAGAAAGAATATATTAAGAAATATTTGTCTAAGTCTACAGTAAAATTTTAGTTCACAGAGCTGTAAGTCTAGAATGTCTCTCTTGGCAAGGTCTTGTCTCAGTTCTTTGCTCCTGAGACAAAAGTTCCTGTTATCACCCACATATGACTGAAATTTCACAGGCAGAACTTAGAACTTTGAGATTCCCTTACCTTTGAAAGTGTTTTATATGTGAGCAAGGTGAACAGAATACAGTGAACAGAGTGAACACAATGTTGTTTATAAACTGGAATTTCTGATCTTGCCACAGGTCTACACTAAAGACCAAATGGTCCAAATAGAAATGGTCACTTCAGGTAGCAGCAAATTTAGAGTCAAGGCAGGGAGGAAAAAAAATTGTATTTGAGTGATTTGTACAAAACCTAACAGAGAAAAAATGCCCCATCACTGTTGAATGAATATTCTATCAAAAGTGCAGTCACATTCTGTTCTATTGAGATTAACTTTACCTGCTGAATGCTGTGAAATTTATTTCAGTGGCTTATGACCACCATATATCAGCATCCGACCCCTATCTATATAAAACAATAAGCATGATCTTAAGGCTGTCTTAAAGGCTGTCTGAGAGATGTATATTTACTGACATATAACCTGACTAAAGCCGAACATCATTACCCCTGTGACTGATAGGAGGGCAGTCATAACTTAACAGTTTTATTTCCCTTTTACAGCTGAGCTCCTTGACCATGCTGGCTGAGCTGACACGGCATTTCAAGTCTTGTTACCAGCTCAATGGTTCTCTTATTTAGAAAAACAAGGGGCCAGTGGGGGGAAGGGGGGAGGGGGTATGATGCAGGGAAGGCTGGAAAAGAAAAAGAAAAGGCACTTCTTCATTTAGGTTCTCCATCTTGATCACTGCTGATGGGCTATCAATAATTTCAACTTGGTTTAGCAGCTAGATGAAGGTTAAATAAATTCTGCCTGCTGTTTGCATACCTGAATTTAAAAAATTTAATTTTAAGCAAATTTCTTTTTTTAATTCCTCCTTGGGAAGTTCCTGTGTCCAAAATAGGCTAGAAAAGTTACTTTTGTGGAGAACCACAAGAACAATATTAAAGTCAGTGGGGCAAAGCAACTACACTTCGAAATCTCTAAAAGGAAATGTAAAGGTATGATGAAGGCCTCATATATGTATATATACACTTCCCAATTCAGATGAAGATGACAGGAACAGAGGTCATCAGTAATCTTCCAGTGAAAACTGCTTTAACAGACTGTTAAAATCTAAGAGTTGTCCACCAATTCATGAATGAGTTGTGATTTTAAAAGAAAACAAAGTGGCTCATGCCATTTTGCCTGCACTGGGTTCAATTATCTTGTGCATTACTATTCTGACAGCCAGAGAATTATTTACAGCATGCACAACTATCAACACATCTCAGCCATTGTGAGTACTAATACTCTGTTAATAATGCATCCTGTAGACTCAGCATTCCTCTTATTTGCATCACCATTATTGTTCATTTAAGTATTTACTTCTTGGGAGTATTCCTGTTTTATTTCAGTAACGAAACTTCAAGCCCATTAGGAATCAAATACACATGCTCTCACATTTAGCGTTAGTAGGGTGATTTTGGAGCAAACACACTCCTTGTTACTTAGACACATGTACATTGAAATTTGTCTAAAATAATCAGAATAGCTTGTGACTTAAATAGCAGGTGGTGTCCTGTTAAAGGAGGAAGAGAATGATGTTTATGATTTGACTCACATAACTGCTTTGCCTCACACAGGTTTAAGTGTATGTTCTACTTTTACACAAGGGTTGATTTTTTCCTAATCAAATTATCTGCATTTTCAGTAGTTTGCTATGGAAAGGCAGAGAAGTGATTTAGAGAAAGGAGTCAGATTCATGTTGCAAAAGGGCTGCCAGAGAACTGAGAAGGACTTTAGCCAAGGACATGGAGAGAGAGGAAAAACGGAAATGGGTTCAAACCGAAAGTGGGCAGGTTAGATATTAGATTTTAGGAAGAAATTCTCCCTGTGAGGGTGGTGAGGAACTGGCACAGGTTGCCCAGAGAAGCTGTGGATACCCCATCCCTGGAAGCGTTCAAGGCCATGTTGGATGGGACTCTGAGCAACTTTGTCTGCTGTCCCTCCTCTGAACTACCATTTCTAACTGTTCAAATTGCATCATGCATGAAACTGTATCTTTTCCAGCCTACATGTGCTTACTCACTGAAGTCCAAATTTAAATCATTTCTGCAATTTGAATTGTCTTACAGTGCGAGAACAGAGATGGGATTCACCCTTTTCTGTAAGCTTTCTTTAGGGCTTCTCAAACCACCATCTAGATTGCTAACCTGTTTTTTCTCTGGAGGGCAGCATCCCCACCTCACACCAGAGGAGCTTGGAGTCACCGGCTCTTACAAGACAATCTTTCGACCTTCAAGTGAGGGACTTGCTGACATAATAGTCACCCTAACTCAGAAGCAGATTGTCTCCAAGACAGCATTTTATAGCATAGCCTGCCCTCTAGCTCAACATCTTGTAGCTCCTGCTTCCCAATCCTACATAATGAAACGTTTCAGGGATTACTGACTACATAGCTGGTGTGCTTCATCAGTTTTAAAACAAGGACACTTCTTTGGCTGTGCTTTGTCCTCACACTTCTGGGAACTTTAAGAAACAGATGGAAGAGGATGCCCCTCCTCAAAGAACTGTGAGAGTTAAATGAATGGAAATCCCAAAGTGTTTATCTTACTCCGCCCTCAAAAAGCTTGATATGGGTTTCTTCATTCAAATTCCTTATGGTGAGTTAAAGTCATAGAAGAGTTTGGGTTTGAAAGGACATTCCTAGATCCAGTCCAACACCCCTCCAAGTGAATCGAGTCATCTTCTACCAGAGCAAGTTGCTCAGAGCTCATCCAATTTGACATTTAATGTTTCCAGGGATGGGGCATCATCTCTGGTGAATGTGCTCTGGTTCTTCACCACCCTCATCATAAAGAATTTCTTCCATACATCAGGTCTGAATCAACCCACTTTTAGTTTAAAGCCATTATGCTTACTAAACTTCAAACTGGGGAAAAATAATTTCCACTACAAAAATAATTCCCAAGTTCAATCTAAAACTGCTAGTTTGTTCATCACTGTCATTAATATATCTGTCAATAGCTAAGAAAATACTGTCCTAATAAAACAGTAGGCTGCAATCACCTATTAATATAATTCAGTAACTTGGCAAAAGCCAAGTGAAAGTTGCTCATTAACTCACATATTTTTTTACAAGTTATAGACCCATGGCAACAATCTCACAACAAGGATATTAACTAAAATAAAGTTATAAAACATTTTATGGAAACAAAAAGCACACACAATTATTTTTTATTAACAAACTATTAACCTTAGAAATTTCAGTATTCATATTCAAATGCTACTGTTGAGTTGACCCTAGAGCTGGCCTTGTTCCTTCTCTAAGGCCAGTGGACTTCTGCCAGGAATGATTAAAGCAGAAAGGCAGTCAAAACAATTGAAAATTTGGAATGTGAAATAAGTCTATTACCAATTGCCTCTGTTGGTTGCCATGAAGTGAGGGGGAAAAAAAGAAAAATGTCATTACAGTCTTCAAAGTTTCATAAAGACACATCTGTTCTTAGTTCTCAGTTCTTTGCAGAGCTTCTGCAAAAGCATCAGCTTTGGGTCTTTCTAAAACCCTTTAAGGAATTAGAAGCCAAGAATTGGTACCATATATCAGTTCCATACTGACTAAACAAATTAATTATACATGTTATAGAGATGCTGGAATTCCTAAAAATTCAGTTTTAGGAATTTAGAGTTCCTAAAAACAGTTTTTAGGACACTGTGCGTATGTGTAAATATATGTACACTACATACACATATATATATATGTGCTATATGTAGGTATATAAATACACACACACAAATATACACAGAGATTATCAGTATCAGTATTGTCCTATGTAAGCAATTGGCCATAGTGCCTGACTGGAAAAACTACCACTTCCAAAAGAAACCAGTACTGAGCAATGGAACACAAAGGGATCCCCTCACTACAACTGCCCAGCTTGTCTGTTTGTTTGGGTTTCCTTGTTTTGGGAAGGCTACTATGGGGCATTCATGGATTTCTGACATATCAGCTTCTGTCCTGAACTTTCTTATACTTGTATTACATCCTGAGTGATTGTCTTTCAAGAAATCTTGTTGATCATAGAGTCACAGAACATCAAAATCTTAGAAGGGACCACAGTGGGTTATCTGGTCCAACCTCCCTGTTCAAGCTGGATCATGTCAGAGCACATAGCACAGGATTGGGTCTAGAGGGCTCTGGAGTATCTCCCATGAGAAAGACTCCACTCCCTCTCTGGACAGCCTTTTCCAGTGCTCAGTCATTTGCACAGTGAAGAAATTCTTCCTCATATTCAGGTGGAACTTCCTGTGCATCAGTCCCTTCATCACCATTGTGCCCTCCACTGGACCCGCTTCACATGCTCATGTCTCTCTGTCCAGAGAAGCCCAGATCTGGGCACAGCACCCCAGAGTGGCCTCACCAGGGCAGAGGAGAGGGGCAGGGTCACCTCCCTGGCCTGCTGGCACTGCTCTTCCTGATGCAGCCCGGGATCCCATTGGGTTCCTTGGCCCCTAAGGCACTGCTGGTTCAGGGACTGCTGGCTCATTTTCCACCAGGATCCCCAGGTCCTTCTCCACAGAGCTGCCTCCCCACAGCCTGTGCTGGTGCCTGGGGTTGTCCCTCCCCAGGTACAGACCCTGTGCTTGCCCTTGTTGAACTTCAGCCACCCTGCCCATCTCTCCAGCCTGTCCAGGTCCCACCCAAGGCTACACAGCTGTATGGGGGATCACCTGCCCCTCCCAACATTGTGTCATCAGTGAACTCCTGAAAACATTCTGAGAGCTAATATTAAATTAGAAAAATTTTCTCCTCTAGTATGTTGACCACTTTAAAATTAAATTTGGTAGTATGATAGTTTTCAAAATTCGTTATTTATTACAGATATGAACCACAACCTTAACTTTCTTTATTTTTTTAAACATTAAGTTTAAAAGCTATTTAGCAATGCAATTTATTGAGATATCTGTACACAAATTCTCTTTTCTGACTTAATGCCATTTCTTTGTGTGTTGACACCAGATAAAAACTTGTAAAGGCTATTAGCAGTGGGAAAAAAAGTACATTAATACTTTTAAAATTTCCCCTGCTCAGAGGTTCTTTGCCAGGAAAGATGCTCTAATTCTCACCTACCTCAAAGTTAGCAATGCATCCTACAAAATGTCTACATGTAAAGAAAACTGTTAATCCAGGAGGCATAAATCAGATTTATTGCGAGAAAGAGGAAACCCTGTTTCTTCTTCAAATTCCATTTTTCTCTACCAGTCTCTCATCTGTCAGTTTGATAATGGCTGCTTGATTCTGCAGTCACTTAACTGGGGAACTTGCTATTCCAAGCCACATTATGTTCATCTATTCATCTGATGATAGAATTTATCTCCTCAGGCAACAAATGTGGGGACCAGAATTTATCCACCAAGGGATTTCATTCTACTGAAGGGTAAATTAAGGTGGATTTCTAATGTCTTTGTTTATCCTAAAAAATTAAATATATTGAAAGAAGTTGAAAGCGGATTTGATTTAAAAGAAAAGAAAGGCAATTATATAAACAGCAGCAGATCTCATCCAGAATATGTCACATAAATATTATACTATCAAACAAGAAATGTAAATTCTCATACATACTCTATAATTGAAAAGTGTATTATACATTAGTGAAGTCAGCCATTTATCTAATCATAATCAGTTCCAATAAAATCTCATTTAGGAAAGTTGAATATAGTTCAGGGTGGATGGTTATGAGGATATCACTCATGTGAGTATGCACCGAAACAGTTTTGAAAGATAGTTCATATACATAGAAATCCAATTATTGCCTACCTCATCTGAAAGGAACTTTCTCTGATAAGGGCTAAAACTGTGGCATTCAGAACTACCATAAAAGTAAAGCAAACATACTGAGTAATGGCTTTAAATGTTTTTTAAAAGATCTTTACTCCAACAAGACATTTGCAAGAAGCCAATACAAGAATGACATGGTGTTTTAATGTAAGAGAGGCTTTAAAAGCAGAGGAAAAACCTGATATGTCATTTGAAAGTTCTGATGATGCACAACAGCTTAGATGCAAACCTCCTGTGACTGGTTATAAATCCAACCATTCAGCAGTAGAAGTTCTAATTTACTAAACATATGCAAGTCTATTGCAAAAGGTGCTAAAGTGCAACTATTTTCTATCACTGCTGCCCTTCTGCTGTAGCATTTTAGATAAAAAGGTCTCCACCCAGGAGAAATAATTGGTGTTATTGAGCTTGTTGACATAAAAACCCTCAAAACAGACAAATTTTGCTATTCATAAATTGCAAATATGGTAACATTTGCTATCTTGATTTCAATAATCAAGGTGCTGGTGACTTAATCCAGCAGTATGTATGTATGTATGTATGTCAGGACTGCAGCAGAAGAAGCAGTTCATGGTGAATATGTGATTTAGTATCATGAGCCTCTTCTGAAGTTAGCATTAATGGTTTTTTCTTGTTTCTCCATTTGTTGTGCAAAGCTACTCATCTAATCGCTTACATTAATTTACTTTAACATATGGATTGTTTATTATAAACCTATCACTCTTCCAACATTGCTACATTTATCTCTTTTAGACGCTACAAAATTCAAACTTTCTAAATAACTAATCCCCACTTATTGTGAATACATATGTACATATGGATGGCAATATTTACATGCAGATATATTAAAACCATTTGTGAATGGGTCAAGAGAATAGAGTGTTACTGCCCAAATATGTACATGGTCTTTGTTAAAATGTTAAGTGCATCTTTCTCAAGAAAATTTGATAAAAAGAATATCTATATATCCTCTTGAATTGTTTTGGTACTTACCATGCTCCAGGTATCAGTACCCACCAATAGCCATCAAATACTGCAATTCCACCATAATTCTTATATTGTGATTTGTTTGTTTCTTCACAAAGTCCAGTGGATTCTGAACAAAGGGGCTTCTTCAGAAACCCATGGGGAAAAAAAAAAACCTATTTTAACTACCCTGGTTTATGGAGCTGTAGTTAGCCCTGATTTGCTCCGCTTTGCCTGGCTAGATGTGCAACCATACATATATGCAATTTATCCAATTTTAATAATTTAGAACAGACTAGGGCCCTTGGAACATAACCATGATGATCCATGGGAGTGATCAGGATACTTTTTCCCATTTCTGTGTTCTGTTGCAATATTTAAAAGTCAGAGAGAGTTAATTTACAAGCTTATAGTCTGTTTTTATAAAGGAATTACCAAGGAGTTTTCAACCACGTGTAGATGGAAACCAGTCTGAACATTATACTTGCAAACATTTCCTGTTTAAATTGACTCTTGACTAGATATTGGCCATCTCCCCACCTCTCTGTCCCTCTTCAATTCCATGAGATGTAGACAGCTCCAAAGCTCCATCTGCAGGTCTGTAATACTGTGGTATCACTCATTTCCATTTCTAAGTAGGCTTGTCAGTGGCTTGACTGACCTGATCCAAATTATCTGCTGTGCTCACTCCCCAGCTCTGAGACCATCTGTGTTGTGTGACACTGCTGGGAGATGTCCTTTGCAGTCCCTCTGCAACCAAACCAAGTGGAGCTGAGAAATGCTGTGTGCCTTCATGTATCTCACTTCAGAGATCCATCATTCACTTCTCTCCCTGTAATCCTGCTGTTCTACCTGCTGTTTCCTTCTCAGGCTGTGGGAACCCAGACCACGGGTGGAGGAATGGCATGCCCAGCATTTACAAACACTGCCTACAAACCCTCTGAATTCACAAGAGCCCCGGGCTGAGCATACAGAACTGCTGGAGTGAACCCAGGGAAGTAAGGAGCACTCAGATGACACATAAACCTGAGTCTTTCTCTGCTCCACTGCATTTAAACATGTCAACCACAATCACATAACTCTAATCACAAAACACAGCACAAAAAGGAGATCTAAGTCATCTCTCCAGAAGTAGATACATTACTGTTCCAGAAAGGCCAAATAGCCCAAAGAACTAGATGGGTTCACAATATGAATTTAAAGAGAAGTTCACAAAGGCTTTTACTGCTGAAGAACTATGTCTAGGGAGATTCAGGAGGTGACAAGGTGCAGGAGAAATGTTACACCCAATATTCTGTACCTAGAATTTAATTCCATTCTCTGTCACAGCTGCTTTAAAAGATCATCTTCACCTCAGCCTATAAAAATGGTGTCATTAATATATTGGTATGAGGACAAACTCTTATAACAATATTTTTTAAATCCACTGTTTAATCTTTTGGTATCGATCCTGGAAGATTCAGCTTGACAAAGGGTATGAAACACCTCGCTTGAAAGATCTTGTTTACTTTTAAAACTCTAACACTCTCACACTCGCTAGAGAACTTTTTTTTTGCAGTCACAACAGAATGTGTGAACTTTAAAGTATTTCATTTAAGAAAAATAAATTTAAAGTAGAAAAAAAATCTGTAAAGTTACCCAGAAAGCTAAAACCTGCTTACTCTTCTTCTTCCCAGTTCATACCATCTAGCTTAAACCAGCAGTGAACTATTTTGAAATATGCTGGGCTTTAGCCAGCAGTTTAAATGAATATATGTGATTCAGTTCATATTTTCAGGCCTCTTTATTAAATACCTTCCAGTTCCATCTTGCCTAATATTTGATCCAGCAAGTTTAATGACCATTCCTTCATTAAACATTACAAGCTTTTTAAGACCTTGACAGTGCTACATTTCATCCAATAACCTAGTGCTGCTACAAAGTCAACATTGTGTGCCAAGTTAATCCCTCGTGTCCACTAATTATGTCCAGTGCTGCAGCTTCTTGAGTGAGCCTGAATCGGTGGGGAAGTGCAGGATTTCCAGGCCGATGGATTCGGCACTCCAGCTATATCTCATGTCTTGACACTAGATGTCAGCGAAGGGTAATTGTTGTCTCAATTTAGAGGCCAGCCTAGGTAGCTGCTAGCAACCCCTGTTAATGTTTTATAGCAAAGGTGAAGTATAGCTTAATACAAGCATCTGACATATATTACAATAAAAAAGGATATAGTTGTCTAGTGTTTTTTAAGTCAGTCATAAAAGATGAATAATGATGCAGTTTAAAGCTAAAAGACAGCTGCCAAGCTGAATGGCCATGATGGATGTCTAAACACCCAGTGTAGAGAAAACCTGTTCCCTAGAGACCACCATCCAAAAAATTAATTACTACGATTCAGCATCTTTAAATGTGCCACTTAATATACTGCCACCATAATTAAATTTCCAGCCCTGTGACCTTGAGACCATTTCCTGAGATAATAAATGAGATCAAGGTTTAATCGATGCAGATGCAAGTAGAAACTGTCCAAGGAAGCACAAAACCATCACAATGTAGTCAAGGTCAGGAAAGAAAAACCAAGTGAAGCTGCGAATCAACACTAATTGTTTTCTTATGATAAAAGAGGTTTATTTTAATTTGCTTTACTTGCAAACAGTTCCATTGTGTCCTCTCTGGCAGCAGCTTTTAAACTCTAGCCACAGATGAAGTCAGTAGAGGGCATATTTGTTTCCTTGTAGATAAGCACTTTTTGTAGCAAGTGAAGCCATATTTGGTTGCACACTGAGATATGATAACCAAGCTCATAACACATCAAACAACACAGAGACAAGAAACAACTGACTGCCTCAGGTACACTCCTTCCTCTGGTGCAAGAAACCAAACAAAAAAGAAGAGACTTTGTGATATGAAGTGATATGAAGATGTGAGGGCTATTTTATGTCCTTTTGAAGTCAGAGTGACACAAAGGGTATGGTCTGACTTCTACTGTTGGACTTCACTAAAATGCAAAAATCAGATGCTGTATATACATGTACACAGTGTCTGATAAATACAGAAATATCTGTGTATATATGTCAAATCACCAGAAAAACATAACCACTAGTAGAGGACCTATTATTTTGACAGAGGTAAATATTATTGAGGCTGCTATCCACAAAATGAGTTGTAGTGAAAGTTTCTGCAGCTGAGCCAAGTTCTCCTTAATTGTATGCTCTTACAGAAATTAGAACCAGCTGATGATGGGGGCAGGGAGGGCATACACTAAAAAAAAACTATTGTAACTTTTTGAGACAGCCTTGTTTAGATAGGCTTCCTTTTATTCCAACAAGTCTAGAGTGGAAAAAAAGTTTGTGTTCTGACACCTAAACCCTCCCTTAGAACTTGTAAAAGCATAGAAGTCATCAGTAAGAGAGAGGAGACTGAAACAATGCAGACAATACATCTTTAAATTATAGTACTTAGACATATTGTTTTGTAAAATGGGTATTAAACAACAATATCAATCTTGTCAACGTTAAATAGATTCAATTATAACCACTGTAAATTCCAAGGTGAAACTGTACCTGATGTAATAGAAATAACCTCTATAAATACCTCAAGCAAATCAGGGGGCCAAATCAGCTCTCAATTTACTCCCTACCAGCAAGGCCAATGTACAAAAATTTGTACCAAAACCCAAAGAGGACAAAATAAGGCAGTCCAATAACCAAGAGGGATTAGAGAGTTGCAGTCCCAGAGGAGCTCTGCAAACACAGGCACAGGGGAAGGAACAGGCTGCTGCAAGGCAGCACTGACCTCCCAGAACAGCTGCAGGGTTAACTCACCGGGCCCTTTCCCTGAGTGTGTGCCACAGGACTGTGCCATGCACACATCCAGCTGTCCTAGGACTCCTGTGGGTGTGGCTGTGCAGGAGACATCCTGAAGGTGCACTGAGGATAATTGAGACAATAATCTTCTGGTCAAAACCTACCAACTACCCTTGAGAAAGGGAAAGTGTTGGTAAAACGACTGTCATGTCTACAAAGTGATGCAGCTAAATCATCTTGAGGACTCAATCCAGCCATATTTCCAAAAGATAAGTAGTAGTAGTCTAGAAAAACAAACAAACAAACAAACAAACAAACCAGCCAAACACCCAAAGGTATTACTGTCTCAAAACAAAGTCTTCTGGGGCATGGAGATAGACAGTAGACTTTGACTTGACTGAGGCTGAGACAGTACTATACTGAAAAATAAATCCAACATTTGTTGAAATTTTCACTTGTTTCATCTTTGGTCAAATACTGTTAAATTTGGATTCAAAATATTTGCTGAAGTCAACACTTTCAAAATTTCCATGGACTTTTGTCTACATTCCTGTGTTGGTAGGTCAGCTGGGAAATTCCCTCTCCCTGACTTGAAACTTCCTCCTGTCATTCTGTATGTACCAGTAAGACCTCTAGAGAATGTAAGTAAGGGGAAACAAAGTCTTTATTCTTATCTGACAGGCTGGTGCTGTAAATAATGCACTGTTCTAACACCGTTCCCAGGAAGTCTCATTGCATGACAAACAGTCTGCCAACACTGGCAGTTCCCATCTTTTCTTATTGAAAGATCTATTTAGATGCATCAAGACAACCTGAAGGCTACTTCTGATAAGAACAATGGGCAGTTTTAAAGAAGAATGGGCAACATTTCAATTACAAATTTCTATTTTATTTTTAGCCTAATTTGGTCTCTCTGTGATAAACAAGATGTTTTACATATGCCTAGTAGTAATAATTGATAGTTCATGCTTATGTATGTAATAATACATAATACTTGTTAAAATATTTGCATTTAAAAGCAAAGTTGGACTTCTAGCTCTAGGCTATGTATGTTTCTTTCCTAAGGACTCTCAACTAGAAGAAACATTTTGAATTATAATTGTCTTCCAAATCTCAAATTAAGAGAGACAGAACACTGTTAACCCTTCACTTAGATCACTTATCTATGCAAAAACAAGATGTGATTTAGGAAAGTTGAGTAGAGACCTCGTAGATATTCTGGAATCACTTGACTCTTCCTGTATTCAATCACCGAGATCAGACAGATGAGTACAGATTACTTAGGCTGTCAAGGGTTGGAAGATTAGGCCTTAGGTAATTACAGCATTAGAACATATGTACTTTATCAGGAGATCAGTTTTACAGTTAAAAGCTTTAGATCCTGATTCAGAGAAACAAATTACTTGAAACTTTACAGAGAGTAGTAATAGATTATGAAAGAAGAGATCCTGTTCAAAACGGCTGCCAAACTACTCACAAAATTTCATTACCTCCCAAAAGCTATGTTGTATAGAATGCTTCATGTGTGGGACTTTACATTGCATGCATGACAGAAATATGAAATACAGGAATGCAAATCCAGTGTTTTTAACTGAGGCATCTGTAAGAAAGGATATAACATCTGAAGGACAAGATTTTGAAAAGTGACTTTGTTACTTCAGGATATGCATGGGAAAACATTAAGAGTACCCCTCAAGAGGCTGAGGAGACAGAGACATCTGCCTCTGCTGTTCCTTTTCTTCAGGGGCACCACTCCTCACACTCCTCTCCCCTGCTCCAGCACAGGGTCCCTCCCCTAGAACACAGTCCTGCACAAACTTCTCCAACACGATCCAATCCCAAGGCTGCAGTTCTTCACACCCTGCGCTCCGGTGTGGGTCCCCACAGTTCCAAAGTTCTGCCAAAGCTGCTCCAGCATGGGCTCCTCTCCACAGCTCCTGACAGGCTGGTCATGACTTCCCATGGAGCCATGACCTCCTTCAGCACCCTGCTCTGAGGTGGTTCCCTCCAGGGGCTGCAGGTGGATCTCTGCTCCACCATGGACTTCCATGGGCTGCAAGAAAATCTATTCTGCTGGCTGGAGCACCTCCTCCCTCTCCTTTCTCCACTGAACTTGGTGTCAGCAGAGTTTCTCTCACATGTTCTCACTCATCTCCCCAGCTGCAATGGCTGCTGTGCAGGTTTTCCCCCTCTTCTGGAATAAATTATATCCCATCCACTGTTGCTGATGGGCTCAGCCCTGGCTAGCAGCAGATCTGTCCTAGAGCTGGCTGGCGTGGGCTCTTCAGACATGAGGGAAGTTTCTGGCAGCTCCTACAGGCTTCACTTCTGGAGCCTCCATCTACCAAAGCCTTGCCACAGAAAGCAAATCTGTTGCTAAACCTGACTACAGAACTCCACAGTAGAGCTGGCCCTCCCTCTTCCCTCCCACACTTATGCATCTTTCAACAGATCTGGTGCCAAATCACACCTATTTTAATCTTTCCTGTTTATTTGCTCTTGCTCAGTAAAAATCATCTAGAAAAAAAATTAAATGTGTCTAGGAAAAATAAATGAGAATTAATTAACAGCCTGACAGTGGCAAGTTGTCAAGTACTTTCTTCTATAGATACAGAAAATCATATTATTTTGTAATATCATTTTGTGGTATACCAGGGAAAAAAATAGAGTCGATTAAATAATTTGCAATGTTATTCTTTGGTCAAGCCAAAGGACATCAGTGTATCTATATCAGGTACTATATCCAGCAGAGGGACTTGCTCACAGTGTCCCAGTCAAAAAAAAAATGAAGTTTTAATTAGCTTTGAAATACTTAACTGTCCTTGACAAATATGGGCACCAACATGTTTTGCTGGAATAAGAGACTTTTTATTAATAGATTCCTGTTTCACGTTCTCCACTGAAGATGAGAGAACTAAGTGCTTACAGTGAAACAGTAGGGAAGCTTATTAAATCAATACACATCTGTTAGATAATGGGCTCTAAGTCAAGAATGTTATTCTGAAAACCTCTCAGCAAAATGCTGCTTGTTTGGCACTGTTTTCTTACAGCTATTCCCTGGTTGAAGAATCCCCTCCAGAGCTGACCATCTATTTTGTAGTGTTCAGTTCCTAACAAGCGTGTCCAAACATCTCTGCCAAATGGAAAGGATTCTCCAAAAATCTCAGACAATATTCTCAATTATGCCAGCAAGTGACAGCAAGAGGCTGTGAAGTTTAAATCTCTTCATCCCACAACAGAAGGTTAAGGCTACAAACACTAAGTAAAGCCAATGAAGCCAAAAAATCTCCTATACCAGTTGCAGTACACTGTTAACAATTTGTAATGACATCTTGAAATACAACAAAATTAGACACAAGATATATATCAATACACAAATATAAAAATATATTAATGTATTAAATATATATTATATGGCACATGCTCCTCAATTAAAAATACTTCACTTGCATATCTGTTGGGACATGTGGCCCTTCATGTGTCTGACAGCTCAGTCAGCAGACACTGTTCCTAAGACGTCCACCTCTCTTTTATAAAGCCTAAGAGTCACTTCCCAGGATGTGTGTCCACTCTCATCTTTTGTCTGTCTTGTTTATTTTTGCTACAAACTGTGCAAGGCAAAAATTGCCCCTTGCAGTACCTGTGAACTGCTCAGCAATTTAATTCAGAGTTCCTGAGCATTATTGTAATAAATCTGAGATGGGTAAACATTTTACCTTTATCATCCTGAAATAAACACATCTCAAATCCTAGCTGGCGTGTCTGTATTATTTCAGAATGGAACAGTAAAGAAACTTAAAAATTAATGTATATTTAATGATGCAATTGTAATGAAGAGGAGGCTGTGCAAATGCCAAAGCAAAATGCTCTGAAAAAATGGCAGGGAATGCAGAGATCAGCTTAGGTTTGTGATGCTTCACTCACCCATGGTATTTCCATGATAAACATACATTTGGCTGCTTCTGTAATACTTGAATTCATGTTTTACAGCATGCAAATGTTTTTTTTGTAGTAGGAAAACATAAATGAAAAATGCACATGTAAGCTGTCATCTATTGACTCACCATAGCAATTCCTCACACAGTGGCTTCAGTGATAGCACTGAGCATGGGCAGAAAAAATAAGGGATGACTGATGTTTGGACACTAAACAGTGTGAATCATAGCATGATATCAATATTAATCTATCCCTTATAAAATCTTAAGGCCTTTTCATTTAATGAATAAGATGCTGCACAACAATAATCTGTACTTTTCCAAATTAGCCACAAACCATCTGGTTTCTCTCCAATTATTCATTTTTTTTTCTATATCTCTAAATGTTACTGACCTAAAAAAGATTTCATCAAAGGCGGTAGGAATCCTAACCCCTCTAGCAACTATTAAATTGGTCCACTCTGTGTCCTCTGCTGACAAATCATTATACACCAGAGCCTTACAATCCATGGTAGTATCTCAATTAGGGATAAAGATGAAGCAACAGTGGTCCAAATTCATCCATCCATCTAAATTTATTCTTAAATGGAACAAAAAAATCAATATACAGGGATCCCTAGTTGGTAATTGTTAAGTTCACCCATAACAAAATACTGTTTGTGCAGTAAACAAATCAAGTGGTTTCAAAACAACAGTTTAAAGTTATGTAAAGTGTCCTGCCTAAGTTTAATGACATTGGAAACAGCACAGTCTTCCTTTTTCTTTTGTTTTCTTCCATTTTGCATAGTACAAAACCGTAGCTTTTAATTTAATTTTAACTTTTTAACTTTTAATTTTAATTAAGAGTTTACTTTGGCAAGTACTCTGCTTAATAGTGAGGTCAGAGGCAACACATTCTGAAATTCAGGATATCCAGAAAACATTAGTAAAATGACTGAAAAATACATAATAGGCAAACACACATACAGCTGAGCCATGCTGTCTAATGCTGAACAAAAATGACCAAACAATAGCAACTATTTGCTTTTGGTGGCTCTTTTAAAGTCTAAATTTCAGTATGCTGGAAGTAGGGTCTTGTAGCAGCAGAAGTTGTTGTGGAGAAATGGAGCATTCTTTGTGCCATTTCCATAATTCCAATTTCCTGGTTTTAGAAATCCAGTCTATCAAGGGCAGACACCAAATGGCTGCAAATTACATAATCCTCAGTTAAGAAAAATAAGCTAGCCAATTTTTTCTCAGAACAGCACCTGAGTTAACTCTAAAAGAAAAAGAAAGAGAGGCAAAATACCAGGCACATTTTCAGGGGGACCTGTGCCATCTGAGCAGGGAGTCTCTGTGGAGGTATAATGGGAACTTTCAACCTACTGCAGGTTTTCTCATGTGTGGTGTCACCGGTACAACAGCACTTTTTAACCTTGTGGAACAATTTAGAGGATGTTAAATACTACTAAGTTTCACTACTAAATCATTTGGCACCTGCTGGAACAATCAGGAAAATATCTGGCAATCTTTTTGCACTCCCTTTCATTGGAGCCTGTGAATTTAGACTACAAGAAATTCTCCTTCAGGCAACAAACATTTTCGCTTGTCTCTGTAGTTGGGACACTATGAGCCAACCAGTGTAAAGCTACTTGCAATGACAGCTTTTCCATTTTTACAATTGCTTTGGTATCACCATCCCCCACTTGACTAGACAATCACAGTTTTCAACACAAAGTCACTCCCTGGATGGGTTCCATAGGCAACTAGATCCCACAACTCCCTGGGTACTTTGAACTTGTTGAGATGCTCAATATATTTACTGGACTTTAATTCAAGTGAATCTTGAGAGAATGTTGAAGATACCCTAAAGATTTTACAGCTTCCTGAACTCAGATACTTTATTATGAAGTTTGTAATTCACCTATTTCACCTTATCCTACAGATGCCTCAATGAATATGACTACTGTAAATTAAATTTGAAACAGTCAGTAGTCTGTTATGCCATAATGGGAATTTCCTGCTTATGTTTTACCAGTATCTTCAATTTAGTCATCTTTTTTGTTGTTGTTGTTTCAAAGAACTTAGCAATCCCATGCACACACTAACTTCAGCAGCAGGCCAAGTGCTGATCTAATTACTAATACTGACAAGCTGTCAGTCTAGGAAGGTTATGTAACTGTAAATTTAGTTATTTCCACTGGCTCTATCCTTTTGAAAGAAAACAGAGGTTGATAGAAAACATTAACTTTAGATAATTCCAATATCAGAGTGCAGCTAGCTGCCACCCCATCCAGTGGCATTTCATGCATTTCAAGCCATGATTACAGTAATTTCACGAATATAAGCCGCAGCAATTTGACAAAAATTTTGGTGGAAACCCGGAAGTGAGGCTAATAGTCGGGGGCGGCTAATATGTGAATAATTTTCTGACATTTACAACCCCAGACGTGCCAGCCAGGGCGCCGAGCCAAGCACCTGCCAGTAAAAGCCGGCATTCCGCGATTGTTACAGTGTTACCATGTTGCCCTGGCTCCCTGCAGGCAACACGGGGGGCGGGGAGAGAGGCGGGAGAGCTCTCTTCTTCCCTCCTCTGCCGCAGCTCGGGGGAGGACGGGGGGGGGCGCCGTCATTGCTGCGGCCCGGGGAGGGGGGGGGATGCTCTGCCCCCGCCCTCCGCCGCCGTGGCGGGAGCAGGGGGTGCTCCGTGCCCGGCCAGCACCGCGGCGTGAGCGGGGCGTGCTCTCCGTGCCCGGCCAGCGCCGCGGCGTGAGCAGGGCGCGCTCTCCGTGCCCGGCCGGCGCTGCGGCGGGAGCGGGGCCGGGGCGAGTGAACCCAGAGGCGGCGGCCAGCCCCGAGTGGCAGCGCTGGGCTGGGCCACCCGGCCCCGTCAGCAGCCCCTAGCGGGCTGAGCCTGCACAGCCTTAGTTGAGCCAGTAAACCCTGCCCTGCCGCGGTTCTGTTAGTATTTGGTAACTTTGTTGCACGCGGGTCCTCGCTGCGAACGACAGAGCGGCTTATATTCAGGTGCGGCTTATTTATGGACAAAAACCGAAATATTTGTCAACACCCAGAGATGCGGCTTATACTCAGTGCGGCTTGTATTCGTGAATTTACTGTACTTTTATGCACCACACACAGACCATTCTGTTAGCCCTGCACTCCTAAAAGGGGACCACTAAAATTACATGCCATGGTGGGCACGGAGGAAAAATATTTAGCTTCAGAAAAGGAGTACTCTATTTACTAGACAAAAATTAATTAATTCATTTTGCTTTTTCAAAGTAAAGTACAAGCCAGATACACACATTAATGCTGACAGTTCATCCAGGTGGGAACCATGCAGCTTTAATGGTTTACCTGCAGCTTTACAGTCATCTTAAGATGTGGTTACTATCTGTTGCTATGCTGTTAGTTGTTGACTTAAAAGAAAACCTATAGTTTTAATACTAGAATTTTTAGTCTGAATAATCTTTTTTCAGTCAATGCAGTGTCCGATGTACTGGTGGGTCAAAATTCATAACAAATTTTAAGTTATCTTCCTAATAGTTATATACCATGAAATGCTACACTGTATGCCAGTGCTGTGGAACAGGAAGTCCAGCAGTTCTTTGGCTAAGTGGTTTCTTGATTCTAAGATCATTAAGCTGTTTTTTTCCCCTCTGCAGTTCAGAACTAATTCTTCTAAATAGTAACCCCACATTTTGCTATCAATATGGGAGCAGTGAATATTTACACTATGGATGTTAAATACTGTAAACAGATCTCTGGCATAACTCTCACCAGCTTCAGAGGCCTTTAAAGCAGCCTTGATTCTGACTACCAAAATCCATCTGAATTACATCACTGTCTGTAAGGGAACAGCGTGGCAACTACTGTGAAATGAATATTCCTGCCATATCAATCTTTCTTAAATTTAGTATTTTATTATGTCCCATGACTTAATTCACCTTTTGTACTGCTCTGTTTGATTATAATTTTATATATTAATCATGTTAACCCAATAGATTCTGACTTAATCAAATGCAAGTCAATTACTTTGTCAAATTATATTTTTAATGAAAGACATTTTTTAAGGTTGAATACCAATTAGGGATCTGTTTAGAGAAGTGTCGACAGCTTTAGACATGGGAACATTTGACTCTCCCCTGAGAAGGTAGTTTTCACATCCACTTCCAGGTCAAGTAGTTCAAAGAACACTTCTGAACAGACACAGAAGTACCACAGGCAGTTGTGCCTATACACTCACCTAAAAAAATACCTGCATGCTGTCAGATCCCAGGAAGGGATTAGGCTAGGTAGATTTTGAAGAGGTCATGACTTGCCATATGAGAATTAAAATTTAGAGGAAGACTGCACTCTACAGCATGAACTTGGAGAGGTTTGCTTGCTTCTGATACATTAACTTGCC
This sequence comes from Catharus ustulatus, assembly GCF_009819885.2. NCBI lineage: Eukaryota > Metazoa > Chordata > Aves > Passeriformes > Turdidae > Catharus > Catharus ustulatus. The sequence continues at coordinate 5,372,049 of NC_046232.1, read as the reverse complement.
TAAAAGGCATCTGCAATGCCACAGCCCAGCACACAGGACACCAAATGGCACCATGAAGTTACACAAAGTACTTATCTCAGAAAGAGAAGGTCATCCTTAATATTTGGAGACTGCCTCAAGCACCTGTGCTTGTATCTGTTCAGAAGGACAGGAATGTGAGAGTGCAGAGAACTGAGCAACTTAGGGATAAAATGCCCTTACTTCATTGAGGGCAAAGTATTCAGCTCCTACTCTTGTTTTCATTTAATGATCCATTCCACATTTTCTTCTAAATCTGACCAGTTTTCAGCTTTTTTCCCCCCTTTTTTTGCTGATTTCTTTTTCCAGGTGAGGCACTTGATAAACTTCACTAGAGCTTGAATTAGACCATGGCCAGTGTTAAACCTCTTAAGGCTCCAAAACAGTAACATGAGTGATTGCATGAGGTTGGCAGGAAGAAGGACCAGCTTCACACTTGTTCCTGTTCTGTACATCTCATTTTTCCTTCTTACTGGGACGTGTCAAGCTGATCCTTGGTCCCATTTTAAAATATTCTGGTTTTCAATGCAAACATTCGATACATGATACAATTACTCTGTTATTGAAATGAAGGGTGTCAAATTTGGCCTTTTGCATTATTTTACCGACAAATACCTTACTAAAGAAGTAATCTCTAATTATATTATTAATCTCCAGTTTGAAGTGAGCAAATGTATACACATTGATTGGTATGGCTTTCCTGCACCAACCATGCAGTCATTTTTAAAGCACCATGTCCATTTAATTACTGTAATTAGAATTAAAATAATTTGATTTACACAACTGTTTTAATATTATAAATTCTTTCCCATAAAAAAGTGAATAGTGTAATTTGCTGTTAATTGAATCTCAATAAATATTAAACAAGAGAGACACTTGGGGCTTTTTTAAGAAATTATGCCAGTCAGCCAGAGCTCAAGTTTTCTCACAAAAGTGATTGATGGCATGGAACACAGTAAACAATCTATTTTATAGTTCCTAACAGCTACATGATGTCCTTGTTCCTTACAATAACAGGATTGCCAATCCAATATTGACAAAACATCACCAGGCTGGAGCCAGGCTGAGCTGACATCTCCCTTTTTCTGTCTGGGCACACAAACCTTGTGCTACAGCCAGCCCAGAGCTGTGCTGTGAGAAAGGCAAAGCTCTCAGGGACCTCAGAACACCAGACTTGCACTGACTGCATAAGAAAGCCACTTAAAAATCAACCTGGTTTGGGTCATTGGCCGGGTGCAGAAGGACTGTGAAAGCCGGGTGTTTTCTTTGTGTCTGCACACACTTCTCTGGATTTGGACTGAAGTGTGCAAGGTGTTGGTTAAGTACAAGGTATGGGTTACCCAAGCACTCCCAGGAACTGTGTGTCACCTGCTGGATGTTGTGAGAGGAATCCTAAAACCTGGCAAGCTTTGCAAAATTTCTGAAACAAATATATTTCCTTTCTCAAAGTCACAAACAATCAAAAAATTCTTATTCCCCAAGACTAAATACCAAATCATGGTTAACACGAAGCAGGACAAAATAAAACTATCCAAAACATCTGCAACTAACTTCAGGATTCTATAAAATCTAAATATCCTAAGTGTCTTTTGTAGATATTACACAAACTCATCATCTGAAAATATACATATGAAAGCAATTAAGTAAAATGCTGTTTATACATTAAATCACTTAACCACTATGTTTGTGAGAAGGGTGTTCTGTACACCAAAGCCTCATGGAGCTTCTCTTCAAAGAAAACTAAATCTGTAAATAATCTTCAGCTCAGTATCACAGTAATTTTTGTTTATTTTGCAAGTGTACATCACAGTTCACAGTTCAGTCCTTTGCCAAAACTACTGACTGTTCAACCAGAATTAGACGTTTTTTGAAGTAGTAACCACTGATTTAACTGAAGATTGACATGCACTTTTATTTGTACATCATAAATTATATGGAATAGATTTATATAGAAAATAAAGACTATTACAGTCTATAATAAAAAAATTTCTTCAAGGTTTAACTGTCCAACACAGTGACAAACAATAAATTTAATTACTTAGCTATGTAAGTTGCTGCTGGAACTGGGGAGAAATTTCTGTAGGATCAAATCCACACAAATTCTAATTTTCTTAATAGTTTTCAATTCTGATGAACATTGTACCCTACTCCCATCCCACAGGATCTCAATGATTCTATTCTTCCTGGAAGCCTTTTTGTCATTACAGTGACTGAAGAGTGTTGGCCTCTGTCTGGGACCTTGCAGTTTTAGCAGGTGTGGGATAAAGCAAGCTCGATAAGCAGCGCTGCAAAACTCATCCTTCTGTTCACCAATTATCCTGAATTTTTCACAGGTCTAAATTTGTTCTAGTTAATATCACTCTAGGATTCTTCCCACCTTTCCCTGTTCCAACATTCTTTTGTTTTAGGAATGTGCAGTTAGTTGATACTTCAGGTGATTGATGCACATGAAAAATGAAAAGTGCTTCAAGATTGCCTATTAGTACTGCAGTACTTGAAGGCTCCCCAAGTGATCCCTACTCTCATTTACATGACCTAGATAATTTTCCCGTCAACACTTTCAAACAGAAAGAAATCTCTAAATTTGAATGAACCATCTCAAGCTCATCCCAGGCTGATTACTTGGCTCGCATTAATATCCTAAAGTAGTTTCCCTTCACAAGTAACAGCCACACAGCAAAACCTCTCCCGTGCTGGCTCCCTGGAGCTGGTCCTGGCTGCCCTTACAAATGACATCTGGGTGATTTTCTCTGGCACAAAAGGATACTTCCATCCCTCTTTAACCCTGGCTGGAGATAATTAAACTGCACCATTCTCTTGAGCCCACGGTGATTTAGCACAAGAGTTTTGCATTTCCATCCGGACCTACTGCAGGAGCCAAGTGCCTGACTAATTTTGTGCATGTCAGGACATGAGTGTCTGAGCAGTTCCATTTACAACAGTCACACTACTTACATGCTTAGGATTAATTAGACATTTAAGACAGATTTGCCAGTGATTACCATTAATTGCAACTGCAGTGATTTAGGTCCTTCCATGGGAATTAGCATAACTGCAAATATCTCCTTTATAAAAGTTTTTGAAATATTACCAACTCCAAACATACTGAAGAATGAGAAGTGGAAACAGTAATTTTTTTCAATTCCATATCTTCTGTATTAAATTTAATCTAGGACTATTCACAATATGACATTTTCCTTTAATTTCTGCAAAGGGCCATCTTTATTCAGCAAATGCATGTGGAAGAGGCTCAGTGAGGTGGAGACACAAGGAAGAAAATGCCAGGTTACTAATGATAAAAAGAGATTTAGGCTTTTAGGAGTCAAGTCAATTTTCATCCTGATTGATCATAATCAAATACAGTAATGGCCAGTTAAAATACCACTCCAAGAAGACTCAGTGCTGTAAGGCACCATTAGAAAAGCTCCCCACAAACTAAGGCTTTGTAAGAAATGGTTCTAAATCATGGGCAAACAAATAAGGAAGCAGGGAGTTTGTTAGAGCAAGCCTGGGTATTAGGGCCTGACACTCCTGACACTGCCATCATCGAGGTCCTGTGCACTCCAGGACAAGAAAAATATTGATGTGCCCTTTGCTAAGGAAACCCTTAGAACAAAGTGTTAGTATTTCTTTATTCTTCCTTTGAGCCTGATGTTGTGTCACAATACATCCACCCTCAATGTTACAAAACCTTACTGGCTGCACATCAATTGCTGTTCAGGCAGTTTTTATACTAGCATCCAGAAATTATCAAATAAGTAGCTCAAGAAAGGAAGGAGAACATTGCACTTGCTTCTTTGAAATACTTTCCTCCTCCTCCTTGCTGTTTTTCTTTTGTTTGTTAGTTTGGTTGGGGGTTTTTTTTGGCCACTACCCTGCTATACCAAAGCAATGTAAAATGTTTTGAGTTAGTAATGGCTCATCAGGAAGAAAACCTTCTCCAGTGCCTTTTTCAAAGTTAACAAGTACGGGTTTTTTAGAATAGCAATGAAAATTACCAGTTTACACACATGATAGCTAAGTGGTGAAGATATCTGTTTACGTTATGACATATATACATCTATAGAATAAATACTGTCACAACTTGTCTCTTATTAGTGATTATCTAAAACATCCTCATCTTCAGAATCACATTTTCTAAAATAAATTCCAATCAATACCTTATATTTGCCTAATTTATATTCAACTTGCTATACTATCAGTTAGAACACTATTCAAAAATGTTCTATTTTTAAGTTTTGACAATGAAAACACATCTTTCTAATGACTAAATGAAAAATTAAAAATAAGTACATATATTAATTTATAGCTATTTATCCATAATTAAATCTATATCTAAGTGTCTCTGTGTATAGCTAAAAGACACAAGGAAATGAGAAATGTATAGTTTATCTATACACATAATAAAGGCAAAATAAATACAGACTAGTCATTTCATATTATCCTTTTGATCTTAGGCTACCAGTGGAAGACATAATCTTTTATTTATATTATGTGAGGTAAAATTTTGAAACAGGATTTTCTGTGTCTATCTTCCTGCTCACTTCATAATTAAGCCTGTAGGGCTGCATGGTTTAGTTTTTAATGCTGCACTTGTAAATTTCTATTATCACTAATTTAAAGTTCACAGCTCCATATATCATAAAAATATGACAACTCAACAATTCAGATATATATTAAAGAAACCCCAACCAACAACAACAAAATATTTTGCATTGAGGAGGTGTCTAAGTTTTCCTGTGTGTTGTCTTGATGATTTAATTTCAAACTGTGTTAATTTATAGAGATCACAAAGCACTAATGACATGCACTTTCCTCCATATCTCCCCCTATATATATATTTATATTTTTTATATATATATGATTGAGGAAAAAATATTCCCTTCATTAATATGTTAGTCTTTTAAATTTAACTTCAAACTTGCTAACACAGTCAGTTCTACCAAGATAACTGACACTCACTATGAAGAAAAAGCATCTCTTATTTTACACAAAACATTACAAGGTCAGATCCATGCCTTTCATCTCTTCCCACCTTCACCAGACTGAACAATAGGCAGCAACAATCCTGTGATATCCACAACCAATTTATCCAACAAGAAGACAGGTAGCACTCTGAACAGCACTGCTGCCTGAATAGGTGCAGTAAATAAGCAGCTTAATGGTAGCCTTTCAGGCAGGAGGGCAACATATCACAGCATGGCATTTTTATAATCTTCTTGGCATGCCTACAGCCAGAGCACCGAGCTGAGCGTATGTTCCCTCTTCTGTCGGGCTGAGGATGCATGGAATCGTTAGATTGTGACACATTGTGCCTTTAAGCAAGTTTAACTGTTTTATATCCCCTCTGATCTACAGCTTTGTACATCTGTTAAGTTGCCTCTTAAACTTCAGTCAGCACATCTGTGGATCTGATGTTTCTGAAGCTCATTGCATGGCTTAGGTTTTGCTCGGTGTTTCTTTGTATCTGACCAGTGTTTATTTGCAAGGAATACCCTTTGTATTAGTGTACTTGCTGAGCTAGAGCAAAAGCCCACAGATAAATCTATATGGGACATCTTCATCTGGCAAAAAATGAATGGGACACTAGGAACTTATTCCAGTAACTCGAATTATAAATTGGTGAAGTAAGTTCCCTTTTCTTTATGTCTGAGCACAGGAAATGTCTTCTCCAGCCCAAAATTCATTTTGCTCTAGAGGCATAAAGGAGGCAGTTACAGACTTTCCCCACAGAGAATACTGATTCCCCTAGGAATACTGGTGAAATGGCACCGACTGTGGGTGGATGCACTAATTTGCAGGCACACTGACCCCCCCCCACCTTAACCTCTGAATGATGCTGGCAGGATTTCAGCTGCTGTTACCTGCTGACCAGCCTCAGCATTTTGTCCTCGGGCAGGAAGCAGCCCTGACCAGCTGGCATCCCCCAAAAGTGCTGCACAGAGCCTGATGCAAGTGTTGCTGCATAGCAGGTTGGACCAGCAAAGCAGAAATCCCTTTGAATCCTAGAAATCGTTGCAGAATTCCTCTGCAAAGGAGTATGTGTCAGCCATAAAGGTGGCTGGAGTTCTCTGCAGAAAAGCTCATGCTAGATGATGATGATTTACACCACTGCTTTATTGTGCTACAACTCTGCATTGAGAGCCTTCATAGAAACTGCAGGCACAGAGAACGAACATCTGCAAGGTCCCCAGCACAGCAGGTCTGGATAATGCACAGACTGAGCAATGACATTTAAACATCCCTGTAAGCATAAACTCAAAGGTTAGAAGGGCCTTACAGCTTCGACCACACAGCCACCAAAATGCAAACATGCTCCAGTAAACCTTAGGCTAATACAGTTCTCTCTGCATGTACTTGTCAGCTTTCTGCATTTTTTTCTTGGGGAGCTTTTTCAAGTGTTGGAAGAAATGCTGCAAATAAATAATGTAGAAGGTTATGAATCTTTAGTTTTATTCCTGCCTTGTATTGAAAGGGGTGAACTGTTATTTAGTCAGTGAAAAGTTATAAACTGCCCTGTATAAGCTGCTGACAGAAGCCTTTATTGAGCCAACATCATCAGTGGATGTGTGCAAGTAGTTCTTGTCCTAACCCAGCAGTCAGTACAGCTCAGTCACATAATCAGATAGAGAGCAAAGCAAAGCTCTGGCTTCTCCAGACAAAATTACTGTGGGTAAAACCATGCCTACGCTGACATCAGTGGCAGAATTCCCCATTACCTATTCAAGAAGAGAAATTCAGGTGATAGATACTTGCTTTACCACAGAATAAATTCTTTTGAGATACTACCCCAATATGGGTACAGTTTTAGTTACTATTCTGCCAAGATATTGATGGAGATCATATAACTACTCATTTTAAATATATATATATATATATATTAAGGTATAGAAACTGCTTTTTGATTATTCTCACAGTTGGGATTTCAACTACTCTTGTAAAAACATCTCCACTCCAAAACTAGAGGCCAAGAACTAAAATACAGCTAACTGTTCAGGTTAGACAAGATCAAACCAGACCAAAAGCAGTGTATGAGGAAGTGTGTGTTTCTCAGAATGACTCAGATGCAACAGTTCATTACTAGAAGTGGTACATGCTGCTGGACAGAGCCACAAAGGAAAAGTCTTCTGCTGAGGCTTCCTCACTAAGATTTTTTCGTACAGTTTGCCATCCTGACAAACATGAAAATTTGATTTTGCAGTGTTGCCTAATTGCTAAGAGATGTCACAACCACCTTTCCCAACACAGACATTCAGCTGCCAGGTTTGTCTCTTTAAGCAACTCTTGTGCGGTTGTAGTTGCCCAGATGAGTTTCCTCTCTTTCTTTCCCCATGACACCTTTCCTGCTCTCCCCAAAATGATCCCCTATGTTTATGTATGATGAATTTTCCAGAACAGTGAGAACAGACTTCTTAGTGCAGCATCATTACCCTTTGCTTGGCACAGAAGTAGAAAAGAGCTTGTCTGAGCTGGCAACCATCAAGCTTCACAGTCTAACAAGTTCCACTACTATAATGAAAATCCAAAGACCTGGAAACAATATACAGAGCTTCCCTGACTAATTTTATTACGTAGACACACTTAATAGCTCCTGTTACAATCACATTTATAGCAGGAAAACAGCATTGGATTGTGACTATCACACTAAATTGACATGGATTATCAGTCATTAAAAAGGAACAAAATTAGCAGCAAGCAGCAATATTTTACACTTATCAAATCTACAGCTGGTCAAGCTTCATTACAATACTGTGCAATAAAGTCAGGAAGCATTGGCTCATTCTACAGAACATTTAAATCTCTATTGTATTTGTGTAGGATATAATTTCTGATAGCAATAAAGCCTAATAAAAGTTACACCCCGATGAATAAAGTGTTAATAAATTGACCCAAGACATTTAAATGGCTAATTATATTTGAGATAAAGGAGGATTCACTTGTTTCTATAGATTGTTTGAAGCTGCACTCTAACCAGTTAACTAATCAACTACAGAATTATTTTATATAAATATATCTGTGATATAAAATATTAATTTTCCTAGCTCCGTTTTCAATAGATTAATAATTAATCAGAATTTCCTAACACATTTCCTATTCATCAAATGACTCATACCTCTCTTTAAAACATCCAAGCTTTGCATAAATTAACTATTCCCTAGATTTGATTTTATTTAAAAGTATTTATCCCAACTATGTTTAGCTTTTCCATAGGTCATTTCAATAATAAACGGGGTACTTCATTATAAATATCAGCACTCTATTACAATGCTTACATGGGATATAAAAACCACACCAAACAAGCACTGACCAGGCCTGGGTGCTCCTGCAGGATAATTTCTGTGATGGGCTCCCAAGATCCTGAGCCTGACTAAAAAGCTGTCATCCTTGAAGTCTGAACCAAGAGTCAAGCAGACAATAATCCTACAATTAATTCCTTATAAAAATGACCTTATAAATTCAGAAGTACCTCCTCCATCTCTGGGCATGTCAGGAGCCAGAGCCTGGTTCCCCAGATGACACCAGCTTGCACAGGCATCCAGAGAGCTGGGGGAGCAAGGATGAACTGAAGAGACACTGATATTTATGAACAGAACTGAGGGAGCAGTGAGGACCTGGCTGAATCTTGACTAACACAAGGTACAAAACCAACCAACAGCAGGTTCAAAGAACAACTTCGGTGTCACAGACACTTCTTTGGTGTCATTGATTGCTTAAACTACATCAGAGAGTTTTGGAAATCTTTGGTGATTTGCTTCTCCAAACCACATCAGAGACAACAGTTAAAGCAGAGTGCTGGTTTCCAGATACTGGAGGAATAGTGACTTATGTATGGAAAATGACTGGAGTGATAAAAAAAGGGAGGCAAAATGAGTAACCTTGTCAAACCTTGTTAGTAAACACAAGACCCTTCATTAGTGACCAGGATGAAAAGTAGTTGATAATATTTACCATTAAAAAACCCTGTGTGTTTTTAATAGGTATGAACACATGAATCACAAGGGGCTAAATTTCATTTGTTACATTGCACTTACACAGACAGACAATGAAGTACAAACACTTCACAAAGGCATTTGGCACTCTAAGTCTAAATCAGTTTACTAGCTATTGATTGTAATAGTTTGAGTTTCCAGGTCATACATCTCTTGTCTAACTGAAGGTTTAAGATCAGATACAGAAGAGGCAAACACTCAAACTATAATTACTGCTAAAACAAGACCAACCTGCAATTCAATGCAAAAAGTCTGATTCTACATTCAAAAGCAAATCTTGCTCATCTTACTAAGGAAATCACACTGTGTGAAACATGCAATTGATATTGCTGTTGTTAAATAAAATTTGAAGTGTCAATAGCTGCAAAACCAGTATTTACTTTTCCCCCTTTGATGTTTTTTCAAAATTCTGTACTAAAATCCCAAAAGCCTAAGGGTGTTTGTTCTTATTCAAAATAGCTTCAGTCTCATCAATGCACTACCTTAATTCTTTGCATGCTCAATTTCCTCCCTAGAAGATATCTGCATTGTGTGCTTTTGAAATGGGTTTCCAAGCAGGTGTTTGCTTGGAAATGCAGACCAAAGCAGAGAGCAGCAAGTGAGCCTTCCTGGAAACATCCTGCCTGCTGGGAGCACTGGGCAGGCACAGCAGTGGGGTCCATACTGGAACCTGCAGGGTTGTCTTGGATGACTCTTCATCAGCACTCAACACAAACAGAAGGTCTCCAGATAGGTGCTGTAACTCTGCTTCCCACTCACCATCTGCCTCTGGACCTCAGCAATCCACTCCTCGCTTCTTTTATTAGAGTATAATGCTTAAGGAAAAGATTTGGAGGGGTCACTAAGAGGGGTAAGAACTTTATGAATTACACACAACCATCTCTTATAGATAGAGTGGAAAAATATTTCCACTTTCCCCCAGGGCATGTAAACATGAAAACTGCACTGTGGTGATTGCCCTGAAGTATTCAGATCCTCTGGGAAGCCTGGCACAGGTTAAACATCTGCCTTCTCTAACTTCTGGAAAGTATCTCTAAGTTCTCCAGCAGCATTAAACCATTTGACCTGCAAACTGTGTTACAGAGGCTCTGGATTGTCCAGGTTCATCCCACCTACACATTAAATACCTCCATTTTCCCACAGGAGCCTCAATAAATAAGCAGCATGAGATCTTACAAAAACTTACTTTGAATATTGTGTATTTCCCTGTTTTTCTTAAACCGTGGTCGTTTCCCTAGTTTTCAGGAAAGGTATGCTATAAAGGTCTAGATTTCTTCTGTCATATTGACCTAGCTCAAGACAATTTAATTCCAGGACTATGAATAGCAGTTAAAACTGTCAAACTCTTGAAAAGGCAACTAATTGAAAGTCACTGGAATTATTCACAGCATTTGCAAAAAAAGGATGCACAATCTGTCCTTTCTCCAGCAAGACATTTACTAGCCATCAGACTGCAGCACTAGAGTAAACAAAAATCATGTTCTAGAAGCACAGCCCACAAACATGAAGGGAGAGTCCCATGAGAAGCAAAGGAATCATCTCAGGGAAGACAGATCAGTTCAGTCCCTGAAAGGCAAAATGCATCACATTTATTCAAAGACGACTTTGATCTTTTCAGCTGAAGTGTTGTGAAGCTTTAATTTTTTTCCTGAATATCAAAGTATTTTCATTACAGCCTAATTCATTGAACACGGAGACTGAGAACTTCAGTTTACAAAGACCTGTGGGTACTGGAATTTCAAACCATCCACTTGCACTTAAGTCAGTCCCTGGCAAATTCCAGGAGTTCTGAATGCTTGATTTATCCTCAGCCTTACTTATTTATTGTAGGTAGCTCTTCTCAGCAAGTGTACTACATATCCACACTGAAAATATACTTATGAGGTGAATTAATCATCCAGAAGTTTTCCTAAGTAACCAAGGGGGGGTGGGGGGGAGGAAGAAAAATATTTTAAAAGCATGTTCAAAACTATGAAAAGCAGAGAGGCACAATTAGATGTGAGAAAACTGCTCTCAATGGAAAAGAGAAGTCAGCCTGCACTTCCTTCAGACTTAATCTGCTCACAAGCATCTGCCTCATCTTCACTGGCTGCTGCTGCCACCTTGGCAGAAAGGAGGAATCCTTCTCTCACTGGAAAACATCTCAATGCAATCTTCAGTCCAGTTTTCTATCTCTAACTGGGCCTGTGTAGCTTGCTTTATTTGTTGCTAGAGGAACATTTGTGACCTTTCTTGAAGACAAAGGGAGTTGCAGGTGAATGTCAGAAGAGAGCAGCTCTCTGGTAAAAGGTGTGCTCAGCCATGCAGGGATTTTCCATGACTTGGCAGAGAAAAAGCACTGACAGCCCTCAAAACTGAAATCCAGCAAAAAGGAGGATAATTTCTTCCTGTGGAAATGCTGGCCCACAGTGCAGCAGGAAGATGGACCCTGTGCAGAACCAATGTACTGAGGCAACTGCAGTACAAATTTGTACAAAGTTCTGAACCAGAAATCGTCAGCTGGAATACCTTCACTGTTGAAAACAAGATCTTTCCATAGTTTCTTCCAGAATACTCCTAAACCAAAACTAACTTCAGAGAGGGCAGTTCATAGTAAGGAAGAGTCAATGTTGTGGTGCTGCCCAGCTCTAGCACCAGCACCAAGTCTCTTCTTCTGAAAAGCAGACAAATTGCACAGAGCACCAACAGGATGGACCTTGCTCCAAGAACAGTCAAAGTCAACACCAAGAACTACTTATGGGCCTTGGAAGCACAGGATGTTAGCAAGGGTCAATACAAATATTTGGATGTCAGCTGCAGCTGAAGACACATCTTTTTTCTAACTTGCTTCGTCTCTGGGGAATCATGGATCATAGTTGAGAAATATAGAATAGAAAACAAACAAACAAAGAGCAGGAACAAAGAGATTAGTGAAAAACAAAAGTAGAGGATAACTAATCAGAAAAAGGCATAACACCTAAGTGTTATGTGTAACACCTAATGCTGAGCTGGTGAAGAATCAAATGAGAGCAGATTAAAAAAAGATCATAAATCAAACATGTACTAGCAAGGCAAAAACCTTCAAATTATAATGGAATTAGAGGAGAAAATAGTGGACAAAGTAAAGTTTTTTAGGGAAAAATGTTTATGCAGATAAAATATTCCAACAGCCAGTTTCCATCAGTTCCACCCATCCCATCTCTCTGCCATGTTCCATCACACCTTCCTAGGATCCAAATACTGACTTGCACAGATCTGTCACAGATGTAATGCTGGTGCACACTGCAATGCCTCTCAGTTTTGAGAGACATTATTCCTGCAAGTCACTGCTGGGAAATGGAAACCATGAGTTGGAAACTCATGACACACTGTCTCATCAGTAAGTTACCAAGTAAAGAACCCTTCAAATACTTATTTTCCTAATTAATCCAAATCTCAGTCATAGGAAGACTGTTGCTCAGTGCCTCTTTGGCATCCTTGTTTGCAGTTTTCTCTGGATCTCTAAATAGGAAGCAGACTGTGCAGAGACACAGGGATAATTTACTGAATTCTCAAGGACAGACAACTCTCTCAGATTAAACAACATTCACTCTCTGTCAGAAGCTCAGCTTCAAAATTGCCAAAGCATGAGGAGAATAAAGTGCTGATTAGACCTTTCTGTGCATGACAGGATAAAACGCAAGACTTGTCTGCCTAAAGGAATCCAGATAATGAAATAATCTTTAATCTTTGTCCCTTCAAGGCATGCTCAACACCTGTTATCCTTGATACTGTCACAGGCAAAAAAAATGTGTGGATTCATCTCAAGGCTGGCAATTATTTTAGCTAATTGCTCATTTGGATGTGGGGCAATTACCCCACATTAACACTCCTCCAAATACAGCAGTAGTCACTTTTATTCTGATGCTTCACAAAGCAGGAGAGCTGCTGTTCCCCCATCTCTGTTCTTACAGGAAGATGAATTCCCATGCTACTTAAAATACTCCAGCAAAACAGCCTGGCCAACTGGTTAAACCCAAATCTTCAGCAATTCATTTCACAGTCTAACATCCCTGAATTCATTCAGCCTTATTACACACAGCAGCAGCCCAGTGTTCAGTATCTTTCTAGAGGAATGTGTTTATCTGGTGCTTCATTTCCAAACCACCCTTTAGCTCTATAAATTAGAACTAGACATCTAACAAACGTGCTTTAATTTGACTTTGTTTTTCCAAAATCAGTGGTGATGGCAAATCATAAACACTCATTGAGGAACAGAAAGCAAACACAGTCTGGAATTAGGGATTTTGGAGCAGCTCTGCAAAGGCACAAAATGGGGGAAGTTCAGTGTTATAACCACAAAGATGCCAAGACAGTGCCCTTTCTTTGCAACTTCAAAACTATTTCAGACAAAAAATCCTTTCCAGGCCCTTCTTGGCACGAAACCCAGCCTGAGCTGTTTTCTTGGTCTGCTGGGAAGCTCAGACTGCTCCTCCTCTACTATGCCTTCAGTAAGTATTTTACTCCACCTGTCCAGACAAATATCAAGCAAACACTTCTCAGCCTCAGCCAGGGTGAAAGTATCCAGCTGTGTTTTTGCACAGAGACTGCTCATTCCTCCCAGCTACTAATTTCTAATTCACAGCAGTTCAGGGATGTGGAGACTCCAACACTACAGGTATTTATAACTGGACTTGACACAGACATGAGCAACACTATCCAGCTCTGATATCAGCCTTGCTTCCAAAGATCCCTCTCAACTTGAATTATTATGTGGTTTTTTGTATTTATTGGAGGAATTAGCGTCACTGGAGGGGCAGCTGCCCTTTTGCAAGGCACAGGTATAAATAAGCCAAATAAGTCAGTCAGCTGAAGGTCACAAGCCTTTTTGCAGAGTGTGACCGCTGGGGACAAGAAGGAGTGGGCAGGAATACCCAGGGCCCAGGCACAGAAACCACTTCCCAAGCAGCTGGGGCTGGTCAGAACATAGCTACCACTCACTGAAGGAAAGGCACCACCAATACTGGTTCTGCTCAGCTTGAATTTCATTCATGTGTCTGTACAAACAGCAGCACAGGTGCTTCAGCACTGATTTTCTCCACAGTAGGCCAAGCTTTTTAAAATTTATGTGTCATAAAGAGAAATAAAGGAACAGCATATTCCTCATTTCTGAGAGAACACTCTTCAAGGACTCCTTCAAAATAATAATATTTTTTTATTCAAAAATACAGAAAAAACAGATTATTTTTTTTTATTTAGTTGCCTTTAGTTTCCTAAATATTAAATTGTATAAAAATACAGTACCATATAAATCAAACATTTTAGTGCACAATATAGCACATTGCTTTGATTTTTCTTTTTTCTTTCACCACTCAGAGACTGCTTCGGGTTCTTAAATAATTGGGAAGACAATTGTAGCTCCTCAGATTCCAGTGGTCATTAGCAGCTAAAGATCCTAAAGAGCTGCACTGCTCCAAGCAGCAGAGTGGTTTTATACTCTTTAAGAGGCAATTAATACCTCTGTATTGTTTTGTTCTCATCAGTTGGAGAATGGTCTGTGCTTTAGCAGAGGGCATTATTTATGGTCTAGTTTGCTACCGAGTGGGATTCTTTGCTGACCGATTGATGTCTTCTGACAGGTTTGACACAGGAGAGACACAATATTGGAAAGAGAAAAGTAGCAAATAGTCCATCCTTTGAGAGTCACCAATCAGCAGCACAATCCCTCATCATTAGTATCAGGGCCACATTCTCTACAGCATCTAGTTTTGCCTGGAAGATAAATGTACAAGGGTGGAATTTTTTATACTATATTTAGGCAATTAGTATTATATCACAAGTGTCTCTTCTGGACACAATCTAAAAAATGAACTCTGCTGTCTTCCAGCACACATTCTGACAACATCACGAGATTTTCTCTTTTTTTCTGTTTACTGTCTACACTATAGATTCACTGCCATTTGAAGAACTCTGGTTGTTCTTCCCATAATACTGAATACAGTTATCTACTGCAATGGTTCTGATTTTCTAATTGTTCTTCATCTTTAGCTGGTCAAACTGGAGTGAATTGTGGCCACTGCCACCTGCATCTGACCCTCAATCTCATCCCTTGATTATTATCCTTATTCTACCTTAATCTGCACAAAGGAAAGCCTTATTTCTTCCTTACTTGGCATTTTTTCTGATCTCACACATACAGACATCACAGGCTCCCAGTTCCAATGCCTTCCTTCCTGTTCCTTGCCTTCCATTTCTATTAGCCAGCTGGAAGGATTTTCTGAGATCCAATCTCCCAGTAAAATGCCTGAATTTTCCTGGTATCTCATCTCGGAAATTGTCCCTTTTGTCTCCTTCAGCTATCAAAGATTTGGTTGGTATCCTCAAGATTCTCAACCTGGCCTGTCTGTGGATGTTGCCTTACTCCTGTGTGCTCAGAGTGTTAATCAGATACACCGACCAAGACAGCCCAGGAACATACAGACTTCTACAACTTCTTTGCTCATCCAGCCAAGTCATAATCATGCACTCCTTGTTCCACAGGACAAGTCTGAACAACAGATATCCCACATTCCCGCTCCCACTAGCTCCAAAATAAACTCACAGGTACATTGTGATGGTGTTCATATTTCCAAATTGTTTGTACCAACAATCACAGTAAGAGTATTTAAGCAGGTACTTTCAAAACTTAATGGGGCTTATTTTACTTAACTGTCACACTTAAATAATTCAAACTTCCAGCTTGCTGAACTCAGGTACCTTTTTACTTTTCATACAGCAATAATGGTCTTTCTATCCTTGGATAAATCTCTTTTCCCTCCCCATCTTTCACTTAAAACTTTTCTTTTTTTCCTGACCAGTATATAAGCAAAAATCTAGAACTACTGGATTAACAGTGAGACAGTGAGTGATACTTTGCTGTCTTCCATGGAAATAGTAAATATGGAGACAAATCTAAGATCATAATTACACAGCAGCAACAGTAAAAGAGACAGTGCTTGAACTGACTGCATTAATTAGACTTGACAAACAGTATTATCTAATTTGCTAATGTTTTGAAACCAAAGTTTTCTGTTAGCCACTGCCAAATTCATAATCCAGAGGAAAACTGCCCATTTAAAAACATCTACACCTTTGTAAATGAGAATACTGAAAACCTCATGCCCTACAACTTGTTAACGTGATACCCTGGCATTACAGAGTGAAAATACTTTGACAGTTTTAATGTGTTCTTTTCCAGTGTAATGACTTGGTGCTTAAAAATGAATGTTTTTCCTACAACGTGATCCCTCAGCTCCTAAAAGAAGATTTCAGCTCATTTTACAACACATGATGAAGCATCTTCCTTGTTATAATTCGACAATGGCACTACTGAGCACAACAATTTGAGCCTGAATATGCCACTGCAAGACAGAAAAAAACCTGAAGAGGCAATTCCACCTAGAACTGTGCAGCAAATGCATAAGAAAGAGGAAGAAAAATGATTAAAGATGCATTAGCACAGTCTGACAAACATGGCCCTTGACAAAAGAACCCTTGGTCCTCTGGTAAAAGGGGAGCAGCAGAGATTATCTGAGTGAGACACAGCCAAAGAATCTGAGCAGGTCTGACAAAGTCTCACATTTTGAAATACTCAAGATGAAAATGTGTCTGCTCAGACAAAGTAAATTCTAAACAATCTAGCTATAAAATATATCACTTCTGAAAAGATTTTAAGTCTAGAAAAAACCACTCATTTCCTAATTACCCAGCCCAAGTATTACATTTGGCTTGTGCAATAACCAAAAATATGTTACACATGACCTAGATAATTTCATTTCAAATAAATTAACATACAACAAATTGGGTTTAATTTCTCATGCCTGCTCATAACACACCACTTCTCCTGCAACTTGTGTGTTCAGTCTCAGCTTCTGATCAGGAAAAATCCAGCCACCAACACCAGCAGTTCATGGGATTTTGATTCAGCCCAAGTCAGACCCCTAATAATCAGCGTGCCCTCAGAGAGAAGCAGCTGCTTGGATCTTTTTTTTTTGGTATGGACTGATCTTGGCTTACAAAGTACCTTTAGAGAGACTGCCCCAAGGAAAATATAAGTAAAACCAAATCTGTATTTGGCATTTTAAACCCCCTTTTTTATCTCAGTTCTCCCATACACTATTTTCAAAAAATAAACACCACACTGAATCTCCTCTGCTAAGCAGACTAAGTCATTTGCTGTTTTGCAAAACTGCAGGAGGACCCACATGTGGCCTCATAAAATGACTGGTCCCTTAACCTCTATCTGTGTGATGGAGCATTGCAACCACCTGTACACGGTTCCTAACACTCGGTAGCAGCCTCATTACTGTTTGCCAGCCTTAATTTAAGTCTCTGGATTTCCAAGATGGAAAGAAGGATTGCTGAACCAAGTAATCCAGTTCTCCACAGTCTCAAAATGAAATTAAGACTTATTAAGATTCAAACTGGGGAAGACACTTTTTTAAAAAAACCAACATAATCTGATGAGTCTCTATAAAGATCTAAGATACAATTTTTAAAGAAAATCTTATATTTTGCATCTGATTTGATGTTTGCAAACTGCCAGATTAAGCTATCACTTGCTTTTGCACAGTGCATGGACCCTTTGGAACAGTAAAAAAATACTTGTATACACAAGGATGGAACTGTTCTATTTTAAACAGAATGCAGTGTTCCCCCAGCTTTTGTAAATCTGAAAATCTTCTTGCCCCTTCAGTAAATCAGCATTGTTCACAGAGCTTCTCTGAGTGCCCCCTCAGTACAGAGCAGCAGATCTGTGCAGATTGCCAACCCCAGTTATTAGTAAGTTCTGCATCGTTTACCTGTTTCCTACAGAATTAGCTTGCAAAGAGCATGGGAGATTTCAGGAGTGATGAACCACCACAGCTTCCCTGGCTCTGCTGCAGTGGATGAATGCCCAGCACCCTGGTGTGTCTCACAGGGATGCATAACCAAACTGATCAGGATATTCCTGAGGGAACTCTTCATTAAATCCTAGCCATTTATAACACTAACTCATTACAAGAAATAATTACCATAGCAACCACTGCACACCATGCATTTGCTGGCACCAACAGTGAGTCTTCTGTGGGGAGGAAGCAGGAGGGAAACGAGTCAAAAACTTCTGCAGAGGTTTGGCAGAGTCAGGCATAACTAGATTATGTTTTCCTGTATTTTATCTTCCAAAAGACCATATCCTATATTAAGGATACTGTTTTCAAATAAGCAACAAACATTTTAGAGTTTAGAAATACAACATATGTCAACATTTCACACAGCATTGTACCAAAGCCCTTTGGTGCTTTTACATACAATAGCACTTTACATACTCCAATCCTTTTGATCTCCCTCAAAATGCCAAGGCAAGCTGGGCTGCAGCTGAAGATGTGAGGAACCTGGGCTTGTTTGGTTTTTTCCTTTTCCTCTCCGTATCAGAATGCCAATGTAATTCCCATTTAAACTGAGACACTCAAAAGATATTTAGTTGTGTTTTGTCTCAGTTCCTCAGAGGATCCAATCACAGAAAACAATTTCCCATCCATAAAAATGGAGGTGGCACTGCCCTAATTGCTTTATTGCAAACATATTGTAGACTGTGACATCCTTAGATTCTCAAAGCGGTGGAACCACACAACAGGTGACAAAGATGGATGTAGAACCAGGTCCAAGAATGTCTCACAAAAGACAGACTGAGGGAGTTCAAATCTTCCCCAGCATGAAAAACAGAAGCAGAGATGCACTGGGTATAGCTCAGTTGCCTTGAGCTACCTGAGCCAACATCACCAGAGAAGGCTTTATGCTCCTACAGAACTCACCAAGAGCTTTTTCATTTTCTCCCAAGGCCAAAATCTGCTTCAACTGGTCAGGATTTCAATGACTGCAAGATCAGCTGTGCAAGGCCAAACTAATACCTTGTGAGAATCTGATATGTCCAAAGAGACCTAGACAACTTTAGCTAATCAGTTATAGTCCCATCTGTTGTTTTTACTGCCTGGTAATCACAGAACAGGGAACAAAGCTGGGACTTGTGAGGATGCTGTTTGTCATCTGCAGAGAGGAGTGAACTGCTCAGCTGAAGGTTGTCCAGCCAGTTCAAACACATTCTTACATTTTGCAATTGTGAGGCTTAGCAAAAGAGCTCTGGAGTTTTCTGGTCTCTGAAGAGACCAGAAAAGTGTGTTTCATTGTAAAGTTTTACAATATCAATTATAGATTCCAAAGAACAATAAGGTAAAAGGCTCTGTCCCCTTCTGAGCTCCTCCCATTTGTTAAGCTTTCCCCCTTCTTTTTTCTAGGAAAAAAAAATCACCATCTTTTTACTTTACAGGATTTTTAAAAAAGCAAGGAAGTGAAACCCTGGGGACTGGGAGACTTGGACTTTAAAGGACTCTGTAATGAACTGTTTCATGGTAGTTAATCACTTTATCATGCTTCCTTTCCTCAATAAAAGTTTCCCTGTCTGTACTCTCCAAGTGATCTCCAGTCCTTCTTTAATACAATACCCGGAGGGTTAGAGTGTGATCCAGCTCTGGAACATTGGCCTGAGCAAAGGGCAAAAATGCCTTATTCTTCTGGTTGATTCTTTTCTGAATTCATTCCAGAATTACCACCACATTTTAACTCCAGTGCCATGCTGAAGATGCTTGCACTATCACTTACAACAGACTCTTATTGTGTTGCTCTTCAGTCATTAGCTTTCCATTTTATATCTGGGTTTATACTTACATTTCCCAAAATTTTTAAAAACTTTGAATTAAAACTGGATTTCTTTCATGACTATAACTCTTTTTATTTTCGAAAAATAAGCTCGGGATGAAAAAACAGAAATAAGCATTTGAGACCCACTGCAATGGTTTGGGAAAAAGGGAGAAAGAAATGAGAAATGTCTTACGAGTTTTGATTTTCTGTCTTGTTGTCAAAGGAGATGAGAGTCCAGTAAACTGCTGTGTGCACCTACCCAAACCTGACCATCAGGGCTTTTCTGCAGTGTGGATGAGGGATTCCTGTTCGTAGTGGGGGCTCACTGATCTCTTTTGGCATCTGCCTGACTCCCCTTCTGCAGTGCTTGGTTTGCACACAGTATAAAGCTCAAGCTTTCAGGCATCCCTCAGTACTGACAAGGGATTAACACTGTGTCTAAGTCAGTGTTTATCTGAGGGGTTCCTGGTTTCAAAATAGTTTCTTTTAAACTATGTCTGCCTTCAGTCCTATTTTGAATGCAACTTCCAGTTTATTATCCCAGTGGAATAAGTGCATTTTTTAGTCCACATTGAAAAGAAACCATCTCTCTCCATACACTGTAAAATTCCTGTTCACATTGAAATAAACACTGAAACTTATACCAATGTCTTCACCTCCACAACCCCTTCCTCCTCCCACATTTGCTTCTTGACAACTACTAACAATAAATGTAAAAGTAATCCTAGTTTTTATTTGAAGCTATCTCAGCTTTAAAAGAACTTTCCAAATATGATTGAGGCTATGATTTTAAACCCATAGGTAACCCCTGAAATCTGCTTTGAATAGCAACAAATGCCTAACAAGATCTTGAGCGCTTGCAGCGAAGAAATCTAATCTATGAACTCCTAAAGGTCAAGATTTACTGCCTGGTAACATGGCTCAAGTGTAAATGCTCTGTAATGCTACAGCAGGTGATTGCTTTGCTCTCTAGACAGTGTCAATTTTGCCCAAGTAGCAGCAGATGTGTCTAGCATTAAGCCAGAATGGTGTCAAGGGCCCTTCTTGAACAGAACTGCTTCTCAGGGAAACTGGTCCTAAAGCCCTAGTCTATTAAGACCATACCCAAAAGACAGACATTTAAAACTTAAAGGATGCTGGAGAATCAAGGTGCTTTAGAGCTCTAATATTTCAGAGTCTATATCCTGGGATAAGAAATTCTCTTGTGATACAAGTGCATATCCTCAAAACTGCAAGCACACACATCCTCCACTGCACAGGCTGCCAGGGCAGCTAAAGTAACTTAGACCAGAAAAGTATTTGAGTCTAAATAGTCTTCATTCCAAACTTCTTCCTCCTGAATTTCCTCAGTGAGGTGCTGCCATGGTGTCACTGTTAATGTCATAGTGCATAATGCATCCCCCGACTCCTTTACCCAGGCCATTCAGGCCCAGCACCTCTGAAATCCTTAATCTACTTTTTGAAATCATTCATCATCATCTCCAACCTACAGAGACACAAAAATTAAAGATTTCTTTACATTAAATACTACCTGTTTTGTTATGATACATTCTAAGTCCAAGAATAAAGAGCACATTCCATTTGCAAATAAAGACTGGTAATTGATCTGCAGAGGATCCAGTGCACTTTAGTTTAGTTTATGTAAAAGAAGCAACACAAAATTATTCCAAAAGCAGCAGTGGAAGTTTTTAACACACTTTCCCATAAAACATTCCAACAGTTGTAGCAGCAGGCTGAACCCTTTCCCAACAGAACTTTTATCCAGCTGTTGATAGCCCTTCCCACCCTGGTGCTGCCAGGCATAGATACTCCAAAGGCCTCAGGAAACACAAACCAGGCCCATGGTGTTTCTCAGGTCTACAGTCTCTAAAGAATACTCATGGAGAAGTTCAGGACAGCTTGAGGGCCAGCTAAACCTAGAACAGCATTGCCGAATAGTTTGAATTTGGTCTCACTCATTTCAAAACAGGTCAGTGAAGACAAAGAGGGAATGCAGGTATGTTCTCAGGATGTTGCTGAGGACAAGTTTTCCTTCCATGCAGATGATACTTCTGAAAGAGATGATTCTAAATGCCTGCACCTGGGCTGAACAACATGGAAACAACTTGGCTGCCAAAATGGAACTTAGTCTGTTGAATAGGAATTTATGTGGAATATTCTCTACTTGTTACAGAGATTAAGTTGCCCTGGATAACTTGAAATGTTCTGGTTTTCCTCCAAGAACATTTAGGAAAGGTTTTCATAGGATTTCATTCCAACAGATTTAGCCCATTCTTTGATTTCATCCAGCTGAGAATTCTTTGCATTTCACATAACACAGTTTCTTGAATGGGGCTGCCTGGTGCTGCAATTCCTGTCTGGGGTGCTTTGTGCTGACTCGGCATACACACACTTCACATCTGTAACGTGTCTGTAGATATGTATATATGTTAAGATACCTAGTAGGCTTTTACACATCTGTTCTACATGAAAATCAGTATTGCAGTGACTGAGGTCTTTACAGAAACATTGTTTCTGCAAATCTGAAGCTTGATTTCAGGCTCCCCAAGAACAGAAAACAATTTCTCACTCAAATTAAACTTTTCATGGAGGGCAGTAAGCAGCCTTTATAAAAAGCTCTGACAGACTCTGTTTATGTGCAGAAGTCATACTGGAACAGCTTTAAAAAAATCAGTGTAAAATCCTAGTGTAATCAATGGAGTTTAAAATTAATTACATTGGCTTAGTTTCTGGCTTCAAATCATATGAGTAATTTCACTAGTGCTACCAGAGTAGGCATTCCTACCAGACCTCACTGGGAGCTTACTCACCTATATAATTTGAAGTAATCCTTTTGAGGTCTTATTTATGGGTGCATAGCAAGCATGATGCCATCCAGCCCCATGCTGGGCATGCTATCATTAAGCACTGAATGGCAACAAATGCAATTTAACTTCTCTGAACAGCATCATTTGGAATAGTCCCAGGAAAACCCAGCATAAAACTAATTTCTAGCTGCATCAGATATGTAAGTATTTACAGAGATCTTTGTAAACATACTGCAATTAAAAACATTCAATGAAGAACAAATCCACTTTACCATATGGCAAGTCATCTTCAGTTAAGGCAAGAGAGCTTTAGTGTCTGACAAAGAGGGCAAGGGAGAGAGACTGTAAATTCCAAAGACTTGACAGAAAAGGGGCCCCCAAAATAGCTTATCTATGTTGGAATTATGACAATGACATAGAAAAAGCAGCCCCGGGTCTCAAATCTTTGCCATGGGATACAAAGACACCTGTAAAAAACCCTGCATAGGACCAACATATCTTACACAAAGAATAATTGCTTCAAACAGCGGGAAGTGTGAGGTGCAGCATTATTCCAGAATATCTCAACCTGTCAAGAACTGCATCAGGAGATTAATCTCCATCTACACAAGGTTTCCTCTCAAGTTAAAAATTCACATACAAAGTTGGCATGAAGGGAAAAGGCTGACAGTGGAATGGAAAATATACCTGATTCCTGCAGCAAGACTCAGAGTCCTCCTTCAGGATACATTTAGTACAAGACAATAAAAAGATTACTCTGAAGATTTAACAAAACTCTTGAAATGTCTCGGAAACACAGATTTTTCCAAACAAAGTATAGGTTTGATTTTTTTAAAAGACAGAAATTTGATGTGGCAGCTTAAAGAAAATAAATATTCCTCTTCATCTGCTACCAAGTTGTGTGCTGAAGTTCCCAGTTGTGCAGAGCCCCAGAATGACCCTAGCTTTTCAAAGCAGGTCTCATACAAGTTGAGGTCTTCAGAGAGCTGATGGGATATTTATCACTCCCTGAAAACTGCAAATGAACAGCAACACAAATGACAGAAATACTAAGCCTTTGACTGCCACAGCACAAAGTAGCTTGGGGACCAGGGTAAGTGCAGCTCCAGCAGCAAGAGCTCTCCCTCTGTGCCACAGAAAGCCAAGGTGTGCTGGGCAGGAGGGGATCACCAGGGGCCAGGATTCTGTCACCTTCCAGAACTCCCTGGGGAAGGAGCTCAAAGGATGACCTGGGTAAAACTCAAGCAGGGATGGCCAACGCTTTGCAGAAAGTGCTGTAAAATACACAGAGAAAACAACAAGAACTGGAACAGGCAGGGCCTAAGCCAACAGAGGGAGAAGCTGCCTCACTTCATCCCCATGCTGGCCTGCTCCCCTGGAATTTGTGGATCTGCTGGGAAGCACATCTGAACAGACTCAGAGTGAGGCTTGGCACAGCCAAGAACATCCCTCCAGAAGCCCAGCTTAGAACCTGCAGTGACCCTGGTGATCAGAAGTACCTGTACAAAGTCCATTTTTTATGTAACTTTTACAGGATGTCAGAGTTGTCAAATGGCTCAGAAACACCTGAGTAGTCTTCAGTGCATTAAATGCTTTCATAACAGGTTAAAATTGAGTGACATTTTTAAGCTCCTAAGTGAACCAATATGCAAAACTAATGAGATCATAAATTTTTCCTCCAATTAATGTACTAGGTGGAAGATGGAGAGCAGAGAGAAGCAGGAAGATGAGAGGCCGCCCAAACACATGAGGTTGATTAAAGTAATTTAATCTGGAATGAAGAATAAGACCCACAGAAGGAGAGCCATTATTCACTGGGCTACAGTATCCCCACCGAATATACAGCCTTCAGCTGCACTGCCTGCTCCAGGTCCAGACTAACCCAGCGCTTTTAAAGTTAAAGCAAGGAACTGGAACAGCAAGAAACTGAAAGGGCTGTTGAAAAAAAGAGGCCACATCCCTTTTTCTTTAAAGGTTCAGTAAAATAATATGCTGCTGTCGCAACCCAATAACTGCAATTTGCTGTGCATCATCTCTGTAAGCCAGCAGGGACAGTCTGGCAATGCTGGCACTACACAGGGCCAGGTTACACATACGGGCACCACCTGAACCACTGCTCCTACACCTGCAGCAAACAACGTGCACAGTGGCACTGCAAAAGGCAACATAACCTCATACCCCGTCTCTGTTAGCAGATACCACACATCAACAGAGACAGACCGAAGAAACAGCAGGCAGATACAGAAGAAACCCACCCAGAGCAGTGCTTCAGCTACCTTGTTAGTCACAGTAACCATGTGTACCAGAGCATGGGACCATCTCTGCCAAAATTCTTGCTTTTAGTCCTTACAGCTCTCATTTGAGATGAATGATTGGTATCCTTCAACCAAAGGTACTGTTTTGATCATATATACATACACAGATCAACTTACCAAAATTAAACCTTTGCGTATTAAATTACAGTAATTTCATGACTATAACGCACACCCTTTTGACTAAAATTTTGGTCCGCACCCGGAAGTGCGCCTTATAGTCCGGTGCGTCTTATATATGGACACAGTTCAGAAATTTGCCAACCCGGAAGTGCGAGCCTGCGGCAGCCCCGAGCTAGTAAACATCATGATTCCATTACTAATCTGTTACTTTGTTGCGCACGGATCCTCACTGGGAAAAAAAAAATGCGCCTTATACATGGACAAAGTTCGGAAATTTGCCGACACCCAGAAGAGCGCCTCATAATCCGGTGCACCTTATAGTCGTGAAATTACTGTACTTATTAGGAAAATTATTTTTAAAAATAATAGTATTTTAATAAAAAATAGCAAACTAGCTGCTTATTTCAAAATTCAAGTTCTGTAAGCCTAAATCTTGGCACATTTGTAAAAAGGCATCCACCAAAATCCTGTCCTTTCCTGGAAGAGAAGTGCCGAGCACAGCCACAGGACTCTGCCCTGCCAGATGGGGACTGGACTGGCATTGCACAAGGTGTGCTGCAGCTGCTGGTAGACAGGAACCTGCAGGCACTTAATGACCTCTCTGCCTTGTAGTTTAGCTTGGAAACTCAGCAGCCCTTGGAAACCCCAAGCGTCCAAGCTGGGACTTGCTTTACTCATTTAGGGGTTCCTCTCTTCTCACCAGTCAAAATAGAGTAAATCTTAAGCATGATCCAATTCTGGCGTTATTAATATGGTGCTTGGGGAAGATAATCAGGTTTTGGGTTCATTAGGACTGCAGACATGTGAAAGGTAAACACAAGATGAGCAAATTCCATATTTGTTTGAAAGTTAATCCAGTTTCCCCAAATACTCCAGTATAGGCTCATGCTAATTAAAGTGAAAAGTCACATTTACTCACTACATCTTTTTGTGCTTTTTCCTTAGGGACAGTCAAGGCAACAAGTCACAAGGAAGCTGGAATTCCCAGCCAACCTGAACTGAATATTTAGACCTGTAAGTCTAATCACAAGAACTGCTTTTCTGAATCCCTTTCAGCAGATTTGTAACACTTCCTACATTTCTTATATTTCTTACAAATTTCTTCTTTCCTTTTCCTAGCTCAGTATTGAAAGAACAGTACTTTATTCAGCTGCTGCTTCTTTCCCTGTTGGTTAACACTGGTTTGAGTTTCCCTACACAACAAGGTCTGTGTCTCAAATTTGTAATTGAGACAGAGAAACAAAACTCCACTGCCTGGCAGGCAATCCCAGAGCATAGGAAACCAGATTAGTCCCAAATTATTTTGTGACTTCTGCTAAATGAGATACAGCAAGGTTCTCAAATTTTGGCTCCAGCCTCTGTAGTGAACTTTGTTTTCAGAGCACTACATTGAAGAACACAAGGTACTCAGCCTTGTGGACAAAGTTCTTAAGAGGCTAAGTCAAGGCAATAATGTGAAGGAAACAAGACTTTCCAGGGGTAAAGCCAGACTGTA
Source organism: Catharus ustulatus (assembly GCF_009819885.2). NCBI lineage: Eukaryota > Metazoa > Chordata > Aves > Passeriformes > Turdidae > Catharus > Catharus ustulatus. The sequence goes on along the minus strand of NC_046232.1, from coordinate 5,345,630 downwards.
ACATTCTCTGTTCATGGATGATATTTGTTAGCCTTCACTTCCCCCATCACCCAACAGACAGGATTTCACGCTTTTCACATAGACCCAGTTCTCACCTTAAACACACCTTTTTCCCTGATGACACCAAAATTCTTACATTGCTCACCTCAGATCATCTCTTTGCCTTGTGCAATGCACTACTGGCTATTAAGGATTGAAAGGAGAGCAGCCTATTTCTATCATAGCCTTGGATTTGAATTACAGAAGTGTTATAACTCCCAGCATGCGACCACCACTGAAATGAGCTAGGCCTTAATTGTTGAGATTGTTATGAGTTCAGTCTTCAAAGGCAAGAGCAGTTGTTGGTTGCTGTAAAGTTGTTTATTGTAAAGGCATCAGTCTCAAAAGAGAGTCCCAAGTGTTGAAGTCTGTGCTAAAAGCTTTCAGCACAGAATCTCGATTAGAAGTAGAAGCAGCTCTCTGGTGCAAGGTCCCACGAAGGGTCAAAGTTGCAGCAGCAACTGGGTGATGGTGATGGCAGTGAGGTGAGAGGGGGAGAGAGAGCTTCTCCCCAGTGCACGGATTCTTATTCACAAATTACACAATGAGCTATAAAACACGAATCTGAAACATTTCTTCTAAACCTGTTAGAATTCTAGCTCTACAGCACAAAAGTTTACGCGTAACTTGCACATATAACCTATGTGTTCACACAAATAATTCCATCTTGTTCTATCTGAAGAACATAAGCAATATTCTTACATTGTTATTATGTCTAGAACTATGTTTTTGAACTCTCACTGAAGCTTGTTTTTACACCAGATTCTAAGGCTTTTGCTCTTTAAGGCACTTAAAATATATTCATACTTACTTAAACTTAAGCTTACCACCTCTATTTCATGTATGAGTGGCTTAATATACTTTATCTAAAGATTTCAAATTCGATTTTTGTATTCTGATATCTGAGGAACTCAGAGAGGCCTCTGATTTTCACACTCCAACACTTAATTAAACAGAGGTTGGAGCTCATTGTTTAATTAAACAGATGTAAGTGCATAATCATTCAACTATTCCAAGCATACAGTGCATATCATTTAATCTTCCCACTCACACAATGAAGGCACAACTCTAAGACTTCACTGCAATGGAACTATTTCAAATAAGCCAGCCCATGCTTTCAACACAAAAAAGAAATTTCCAATGACTGGATAAACATGTAAAAGAAAAATTAATGTGAATTTACTGAGAGAGCCATTTCCAGTACAGTGTGTGTGAAATGAGAATCTCTCTCTATGGTGCAGCACACCCACACCTCTTGATTTTTCTGACTTACAGAGGCCACACTATGAAATGCTTTACAATCTTGAATGCCTTTCAAATAACACTCCTGCTTTTTGGGCAAAGAGGATGAATTTTCCTCAGAACACTTCCAGAAAGCCTGCATGCACATATCCAGGCAATGCCTCAATGATCTATTAGAGGAAGCAACCTACAGTGCTAAGGACTCTGCCTTGTGTGTTCCAGGGGAGAGGCCTGACAGCAGAAGAGGGAAATACTTTCCTACAGATCCCTTTTGTGTAGCAGCAATAAGATTGCTACTTTCTGGAGCAAAAAGTTTATCTGAAAGGAGTTTGCTGCATGGAGGGAAAATCAAAATTGGTATGTTGGGCAGTCAGCTTTTTACACAAACCTAACAGGTCCAATTCTTTATGAGGAGAGCAGAGGGAAAGAGATTGACAGATTTCTCAAGCCAACTGGCAAAAACATTATGGATTCAAGAATGGATTAAAATACATAGACAGGGAGCCTGAATTACAATATTTTAGCTGTGAAAGGAGCCTAAGACATAGCTAGAGAAGCTGTAGGTACATTCCATGTTTGACAGGAGAGTCACCACAAAAGGACCCTCCTGACTTTGTGGCCAGCAACTTGTTTCCATCCCTTGTGCCAGTGGCTGCTGTCCTCTCAGGCTGCACTCCAGCATGCACTGAGGGTGGCAGTGTGACAGGAAGGGAACTCCCTTGTCTCCCTAATCCTGTGGTTTCAATGTCCAATCTATGGTGCCAGCTCATATCCCAGTAGTAGAGCATTTCTCATCTTGACCAGGTTTGGCCGAAAATAAATCACTGGCCTAGACCAGTAGAGACAGAGAAAAGATGAGGAAGGTGTTAGGGACTGGGTTGGTTTTGTAAAACCAACATGCTGATTTAAGAACATACATCAGATTATTTTTATTGTTATCACTGTTTCAAATGGCAGCAAATTTTAATGATTTAAAAGTAAACAGTAAAGTTAATTTCTGCAGTGTTGTTCAGAGACAGAGGAGACAGCAGCCTCACCTTAGCAGGAACAAGAGGCAAGAGCAGAGGAAAAAGAACTTCTCAGATGGGCTTTGCACAAAGGTTTCATAATGCAGACCTGCCTGTGCCCAGCACTAGCACCTTGACCTGAAGGCTCGGGTACTTGCAGCCAGGAAAGCTGTAAGGTTTAACAATGAGATAAACATGTGGACTGTTCACTTCTTCCTTACAGGGGAGGCAGGATCAGACCTTCCAAGGGGACAGAAGTCAATTATTTATAGTATCAAGCCAGTGGCCTGACACAGCCTAGCTGTCTAGACAATCCAGTAGTGAGCAGAGCAGGCAACCCCACACCAGGGAGAATGTGCAAGGATTTATCACACATGGCAGGAGGGAGTCCCTTATACTCTTATTGACCAGATAAGCAGCCCAGGTTTTAGCCCTAACAAGTGTCTGAAAATTGTCTGAACTTTTACAGATACCCAGCTATGAAGCTGATTACTGAAAAAGCACAAGACACACTTGCAGCAATTACTTTTCTGAAACCACACATCAGGTGGGACATAAAAATATGGAAAATGTTACATGAGGGAGAACCAAAGACATTTGAAAATAAGTTGTTCTAGCTCAGCTTTTCTGTTCCTCAGTGGTAACAGGAACAGAAAAGGAACACACTTGCTGGCATGAGTCTTTCCACAAGAGATCAAATAATTTTGGATAGGTTTCAAAGTGAATACTACAATGCAATCATACAGGGTTTTTTCCCCCATATGTATTGCTTTCATAGGGAAAAAAGGTACCAGGAGAGAATTATTCCAGAATGGTAAATTTGCAGTCTTTGTGTTGGGATTTTTTGCATACTGTAAAGTAAAAACAGAAATTTAATCCTCATATCAGCCAGTGCTAACAAATGACCATGTGCTGCCAGTAATGTTGGGAAGTGACAGGATTCCTGTTGTTAAACTTGATGAGCAGCAGCATCATCGAGGAACACATAACAACTGCTGAACTTTCCACAAAGACACTTTGCTTCCCATAGATCTCCATACATAACCTTTACTGGTCTCAGTAGGATCATTACATCCATTAGACTGTGGACTCAGCACTGCTTTAGCTCTTAAGTTAATACAACTGAGACTTTTTTTTACTTTCCTATTGGGAAGTAGCATGTGCAATTTTAGTGATTTCTTAGATCATTCTATAAGTAAATCAAATATTCTTTCAAGCCTAGTTATCAAAATTGTGTCCTTTGATACTACATCCTCCATCAAACTGCAGTAATCCACATCAACACATTTTAAACCTCCACTATCTCTCCTAATATCATTCTAGCAGATAGAGTAATTAAATTTGTACATTTTTTTAAGTCCTACTCAATAAATCTGAATAAATTAACAACGCATTACTAAGGCTGCTACATTAAATTTGCATAGTGCATTTAATGAATATGCAACTGCAAGTGAAAAGGTCTGCTACTGTGAACCTTCCACATTAGCATAACTACTTCCAGCATGTTTCTTAAATAATGCACTCATTTGCACATCACTGACTTGGCTAATTCTGACTTCAGTCAGGGTAGCCTTGTAATTAAGACTCTTGCTTTAATTTTTAATGAAGTTTATGTTACATCAATCCTGACAGTAATGAGGGGACATGGAAACAAAAAGGCTGCTAATAATTAAATTCACAAACCAGTTTGAGGGATAATAATTCCTGAGGAGAAATTACATGACTAATTATTAATTAAATATTCATACTATTGCAGGGCCATCTCCCTTAACTGCTCCTTCTTGTTGGTAATAATGCTGAGATGTGGATGCCTCCTGCAACCATTCTGATTTTAAGGTCTTTGGTTAATTTTAGTGCACCATTAATCAATATGACACAAAAAATAAAATTGGTTTAATTGGTATCACTTTATTGTTTCTAAATATTACTACAGTTGGTTTAGTTGTGTAGAATTAATCTGGTTAGTCGGTGCCCATTTTATGGCAACATAAATCCAGTTTATATCCATAAACTTCTAATGGCAGGACAACTTGACCTTTTTTTGTAACATTACTGTTTACAGATAATTACACCAACTCTTTAAAAGGTTGTTTAATAGCTTTGCATTTATCTTAGCAAAATGAAAAACATGCATATTATTTAACTCCAGACTGTTCTAAGAAGGTCTCAAAGACCCTAATTTACCCCTGCTGAAAAGTAAGCAATATTAATTTGTGTATTTTTAAGAAATCTATGAGCTTTTCCTCAAATGTATACAAACAGGTCAAAAGTTCTTGTGTATGATGCCTAGTCATCTTTCACACATTTTAGATGACATATATAACAGAACAACAGCCCTTCAATGACATTTTTCACGGGAAGAAAGATGTGTGGCTTTTCTATCACACAGGTCTTGAATTGAGAGTTTTCCAATCTCTCATACACAGATACCATAAATTCATGTAGGAGTTAGAATGATTAGTCCTAATTTATGTCAACACTTCTATCAGCCATGATTCTGCTTACTGAAAGTGTCATAATAAATTTTCAGGATTACATGTTTATTAAAAGAAGTCCAATTTGTAGGAAAGTTCAGCAGGAGGAAAGAAATTCCTTAAATTAAGCTTATTAATCACCAAACTCAGTTGGACTATGAATTTGTTTTAAAGTGTATGTTAGTGCTTTAAAGAGAGAGTATTTTGCATAGCATAAAATTGATTCTCAAATTATGAAAAAGATATAAAGCATGTCCTTTTATCCTGAAGGGGCATTTGGAAATTCTGAACCAGGGCAAACATTTCATTTCATTTTTCTAATAATTCAAACCAGTTGATTCATCAAAGTGAAACAAGTCCATCACCATACATGGGGCAATGATTCCCTTTAGCAAGCTCTTGTCACATTACTACAATCTGACAGGTTTGTAGGGCATTATTACTAGCTCTGATTTGTACCAATCTATCCCTTTTACTAAATCTTAAAAATCTTTTTAACTTTTCTTTCTTCCTCTACTCTCTTAAACTAACACCTGAAGGCAATTTAAATATACCACTCCATAATGAAATAGCACTTTCATTCTCTCTAGAATTAAGATGTCATTATCAACCATCTGTTCCTAGTCCTGCTATCTATTTCTTCCATCAAAGAAATAATTCCAGGCATGAAACACCTCATTGGAGCAACAATCACCTGAAACTGCTGGAGTGCTGCAGTTTGAGGGTGGGCCTGGCTTGCAGGGGAAATAGCAATTGAAGTAACTTTTCCAGGTAATTTGGTGTCACTTTATGCAGCAGGTGAGGAGAATTCCTACTGGCTCTTTCTCCCCATTCCTTGTCTCTACAAGCAGCACCATTTCGTTGCTACCTGTGCTTCTGAGAGTGCAATATCTGGTACACAGGACAAAAGGCATCTGAAGAGTCCCTGGGTCAGAGCCCCAGCTTGAGGACCAAAGATCCAGGGCTCATACTGACCCATCCCAAGGAATTCTGTGGGTTTTGACCAAGATTTGATAGTAGCAGTCAAAAAAGCACAGCTGCAGCTGTGCTTCTCAGAATATCACCAGCAGTTTTACAGTTTTACACACATAAGCTGTGTGTAAAATTTGACATTATTTGCTTTCACAAATCTAACATCTTTCTGCAACAGGATAATCCCCCCATGGGAGAAAGAATCAAAAAGAGAAAAGCAAACTTCATGGGTTGAGATAAGTACGGTTTACTAAGTGAAACATAATAGAATATAATAATCATAACAAAAAGGAAGGCTAGAGAGAAATAAAACCCAAGAGAAAGAGCTGATGTACAGAACAGCTGCTCACCACCCACTGACTGACACCCAGCCTGTCTCTGAGCAGCAATCCGCACTCCCCAGTCAATTGTCTCCAGACTGTGTGTGACATTCCACACCTTGGAGCATCCCTTTGGCCAGTTCAGGTCAGCTCTCCCAGCTGTGCCACCCACCCAACATATTGTTACCGGCTCACAGGCAGAGCACAAGGCACTGGAAAGTCCTTACTCAGCAACAACTAAAACTAAAAGTGTGCTATCAACATTACTCATGTACTTAATCCAAAGCACAGCACTGTACCAGCTACTAAGAAGAAAATTCACTCTATGACCCAAAACCAGGACAAGTGTGAACTCTAAAACAAGCAGAAAATCACCCTTGAGAGCAATTCCTGATGTTCCAGTGTCAAACTCCACTGCTGGGTTGGGCTCTCCATGCTTCCCTCCTGCATTAGTATCAATTCATAGTTTCACTACTGACTTGGATGACAAGAGAGTCTATAAATCTACTGCAAGGTGGGAAGGATTGTGTCTCAAGGAATAAAATTCAAAGTAATCTTACCAGATAAAAAACATGTAGACTAAATGGAAATAAGCCCAGAGGAAGACAACCAGATACAACATAACATTAGAGCAGGCAAATCCCATTGGGGAAAACAGAAATAACTGGGGTTCTGTTTGTCCCATATAAGAAGTTTTTCGCAGGAGAGAACTAAAGGAAATTCTTTTCCCCCACATTCATGATGATGGTAATAAGAAAAACTAGTCATGTACTTCAGCAGGAAAATTAAATATTAGCATTAGCACTGGAATATGTTGTGCATCTTAATTATCTAAGTTTAAAAGCAGTGTAGACAAAAATCAGTCAGGAATGACTTCTGAAGGCCTGCTCCAGACTTTGGAGAGAAGACCAGCTACATGTCTTCTTTGGCATGCCAGTTCTGATTCTAGAATTCGTTCAGTTTTATGCAAAAGCTGTGGTTGTGTTTGTGCCTGTGCACTACAACTACAAATCCATCAATATGACTAAATAACTACTAACAGAAACTTGAGGTCAGTTTTAGGGATTCAGAGGAATTACAGTGTTTAAACGAGGCCCTCAGCTCCCCAAGAAGATAAAATTATAGGTGCTGAATAGAAGAATGTGGATCATTCCCATTAGACATGGGAGTGAAAAGGACTGAGGAAGGGCGAGGAAGTAAAAGCTTCCTTGTGAGCATGACACAAAGAGGGCCAAGGACTGCTTGATGTCCGTGTTCCTCCTCTCTTCCTTCTGTACCATTCACCTCAGAAAGCGAACCTTTTGAGGTGAAGACCAAGTAAAATTCCAAGCAGCTCCCATCTTGCACTGCCATGGGCTGCAGTGACTCAGTGCTCCCTGGCAGAAAAAGCACAGGCACGAGACACACGTGTAAATCCAGAACTGACCCGGGCACCTCAGCTCAGGTTCCAATCCCGAGCCCGGCCTCTTTGCCGAGATTGCCAACAAAAAAAGTGATAGGTGATTTTGTGGAGACTGGCCAGCACTTCCCTCCTCTTCTCAAAACATGTATATTTTCAAATATTCTTGGGATGTTTTTGAAACGGGTTTGGCTTAAAGTGTGAAAAAATAATGTTTCCATTGACTCCTTGTTCTCCAGCTAATTCCATTTACATGAAAGAAGTATTTTAAAATAAGAATATGCAAATATTCCATTTTGACAAGGTTTGTTTCATTTGGTTTTGTGGCATTTGTTTCTTAGGTTTTTAGAGTTCTCTTCTCCCAAGCATACCTCCATTAAAAAGAGAACAGTTTTTGGAAAGTAACATTTCTACAAAAATATCTTCCAACACACCAAACATTTACTAGAAGATTTTTACTACCCTGTACTAAGATTAGTAATACTTTATGTAGCACAAAAATTACTGTAACTGAAATCTATTATTAATTTAGTAATTAATTAGTTCTTAGATGTGGAGCCATGATGTGTTCTCCCAGTGTGAGAAGATACTGGCCTGATCCTACATGAAAGCAACAAGAATTAAGACACCAGATAGGATCCTCTGAAAACTATTTGGCACAGGAATAATTATTTTATTATATTGCTTTAAAGCAACAATTCAGTAAGAATTATAGGCTGAAAATATTTGAGTAGCAGTATGGTTTTAAATTGAAAGACAGTCTCTAACCAGCTGGTTTTAGGCACAAATCTGAATAGCTTTCAGAAAAAGTAGAAAATACAGAATCCTACTAGCACTGAGGAGCACAACTGGAGTGTTAACACTACAAACTGCAGAGTGACAGAGCAGGATAACTGTGTTATTGTAAATCTGATGAAAGAAATGGCACATGGTACAGAAAATCAGTATCCATATAATGCCACTTCAGCAATCAGTCCCTTCAAACATAACTCTCCCATGAAGTAACTCCATGTAAAAGAAGCTTTCTGTATGTTCATTTTTCAGCAGCCACCATATCAGATAAACAGACATTTTAACATTCAGCCCTGCAGGCTGTCAATATTTCTAGAGGAAAGTGGCCTCAGCCACCTTCCAAGCCATCACCAACTACAGCATTCTGACCAATGTGAGAGCAAGGGCTCCAAGGGAGCCTAAAAAGTGCCTGGCACAGGAAATCAGCCTGAATCTGAGTGTCCCTAACACATTTCTCTTCTACAAATTCTCAATTTTGATAGCACCATAAAAAGCAGAAGAGGATGTGAGGGACCCACCATACTTGAAAATTTATGCACAGCTCTTTTAGAAATATACAGACTCAAATTTATCATATGGACAAAACAGTCTGAAGAAATGAGACAGCATTTCAGCACATAGAATTCAATATGATTTCACAGCTAATAGGTTGGCATGACCTATTCCTTCCTAATGTGATGTATACTGCAATGCCTAAATATTGCTTCATAACCCTTGACATTACACCTGCTAAAGCCTACAGCCCACCAGACTGAACATGCTGCCCAGCGGTTTAGTGTTTTAAGACACACAGATGATTTTGGAGATACTTGGGCCATATCAATGCACATTGATTAGCCAATGTCTAATCTGCAGGAAGAATATGCAATTTATCTACTAGAAAGAAAATGTTTAGGCAAAAATCCTCATGCTGGTTTTCCTGCACTGTTCAGCAAAAGTTGAGTGCATTCAATACAGGCACAGAGGTTTTAATATAGATTTGAAGTTAGTGCTGTTCTACTTTTAGGTGGGAGTCAAGTGGGAGAATATTTCCAAGTGAAGTTGGGCAGCAGCACTCTCAGGCATTCCCTCCATCACGTTTCCCAGCATAAAAAGAAAGCAAAGCAAAGGGACCCTAACAATGCCAGACAGCAGCAGCCATACCTCCCCAAATCCCAGCTGAACTGGTTTTGCCTGGAATAGAGTTAATTTACTTCACAGCAGCTGTGCAGTGCTGTGCTTTGGATTTGTCACCAAACAGTGCTGGTAGCACACAGATGTTTTAGCTGCTGCTGAGCAGAGCTTACACAGTGTCCAGGCTTTGGTCAATTCTCACTCTGCCCCTGCAGTGAGGGGACTGGGGGTGGGCAAGAGGCTGGGAGGGGACACAACCAGGACAGCTGACCCCAGGTGACTGAAGGGATGTTCTACACTGTACATCACACTCAGCAGCAAAACCAGAGCAGAGAAGGAGGCAGGGGGGACTTCCAGAGTGATGGCACCCCTGTTCCCAAGTAACAGCTACATGTGAGGACACCCTGCTTCCCTAGAAACAGATAAACATGTGCCTGCTGACAGGAAGTAGCGAATGGATTCTTTATTTTCTGTTTCTTGCTTGGGCAGCTTTTGCTTGACCTATTAAATTGTCTTTACCCACAAATTCTCTCACTTTTGGCCTTCCAGTTGACTCCCCCACCCTACTGGGGGTGCAAGTGGCTCTGGGTGCCAGGCTGCTTGCTGGGGATAAGCAGTCAGCACAAATCTGTATTTTGGCCATGCAGAAACCTGTCTTTAGCCTGCTGGTGTCCATAGCCATGCTGCACAGCTGGCTGATTAAGTTTTCCAGTCTGCATTTACAAGAACTACAGTCCATCCCAACATGCAAAACTGCCAAGACTTTTAACCCCCAACACATGAATTTCAGATGCCACTGCCCACTCCTCCCACATGCTGACACAAAACCCCAATCTTGCAGTTCACTTTCTCACCCTACAGAATGGTATGGAAAGCACAGTGTGTCTCAAACACCTCTTCTGCCAGCATTTGGGTCCTTAGCAAGAACAAAATAATACTCTCCAACAGTCTCTTCGCTCACTGCAGACTCTGATACTGTCTGATAATGATAATTCAGTTTCTACTAATGACTAATTTCCACAGTACTTTATTGTTAAGATCCAATACTTTAAACAGGTAACAACAATAAATGCAGATTAACTCACACAGTATTTTCCCACTGTTTAAGATCCACAGTTTCAGTGAGCGTTCCCAACATTGAATTGATTCCTCAAAACTGGAACAAAAAAATAATTCCAGTATCAAGTGCAATGAGAGCTCTAAATCCACACGAGGAACTCATAGTTTCCAAGGGGACCTACATTAGTAGAGAAACCTGTTTGTACCCCACAAGATGCAGATACTATTTTATAAATATAGTTTGAGTTTCACTTTTTCAATCAGCAAAGCAGAATTTTCATCATAATTCCTGTGAACTCGATTTCAGTTTTGTTTTTATAATTACAACAACACAATGATGGGAAATTCTTTTACCTTTCAACATTATTAACTAGTCAGATGAGAACTTTGTATTGCATAATACATGATGCCCTGCCTTATATGTGATATGCTTTACAAAAACCTTAGACTAATTGTGAAAGACTACTGTTACAAAATATTCTCATCACTGCCGTGTTTAATTGAGCTCCTGAGAGGCAGTATCAGTAAGACTTAGGGATAAATAACTGGTAGTCCCATTGGTCTCACCAAGAATCCATTGATGTTTCATAAATCCTAGTCAGTACAAATCTAATTGAGTTACCATGCTGAATTAGCTTACATCTAAATGGCATTCATGTCTACAAATGGAATAATTAGAGGCTAGAAAATGGGATATATGAAGTGCTATCCCAAGTGACAACACCAAGACATTTGTATTCATTCAATCAACTGCTTTAAAAAAGCAGATGCAATACTTGATTTGGGGTTGATGATGAGACAGTGTTATTGAGTCTAGCAATGATATTAGACAGAGAATGTTAACTGTTTCTTCATATCCATCTATTTATATTTATTCTAAGAGATTCTTCACTTTGATTCTTTCAGATTTTGCTTTAGGATACAAAGTTATTACATGACTACAGACTCCCTATTTTATATCTAGGGTAATGAAATCAGCTACGCTCATTAGTTCTCTTCTTTCCACTACTAGAATTCGAAGATGAATAGAAAATAAATCAATAAATAACAGAGCTTCAAACAGAACTTTCGAAGCTACTAATATTTTTAGCCTCAGTACTTAAGGAGTATTTTTAGACAGAATAAAGCAAATAGGATTATTAATTTTGTCACCTTGCTTAGCCACTTTCAGTGTACTAAATTAAATAAGATACTGTTACACTCCCATTGGAGTCCCATGTCACCCTGCCAGTGATACCCTGCGTTACACACTGACATTTATCAGATGCCACTAGTTGGCTGGTTCAGGCTTAGTTAAATACCATCTAGCTTTTTCAGGACAAATATAAAACATGGTTATCTCCATCTGTATATAAAGCCTATTAAATTAGGATGAATCTTTGCAATGCTGGATAACAGATTCCTTTAATTCAGAAAGTAGTCTAATTTGCATGCATATTTTATTTATTACACCAATTAAGTTTTGCAAATAGTTTGCAATGAGGTCCCTATGACCTAATAATTCACAATTACTCCTGGGATATCCTGCCCACTTTAGCATGTTTTGAATAATATTGCTATCTCCTTGAGAAAAATAATGCATTTTTTGCATGATAAATTTACTAAGAGTGCACACACCTCTTAAACAGTTTTACTCTAGACAGGGTTACTGGAGCGCCTTGGTTTGGAGGACAGGTGTCTGCTAAGAGAGGCAGGAGCCTCTGTTTGAAATGGAGAATGTAAACCTCCTCCCTCCAAATTATTGTAATTTTGAAATTAATGGGCTTTCAGGCAAAGATATGGGAATTAGGAATAACAGTTCTTTTAGAAATTAAAATAGAAATACAGTACTACAAAGGAACAAACTCCAAACCCTGACAAAGTCAGAGTAAAGCCTGACACCCCGTCAGGCAGGGTGTTGGTAGCAGTCCCATTCCATGGTGGTTGCATCCTCCTGCAGTGACAGATGTGATTCAGTTGGAGCAGTGCTCCTGTACAAGGTGCAGTTTCCCTCCGGAGGTCCAGTGGTGATGTGGAGAAATCCGGTTTTCCTCTGGAGTCCAGTGGAGAAAGGGGCTCCCTTAGTGTCCCAAAACCTCTGTTTTTATCTTGGTAAGAAATGTTGGGCTCTTCCCCCTGGTTGGAGCAACTTCCAATGGGATGCAGTAATTTTATCAGTCCCACAGTGGGACTCAATGGCCATGAGCAGAAAATGACTGGCTGGAGGAAGGATGGGGTGTGAAAAGACAAAGAACAATGCCCTGCCTGGTTTCAATGGATGGCCCATTAGCAGAATATCTCCCACAGAGATATGCATCACTGCCCCACCTGGTCTCAACAGATGTTGATAGAATAGATACTTTTGATCACATCCTGTATTGCAACCCAAGACACGGAGCTACCTCACAGACCTTTGTGGTGTTGGTTAATGAATGCTTTCCTTCAGCTTCCTCTCTTTTCGCATACTTGTCTCCTAAGCTCTTGGGAAATCCCACATATATACAACCTAGAGCAGCACTCCAGGTGGTAACACAATATAAATGAACCATTTGAAGCTGCCAGAAAGAGATCCTATTTCTGCTCTAGCATAAAATAATAGAGAATAGTTGAAAATGGACACTGTGGGGTAAAGCTATCATAGTCTAATCTCCCCAAGACTAGCAAACTTGTCTCAGATTGGTACTGTGGAATTTAAGTTTCAAAAAACTGCATCAGAAAATAAAAAAGCTGATAGTCACTTGAATCTATTCAAATATTGACAAGTTACATCGACTTAGTTCATAAAAACAATCTACCATTCCATTTCGATTGCTTAGGTTTGGAGAGCTCTACAAGGAATTTTAAATGTGCACAGAGTATGAGAAAGTGCTTTATTTTGGTTCAATCAGGCATTGGCATTTCCTTGTACTTCACACGTATGGCTTCTTCCCTTAAAGCATTCAGCTAGTAACCTGCATTTATAAATTTTAATTCCATTACAAATAAACTAAACCCCTCTTTCTAAGAAAGAAAATTTGTAGCTTGCAAAGGCAATTATGGAAGAGTATATATTTGCCAAAAAACGAGAGGTAAAAAAAAGCAGGCTTATTTTTCATGTGACTTTCACATACAAACTTGAATATCTGACTGCTTTTGGAGAAGGTGATTTCTATGGGAGTAGAAATCTGCTCAAGATGTGAATACCCCGCAACAGAATGCGCGGAGGAGCACGAGAGACCCCAAATTCCCTCTGCCCCCCAGCAGGAAGGCTGGAGCTGCCTGCCCACTACCCAGGAGGCACTCAGCTGAGGGTGAAGGAGCATCCCTGAATATTCCCTTTTCTTTGGTTTGATGAGCTCTGCTGCTGCACACTCCAGATCTACTAAAAATAGCCAAAATCCTTCCCACTGCTGCCTTCCATCACTGCTGGCTCATGCTGTGCCTTTGCAATGTCCCACCAAGTTTCCTGTCCCATCCCATGGCTGATCATCACCTTTTTCTCAGCCATTCCCATGAGTAATCTCAGTTCAGATTACCTGCCCAGCAAAATATCTTCATTGCACCTTCTACATTTTCTAACACCTTTAGATTTAGATACTTTCCTTTATCTCTGAAGTTCCCCTTGGTAAAATGCACCCAGCAATGTCAGCACTAAATGAACAATTCCCAATTAAGCAACCTCAGGGGAAAATGGTGGTGCTTTTAATTAATTTTTTTTGTTTTAAGCAGCTATTTGCTTATCCCCAGCAAACAGTTTCTGAAGGGAATGCAGCAAAAGGCCTACAATATGACTTTGCTTATAGTGGGACATAGCTTACAGGACAACAAAATGAAGGAGTCAGATCTGCATTTTGGTTTACAGAAATTTGTTTTTAAGCGAATGGGACCTGTATTCATGTGCACGAGGAAATAATCCAAACCTGCAAAAACATAGAATAAAAACCTCTCATGCAGTATAACTCTCAAGTGTCTGGACTCACTAGAGCAATGAGGACTGAAACAGAACTCCTCCCTGGATGAGGGATGTAATGAAAGATCTTACAAAACAAACTTAAAACAAAGCACGTTTACTATAGTCATAAGTGTAATAGGCAATAACCACAAACTACATAATATTCCAGCTCTTTGAGGTCTTTCTATTTTAATTCTGTGCAATTTCATTAACCCCCTTGCAAGGAGATGTGCTTGAAGGAACTCTATAATATAGGTCATTTTTAGTAGACATTTATATTCCGTTGTTAATTGGCGAAGCAAGGAGGAATGAAATAGCCTGGGAAGTATCCTACAGGGAATAGCTTGCATTAGCAAACAAAATGAGCGAGTAATCTCGCAGATCTGTTTCATTTTCTAAAATTCTTCTACAGCACCACATTTCCACGTATGAGCATGAAATGCAACAAACAAGGATTAGTACAAACCATTTTGTGCTGTGCCAACAGTTAAGTGATGAGCAGGGCAAGAGAACCAAACCCCTATTTCTTCTGTGCACCAAGCCAACAGCTGGAGATGGCAAACACGGGGTAAGACATCAGCCCCAGAAATGCTGTGGCAACCACAGAATTGTGGTTGGTGAAGCAAGAATAGAACACTTGGTTTCACGGCGATGGAGGCAGACTTGTTTGGACTACATTTCCCATCATGCACAGTGTAGGAATATGATTGACAGTTTTAGTAACTGCATTTTCATAAAAACTTGTGACTCACTTCCAAGAAAAAATTACTGTGTGAAATTGTTTGGTGTTACTTAAAAGGACACAGACTACACAATTGTTCATCAGTATACAAAATACTGAGTGAAATTTTCGCGCAGGAGTAGCAGCCTGAATAGTATTAACAGTGCTTTAAACTGTAATGAATTCCCAGTCTAATTCACTATGAGGTTTCAATTTATACCACATTTAGAGTACTCCAGGTTCAAGTAATCACTGCAGTAATTAGCTTACTTCCAGTCCTCCAAAATAAACCCACTAATTTTTGCAATCAGCCTTCATTTGGTTAATCACCAGTTTAATTGATTTAATTAGTTTGATCTGCAAAATTAGTCAAGTGTAAATACTGTTTTGTAAACAGAGTTTAGCTCCAAGCTGTAATATAGGGAATTCTAATTCAAAGCTAGAGTTAATAATAAAAACCAACACACACATGATTTTTGTTGCAGTATCCAGCAGTCTTAAGTCTGCAAGACACAAATTTACACTTTTAATAGAAAATGTGATTTTATATTAGTGATAAAACTGAGGACATTGTCTTCAGAATTTTATTCCTGACTAATGATTTTTACACTCCAGCAACTGACACTAGGAGAGTGTCTTTACTTTCTTTAGGTTAAGAGAAAATTCTCCTTTTTGACTTTGTTTTTGGTTTCAAAAGGTGATAAAAGGCATTTATTAATAAGTTAATTAAAAGTAAAATTTATATATAAGGTGAGCTGCAGTTACTCCCAAACAAACTTTATTTCCAAACATTTAAGAAGGCACAAGAGTAAAAGAAGCAAGCCAGGCTGCCAACATACCAGGCAGAGGGAATGTCCAAACACAAATAATGCTCTGAAATTAGAAGTTCAACAAAACTTGAAATAGCTTTGGAATCAAATATTTGGCATTCTAGCACAGCTCCATCAGTTGCTGATACTGACCATCCTAAAAGTACAGTTGATCCCTCTGAAAATCGCTGTGTATTTCCTGACAGATACCCAAATTCACCAGGTACTCATTAAGCCCTTCAGGGTCACCCCAGAGGATGCAGAGTTTAAACCAAGGTAAGATGGTCAGGACAGACGGGTTGGCACATCCTCAGGAGGTGACAAATGTTGTCACACAGCATGGTATGTCACTGTCATACACAGCCCAGCTTTCCACCCTGGCCATGCAGAGAAGGGAGTCACTGGGATTTACCAGCTGTGACCATCAAAGATTCTTCCCAAGCAATACAAGCTAGGAATAGCACAAGTCCAGATAAGGGGTCTGTTCTTAGCTCTGCTGGGCTGCCTCTGACATCACTGTCAAGTCATTTAGATTTCCTGAATCTCAGTTCAAACAGTAAATGTAAACAGTGTTAATTCCTAACTCAGAAAGAGATTGCATCAATCTATTACCAAAAAGGGGAAAATAAAAACTCCTTCAATTGAAAAATCAGACTCCATGGGCAAAATATCAAAAAGTTCTCAATCATTTTTCCCTATTAAAAAAGTATTTATAATTCAGTTTGTTGTAATTCTCTATTCGAGTTTATCTAAAGATTTTGCTTTTTTTTTTTGTACCAAGCTTTACCACATCTCTCATCTCGGTCTTATGCCTAAACATAAAAGTATGCATACAACTTCTTTTTCTCCCATTTCTGCCACCCCTTTTTCCCAGCTGGAGCCTTTAAAAATATTTTGAAATTGAAGAAATTTAACCACTGTCCTCAAACACCTCAGGATTTTCTTCACTGTCTGATAAATTATCTCCTGACAGCAGTCCATTCTCCTAACTGCAGAGACATTAGTCTTTCAAAGAAGAAAAAGGGAAGAGGGAAGGAAAAAGAAAACCTGCGAAAAAAAAACCCGACATTTTTTTCAGTTCTCTTTACTGTATGAAATGTCACACACCTGACAAAAGATATATTTGAAGGAGAAAAAAAATCAGCAGTGAAAACAAGTTTCTGTTTATTGCAATTTGAATTTCTCTCACAAAATGCCTGCAACTTCACATAAAATGTTTTCTTTGAAGTATTTAATTTTTTGTTTCTTTGATTAGCCACTTGGGGGAAAAAAAGCCCAGCAACAACAAATCCAAGAGCATCTCATTGGAGCCCTTCAAACTTTAGGAAAGCATTCATCCAGTTCTGGATAGGAGCAGAAGCCAGCCAAGAAACCTGCAGGGATTGCACCCAGCCCTGTGCCTAAGCTCAGTGCCAGACTTCATCCCACCCACTGCATCACTGCTCAGCCCAAATTCCATCATGGAAAGACATCAAAAACCCACAAGGTCTAAACTAAGAAACCAACTGTGAATTCTGTTTTGTATATGGGTGTAGTTACCACTGAGTGGATTCACATAAACCAAGTCCCAGATGTTTTTATCTTCATGGTTTGCACTGATCTCAGATTTGTCAGTTCTAATTATCAATCAAATTAACTGAATTAAGTCAGCCACTCTGCAGAACACCTATTTATGCACAGGATCAAAAGCAGAGCCATGGTACAAAACCTGAAGAGGTTCCCAATGCTCTTCAGTGATGGGTCTCTCCATGGACAACACAACCCTGCCCCAGCCCCATCTCCTGAGCAAACACAGCTTGTGCAAGTCCCTCAGTCTCTCTGCAGGACTTATATGTGAGTAAGAAACATTTGCTGCATGAAAACAAAACCTCTAATCACCAAGCCCTAGAAGAACAGCACCCTGTGGGATAGATTACAGTATCTTAGCATGTTCATTTCATTTGGTGTTTTCCACCAGTGCTCCTTTAACAGTGATACAAATTGCACATTGGGTACTCATTACACCACACTGGAGAGAGCAGGGATCTTGTAAATATGCATTAAACTGGGGTTACATTTTCCTTCCCTGCACATTGTGTCTGAGCTGAGGCACGAACGTGTGTCCTTGAGAACAGGAGTTGGGGCATATTCCTGGCACACTGCCACTCTCAGTGAAATATGTCCTTTTTACAGATGTTTCTTATACTATTGGGAGCAAATTGCTCATCCACATGCACAAAGACATACCAAGATAGAAGGCACAAAGAAGAAAAAAATTTATATTTATATATTCAGTGAAAAGTGAGTTTAAACAAACTCAGTTAGGAGAGCACTAATTGTGGACAGTTCCATTTTCTTAAACACAAGTCAGAGATAAAAACCACTTAAATCTCACAGGTGGGTGTAGAAATGTGCATCACTGAGTTTAACCAAGTGCAAAGCAGAACTGAGTTTATTAGCTTCACTGACAAATATAAACAACTCATTAACTAGTTTTACAAAAAACCTGCAATTTGTCCCTTTACATCCTGTTGA
Source organism: Catharus ustulatus (assembly GCF_009819885.2). Lineage (NCBI taxonomy): Eukaryota > Metazoa > Chordata > Aves > Passeriformes > Turdidae > Catharus > Catharus ustulatus. The sequence continues at coordinate 5,327,259 of NC_046232.1, read as the reverse complement.
AAGACCTGTCATATGACTATGAGCACTGGGAAATTTCCAGAGTTTCTGAAGCCAATTCCTGCTGAAGATACAGCACATTTCCTTTTTTTGAGAAGTGAAAAGTGTCCCCAGAATGTTCAGATACAGAAAGAGCTGTTTGGTGAATGAACTGGACAAGAACTTCAGAGAGACATCAAAGAACCCTACAGGCAGGAAAGCTTATTAGCTTATGAGAGTTTTAAAAAGATTTTAGCTTTTATATACACCTATAAAAAGAACACTTCTAGAAGTTTAGAGGATAGAAATCTATTTCATTTCAGAGTCCTATCTCCACAATGACCAGGGCTGGATCTCTGCATTGGCATTTTGGGAGGATCTCTATCTCCAAAGTTCTGTCAAAGTTGCTAGAATATATGAGAATATGTTTAGACCAGATTCCTGCTCTTAGTTTTATGCTTTGTATGGAAAGGGCCTTCATATGCCTGGAGGGGTGTGGATGCATGATACGTAGTCCAGAATAAACACTGCTAGTGCAAAGCCCTGTCATCAATATCCTTAAAAAACTCAGTTCAGTAGAAGAAACTTAGTATTGGCTTAATAACAGGTACTACGTAGAGACAAAGTTGTTGCTTTAGTAGTTAGAAACCCAAAGAGCCTTTATTATTGAACTTTAACACTGAACTTGGGCTCCAAAATCCTATATACCCTGACCACATCAACCATATTTTAACTAAACTGCTATTTACTTTATTTTATTTGTATGGCAAGTCCTTTTAACTTTGCTCTCACAAGAGGAAGAAATGAAGGGATTTAAATACATTCTGCATTCTTATTTATATGGGTTATTCATGTTTTGCACCAACTGATGGATTTTCTAATTTGTAAGATTTCTTAGGCAATCAAGAGTAACTCTGAAACAACAATGAATGGATAATGAGCACACTTGCTATATTTGATTTAATGCATTTGGCCAGGGTGAACCTATTTGTGTTTGTTTCCTTCAGCCATATGTTAGTAAAGTTTCATTAAAATGAAAAAAGATCATACATATTCCTGCAAAGCATTCTGCATGTTCTTCAGCAGTTTCAGGCCAGTTAATTTCCTGTTTTGAAGGAACAAACAAGCCTCAACAGAAGCTTTAAAATTTACTTAAATTTTAACATTCGCATCAACTTATGTTACTGATCATGAATGCTGAGAACTGATTAAGACTGGTCCGTAAATATAACACTTTCAAAGGAAAAACAGAGCTACACACAGTAAGCAGTTCTTGTTAGAGTCACAACCAAGATTTCCCCTCTCCACACCAATACTGGTTACTCTTTTCCTCCCTTTCCTTATGGTCTGTGGCTTGTAACCAGAGGAAATGAGAGCACACTGCAGACAGCACACAGCATTGTAGGCCACACGGATCAAGGAGTAAAAGTTATTTTATAAACATTCCAGGAGCTCTCAATTTCTGGCAGCAGATTTTAGGCAACTTTGAGCACAGCATGATCACAGACATTTGCTTCATGGCACCCAGACACAGGCTCAGTCCCAGATATACACCCGAGTTTCAAAACAGAGTTACTCACCCTCTGCCTCAAAATTCTCACAAAAGAAACATCTCCTTGGCCATGAGGACTGTTCCCATGCAAGCACTCCCATGGTGCTGGCTCCAGGGGGGCTGGTGAGCTCCTGCTGGCAGCACTGACTTCAGGCTGCCTCCAGACCCACACCTGCCACGCAAACCCCGGCAATCTCCCACCAGGTGTATCCCGTACAAGTGATTACACATCAGCACCTCTCCTTTCTCTCCCCTCAGGATCATCTCTAAACAGAAACTGTTCCAAGTCATTGGGCTGCTTAAGTGGATGGCTTCGGGATAGAGAAAACTTTAAAAAGAAAAATTTTAAAAAATTTTAAAAGGCGGCAAGAAGTGAGGAAAAATACTTTTATAAACCTCCTGGAATTTGTTTTGATGCTAATTAAGACCATCTTACTCTTCTGAATGGCTATGAGATTACACCCCCACAGCAATTTTCACAAATGCTGACAATTACTTGCAAATGCAATCAGCAGCCCCTTGAGTACCCTGAATATCAGGTGGCAGTACTTATCTTTGAGACACCAACAAAACAGCAGGAACCTGCACAGAACTTTTCTATGGCATATTAACAGTTTATTAAACGAGTGATCATCGGCTTTTATAATGAATAACATCCTTATAGTCATGCCTTATTGTCCTGATTTATTCCTCTAAATCATGCAGCACCTTCCACGGATCTATTTCTGCAGCTCTAGGTGTTGCAGTGTGTTTGTTCTTAATGGTGTGTTCTGTTATTGCCCAAGTTAATGGTTTAGTCCAAAATTATACCCTCCCACCCATCTTGTCAATCTCTCCTGAAATCCCTGTCAATCCCTGCTTTGTGCCAGCCCCCTGCTTGGAATTGCCCTTTGGAAATCCCCTAAAACTCAGTCTCATTAGTCCATGTGACCCAGTTTTCCCTCCTACCTCTCTCATTGGATAATGCCTTTGTGAACCTTATCCTTTATCCCTCCTCAGAATTTCTCCAATTTGCTGAGAATTTGTACCTTCCCCTTGAACCTCCCCCATATTTTAGTTGTTGCAACTTCACCATCTTTGTCTTTTGCCCCGTGGATTCCCCAAAGTAATAAATCCCTTTTATTCTATGCAAAAGACCTCTGACAGCCAAAAGGCAATGGAGCCACAGCTGGAGCCACATCTAAGGCTCCTGTTCCTGGGGTGTCACCCACTCTGGGCACGGGGCCGTGGTGGCAGAGTGAGAGCAGCTCAGGCTGTCACATCATCCAGGATTGTTCATTTGCTGCAGCTAGTCGCTGTATCCCATACTGTAAGAGCCAAAATGAACTAAGAAAGCTTCTGAGGATACTGGGTGATATTTTGTATTTCAAACTTCAGTATGAACACTCTGGTTTTAATGATGAATCTATACAGAGCCTGTCCCCTCAGGACTTTTTAATAAGTAGGTGATATCACATGACTGCTATCATCTTAAAATAGAAATCATTATGACCAGACCAATAAGCCACAAGGAGCAACTACTGATTTTTTAAGATTATTAATGGGATTGAGGCCTGAAAATTGCAAGAGTTGGAGAGACACTTGTTGGAATAAACTAATATCAATTAACAGCAATGGGCTTATATAACTATACCTGAAGACAGCAAATGTCACTTATAAAGGAAAACGTCAGGATGAATTTTTTTAAGTAATGAGAATAAATTAAGATATAAAATCTGCCTGGAGGTTGGCACTTCACTTATTCCCTCACCTTCTCTCTGCACTGTACAGTGCAAGTCAGCTGAGCAGAGAAAGAGTTAATAAGTCCCCTTCATGCAATTCTGTGCTTTCATATTATGTTTATTTGGCTATATTCTACTTGCCTTAAGAAATTATGCTTTCATAAACATAAACTAGCACCTTTCTTGAAGCACATCAGCATTTTAAGGCATGGCCACAACTCTAAATCTGGGTTGAAAACACAGATTTGGAAAACATTGACTTGTTTTCAAAAGGAGCAGCCTAATCTTCCACAAACTACAAATAACATTGTGTGCATCTCTGGGTATACACATACACACAGCACATTGGCTCCATGTAAAAGGAGCTGCCAAGACATTTCATGGACTTGGACCCTTCCTATCGATTTCCTGCAACAGAGTCCCAGGATAATTTGGCAGATGTTCTCACCCACTTCCCCCAAGAGCTGCAGCTTTAGATACAAGCCCTGACGTGTGTGTAGGCACAGATACAAAATGTGCCATTGAACTGATCCCAGATCTCTGCTGACAACCCTGCTCCATTTGAATATTCCCTCGGCTGGGTGGCTCTCCTGCTCCTGCTGCTGCCTCACCTTCAGGAGCCTTTCTGGCCACTGAAGTCTTCACAGTCTCTGGAAAGTTTTGCCCATTCTAAACTATAGCTTTGTAATCTCTCCAGTGAAGCAGCTATGCCAAATAAATATGTTTTACAAACAGTGGTGTTGATTTGATGCTGAGGTACCACAACCACTCAAAATACTAAACTCCAGTCAACCTTTAAAATGCCTTTTCTTTTTTTTTCTTGGCAGCATTGCACATTCTTATGTAGCTACTCTGAATATTCAAATACTGTAATTGGAAATGATTTACTTTGTTTTGAATTAACTAAAATTCCATTGTTAAGCACAAATACTGCTTCACTAAATCATCAAGCTTTTAATAGGTCCACATGAGCAGGTTACCGAGCGTGTTAGGATTTATAATGCTCCTGGGGAGCTGACCACTGTATTATGCTTCCTGCTGCTAGGTAATATGCATGACACATTTCTGGACACTAATTCATTTATTTAATAGTAACAGTATGCAAAAACAGAGTTCAAAATGAGGCTGACAAAGAAGGTATAAAAGTTTTATTAATCCATAGCTAATCAAAGGCCAGAGGAAAGCACATAATGGTGGCATTTACAGACCATATCGAATGTGAATAAATTAAATTTTTGTTTCCTAAAATCTTACTAATAGGATGTATTCAACTTGAAACATTTATACTTTTAATTACAGTGGCAGCCAATTTAGAGTAGGTATCTGGTTGTACTGCACTTAAAACTTTGCATCAAGGATCTCCACAAATCCCCTCATCAGCTATTCTTTGAATCGGATTTGTTACTGTGTGCACTGTGTCCATGCTCAGAAATAAAAACATTATTTACTTTCTCATTTAATTATACTGTGACAGATTACTTGTAGGGGGAAAGGTCACTGAAGGAAAGTATTGTCTTCCTGTGAGAGAAACTCCCCAAAAGACTCAGCATCATGTACACTGAATATAACTTTGCAGATCTATCCTTCATATGTTTCTATACAAGAATGAGTTGATAGGACTACTCATATGGAGTAGTCATTGCTTCAGGCAAAAGTTTTCATAGGTTCATAACCTCATTTCCAGAAAGTTATCAAACACTCAGATTACACCACAGATTTTGTTTGAAAAAATATCTAATAGTCAGTTGCTAATACACATAAATATTAGATGACTCACAAATACAAACAAAATAAAAAGGAAAACTAATAGAAAAATGAGATCATACTAATTTGATCCATGTTCTGAAATGCCCTTAAAATTTTAATTACTTTTATCTAAACCTTTCAGAAAGTAATCCAGGGAGACAATGCTGTGATTAAAAAATAAGGGGAAGTAAAATGTTTGTATAGAATATTTTAGATAGCAGGATGGATTTCGATAACATCGTCATTACTTCCTGTTCTGCCCCACCATTTGGAGCTGGGAAAATAAGACATTTTGCTGGAAATCCAAAATTACTGTCTTTAGTTTACTTCAGAAGCAAATGTACACGTGAAATTCGTAGTTCCACGTCACTGATGAGCCCTTATCCAGCCAAGAACTCTGGCATTTCCCAAACAATACACTCTTTGCAAACGGAGGTGATTGTCAGCTGCTTAAGTGAAGGCGCATCCTTCAGTGCTCTGCTAAATCACAGATGAGTTTTTGCCACACACACAGAACCTTCTTGCAGAGCTGGAAACAGAGCTCGCAGTCTATCTACTGCCAGCTCAATATTTTAACTGTGGCTCTCCTGTAAGGATGATCTAAAGCTTTCCCAGAGAAGTAAAATTCTACAGAATTGTGGCATTTACTGTCCTTGTGGTATTAGATTTTAGTGTCTAATAAGGATCACTTTGTAAAAATCTTTAGTCTCTTCTTAACTGAGGTATGCTTGCTGCCAACTGAAGTTCTGCCTTTATTTCCTATCAGATTTCTTCTTTAAAATAAATTAATCCTTTTTTGTGCCACCAAATAAGCACAAGTCCTTTGATAGAAGCTGAAGGCTAGAAGAGGTTATTTTCATTTTAAATTTTGGAGGCAAAGTAAGACTAGATTAAGATAGCAATCTTAGTGTTCAGATTGACTTCACATAAACACTACTGACTTGCATTCAGAGCACAAGGCTGTGACTGAGTAGCAGCAGTCACTGCAGGCAGTGCCAGGGAAAGCTCAGCAGAATTCACAATGGATTTGTCCAACATCTACATGCAACAGCAGTGAATGTTCGAGAGGTCAAGCTATCAATGCCTTAAATCCCCAATCATGTTAGCATACACTTCATAAACCAACTGGACAAGCAGACAACATGGAAAACCTAAAGGTTAAGTACACATTATTGACCTCAAGGATGCTGCATTCTACAGATCATTAAATAAGTTGTGATTTCCACTTTCAGCCAGTCACACTGAAGAGTGCCCTGGGAACATTATTTAATGCTTAGATGTTCTACCTACATTTGTATGACAAAAAATCAATACCTTTCTCCTAACCTCACTGGCTTAGATTATTCTCAGCTATCAGCTGCTGTTTAAACCACCATGGTTCTATCCTTTACATGCCTGTGTATGTGGCCATTCCTACATTTTAATGACAAATAGACACAGATTGGGAACTCCCCTTCCCTACATCGGGTACAGCCTTCTTAACACACAAAACAGAACTCAGGTTGGAACAAGGCACCTTTTCGTTTTCTTGTTTTCAGAGGAAACTCTGATTTTTAGGTGGCGGGGATCCCATGCTGAGGACCATGCTGATCCCACACACACTCTGTCCCTGCTTACTGCACTCCCACTCCACTCTCTCTCCTGCTATTGTAAACTTGGGCTGAGACTTACGCCATAGGATGCTCCTGGCATCCCTAAGCACTGCATAACACTAACAGGGGCAAAACACTGATAAAAAACAACATCCCTCACTTTTCTTTGATAGCTCTTTCTGAGAATTTCTTAACGGTTAGGACATTTCAGCCTCAGAGTTTCCACCTTAATCTTGTCCTTAACTCTTGACTGAAGCCTAGGTCAGGAATGTGCCTGGATTACCTAATGCCAAGTACAATATGCACCAGCTGTTCTCAGGCTACTTTGGCAGCTCCTCTCAGTGTCATTCTTACCCATTTCTCAGTTTGCACCTTCTGGAAAGCCTGACCCCAATCCCAGCTCTAACCCTAGACTGATTTATGCAGTGATACACACTGAGCTCCAGGTTAAGGGCTGCTGAAGGTGAGGGCAGTTCTCACTTCATTTTATCATTTAATTCTGAGTTCCTCTGTTGCTGTCATCTATCCCATTTTTCTGTTTCCTGGAACTGTTTCCTATGGTTCTTTGGGACCACAGCTTCCCTATCCCAGAAGGGAACATCCCATCTCAAACAGCTGTCAATCTCATATACAAGCAGAGATCATCTGTAACCTTGCTTTTGAGAAGTTCTCACACCTCATGTGTGTAGAAGGCCTTTGATAAGCAGCCCTGCAAGTGGTGAAGTGCCCTTCCTTTGTCTCATGAAATCCCACTCAATTTTGGCAGAGATAAAGTGGAGCAGTTTCCCCTTTCTCGCTGGCTCTGCAAAGACAGTTTGGCAGCTTGCTTGAATTCCTGAAGCTCCCAGCACAGGCTTCCCATCTCCACCAAAGGAGCTGCAGCAGCTGATGCTGCCACTGAACGTACCCCTGACCCACAAAGCAGGGAGAAAACACCACTCCCTACTCAACAAGGGACTTCTGGCATCCACCACTCCCTTCCGAGGGGGCAGATCAAGGCAGCAGGATCCTCAGCTTGTTTGGGAAGAGGGAGGAGGATAAGCAGAGAAACTCCTGGTCCACCAATTCACCTCCCCAAGCATCCTCACTCTTCCACTCACTCCTCTTTGTCACCTTTGCAGTCTCTTTTCTCCCTACTCTGGGATCAGCTGCCTGCAGGAGGAAGGGTTTGCTGTGTCTTAATTACACTGTCTTAGTGAGGGTACCAAAGCCAAGCCAAGTTCTGTTCAGCCCCATGCCCACTGCACTCTCTGGAAAATTACCAAGATTTCCAGATTGCTTCCAGATTTATTGTGCAGGAATACTAGCTAGATCCAGAAAGCAAAGAAAAATTAATAGGAAGTCAAACAAAGTGGTGACACAGGCAAGAAAATCCAGAGGCACACCACTGCTAGCTGGGCATTCCTGGAGAACATCTCTGCACAGTACCTGCAGGTCAGATCAGCAGTCCTCAGTTCCATCTTCCTTTTCCACAAACAACTGTGAAACCCCAAGACAGTAATAATAAAGTTTCTCCTACTGTGTTGGTCAGTTCAAATGGAATATAAAAGACAACCATTGTTTTGCTAGTCTTGAAAACTCAAGGGGTGCAGATCTATACAATGAACTAAAAAGAATTGCTACTGTCCAAATTAATATCAATTTAGTTTTACATTATTTTATCTCTTACTGTGGATTATTTACCTGCATTTTAATTGGGAAATCTTTTAAAGCAGCTTAATTGCAAAGTTAAGCCCAAAAAAGCTGCCTCAACATCTGATCAGCCCCTTGTGACTACACACCACAATGTAAAGAAACGAGAGAACTGCAGAAATCACTGAGACTGCATTTCAGTGCTGAAGCTTTGATTTCAGTAGATATAGCATTAGTGACAACAAAACAAAGCAAAAATCCTTTTCTCAACCTGACTGCAAACACACCTGTGCCGACAAACATCTGATCTACTTTGTCAGAGCTGCTTCAATTAGACCTGCAACTTGAGGAGCATCCCTGCTGGCCTACCCAGGGCTGAGGAACAGCACAGCCTCAGCACTGACTGCACAGGGTCCCACTGCTATGGTACTCAGCCTGTGGGTTTGAGGCCTTTGCCTTTCCTTCTGTCAGAAGCAAGATGAGCATCACTAATTTTTAACATAATTGCACACACTTTTATGGTTTGATTTCTGCAGTGTAGCATGAATGGGGGCCTTGGAGAAAAATTCTTTTCCCTCATGAATAAAAGTTACAGTTTAATGATATGAAGCATTTCTAGGGAAATATCCCCTGTATTGCAGCTGATGCACTGTTAACACTACAAAAGAATAGGAAATAAATATTAATCCATACCTCAACTTCAAAAGGACTTTTAATCGGGCAGTCCATGATATTCTATAGAAACACTACCTCATTTATCTTCATACTCCATGAAGTGGCAAGAAATCAGGCAGAAGACTGTGTAACAATTGCATGCCTATTACAAAGTGAATGTGGGCAAATACCAGGTGATTTTGTGCCCTGTATATTCTTACCTAAATATGATCAATTATGTTATTTTTACTCATATACCTTAAGAGCACAGGGACACCAGCTCTGTGAAAGAAGGGTTCATATTAAAGGAATCTGCTCCTTTCTCACTGTTTCCACCACTCACCTCAATTTGTTTCCCATTGAAACCCATGTCCTGCTCCCCTTGTATTACCTCAAAACCACTCAGAGATATGCTTAACTCCACCTCCCCAGGCTTCACACTCATCTCACAGACCATAATAACTTCTGCCCAGGTCTCTCACAGAAACCTGCTAAAACACTCGTACGTCTCTCTTCTCAGTTCCTCTTTCCCTTTTCTTTATGGTTACTCATGGATATTCCTGACCTTTCAAAGAATCTGTCTTTTTGCTCTTCTTACCACCGATACAGTCAGCAGGCTCGAATCTGTTTCATCACAACCTCAGGCTGCTGCTGGCAGAGGCCAACAGCAGAGCCTACAAGGATTTCTCACGGAGTTCAGAGACACTGGACAGGAGGTCAGGTGCTCTTTCACATGAACAAGAAAACACTCAACCTCAGTTTTGATTTTTAAAAAGTCAATAAAAATGCACCAGGAAACATCTGGATGAAAAATACTCCTCAAAGCAATAGTACTAAGTAGAAAGTGTTATTATGCAGATATGGCCTTCCTGAGGCATCCTTCCCTTTCTGGGCAAATTCCATGGAAGTCTAAGCTCAGCAAGGTCACTTATTTGCCTGGCTCCTGTAAGAGGGTCGGTGAAGCAGTAACTGTTCCACAATGCTAGATTGAAATATGTGCCTGCAACACCACACCTGGATGATTCAGAGACCTGCAATGCATGAATCCCCACAAAGATCCATCCTTAAGCATAACCTCTAAATTGTAATTTTATACCAGCCTCTTTTCCACCTGTTTTCTCTTGGCACTGAAATTCCTCCCCCTCAACTGTAAGCAGTGAATCTTCCTTTAGAACATGGCAATATTTATTGACTGTATTCTTTGTTCACATCTGTCAGACATGGGAAGTCACCACTGCTTTACAAGACTATCAGTTTTAAGTAATGCCATTCATCACAAAATGGAATAGTGTGAGCAACATTTCCTCAACTGCAATGAATTATACAAGGGTCAGCAAGCTAGAGTCGCGGTTGGCAACACAAACATTGGCCTCAGGTAGCAAACCCATCTTTGCAGCTGTTCTCATCCATATGGGTTCAATGAACTGCAGAGAGTACAGGCCTTTGCTTATTGAGAGTATCTGCTGGAACTATTTCATCTAACCAGCATCATAAAACAACTCTGAAGTAAGGTGAATGCTATCCATCTAAAGCTTGTCTGGTAGCCAACTGCTGACAGAGGGGGAAATAGAGATGGCAAAGCAGCAGATATGGTCAGGAAATGCAGGAGTTTCTGGATTTCAGAATGCAGAAATTAAAACCACAAGAAATGGAAACAATGCACCCGTGGTTCACAGGCATCTGGTCCCCCCAACAGCACTCAGCTTCCTGACAAAGTTTCCAGGATCCCTCAGTGCATTTCCTCACCAGCATAACGCCCTTTTAATGGACATGCTGTCAAGCAGATTTGTTTGGCAGCCACACAATTAACCCTATTTTAGCTCTGAAACGGAAGATTTTGTTTCTACGCATTGTTTTGCAAGTAAGATTATTCTGTGATTAAATACAGACATTTTACGAGAAGCCTCTTCACTTGTACACTCAGACTGGTGTCCCTAATAGTGTCTCTCTGCCTTCTGAATGTCCCAGCATCCACTAAGATTTTACTTCTAATAATGAGTCCTGCAATAAGTTTGTTTTTCTAGAAGACACTATTAACAACACATTGCTTTCCTCAGCCTTGTTTCTCTCTTCACTTCCATCAGTATAATCATTCTTAGCAGTTTTCTATTTAAAATTGTGATTATGTGAACAATTGACCAAGAACACCAACAGTTCTTACTGAATTGGTAACTCTTAATTGCAAAAATACTACAAAACTGTCTCGGACTAAAAAAGAAACAGATTTGAAAGACAAGACCTTTAACAGAAATTGTTTCTATATACAAGAAGCCTATAGATAACTGAATTTTCTTTCCTAGTGATATTCAACCTAATAAAACTAATTACAAGTTAAGCACTCCCAGGGAAAGAAGCTTTTAACAGAAATATCAAAGCCTTAAAAGTCAGTTAGTAACAACAATAATTTTCAAGTAACACCATTGACCCAGTTTGCTTAGCCCAAAAGCTGTAGCATTTTAAACTGTTCACTCAAAAACCTGGATCTTTGAGAGGCACTGTCTTTCCAGTTCAGGATTAGGCTAAGACATCCAGGCAAATATCCCATTTAAGGGATAACAGCCCCATAAATTGTCTCCTTATTAGATAAAATAGGATGTTGGGGGTTACTTTTCTTTCCTTTTGTTCTTTTCACTTATAGACTTTTTTCCCATAAGTTGCTAGGAAACACTAATGACTGGATACTTATGAAAAACAAAAGAATTGGCCAAGCTCAGGGGAGGGGGGCATCTGGTCACACTTCTCTTACTTATGAGTTTCTCTGTGAGGGGCAGAGATACAGAGAGAATTGGACTGATAGGACAGTCTGAGCTGCTGCTGCTGCTGGAGCCCAGCCCAGAGCTGCTTCTACGGCCATGAGGTGAGCCTCTTCTTGTGAGAGCAGCCACTGAACTGGGACCTTGTCAACACCGACCTCAATAAAAGAAGGACTTTTCACCACGTGCTCAGGTGCCTGGGATCCTGAGCTTGCCTATCCCCGCCCTCCCATGAGCCGGGGCTGCCACTGCCCTGCCCTGCTGCTTTTTGGCACTGCTCTGAGTTTGCACCGCACATCCTGCTGTCCCAGCTTGCTGTTTCCAAGAGTCCTGCGTGGGCACCGGGATCGACTGTCCCAAGGTTTGTGAAGCAAAGCCTCTCCTTCATCCTTTCCATCTCGGCCGTGCCGCCATCACCGCGTGCTCCCGCAGCTCCCCCCACAGCGCCCCCTGCAGCCGCGGGGCGATCATCGCACCTGGCTGAGCTCACAGCACAGCGCCCCCTGCAGCCGCGGGGCGATCATCGCACCTGGCTGAGCTCACAGCACAGCGCCCCCTGCAGCCGTGGGGCGATCATCGCACCTGCCCTGCCCAGCGGGAGCCACCAGCGCCCCTGCCGGCTGTGAGCAGAACTGCACCAAAGGGAAAGTGCCCGCGGCCGACAAGGCTGGCACTGGGTTCCTGCTTCTGTTTGTAGTTCGTGCTGTAGTTGTTGTTTGTTTGCTTTATTACACAAACTAGTAAAGAAATGTTATTCCTATTCTCATATCTTTTGCCTGAGAGCCCCTTAATTTCAAAATTATAATAACTCGGAGGGAAGGGGTTTACACTTTCCATTCCAAGGGAGGCTCCTGCCTTTCATGGCAGACACCTGTCTTTCAAACCAAGACATAAGCAAATCTCCTCAAATATGGATCTAGCATACTGATGGGTAGCAAAACAATGACATTAAAAGAAGGTTTCATGACCATATGCATATAAAATGTAATTCTTTTAGATGTTTCCTGAGATGAATTAAATTATGTAAATATATGTTAACAATAATTCATAATATTTTAATAAAATCTTTTTTTTTCTTTTGGCTTCTTAGAAGTGCAGTCCCAGGTGTCCTCAGGGTGGTGCGTGTTTTGTTTTTACACTTTAAGGACACACAAGGTTATACACTTCATAAGCAAGGAAGCACAACTATTGATATATAATGCAGATAGTGATGCTGGGCATCCTTTGTCTGGTATCATTCCCAGTTTTTGCTGGGAGCAGTGTTCATCAACAAAGTGACTTGGTATCAAGAAAGGGGATTCACATTTTTCAAGTTTTCTGCCAGATAGCTATTCTGGGAAAGAAAAATGTATTTTGATTTTCTTTTTTTTCTTCCCTCTAGTGGAAGATTAAACAGTGAACATGTCTTTACTGTTGACAGATTTTTGTATTAGCAAATGCAATCAAATCTACCTAAGACTCCTGCCTCAAGTGAACTTACTGAAAAGTACATCCCCAGAGACATTGCTCTCCACGTGATCCCCCTCCTTGTTCAGGTTGTGAAAGTTCGTCAAGTTTAAGGTGACCCTTTCTTTAAAATAAAACTGAAAAAAAAAAAAAGTAACAAAGTAGCTTTATAGGAGTTATATAAGAGATATTTTTTAGTGCTGCTTATTTCATCATCAGGATTCTGACACAGGTTGGAGGTGATCCTATATCCTAGAATGCAAAAAGTTTCCCCCCAGCAAAATAGCTCAAACAAGCCCATCTGTAACACATCTCTCAGTTTCCAGGCTGAGCAGAGCACCCACTCAGGAGTTTTTGGGATATTCCCCCAGTGCTGAGCACATGCCATGACTTCACTCACGCACAGGATCCCACCTTGTGAGTCCCACGCACAAGGTCCCACCTTGTGATCAGATTTGTTTTGGGTATTTTTCCCTGACACCCTGGCTCCTTCTCTGTGCCGTGTGCAGAGCTGGTTGCTCACTCTGCTCCTGCCCTTGTGTCCCTAATGGTGCCTCTAACAGGCAATGAGAGGGACAGAACAGCAAACTTGAGGACAGAAAAGAGCAATATCCATGGTCACAGAGGTTAAGAACATGAACACCAATGTACAGGGTCACACCACATATCACCTTCAGTTCCTTCTTTCCACAACCTGTGATCAGAAGCAGGTAATTAAAACTGAATCTTTGACAGGTTCTGTCCAATCATGTGTATTTAGACATATGGACCAAGCATCAGAAGTAGCCTGTATTTTCAGTTTTCCTTTGATCTCATTCTTTACTTCATTAGAATGCCATAGGAAGTATCTGGAAATTATTTTTCTATTTAGATCCATATTTGTTCTTTGGGAAGGGGATACACACAAATTTAACTTTTTTTCCCCCTCCTTTAACCACTGTTGACATTTATTGACTTGTGTACTGCTACTTCTTTCAGCTTCAGAGGGTGCTGACTTCACTGAACACTCTTACTTCATTCTTTCTTCTCTTTCTATTAAGCAAATGTCTCCAAACAGTAACATCTGCAGTAATACTTTTTTAAAAGCCCAAAACAAATCAGCAAACCTCTAAACATGCTTTCTTATTTCTTTGTAAAACATACTTATTACAACATGCTTACAAAATTCCCATAAATTAATTTTCAACATGCTGTATTCAAGAGCATAGGTGTTCCTATGGAATCTGTACAGCAGGATCAGGGCCTAGATCAGCAGTACATTCATTGAAACTCAGCCAGAGCACAGAACATGCACACAGGTCCTCAAGCCACACTCTGTGCCACGAAGTTCCATGCTACAGTAATTATGTCCAGACAAACTGGACTAGCATCACCACCAGTCCTTTATTAGAAACTTTACATGTCTTCTTTGAGTGTACTTATTTACAACAACTCCAACTCCAACTCCTGCTCTCATAGGCAGCTCCACTCAGCTCTAATGCCTTCTCTCCTCTCTGCATAACTGGCTAAACTCTAACCTGTCCCTCTCCTGGCCACCTTACCCTGACTGTCCCTCACACAACATCTTCTTACCTTGTCTGTCCCTTGCACGACTGCATGTCCCTTCCTCCTCACAGCCAGTAGACTCCATCCCAAACTACAGCAGACTCTGGGTCTCAGACTCCAACTCTCAATCAGCTAACCCACTCTTTTATAACACCCAACATCATTGGGCAGGCATAGATGTTTCCACTTCTCAGTAATCAGTACAGCTGTAAATCATCAGGAGAAATTGCCTTTTGTACTATCCTTTCAACCTATCTTCCCACACTTCCAGGCCATTTGAGACTCGCTTTGTGCAAGGGGCTTTCAGTGAGGTCAGAAGTGCTGCATGTAGCAGTGCTGGCAGACCTGGTCTGGAGCATAAACTTCCCCTTGAAATGTGACCTGAAACTGAACTCCAAGGTCCATGTGATTATAAATAGTCAGGGAATTAATCCCAGAGCTAAGCACCTTTTTCCTCACTGAAATTACCTTGTTCCCAGCCTGCTTTCAATAAAGGGGTGACAGTCAGCCGAGCTTTCTGCTACCAGAGTGTTTGGGAGCATTGAATACAACCAAAGCCTGTTCCTACTAGTGCAAAACCTCCATACAAAACCAGCTACAAACCCAGGAACACATCACCCAGGGAGTATCACTGAAATGGGACCAGACATACACCAAATCTGACTACACTCACAAATATTGATGAGCCTAAAAGCAGCATTAGGGTGGCAAGTTCCATTGCTTAAAGCATGCAGGATCAGCAGGAATATTAGAAAACCATATACAGTAATTTCACGACTATAAGGCACGCCCTTTTGACTAAAATTTTGGTCGGAACCCAGAAGTGCGCCTTATAATCGGGTGCGCCTTATATATGGACAAAGTTTGGAAATTTGCCAACCCAGAAGTGCTAGCCGCGGGAGGCGCGGCAGCAGCAGGAGCCGAGCCACGAGCTGCACAGCGAGAGCCGCGCCAGACGGCGCCCGGGGCTGACGGGAGTGCCAGGGCCCGCACACAGGGAGGGCACCTGGGGCTGTATTTAAAGGCTACGCCAATCTGTGAAAAATATTTGCAAATTGAGCACCTGCCAGTAAACCCTGCAATCGCGCAATTATGTTACTAATTCCTTACTTTGTTGCGCGCATATCCTCGCTGCAAAAAAAAAAAGTGCCCCTTATAGTCCAATGCACCTTATATATGGACAAAGTTCAGACATTTGCCGACACCGGGAAGTGCGCCTTATAATCCGGTGCGCCTTATAGTCGTGAAATTACTGTAATTTTCTCATGTATTCAAATTCTTTGGCTCACTTGGCACTGGACTGGTTTAGAGAAACTGACTCTTCCTCAACATGATAACTTTCCAAAGCTCCTATAACGTGAGCAATATTATTTTCTAAGCGTTGACACACTAATGTGCTGTGTACAGACATATAAAGGGAACACATCATTTACAGGGGAATAATTGTGGGGCTAAAAACTTAGCTCCATTTTCCATTGATACCACAGAATCCAATTAAGTTACAACCTCTGCCTACAAATCTTGTCCTACCACAGTTCTCAGATCTTCACAGGCAAACTTCTGTTTCTGAGTGTATTTTTATTATTTTTCTCTTACTGCAGAAAAAGGAAGCTCCTAAGCAATGTGAAAATACACAAAGGACATTTAAAAACTTAACTCCTTTTAGGACAGTATTTACCAAATGTTTTCATCTCCAGGATTTCATTTAAGCATGTGTTTGCTAGTCACTGAACACATGAACTGGGTAAGTTCAAGTTGCTTTAAGGACTTGGGACTCAAGTAAGATAGGCTTTAGCAGCTTTACATTACTTTTGATCCCTTGACTTTTTAGAGTTACATAAACTTCTGTCAGAATATGAAGATGGTCCCAGCTCCAGCCCCTTTGCTGGATGAACTGAGGAAAGGTCTTGCTGCTTCCCTGGTAACAGGACATAGAACAGAAAGTGGATGGTGGGGGTGAAGGGCTGGAAGAGAAGGATTACACAGCTTTTCATGTGCCATAAAATCCACACCAAACATGCCAGGCTACAAATGGTGCTGGAAAGACTGTAGATTCTTCAGCCTCCTCAGCTGATTGACTCCTGCTGTTCAGGGCCCTTGGGGCTAAGCTGGGGATATCGAGAGAACTGGAGGATCAAGGAGTCTGGCCATGAACAACCCCAGTGGTCACAAAGCTTTGCAGAGAGCAATCCCCAAATGAATGATTCCACACCCACAAATTAATAATCCTCACTCTAAACCTGACCGTAGAGAAAATACACTTGAATAACATAATTTCCTAATATCAGACCAGACATGACTAAGACAATTAATTTTAGAATTGCTATATATTAGTACATCCCAAGGTCCCTTCTTCTCTGCCTGTTTACTCTGTCTTCCTCTCTTTTGCAAGAGGTTCTCATGACAAAGCACTTTTCACTCTAACAAGGTCTCTCTTCAGAATAGCATCCTTAAATTATTTAAATACTCATCTGGTAAACAACACAGTATTTTTAGCAATAAAGTAAAAATCATGTTGCTTTCTGAACAATCCCGAGGGAAATGTTGGATTATACAAACTGGTTTATTTCTTAGTCGATAGAAGGTGCGCTCAAGGAACTTTGAGCATCAGAACATTATGATTAAAACCAAACTGTTAAATTTCTAAATCTGTAAGAAAAGAAATGCCTACAAAAGCCCCCTGCAGTAACTGTTACACACAAAAACAAAGTTGACGAGAAACACAGAAAGCTCTAGCCAAAAATAAGACCGTACCTTAAGCATCTGCATAATATTCCTTTATGTAAACTTTATATTTGTCTCTGGTGGTTGTTTTACCAGGACCTGAGAGTGCAGATATCGATCAGCAGACTCTCAGCAGCTTACATTTAGCCAGCAAAGACCAGAGGCCCTTTACACTACGCGTTCCACAAGAACTTTTATTTCATGCGAAGAGTGGTTGAGAAGGGATCCCCCGTGACAAAGGGGAGACAGTCATATTTACAGGTTCAAGAGGGATTCAAAATACAACCAATAGAAAGTTATACAAAGAACAGCATCCAATCTAAGTCAAAAGTTCTAAAGGTGAACTGACCAATTACACAAACTAATTTCTAACCAATTATCTTCCCA
This sequence comes from Catharus ustulatus, assembly GCF_009819885.2. Classification (NCBI taxonomy): domain Eukaryota; kingdom Metazoa; phylum Chordata; class Aves; order Passeriformes; family Turdidae; genus Catharus; species Catharus ustulatus. The sequence continues at coordinate 5,309,531 of NC_046232.1, read as the reverse complement.
GGTGTTAGGAGAGTGACCAAATTCTTAAGAAATTTGGCTCAGCCTTGGTATCTAGGAGACCTTATCTATTAAACTACATGCCAGGGGCCCAAAGCAGACGATTTGGGGGGAATTGTATCATCCACACCTTTACATTCTGCAGATAAAGAAAGAAAAAAGCCTAACGCCTTACAAAAGTGACTGCAGAAGCATTCCCATTTTTACCAGTATTACAAAGGCAAAAACTGCCACTGTTCAGCTACCACAGACCTCACTCACCTCTGGAGCAGGATGCACCTCTACAGGTTCCTGGGATGCCACACGACAGCATCCTATGGTGAAGGACCCTCCCCCCCACAAACAGAAGCTCAACAAATATAAGGCTGTCATTATAAGGAAAAAGGGAAGACAGAAAATAATCTCCCTGTGCATAAATCCTTGCCAAGACATTGTTCATAAATGATTAACATTCCATGTTGCAGCAGTGACCCTGCTGCAATCCTGTGATCCCTGAGCTGGAGGAAGTGGTTCTTCAAGTGAGAGCCTCAAGTCAGTATCAAAGCTGAGCAGCACCGAGGCTTCCCTGCTCTGTTCTTGTGTCATCCAGCGCTGTCTGCCTGATTCCCAGCATCCTCCATATGCAATATTCTCGTTCCCTGCCCTTCTGTCCCACTGAAGCTTGCAGGAAACCTCTGAGTGAAAAAGATAAGTTTTATCATTTTTCCCCAGAAGTATCTTCTGACTGGACACAGAATATTTCAGAGGTTGCAGAAATTAGACATGGAAGGGCAGGTATATACATGAAGAGACAAAAGGGCCATTTACCAGTTTACTACAGCCATAAAACCCCCACAAAGACACTATTTCTGCATGAAAAGAAATCAGTTCCTGCTCTCTGAGCCAGTAGGCTCAGCGTAGGCAGAAGTTCACTGCTGACGTAGTTGATTTAAGACCCTTTGCTGTGATGGCAGTGTTGGTAAAAGCTTTAACCATAGCTTTTACGATGCTATTAAGTTTTAGTCATTTGTGGGTTTTGCAGTATATGAATACTATAGATGTCACCTTAATTAAAAGGTCTTGTCATCTTGTGCAATTAAAATAGAAAATGTACTCTCCTATGAATAGCCAGGAACAAATTGAGCAAGCTGCATTATACACGCTAAGTACACAGCAATTTTGTGCCCCTTCCTGTATCACATCTATTCTCCAGCATTCAGTACTCTTTAATAATCCTGTTAAAATGTTTTATGTTTAATTGACTTCTGAAGTACCAGTGCCATAGCATCTCTGACCATTAATGACAACCAAGTTAAACAAAGTTCTACTTTGCAAATGCATACAAACTTTACATACACAGCAGAGAACTGATGCATCTGAGGATTTTTGCTCATTTTGCAATTTACACTCAGCTGTTTTACTCAGTAAAAGAGGCATTCTTTTTTTTCAGTTGAAAATATCTAAGGGATAATCAGACAGTCTCTTCCCAAAGAGTACATTATAAGATAAATATAATTTTTAAATAGCTTTAATACCCATGCAACTATTTAGTTGTACAGCATATGCACATAAATCACACACATGGCATTCACAGCCTAAACATGGAAGTGCACTTCCACAGCTACCTACAAGGCATCCCAGCAGATGGTTACCAGCATGTGTCCGCTCTTGTCAGCTGCAAATGCATTCACCTTCATCAGTCTGACATATTATTTCTATTTTGACTCCAAAGGTCTTTCAAGATTATGAAGCAGCAAGTGATGGGATGCCTTGAGGTTTGTGCCCAGAGCAGGTCTTCCTTCAGGATCCACTAGTAACTTCTGACCATGAGAAAAGTTACATCCATCTGCAGCCTATGCCTTAATGCCCCAGGGCATTATATTGACGGGGCAGCAAGAAATCCAGGCACATCTCCCTGGGCAAGTTAGACGGAAGCATTCTCAGGATTTGGTTGAGGCTACAGAGTCAATAATATTTATTGTAACTTTTGACAAATATTCCTATAGGTCCATGCATCATTGCTCTTGTGTCTAGATCATAAAGAAACTGAACATAGTCAGAAGTCACATACAATTCATGCATTCATTACCGTTTGCAAAATATACCAGTTCCACTGGTGTCAAATGTAGCACAACCTCCTGTCTTTGGGTCTATTTATAAAGCTGTGTAACTCCACTGTAAAACTTGTCCTCTAAAGGTGCTAGGTTGTTGCATTTTTGGCTATGGGTGCAATGAGAAGGAATATCGCAACAAAGTTCCTTCGTGTAATGGAGAAGTAAAAAGCCCTTTACTTAAAGAAACAATCACACTCGTATAGAACAGCTCCTGGAGCTAGCCCAGGCACAACCTGAAGGTTGTGAGAAAGGCAACACCTATTGAAAACACGTTTTTATGAAAATATCATGTCTCTCATGTCTCCAGCAGTGTTTAATCATTGTTATAATTTTTCTCTCTCATGTTGTCCTTGAGAAGCCTGAGAAAAGGCTGCTTTCTTGGCTCCCAGCAGTATCCTAATGACACCAGGTGAGTTAGGCTCAGAAGGATGCTATCTCTGAAGTCTTTACCATCTGACAGTCATTCAAATGAAAACGCAAAGTTGACGTAAGCATGGAAACCATTTTTCCCTTCTGATTTGCAAATGAAGTAGGGTCTTGTGTTTTGGAGAGCCTACTGCCATCCAAACAAGTAACACAGTGGACTTCACACTGATGCAAGACAGCCATAACTTGGGGGCTGAGAGCCAACCTGGGGGCTGAACAGACCATGCTCTCACCTCTTCACCAGGGAAACAATTCTCCTCCCCATCACGCTCCCTCTCGGTGCTTTGACTCACACAGGAGATCCCCACACAGCTGCTCTAGCTTCTGGGAAGATCTTCACAATCTGCATAGAGGATCCTGGCTTGCTGCCTTGTCTCTGAAGTGCCCAGTGCTCCCCTATAGAAGGAAACTCCAAAGCTGCTCCTTGAAAGGAGCTTTTCCTCTTACATCCATGCCAACAGCCACCTTTGGGGCTTTGAGGCCCGCAAGCGCCTGTTTTCTGGCTGCTCTGAGCCTGCAGCTTCTCCTTTGAAGTGCAGCAGCCTTTGGGGAGCATCCTGGGGCGCTTCTGAGCTGCACAGGCAAGCAACAACTGCTGCAGCTTAGACAAGCATAAGCTCCAGAGGAAGAGGCACATTCGAGATGAGGGATGAGCAAAGTTTTGATCACAGATAAAGTAAAGGAGAAAGGTTTTCAAAGGAACTGGAAAAATACTAAGGTTACAGGAGGCTTCAAAGCAAAAAACTGCAATCATCTTGGCTGTAATAGTGTAAACTAAGTATAAACTAATCAATAATCCAATTTACCAGCTATTGACAATCAGAATAAATACTCTTAGGCATGGCTCCAAGACCCATGGTCCCACATGGACAGGAGCCCAGCAGCCACGGAGTAGCCAGAAACATCCCATCTATTGAGGGAGGGTGGTGGAGCCACATCACAACACACACTGTCCTGGCAGCACCCTCAGGGCTAGTGACACCTCTGCATAGGAGGCTGGTGGCATGACTGGCCTTCAGAGTGCAAAACAATAACCTAAGTTACTTTATGTTGAAATGACAGATAAATGTCATTTCATTTGCTATGCAAACTCTTAATCAATTTCTGACAGTCTTCCCCTCCCTCTAAGCAGATACAGCTGTAATAGATGAGCAGCACCCAGTCACTGCTCAAGGACTGTTTGAAACACAGCCACCAAGAATTGCATCTTTGAACTGTGAGCATGAGATTGTCTGAGGGATATTCTCATATGCCTTGGAAGCTGGCACTGTTGAAGTGAATGACAGCAGGACAGAGTTAGTACAAAAGACAAAACCACCCCCAAAGCTGCAAGCTGCAATAAACTGACTGGAGCAGAAATACACTAACAGTCATCAGTAAGAGAACTTGCCCCTCCTTGATGGAGCAAGCATGTCTCATTCACTGCGAGTGGCTGCAGAGCTCTTCCAGCTGTTTCAGTGCCCACTGACAACAGGTACAGACACAGACAGGCTGTTCTTATGTCTCCAGTCACCTCCAGGACGGGACCAAGGCAGAAAGTTTGAATATAGATTAACAGGCTCATAATTTTACTTATAAGCATGCTGCACCTGGGGGAGGCTGAACCACCTGCCACAACAGTCTCTTAGTAGGGCTCCTGTCCATTAAAGAAAGAATAATTCACAGGAAGTGGCTTCAGAGTGGATCAAAGCACAAAGAAGAGAGGAAATTACAATTTTGAAAAATATATGCACGAAAAACACATTTGGGCAACTGTGGATTGGTAAACTCTATTTCCTCTCCACCCTCCAGCTGAGCTGCAGCATCTGTCTAATCTGAGCAGCATGAATACCACTTAGATACTAACTATGCCACCTTCTGTACAAGTCTGGGTAAATATACACTGCTACATGAGATACAAATAGAAACATACCTTAATTCAAAACAAAAAACAAACAAAAAAAAATCAAACAGAAAACCCCAAACCCATCAAAACGCAGAGTATTCCTGGATTTACTATTAACTATCACCACTAATTTGTGCCCCTCACTATTAGTTTAAATCATGAAATATTCTCCAACAACCTTTAAGTTACAATGTGGGAAGAAAGACTACTGCTTCACTTCCTGTTTTACTATGGATTAAGTGTTCTAGACCACTTTTGTCCCATCATTTTACCTGACTCAACTATTTCCAGCATTCAGATGCACAACTCTTTCTTTTGAATCAGTGTGTGATCCTTAATCCTTTGTGGATCCAGCCATGTAAGCCAAAATTAAAAGGGGAAAAAGAGGAGAGAAACCAACAGAAAGAAAAAGCAGGAAACTACTTGGCTTTAAACCTAGAGATGCCCCAGCTGCACAGGCTGTGCTCTTTATGGAGCTCTGTTACTGACACCTGCCTATGAGATGAGCAGGTTCAGTGCCTTCCTTTCTGGAGTATGCTGCCTGCTTGGGAACTTGAGATGCTGAGAGGCTTTATGAACAGAGCTGTTGTTTTATTTACTCTCAGTTAATCATGCTCAACTGTAAACAAAATGTCTGTTTTAGTTCTGTTGACAATTATCCACTTGTCAACATCTCCCTCAAGTACCTTCAGCATCTGGCAACAGCACAAAACTGCTACATCAAAATGAACATTTTGTCTCAATAAAAAGATAGATGTGTGGCAGGGTTTCATCTGTTTTCTAGCCCATCAACAGTCAGGCTGCATTGTCACTGATGCAACCAGACAGTGGTCTGTTCCTATGGAATATTTATTTACAAAAGGGGAGGGAAGCCAGATTTTTTTGTATTAGTAAGGCAGAAGAAATAAGAAACCCCCACACTTTCACACAAAGGCAGAGCCAGCCCTACCTGCAGCCTGCCTGGTGCCTTCTGTTGTGCTGGGGCAGGTCCAGTCCCAGCTTCACCAGTCACCTTGCTAAAAGCTGCAGAGTAGGACTTGTTTATTTTGTGGTGTTCAGCAAATCCCAGTGTAAATGGAGACCACTTGCTGGTGCCTCCCCAAATACTTAGAGCGTGATAATCTTTCCACTACCTGCTACACGACCAGGGCTATTTTCAGTCCCTGGGGCTCCCGTACTGATTTCAATTTTGCCATTTCTAACTTAAAAGATATAATTATTCCCATCAGCTAAAAATTCTCCCTGCATTTTAACACAGCCTCCCTCATGCTTAAACTGAAAGCTACAAAATAAATGCAGACAGTGTGGCACCTTTTTGGGTACAGCCAGATACAAACCGGACACTCCTTTTATTCTGAGGGCAAGCAAAGAATCTAGCCTCTCTAACAGGTGAGGCCCCAGGGTGTACAGAACATGCCCTCGCACCTCCGAGGCACCGTGGCTCTGGCTACCTGAAATTGTCAATATTATTTGAAACCTGAACCCACTGTAGCAAAGTAATAGGAAAATCTGACTAACTCCACTGAAAAACACACCAACCCAGTGCCTGAAAAATCACAGAACTGATTTTTCCTCACAAAATAAAATACTCAGGGGTGCAGGGGAGGGCGGGATGCTCGACGGAATGGAGCGGTCAGTGCGGAGAAAGCGCATCCTGGCCCCGGGCCGTGCCGTGCTCCGGGCGGCTCCGGGCCGGTCTCGGCGGGGCCGCGGTGCCTTGACACGCGCTAATCAATCTCCGCTGTGTAATTGATTCTAATGAGCGCGGCTGGCTGGCTCCGCTAACGACCGCCCCAAGTTGGCGGCGGCTCCGGCCACGCTCCCCGCCCGCAGCGCCCGGCCCGGCCGGACCGCCGGCCTTCCCTTTAACCTCCTCCTTCTCCCTCCACAATTAATTGAGATATCTTTTATATTTGATGTGTTGTAAAATTAATGCCTAATTTATGTAATTAGTCAATTAACTGTAATTCTAGCATATGGTGCCAAATGCCCAGAAGGTGTTCTTGTTTCCCAGGTACTTATTTTGATGTCATGAAATGCAGCTAATTAATTTTACATGCATATTAATTTCGGATCTATTTAGAGGCTCCCTTTGTGAAGGCAGATTTAATATTTGTCTTTCTAACCTTTTTGGGCAAATTCAGCGCACGGTGTTGAAATGGAGGTGACTTTTAAAACACATTTCCATCGGTCTCCCTTTCCTCTGCGGAGCCTTTGCTGACACCGGGTCGATCCCTCCTGTGTGAAGATGCATAAGGGTTGATTATCTATAGCTTCCCGCACATCTATAACTGTCGCGAGATACGGCTATTGAATTTAAATCCGATTAATATTTAATATTAAACATTTCTGAGGGAATTTTTGTTTGTTTTTTGCAAAGCACAATATCCCACGGACATTTTTTTTAAATAGCTGCTCTTAATACAATGCTCCTTGGAAAAATTACGAGAATGGAAGTATTGCCTAATTAGAAAATGAGTGTAATCCTGATCGCTGGCTTCTGATGTTCGCAGTTCTGACTGCGCTGAGAAACTACGAGCCCGCTGCCAGCGCGCCCTGCGCTTGGGCTGCTCCTGGCCTCGGGAAACACTCGCGCTACTCCCCAGCAAAGCGTTCAGGTTACACTTCTGTCTCTGTCGGAAAGGGATCGCATTAGATTTTGTCCATAATACTAGGAACGATGAGATTATGCCTCTTCTTTCTGTAGTCTTTTTTTCCTGCGCAGAGATTAAGGGGTAAATCGCATCGTGGGCTTTCCCGCTCCCCAGATGCTGAGAAAAGATTTAAGTAGAAAAAAGAGATGAAACTCGAAGTCTACGCTTCAAATTCCCAGCGATACCCTTTTTCCCTTTGCTGCAACAGCACTAATTGCCGCATTACACTTATCTCTGGGGTGAGGAGAGATAAAAATGCACCTGGTTGAGGGGCGTGGGGTGGGTGCGCTGCCGCTGCCCGGCCTCGCAGAAACGCTGTGCTGCGGAGCGCCGGGGCGGCACTTCGCTCTTTGGGGCGTCTACGCGAGTGCTGTGGCGTCATAAAACTTTTTATCACCCTTTCTGGATAAATTAATGAGCAATTTAATTAATAAAATCAGAGAGCAGCGTAAGTGCTATGATAATGAAGTTAAATGAGCGCGCAGTAAAATATTCACTAATCCAGCACATTGGCAAATGCCCCCTTAATTCTGCTTAGCACTAAAAGGGTTTTGAGCACCATAATGAGATTCCTCTGTCTGCTAATTAATTGACACTCTCCTGAATATTCATATGTGGTAGCACCAATACGTTCCTAATTGCACCGTGGAATGGATCTCAGAGGAAAGTAAATCGCCATAGACTTAATTAAAATAATGTATGCCAGATCCAGCTCGCTGAAGACGAGACATTTGCCATCAAGCGGTGTAAGAAAGTGGCACCTGGTTTGTAGCGAAAAATGAGTAGAAAATCTTTATCCCTCCCAAGGTGAAGTCAGCAGGGGCTTAGAAGCGCCAGGCTTTTCAGCCTGAAGACCTGAAAGCGAGAGCTTCGCCTTCAACCACCGCTGCCAGTGCGTGACCCGTGCGGGCGGCGCGGAGCCCGATCGCGGGCGGCGGAGCCGCGCACGGAGAAACCGCAGCTCAGAGCGGGGGGAGCGGGCTTCGCACGGCGAGGTGGGAGAAATCTGGTCAGGGATGCCCTCTACAGAAACGTTCGGGGAAAACGTTTGTCTCCGGCGAGGGAGGGGAGGAGGGGGGAGGCAGGGAAGGAGGGAGGGAGCAGCCACATTTGTAAACTTTTCCTTGAGGGGAATCCGGTGCCTTTGAAGCTCAGTCTCTGAATGGATTGTTCTTTGCACCTCCAGACTAATACTGTGAGCTAATATTGTACATTTAAATTGTTCTGCTGTTAAAAGCGTGGCAAGTTGCGCTGAGAAATGAGTGCCTGCCTCCGCCTGGCCGTGGCCTCCATCCTGCGCCGGGGGAGCGGTCGGTGGCAGCGCCTGGCGCGCCCCGGAACGAGCTGCGATGGGCAGGCAGCGCCCGGGCCCGCGCATCCCCCGCTGTCACTGAAAGGCAGATGTGAAGCGCTTTGCTAGGTCTTTTCCTTCCCTATCAGCTCAGGAAACGAAAATGAAAATTGGTTTCTTGGAAAAGACAGCTTTTAAAAAAATCACCACAGGTTAGAAACTAAAAAGAGTTTATTTGAAGACATACAAATGCATATTTATTATACACATGTAGGCATTAACAATGTAAATTACACCGCCAGCACTTGCTGGTTGTTTATTCATTAGATCTTTAGAAAATCTACATTGCCTGCAGATAGCGGGATGATAATGTGAGATACACAAGCAGTTTACCCAGGCAGCTCCGCCCGGCTCCGCGCAGCGCTGTGTGCGGCTGCCAACAGGTCCGGGGGCTCGGCGCCGGCCCCGGCTCCCTCCTGCTACCGGGGGCGCTTCTTACAAGTGTAATTCTACCTTGAGCAGAAAACGGCCGTGCCGACTGAAACTGCCGTCACCCAAAACGCAGAGCAAAGGATTTACAGGTCGCGGCTCAAGAGACAGCAAACTTGGACGAAAATACTTCCTAGCAGAATAAACAGGAAAGGGCTCTCCTCTGAATGTCAGCGCAGATATCTCGCTCTCAGAGCTCAAGAAGCTTTGCCATTCCCAATACCTTTTATTCCCATGTAAAATCTTTGCTCGCCAAAAGGGGAAAAAATCCTCTATCAAATTCTATCCTCTTTAGTTGGTTGAATGCTGTGTAACTACCCTATCTCTCAATAATAAAATACGGAGAAATAATATATGGAAAGAAATCGCTGCGGGAAAATATTTTCTAACGTTAGATCCAAATAATTTTTTCCAGGAATGAAATATTAAAGAAGGTTAACATGGGTTTTGCTGCAGAGCTAAGGGTTGATGGGAAGACGGGAGCTTTGCTCGCGTCGTGAGTATAGCGGTCGGGAGCTGAGGATGTCAACAGATGTAAGAAAGCGATGGAAGCCGCTGGACTCGGGAAACGCAATCAGCGCTTCGCTCGCAGCCGCCAGGCTGCCCTGTCACCGTCCCGTCCTGCCCTCCCGCCCCGCTGCCCGGGCCCCGGCCGTGCGGGGCTGCACCGCCGAGCCGCCTCCCGCAGCGCTGGGAGCCCCGACACAGCCCCGACACAGCCCTGCCACAGCCCTGCCACAGCCCTGCGGATCCCCCTGGCCGCGGGGTGGGCGCTGAGCCCGGCCCACAGCGCGGGGAGGGGCGAGCAGCCCCTGCGCTGCTGCGGACACACGGCGTGCCCGAGGCAGCGCTGTCGCTTCCCCGTGGGACGCAGGTGCCAACTCCGGGAGGCTCTGGCGGGCGGTGCTGTCCCGTCCCGTCCCGTCCCGTCCCGCGGAGGGCGGGGAGCCCCGCGCTCGGGAATTGTGTTCCCTGTCCCCGGGCAGCTTGGTGGGTGGCGGCCGGGCGGGGGGCGCTGGGGAGGGGGCGCTGCGGCAGGAAGGGAAAGCGCAGAGCCCCGGCGCCCACACAGCCACACCACACCCCCCCACCGCGCTGCGCCTTCGCGGCGGCAACTTAGGGATTTGTTTGCAAACATGCCCCCCGCCAACAGAGAGAAAAACACAAGCATTCAAAGTTCTGACGCTAATTAAAGGCCGGCTCGTTAAAGACTTCACACAATGCAGGAAAAAGTTTGCCCAAGCCTGAATTCCTCAATCCGTTATTACCTTTGCTTATAAAGAGGGGAAACAACCGTCACGTGCGTCCCATTATTCTTGTGGATATGCAATTAAAAATCATCGTCAATTGTCACAAAAACTATTTCCCAATGTTTGGCTAAGTAATAATTTAGTAATTTAAAGGTGGTTTTGCCGGGCGACACGCACATGCAATTCCAGAAAGATTTACATTGCTTACGGATTTTGAACCGCCGTTCTGACTGCAGCGAGAACGGGACTCGGGCTATTTTTTCTCGCTTTCTGGTTTTGCACAGAACACCGAGACAAAAACAGACTGTAAGAGAACGCGTGAATGGGATGAGGATGTCTTGTAAAAAACGGCTCATGATAAAAAAAATAAAGTTTATGAAATGGATGGATCTGGAAAGAAGACTCCTAAAAAAAAAAAAAAAAAAAAAAAAGGAAAAAAAAAGGAAAAAAAAAAGAGACAGAAAAGAAAGAAAGAAAAGAAAGAAAAAAGAAAATCAAGTTTGCTCCACCCAGCTATTAACCAAAACACAATACCTTTTTCTGGGTGGTACTGCACAGAAGTTGATTCAGTTTTGACAATGTTGTTTAGCTATCATTTGCTATTTTGAATGAATGGGAGCAATCCCCCTTTTTACAACAGTTGTTTCCTATTATGGAGAGGTGCAGCAGTTGAGGGCAGACATGTGAAAGTGGCTGTTTGATTCTCTTTTTCATCCCCCTGACCCTGCCTTTGTCCCTCCTCACCCTGGGAATGTCACGCCTCACTACTTCACTTTGAGATGCTCTAGAAAGTGGCTTTGTTATTCCCTTTTAGACATACACGAAATTGTTCTCATTCCCCCTGCTGTAAAAGATACTTCAAATTGGGACTCGGTTCACAAGTGCAATGCAATTTGGCTTAGCTCAACCTTTGTTCTGCTTGTACAAATGACCAAACAGTGCACACATTATACAGTTGATCTACTGCTCCCTTTACACCAGAGTTAGCGGCAGGGAGAAAAGCAAGTTAATCCCTTCAATACTAAGGTGGCATTTTCAATATTTCCTACAATGTGAAAAGGAGAAGAGAGGGCAGCTTGAAATGCAACATTTGTTTAAAAGGGAAGATTAAAAAGGAAAAGTTTGCGAGACCTCCCCTGATACTTCTCCAAATAAATAAATAAACAAACCAACAAATCCCAAGAGTGTAGATAAATACTCCAGCACCTCCGGGAAGGCGAGGGAAGTTTACCACAAAGACAGGCTCTCAGGGCAATAACGTCGAGACTCAAGCTGGCATCCGCGCTAACAGCACAGTACTTAGCAGAACGCTGGGGAGTCGCGGTTGATGCGCTGCTGAGCGCACGGCCCCGGCGCGCACCTGCAGCCCGGCAGGGGCAGGTGCTCACAACGAAGGGCGCGGAGAGCGGCACGGCGGGGGCAGCGCTGCGTGCCCAGCCCGGGCTCACGCCCTCGGTGTAACCCTGGCACTCCTCGGAGCAGTCCTAGGGAGGTCTTGGGCAAGTGGAGGGAGGGGAGGCTGAGGTGCTGAGTTTACCGGAGCCTGGATTTACTGCCAGCGGCACAGGGCAAAGAGCTCTCCCGGGAAACCGGCTCCGATCAGGAACCAGGTGCTGCGGGGCAGCCCCAAGAGCCGTGACGGGGAAGGACAGCCTCCTCTCGGGGTTAAGGAATCCAGGTGACCCCAGCGCGGCTCTCTGCGCGCTGGAAAAGTGCGGAACGGCTGCCGGGGCCCAGGCCCGACAGCGATGAGCCCGAGACACGGGGACAGTCCGTCCTGGCGTGCGACCCGACGGGGCAGCCGGGTACACCGGGTACGGGCAGCCGGGTAACACCGGGTACACCGGGCACGGGCAGCGGGTACACCGGGTATGTGCAGCCGGGTAACACCGGGTACACCGGGTACACCGGGTACACCGGGCACGGACAGCCGGCTCTCAGGAGGGTGCAGCAGCGAGGAGCGAGCGGGCGGTGGTAGCAGGGCAGGGGCGCCCAGAGGCTCGGGTCCCGAGCGGTGCAGCCTGGCTTAGCTCCCCCCCCATCGAGCACAAGGCGCACTGCACATCCCAAACTATCAGGAATTCACGTTTGGGGAATAGCTCTCAGTCCAGCCTTAACAGGCGGGGGCAGTTTGTTTAGTGCTCATTGGGAAAGGAACAAAATCCTTTTGAAAGGGCGCTAAGCAGTTTCACGCCAAAGTGGCAGATTTGGTGAAGAATGTGGGGTGGGACAAAGCCCCGCCGGTCATAGAGCGGCCGGAGCTCTTCGGGAAACCGCACCGGGAATTCAAGTACAACAGGAAAGCAGGAGACACCAAGTATCTTGGCTTCCTTCTCCTTCTCAGCCCCCGACAAGCAGAAGAAAGCAGAACCATTACAAAAAAAAAAAAAAAAAAAAAAAAAAAAAAAAAAAAAAAAGGGCACGGCTTAGCCGAAATGCAGCCACAACCAACAGCCTGCAGTTGACTTTCCAAAACGGGGGAAGCTTGCTCAGAGACTGGCATTGTATTTTGCAGCCTAGGAAACCCTAAGAAGCTGGTACTTCCCCCCTCCTTTCTCTTTTCTCCCAACTGGTTTGTAAATATTAACAAGGTTGTGAGTATTCTCTCACACAGAGTGGATTTTTTTATCCTTGCAAACTTCTTGGCTTCCCCCCACAGCCCCTCTCCCACTCCTCCCCTCTGCAAAGCTACACACCTGCTTGCAGCCACAAGGACTCAAAAACAATATTGTATTTGTCGCTTTTCTGTCTCCTTTTCCTCTCTCAACAGCCCTGCTTGCCACTGAGGCGAATTGTGGATTTATGGAGGAAAATTAGCATAAATTATTACCAAATCTGTAAACGTGTGTGGTCTTGCTTGTGGGAAAGGGGGCTATTGCAAACCTTCCATGCAGAAAGGTGGTCCATGATGGGCTCCATGCAAGGGCTGAGTGGGTCTTGCATGAAATTGGGTTCCCATTGGGTTTGCACAGATATAATTGACTTATGTGTATTTTATACAGTTTTCCCAACACTTCCTCTGAGCTCCTTATTTGAATTAAACTTCAGATAAACGTCTATTTGTTTTGCTTTTCCACACAATGGATTTGGATTCACTTCACCTTCTCCTCCTCCCTAATGTTGCCTTTCAAAGTAAAAGGGAAATGCTACAACTACATTTAAATCCTATATTGCCCAAGTCTTATCATCTGTTGCGTGCTTAGCACGAGGTGAAACTTTGGGTATCAATTACTGGGATGACTTCGCCTGGCCTACCCCCTCCACTCACACATTCCATTGCAATGGAAAAAAGGTTAAAAAGGAAAAAAACAGCGGGCAGCTTACAGCCATACCTCGTTTGCAAATGTAGCAAATGACAACAGAAGTCGACTTTTCTTTAACTTTACAGCTTTCGGGTTCCTTTCTGCGTCAGCGGTTGGTTTGGTTTTTTCTTTCTTCAAAAAGAAAAGGTACCGGCAAAAAGAGGAAGAAAAGTATTTGTCAGTTTGTGGATTTTCTGACCTGTCTTTTAGATAGGCATCCCAGGAGTGAACTTGGGCCAAGAGACAAAACCCAAACTGGGGAGTGTTAGAAGTTGGGGATGGGGGAACTGGGTGTGTGCTGTGTGGGGGAGGGAAGTGTCCCTTACACCCACATATTTGGGGGCTCTCAATACGAAACCAGAAGCCTTTTGTCCGGTGTTAGAGGATGCTGGGAGGAATCTCCCCTCATTTCAGAATATTGTCTTTCCTGCCCTCTAACAAACATCCGTCGTCTCATCATCTCTTACCCCACCCTCCCCCCGGCCAAAAAAAAAAAAAAATTTGGAGGCTGCCTTCCTGCCCTGCCCGACTGGATGAAGCATCTTGGAGCCGATTAACTGAGCAAGACAACTCCCGGGCTCTGAACAGCACAAACATTCCCAGGCCCTTGTCTGCAAGGGACAGAGATCTGCATGTGGCAGGTCTCCCACCTGAAAAGGGCTCGTTAGCTCGGCAGTGCGGGACCGGTCGGTTTCTTGGATTCCTAGAAACACAATTATTTACTTATTATTCTCTAAACGACATCCTGCCCCGAGAGAGAGGGATTAGATGGGACCGAGGGCCGGGTTGGGCAGCCAGAAGGGAGCATGGTTTAACACACACGAGGTCGGCGCTGTCTGGATATGAAATGTGTTTTGAGGCTCCTGCCAGGGTTGAGGGAGCCCTGCTTGATGGGGACCATCTCTCCGAGAAGACTCCAAGGCTCTCACAGAGCCGCGCTGCACAGAGCCGCCGCCGCTCTCCCTCCCCCAACCCAGCTATTTTTGCTGAATTAAGAAGGTGACATTATTCTTCTTTTCAAGTACTTCTGTTAATATTGAAAAACGTGTGCTTGCATTTCAAGTGCGCGCGCTCAGCCTCAGCAGCCATTTCAATATTAATGAAATTGTTTAATCTCCTAAATTCATCGTGTTTAAGTTACGTTTTGGTGAGTTATTGACCGACTCCGAAAATATTGTTAATGGAGTTGATGTGTATTCACCACAAAGGCTCTTCCTCCCCGGGCTCGAAGCTCAATTCTGGCTCTAGGGTGACAGGATGCACCGCAGCCTCGGGAATACACATCATGCAAACTTCCCTCCTGTGCCAGGGCAAGCCTGGGCCCTTCTGGGCCTGATCCTGCCCCCAGGACACACGGCTGGCAGTGAGTTGCTCGTCTAGGCTGCGGTTCCAGGATCGGGCCTTGGTTCCCGGGGAGGAGGGAGCACCGTGCATCCGAACGAGCCCCATCTCAGGTGTTACACGTCCTGCCTGCCACACACACAAGTGCGCACCGAGAAGCGCACAGGCGGGCGAGCAGACTGAGACATATCACTCCAATCCCGCAGAAGGCGTCAAGATGACGATGTTTGGCAGAGTGGCCGCTGACACGGACCCATTAGCCCAGACAGCTCTGCGGGACCCCCCAGCCTTGAGGCCGGCGGGCGCATCAGCGGATACCTCCCGGTCCCGCGAGCAGAGCGGCGGCGTGGAAGCAGCTCGTTACCGAGCACACCGGGGCTACGGCACAGCCAGCAGCCCGTTCGCTCTGATCTATTGAGAGCAATTCCCGCGTCTTTACACCAACAGGTCCGCGGAACTAGAGCAGCGGTCCTGCATGGGTTGGGCCGGGGTGGGAGGGGGGACTGACTTCCCGGGGCGGCTACCGAGAAGCCCCGATCTTACCGCTCCTCGAAAGAAACTTCGCTCGGGGAGAGCGGATTTGGCAAAGAGAAAGTCTCTCGTTACAGGGGAAAAGGCTCGCCTTCAGTTAGCCAACAATACAAATCAGATAACAATGCAGAACAAACAGAATACCACAGCCAAGCAATTTTCATGTCAAACATCCCACTGCTCAGTACCTCCATTTGCAAGTGTGAATTGCAGACTAAGCTTCCTGCAAAGTCCACAGAGAGGTTAGTACATACCTTCCCCCCACCCCCAGTCACCGAGTACCATCGCACTGCAATTCCGCTGGCGGAGCCTTTTCACCCCTCGCCTTGTCTTCAAATGGAAATGATTCCCATTGGCCCAAGGTGTCCATGTAAATAGGTGTAAATGAAACCAGATTATGCCTTTCTCTCCAGCCCCCTCCTCCCTGCTCCCCTCCCCCTGCTCCCAAGGCGATTGTCATATGATAGCAAAGAAGTGGCACATTAATGAAGCGCCTCTACAGGGGTCTTTTCTGCTCATGTCACCACATAAAACTATCAGATGGCTAGAGGAAGGACATGGAGGCAACTAGTTAGCTCATCGCCTCTGCGGAGAAGCAAACAAGCCTCTGCTACAGTGCAGCTGCCGGTGGTGTAAAAGAAGCTGATTCAGCCCGCGGAGGCGAAGGGAGGGGTGTACAAGAGGATTCCCAAAACCGAGCCAGCTCGCTGCCTCCTCAGGACTAAACCGGAGCAGCGTGGCCGCGGAAGGAGCGAGAGACACGGCGGAGGAGAGGGGTGGGAAAGAGTCCGGACTCCCAGCTGCGTCCCGGATGCGGACTGTCAACTTCCAGCAACTTTAAGGTGAGCTTATGCACGGGCTGGCATGGAGTTGTGTGGGAGCCGAGGGGAGGAGATGGGGTCCCTTTCTCCTCGCCGAGACCAGAAGACAGAGTTATCACTAGAGTAACTTTACGGACGCGGGCTCCTGCGGAAGGGCCAGGCTGAGGGAGGCCGGAGCTGGGAGAAGCACCTCGCTTTTCCCCCTGCGGCGGCACAGGGCTCCGGGCTGTTTTCTCCTGTCCTCATCCGCGCCCTCCCACCATCCCCCCCCGCCCCCACCGTCCCCCCTTCCGAGGGCTGAGATCCACCGTTCCCCTTCCCTGTGCCCTTCTTTCTCCAGCCCGGCCCTAGAGCTACCGGCTGACCTGACTGGGTGTCCGTGCAAATCCTCTCGGACTCACCCCTCTACCCCCTCCTACCGCCCCCTCCCCTTGTCGCTGCCCTTCTGCAGATCTCCGCGGGTACCCTAGCGAAGATGCCTCGCCCGGGCAGAAACACTTACAGTGATCAGAAGCCTCCCTACTCCTACATCTCGCTGACCGCCATGGCGATCCAGAGCTCCCCGGAGAAGATGCTGCCCCTGAGCGAGATCTACAAGTTCATCATGGACCGCTTCCCCTACTACCGGGAGAACACACAGCGCTGGCAGAACTCCCTCCGCCACAACCTCTCCTTCAACGACTGCTTCATCAAGATCCCCCGGCGCCCCGACCAACCGGGCAAGGGCAGCTTCTGGGCGCTGCACCCCAGCTGCGGGGACATGTTCGAGAACGGCAGCTTCCTGCGGCGCCGCAAGCGTTTCAAGGTGGTCAAGTCGGACCATCTGGCCCCCAGCAAGCCGGCGGACGCGGCGCAGTACCTGCAGCAGCAAGCCAAGCTGCGGCTTAGTGCCCTCGCGGCCACCGGCACCCACCTGCCCCAGATGTCCACGTACAACCTCGGCGTGTCCCAGCCCTCCAGCTTCAAGCACCCGTTCGCCATCGAGAACATCATCGCCAGAGAGTACAAGATGCCCGGGGGCCTCGCCTTTTCCACGATGCAGCCCATGCCGGCCGCCTACCCCCTCCCCAATCAATTGACTACGGTGGGCAGCTCCATTGGCACGGGCTGGCCCCACATGTACAGCTCCGGCATGATCGACACCGCCACCCCCATCTCCATGGCCAGCAGCGAGTACGGCGCCTACGGCGTGCCCATCAAACCGCTCTGCCATGGGGGGCAGACTTTGCCGGCCATCCCCGTCCCCATCAAGCCTACCCCTGCCGCGGTGCCAGCCCTGCCCGCCCTGCCCGCTCCCATCCCCACCATTCTCTCGAACTCGCCGCCCTCTCTCAGCCCCACGTCCTCGCAGACGGCCACCAGCCAAAGCAGCCCGGCCACCCCCAGCGAGACTCTCACCAGCCCGGCGCCCGCCCTGCACTCCGTGGCTGTACACTGACCCGGGTCGCCTGCACGGACGGTGTCTTCCCTTTCTCCCAAAGTTTCCTCGGAGCTCTCCCCCCATCCCCTTCTCTCCCTCCTTCCCCTTCTTTCCCCTCTCCTCTCTACTCTTTTCCTCGAAAGTAGAGACTTTCCCGCGGGAAACTGAGGTTTGCCGTTCGCGTGAGCTCCCTTTCCGCTTCGCCCCTTCAGCCGAGCCCTCCCTCGCGCCTCGGCTTCTCCCCTGGCTCTGAACTTTGTTTTCCGTTCTTTTGAGGCGAAAGGAACCGGCCCGGCCCGCCCCCTCCCGCCCGGTAGGAGCTGCCACTTGCATCGCTAGTTTTCCAAAAGTACTTCAGGCATCTTCGATTTGTCGGCGACCAGGCAAGCCTGGCTCGGCGATGCCTCTTTCCCTTCTTTTGTCTGGGGAAAAGCAGGGCTTTATACAGGACCAATCTTTAGTACCATAAACAAGAATGGCTGCTGTGTCACTGCATGAGAGCAGCGACGTTTCCAGCCTCCAAGCAGCGAAGGCTTGGATCCTGGAAACGCCGGGAAGCGCTCGGTGTCTTTGTGCGGGTCCCGGGGCAGGGCTCGGCCGGGCAGGGCTCGGAGCTGGAGCGGGGCTCGGAGCTGGAGCGGGGCCCGGAGCTGGAGCGGGGCCCGCAGGTGCGGGAGCGGCGGGGGCGGCGCGGAGCGGGACCCGCGCACCGAACCGGGTCACTCACGGCACACCTATCATGTTTACAAAGCGCCTGTTTTAATGTAAATACTGAACTTGAGTCTGTACTGTAAATCAGATGAGGTCCCTTTGGCAGTACCTGTTGTAACGTGGATGTTTACTGTAGTTTTCAGGTGAAAGAGGAGTTGACTTGTCTGTTAACTTCTGGTAAATCCGAATGTTTGGGGGAGCGGAGGTTTTCTTTGTTGTTGGCTTTTTTGGTTGTTGTTATTATTTTTAAAATTCTGTAGCTATTTACTTCATAGGTTAAAACAAACAACAACCATAATTATAATTAAAATAAACCTGTTACCAAGCACACGACCCGACACAGCTTAAAGAAAAGCTGTTGAAGTAATTGGTAAAATGTGGAAAAGTAATACAATAGCAGGTACAAACTGTGGAGGTCATCCTGATTTCTGCTGGAGCTTTGCAGACAAGAGAGAGGGGGCTAGGGAAACTGTAAATGTTTGTGCATATGAATGATTATAAAATGTGTAAAATGCACTTTTGTTTGATATACTCCTTTCTAGTTTTAGGTAGTTTGCTGGAAACTGAACTGTTGTTCTGTTGTGAACCGCTTAAGTTAAGAGAAAAAAAAGAACACCCCCTCTAAACAGCATTAGTATCTATTGAAACTGTAAGGACATTTATTTTAAACTTTTTTTTCCTGTACAGAATAAGCATGGCATTTTAAATATTGGTGTTCTTGTTCCCAGCATGTGTGTTTTAAGACAAAGGTTAAACAGTGTCTACATTAAATTATGAACCTAGTCGTCCAAATAATATTTTCTCATTAAAATATGTAAATGCAGATTTAGTTTCTTATTTGTCTTTTTAAAGAGTTTACACGAGAAAAGTAAAAACATTAGTTCATGATGAAGGAATGGTGTTATTCCAATATTTAGACATTCTAGCCAGCCTTTTCACACAAGGTTAGTATGAATATAGTCATTAATATAGCACAACTTCATATACAAAATTGTCATTATTTCTGGTTTAGCAAACATGATAACATATTCTGTGGGGCTTATATCTATATACCTGTACATTATGCAAGCACACACATCTAAATTTGTGCCCTATACACTTATACCCAATATAAACACATATTACATTCATGACTGTGTGTATGTATACTTATCACCTACTTACTCCCAGTTATATTTTCTCTAAAGAGTATAAAAATTTGTAAGCTTCTGCAATACAAAGCAAACATAAAAAATCTTTAAAGAATTAGTTACTTTTTAAAGACTGAGAACATTGAATTTCTTTTTCAGTGGTGTTATTTCTTTAAAGTGGCATTGCAAAATCTTTTTTGAGAAAAAGTGAACTATTGTAGCCTTTTACCTGGTGTTTAAACCTCCTGAAGCACAAGTTAGTCCAACCACTGCTAGAATTTCTCCATCCTTATTGATCGACACTTTCCCAAACCGGTAGTTTGCAAAGTGTAACACAACTGTACCTGTTTTTCTGTAATTCAATATACAGTCTCTTTCAAAAAGTAGGGACAAAATAGTTACATTGAAAACTGGATTCTGGGCACTTTCTAGTAGGGTTCCCCAAATATGCTAGGGATTTTACAAGGATTCTGCAACTGCTGAAAATTAGAGAAGCTATCTAGTGAAATTAGTAAATAAATGCCTTGGAGATGAGGCATTCTGCGAGCACAGTTACAAGACAACCACACACTGAAGTGCTAACTAGCAAGAAAACGACATTGTATTCTAATGAAGCGGCAGGATTCACAAATTCTACGGCAATGATGTTACAGAGGTTTTGTCTCCGACTGATCTCTCTGAATTTCTGGACCATAAACACAGTGACATTCCCATTTCCTTACTACACACCACAAGGTCCTTGCAAAAGTTTTAAGATTAATGTAGAGGGCAATTAATCCAGTTGTGACGATTTTTTTTTTTTTTAAGAACGGATCCCACACACAGAAAAAAGGTGGAAAATACATGAATCATTGGGCTGATTAAAATGCATGAAGCTGCTAAAGCTTGTCAGATGGGGGACAACTGAACTCATTCATCAAGTCCAACCCACGATTATATCAACACGATCAGTTAAAGAAAGCATTCAAAACTTATCACCAGATCAATGGACACATAACTCGACAAACTTTTCCTAAACAAGCGATGACCTACATTTTTAGACTACGAGGAAGCTTTTTCTCCTTCCCTTTTTTCTTTAAAGATCTAGCAGTCAGAACAAATCCTCAAAGATGAAATCCTAGCCCAACTAACAAGATGAAGCTGCACTTTCAGAGTTGAGGTTTTTTTTTTAACTGTATAGTAACGGCGGAGATAAAGATCTGAAAAGATTATACCCCAAAGCAAAATACTTTCAAAAGGTGCAATAGGTTTCTCGCTGCATAATGAGAGTGTGCGACTCGCCACCGTACATTTAAAGTACCATTTTCCTCTATCTCTGCGGTTACCCAGGAGTGCCCGAGCCCGGGGACCCCCTTGGCCGCCGCTCCCTCTCCCTCGCTGCCCCCAGCGCGCAGCCCTCGGAGCGGCCGCGCTTCGCGCATCTCCACCCGCTTCCCCAAATGTTGTGATGCTGATTTCAAACAAATACGCAGCTCAGCGCGTCGCTTGAATTTACTGCTTTGACTTGTTAAGTCTCCCTAATGGCTCAAGTCCAATGTCAATAAACACAGATCTGAAATAGGGCAGCAACAGACAACAGCGCGGAGGGAAGGAGCCGGTGGGGGGGCGAGGGAATCAGCAGCGGCCGAGCTCTCCGTCCTGTTTAGATATTTCGTGGGGGGTCGGGGGGGATTCTTCCTTTTTAAAATTTTATTTGCCAGCGACACACTATAAGCTAGGCGTACTTAATGCAAAGACAGCGTTAATTTCAGGCAAAAGCTCTTTTCCTCCGGAGGATGGGTTGGAGCCCGGCTGTGCAAGGTAAGCCCGAGAACGCAGCCAGGCTGGGCGACTCGGGGCTTTGCTGCATGCTAGCGCATGGTATGTGAATCCTTTCTCGGAGGCGTACTTTTTTGTGTTTTGTTTTGTTTTGTTTGTTTGTTTGTTTTGTTTTGGTGGGGTATTTTTTGTTTTGTTTGGTGCTTTTTTGTTGTTGTTGTTGTTGTTGTGGTCTAGCTTTGTTTTGTTGTCTCTCCCCTCGACATTTGACAAGACACCACCCCACAGGACTGAATCCTCTATTGAGGACAGCCAGCTCTTTCTCACTCAGAATATTTATTTTCTCTCGAACCGCGCCTTGCAGGGAAGGGCGGTTTGTGCCAGGTAGGGAGAAAAGAACTCCCCGGCGACCCCTGAGAGGGAGTTTTACGAGCCAGACTTTTTTCAAAAGTCGTCCTTGGGAAAGGGAGAAAAAAACTTATCAGCTTCACCAACTTCAGTGCCGAATTATCTTGGAACCTTAATATAAATGTCACTTTGTGAGTTGGTTGGTTTTGTTTTTTGTTTTTTGGGGTTTTTTTTTGTTTGGTTTTGTTTTGTTTTTGTTAACAAAAAGAAACCGAGGCTGTGAAGCCTTGGAGGGGCTGTATTTGTTTCTTTTAAACTAACAACAAATTATCTAATTAATATGTTTCAATTACAGCATGAAAAAGAGAGGCTTTGGACCGCCTGCAGTGGGTTTACAATAGCCCCAGAGCCCACTATAAGAATTTACAATAACTTCACATCTGTTTCTTTATTTCCCACTTTTCGAGTCTAAAACTCCTCTTGAAATCACTTCAAACCGTAGCCCAAGTTATGAAATATGGTCTCTCTGCCAGGAAAAAAAAAAAGGTAGAAAGAAAAAAGGGACAAAACTTCGCAGATCGAGGCTTCATTTGCAAGCTAGAAAGTGAAAGCCCCATTGAAGAGCATTAAACAAATATATTAGAATTCTGTCACTTTATGCAATTGAGTAGATCAAATAAAGGGTCCCAGGCCACTTCATTCACTCTCATTCACTTGAATAGAAAATGCAAAGAATAGGAAACCTAGACTGGGCCACCGATGTAGATTTAGCCCTTTTTTTCTGAGAGACAAAAAGGCTGAATTTTCACAAACACATTGCTGACTCGGGGACTAGGAAACCAGCACTGAAACCCCTTTGGAATTTAAATTCATTTTATCTTCTCTCTTTCTGGGTCCCTTTACACTACAGGGTGAGTTGCACTGGCACCCTTGCTTGGAAAAAAAATACAATACAACAACAACGGGGAAAAAAAAAGACAAAAAAAAAAGGGTTTCCAGATTTTTCCAGCAGAGTCGCAGTACAGTTTGGAAAGTGACGTTTATATTCGCAAAGAGAGAAGAGAGGGAAGAGCCACCCGTTGCCCTAAGGATCGCAGCTCCTTCAGCCCCTTCAGCCCCCTCTCGAAACGCCTGTGAGTGTTCCTGCCCGGCTGCTCTCCGGGGCTGCCGCGCTCGGGGCACCGCACACACCGGGAGTGCCACACTCAGGACATTGCACACACCGGGACTGCGGGCTCAGGACACCGCACACACCGGGACTGCCACACTCAGGACATTGCACACACCGGCAGTGCCACACTCAGGACACCGCACACACCGGGACCGCGGGCTCAGGGCACCGCGCACACCGGGACTGCCACACTCAGGACACCGGGACTGCCACACTCAGGACACCTGGAGTGCCACACTCAGGACACCGCACACACCGGGAGTGCCATGCTCAGGACACCGCACACACCGGGAATGCCACACTCAGGACACTGGGAGTGCCACACTCAGGACACCGCACACACCGGGACTGCCACACTCAGGACACCGCACACACCGGCAGTGCCACACTCAGGACACCTGGAGTGCCACACTCAGGACACTGCACACACCGGGAGTGCCACGCTCAGGACACCGCACACACCGGGACTGCCACACTCAGGACACCGCACACAGGGAGTGCCACACTCAGGACACCGCACACACCGGCAGTGCCACACTCAGGACACTGCACACAGGGAGTGCCACACTCAGGACACCGCACACACCTGGAGTGCCACATTCAGGACACTGCACACAGGGAGTGCCACACTCAGGACACTGCACACAGGGAGTGCCACACTCAGGACACTGCACACAGGGAGTGCCACACTCAGGACACGCTGGGGCTGCCGCAGTGCGTGGGGCCAGGGCTGCAGCCGGGGCAGTGCGGGCAGAACCTCCCCTTTATCCAGTGCTGGCCTTGCCCTGGCTATGCCCGCAGGCGAGGCCGGGCACTGTGCCCGTGCCGCACATTACAGAGCATGGCAGCACAGCCACGTTCATCTGTGCCACTGGGAGCAGGCAATGGACAGCAGAGACACGGCCACTCTTTTCACAGGGAGTGGTCCAGAGGGTGCCAACTGCTGTGTCGGGACTGGGTGACCCTGCCCTTCCTTCTGCAGCTTTTGTATGTGAAGGTTCCTTATCTGCCATCTGTCCTGTGCTGGGGCACAGCACGGAGGGAGCCAGAGCAGGGCAGAGCACGCAGGCATCCAAGGGAGGGCCTCACCACCTCGTCCCTTACACATCCCCAACACAGGCACACACGTGTCTGACAGGTTAACTCACACCACAACTGTAGGCACTGTTAAATAAAGACTCGTGATTTTGCACTATTTCGCAGGGCCTCAGTATTAATTAAGTACTAAGTAGAGTATTTTGCATTAATTAGAGCAGCTCCTTAGAGAGATATTATAGCCAAAACTGGTCTCATACCACAGGAAAACGCTCAGCACTGCCACTGCCCCCAACTACCACAGACAGCACAGGCTACCTGCATGCACTGGGCTTGTTTGCAAACACTAACCTGTAGCACTTTTCCTAGGGATAACATCAAGGCACTTTGAGTTTTGCAGCTTCCATCCTCCTTGCTTGCTTTAATGGCTACTAGATAGAAAATAAGTAAGTAGGGATTGAGTCCAAAACCCAGACCTGGTTCTACTCCTGGGTGGGCTCACCAGCCATGGCCTTGACAGCTTAAGGTGCTTTTTCAGACTTTAAAAACCTCTAGTACAACTGCTTCTTGCCAGAGGATCTGGGAACTCTTGCTCCCAAGGCTGTTCTTCTGAGCAGGCCCACATGTTAGTTCCATATTTTAACAGTCTAAGTTACTAATTAGGGGGCACATTTATTCTTGTTATCAGCAGTGCCACTGTGTTACAAATTAAACATGAAACAAATACAAACTCAAATGAAACAAGCAAAAAGTTACCAGAGCCTGTCTTTTGGAATACCTGAACATGGAAGTACACAAAGTCATCCAGCTCTGGCTGAAAAGAGCTGCTTTAAAAGTTAGGTCAGACAGGAAACCCTGCTGCAGAATTTCAAGATGGACAAAGCATCCATTTCAGGGCAGGGAAGACAATTCTCCATTGCTAGCCAACCATTTCTTCACAAAGTTGCAAGTCCACCTCTTCCACACCACAGAAGTGCAATTTTTTACCATCTCGAGCAATATCACCATCAGATTCTCTCCCACCTCTTCCTGTATTTCTCTCCTGCATGGCCATTCTCTCTGTGGGTCTCACCACCAAATTTTCACCTCAGCTTAACAACGTGTGTTTCTAGGAGTGGAATACCAAGAAGCTGAAAGGTGCCTTCTGCATCCCAGGGTCTTTAAAACATTTTTACATTGTGCCTTGGAGACATGCCTCCCTGAAGGCTAATGGGGCTTGAACAATTCCCCCAGGTCTTTCCCTTTGGAATGCTGGACCCACAGAAATACAGCTGGTGTCTTCTCTCCCTGTGCTCCTGCCTCTCCTTAGCTTTTCACAGGGCTGGGCTATTCAGACCAGTAATGAGCCTGATCACACACAGAAGGATGGAAACAGGCCTGCACGGACCTGCTGAAGGAGACCACAAACAGTTTGTGTTTCTCCTCAATTTGTGCTGAATGCACTTCAGCCCTTGTTGAACATAATTTCATAATTAACTCATATAATTTACAGGTTAAGGAGGTTCTCTGGAGAACAGGGAAGAGAATCAGGAGAGGACTGATCCCTGTTACACGTCATTTGGCTACAAATTGCTGTTTTGTTTGCATCTGTGAGAACTCTAGCAGAGAGAGAGGAATACATGAGAGCAGATTTGAACGATTTCTACACCTGCAGAAAGTTGTTAATACTCATATTCACTTCTTTATTGAGCTAGAGCTCCCTCGTCTTTGCTAGACTGAGAAGAATAGGGTATATCCAGAAGCTCAGGGAAGCAGACACACTCCTGAATGTACATGGGGATGGGGCAAGCTGGATCACCCTGAGCTGCTTTCCTCACTAGCCTAAGGATGCATTTTTAAAGTACCTTATCTTCAGCCATTCTTAATTTGCAAGACTGGCACCAGTAGTTTCTCCCTAAAAATGGCAAGTGCTGTGTATGGCAGAGGAAGACACATAAGTTCCTTCAACAGACAATACACAGGAGGTGAGGCTTGTCCCTTCTTGCTTGTCATATCACTGCTGATTTCTCTCATCTCTCAGGCATAGAGTCCTGTACTTACAGCACAGCTCACCCAATTCATGCTTGCAAATGTCTTATACACTGAGGGTGGGGTTCAGGTGAAAATTATACTGCATAAAAATTCACAGAAAATTCCCAGTGATTTAAATAGAGTAAGAGTTTCACTATCAAGGTTTTTTCATAGCATTCAGATGATTCTCTGAAAGTAATTTATCTTTCTTTCAGTTTGGGGTCACAGTCAGTGGATATGGAAGGTCACATGCAGCTGTACACAGGTGCCCTAATGCTGCATGGTCATGAGCAACTCTGAAAGCTTTGGAAAATGTCTACATTCTTTGTCATTTTTTCTTCACCTGCTAGTCCAGTGCTTTCAGACTAGCCAAAGAAGGGCCAAACCTAGACCAAACCATGTTCCTCTCTGCCTATAACAAGATTTGGGTGGGGATTTTGTTTGTTTTTAGAGTTGGTTAGTTGGTTTGAGTTGTTTGTTTTTTATTCCTTGGAGGAAGGAAGGACAGCTCATCATCCATTTTTAGTACTTTTCAAGATGTGGAATACTCTATCTGAACATTAATAAAATCACAATCCTAAATATTTTTGATAAAACTCTCAAAAGTTTTAAGAAATTATCTTTTCTATGTTTTGACTCCACCTTCTCAATGGTGAAGAATTTTTCAAATCCTTTTGCATCAAAACCACATTATCCACTTCTCATCAGTAATACCTCAGATGGATTTCCTCCCTCCTTTTCTAATAACAAATAGATCACTGGAAATCCTCCAGCATTCAGGTTCTCCAGGATTGTTAAGCAAAGCATCAGGCACTGTAAAACCTTTGATAAAGTCCTACTAATACTGGATTTTCTTCTGAAATCATGACTAAAAGAGCTGGTAGAGGAATTCCTGTGAGGAATCCAGAGAGGGTTTAGCTAAATCAGAGCCATAGGACTGGTTATGTCCACACAGGGGAGGCAGCAGGGCCAGAGAGGAGCAGCAAGAGCACCAGAGGAGCGAAACTTGCTCTGCCCCAACACAGCCAGCACTGCCCAGCACAATCTGGAGAACCAACACCACCAGCTGGAATCAGCCAGAGGTTGACTGCTCTGAAATTACCTCATTCTGTTCCTCATTTCTTTAGTGAACAAAAGGAGGAACAATTAACAGTAAATTCCATTGTCTGAAACAGACACTACAATTTCTCTTACTGCCTATATACACTCACATATTATAAATCCCTTTACTGTAAGATGGTGTGGGAAAGTCTTTTGAAAGCACAGGCTCATCTTGCAGAGCCTTGCTTTTGAGGAATTTGGGTTTGGGGTTTATTTTTTTTCCTTTTTTTTCCTTTTCCCCTGTCAGAAGATATACAAAGATGTGTCTTTTTATCAGCTTGGCATTACTCTGAGATTTTTCCATAAGCTCAAGATCAGGCTCTTTTGAAGTCATTGCACAGGAATCACCAGGGGCACCTATTGCATGTTCAAATGAAGGCTCTCCATTGGAAAATAAACCCAGTTCTGCCTGTAGCACTCAAATTCCATCAAAGTGCTCCTCTTTCTCTATCTGCATTGATGTGTCCGAGTTGTATTTCGGAGAACAGCATTTTCCTCCTAACTGGTCACAGGCATAAATTATAAAACAAAATACATTTCTAAAGAGAAGTAAAGCCTTGTCAGACCACAGAGTGTCTGACAGCCATCAGATCACACAGCCACCCAGAACATCAGAAAAGAAGAAAGCACATGAGACATCTAGCACTCTCAATCCCTCATTACCCCTCCCTTTGCAGTAGGGACTGCATATATCTAAGTGCTGCTTTTTCTTCCGTTCAGAATATCGCAAGTCCCTCGACATTATTCTATTTTCCTGAGCATTCTCCTTTGTCAGTTCCTACAACTAAATAAAACAAGCCAAACCCCAAACTGTTTCTCCATGATCAAACTCTGATTTTTTTTTCTTTCCAAGTAAAGATATACTGCTTAAAAGGACAGTTTTGGGGTCAAATGCTGCTGCAAAGAAACTCAATGGGATGAATTTGGGTCAGTAACAATGCATTACTTAGTTCTCAATGCAAGTCAGGGAGGTTATGGTTCTGTGAATGTGGATGTGGCACAGTTGGGTAGGAGGTCAACAGCAGAGAGTTAAGTACTATTTTCAGCATTGTCTTCTCCTTCATCCTTTTGAGGATACAAAGCAGAGGCTGTCAGTATTCATCCACTTGAGCTCTGGAAATACCTCTTAGGAAAGCTGGGAACTGATCTGGCAGAAAAACAGCAAGCATCTATATAAGCCTGGATCCTTGGAGTATCCTGGCATAAGGTGGAATTCCTTGTATCTCTCAGAACAGCAATGGTAAAAGCCTTTCTCCCTGAAGTCAGGGATGCAAATCATACCTGTCCATTTTCTCACAGTGTCAGATGAGAGGAAAGCCTGTCCCTTGCACTGCAGACCTTGAGGCAGTGGGTTGGTCATTTGTTTTGTGTTAGCTCAGGTAATTCACCTACCAGTACCAGCAAGAGGCTTCAGAGAGGCAGATTAATCTCTCAGAAGCTCCAAACCACAGCCTCTCACTGGGCCTTAGAAAATGTTCCACTCTTCCAAGCATGCTACATCATGCACTGTACCCTTTCTTTGCATTAGTAAATGGTAAATGTTAATTTGAAAAGAGAAAACTTCTTTGTTACAAATATTTTTTTCATTCTGCCTAAACCTTCTCTTTACTCTGATGGAATTATGATTGACTCATATTGTCTGTAGGGAGGCAAACTCTCCTAATACACTGCTTTAACTAGAGTAAATGGACTGAACAAGCACCAATCTCTATAGCAAGGTACCAAAGCCTGCTTTGTGTGCTCCTCATTTCAGCCCAGCAGAGCTGGTGTCATTTCACTTGTGCAGAGCAAGACTGCCAAATACAAATTTACGTACAAAATTCTGCCCAGGTGTGCATGCAAGTACCCACCATGTGCACAGAAAGCATCAAGCCCATTAGGCTCAAGAAAATGGGCATGAAAATGCCACCAATTTTGTTTTCTTGTCAAAATAAAACCACATTTCTCAATCCTTATGGACAGCTCAAAACTGGGCAATAAGGTGCCATCTATTTATTTGCTCCTTGCAAGTCAGATGCAATGCAAAGCAGCATATACAATTGTATAAACCAAAGGATTCAGACTATTCTTGGATGTTTCCATTTAATCTTTCGTTTTCTGGCATTGTGTACTAAACACAAAATCACTGGAAAAATCAACAGTTTGAAAAAGATCTGTTAAAATATTGCTGTTAAGTGTTTTCTCAACTAGTGGCAGCATCCAGACCAAGACACAATGAAAAGTTTAATTTGTTCTTACAAGCCCTCTCCATGACCTTGTTGGGAACAGCATAAGGATTTCATTCTAGAAATTTTGTACAGAGCTGTTAGTACTAGCACTTGAGGATCTTTCTCTGGAAGCAGAGGCTTTTGAAGATTGTACATTCCCACTCTTTATGCTGTTTTCTTTCAGTCCACAATACAACTCCCATTGATCTCAGTGGGGATGACTGAAAGACAGCAGTACTGTAAAGCACACTGTAGTGTAAGCATTGGAATAAATTTACCTGATACCCTACAGATAATGGCCTTTGTTTCCTAAACTATACCTGCCCAGAGAGCCCTCCTTTCTTATTTCTGTGTGATAACCTACCCAACAAGAGAAGAGAGAACAGAGCTGCCTGCTGACTTGTCAGAGGAGGCACCACTGATGGCTGGCTTGTTGCTCCCACACACAATGAACAGTGCTTGAGTTCAGACTGGATTTCCCTCAGGGACTAATTTGAGCCTGCCTTTTCTATCTAGTAAACATTTTAGGAAACCATTTAAGAGAACACTTTGAGAAACTAAGGAACTCAATTAGTAGAAAGAGGAGTTCCACTCCTCTCAAATTTGACTGAAGCTGGCTGAAACATTCAACATTGCTTGGGTTGAGAGACCAGGCATATAATATGGTCTCATAAGCCTCACTTCCTCAGCAAACCAGAATAAAACTCCCAAGTTTAGTTAATACCACCAAAGCCTATGTAGTCACTAGGATTGCCTAGGAAATATTCTCTACCTTCAAAACAATCTAAAAAAACCCAAGAAACACATTGATCTCATCACCAAACTGAAGCAATTCTGTTAAGCCTCTAGGTTGTGCTCTGAATGATGCAATTTTCAAATGTATTTTCTCCTTGTCCTACTCTTTGTCTTAATTGCTTTGAACTCCTTGTTCAATAACAGCAGATTAATACAGCATCTTACAAAGAGGAATTAGGATGGATTTCATTAATGCTAACAACTTGGCTATGTTCTCACCATATGAATATACCATAAGTAAAGCATTTTTTATGCCAAATCTTGGACTTATGAAACACTGAATTATTTTCCTCAAAATCCCTGTCAACTTCCCATTAATTACTGATAAATCAAGCATGCTAAAATGGTGCAGCAAATAATCTCCTCCCATTTTGAACATGTGTGCTCTCTTTGGGACTGGCCTATTTACAACAGCTATGACGTTCCACAGGATTGGAAAGAACATGGGCTTTATTTCCTTCATGCTCTGGAAGCATTCAGACTTTTTTTAAGGTATGATTTTTTTTTTAAACTTACTGTTTTCCTACATTTCCCATCACAGGCTTGTATCTTTTTTTTCCTTTGGTCTGAATATAGACCAACTCTCCCCAGGCAAAGAATCATCTCTCCTGCACATGTGGATGGATATTTTCACTTGGCCCCCAACTGTTGTAGGTATGTCAGGTTCAGGTATCTAATCTCTGGGAGACTCTGCTCTCCACATCAACACTCATTTAACTGGTGACATTATTCATTATTTATTTATAGGACATGAACATTTGAATTTGTGGCCTAAACCTGAGTCTGTACATTTGTGATTAGAGACAGAACTATTCCACTCAGAAGGAGGAATCTCCTGCTTTTAAGGAACAACAAATATTAATTTATTATTGCTGAGATCCCAATTATTGCTCAGTATCTGAGGAAAATTGGCAAAGAAAACAGATGTCAAACGACAGGTTGTGCTGTGTGCTATGCTCACAGAAAATGTGGTCTCTTGAACATTTCCAGGTACAGGTCTGCCTCTTTCAATCCCTTCTCTTTTGCCAGGAAATCCCAGGATCACTTCTAACTGGCAGCTGGACTTGTGGCCATCATATCTACATTTCTGTTACACGACCCTAACTGCTAAATCTGCCTGGCTACACAGATACAGCCATGTAAATACATTGAACAACATCTTAATTCAAAGAGAAAAGAAGCCTGCAGAACTTGATACATTTTCCATGTAAAACAGGGGAAAATGCCTTCTACTAGTTTAATGTGAAAAAATAAATAAGAGCGAATCAAACCAAAAATGTTTGGAATTGATTCTAAAGTATCAGAAGACATGAAAGTCATGAATATTTATGACATCAAATATTAGTTATATTTGATGTCTAGCAAAGACTTGTCTGTTTCATTGGAAATAGCTTTCTTATTTTGTCATGAATACAGAGGCAGCCTTATTAATAAAACAAAATACCATAAAAGAAAACAAGCAGAGACTGAAGGTTCTGCTAGTTTTTAAGGGTTTGTATTCTGCTATGTTATGTACTTATTTTTGAATGGTTTTCCCCTTAAATTATGAGCTTGGGGAATGAGAAGAAAATAACTTGAGTGTAAAGTTTAAACTACTTATAAGACAGATATGTTTGAGGCTGAATTTCCTTGTTTGGGGAAAAAAATTGCTACTAGACAACACACTTGAGGATCATAAATCAGTCCACACACACAGTCCCTGAAGTCACCAACTGGAACATTGCTCCAGCTGTGGATACAGTCCTGGGTATTGTGGCATGTGTGATCCCAGAGCCTGAGCAGGACTGGCTGCTGGGGAGCCCGAGGTCCAGCTGTGTTGACTAAAATGTGTCTGCTCACAGCAACCACATCTCTGGCTTTTGGGGTTCAGAGACAGGACAATCAAAACAGAAATATTCTTCCTACAACTTAGGAGTGGGTTAATACTCTAACTCATTCATGGACTCCCAGAGTACCTGTAAGTTCTCACTTCAAAAAAATATTAGGGCAGACGGAATTTCAGGACACTGCAGAATCCTTTAGCTTGGAAAATACCTCCAAGATCTATTAGAGACAAGCCCACCTCTAAACCCTGTCCCTCAGTGCCACACCTACACATCTTTCAGTGTCTCCAGGAATTTTGACTCCACCACTTGCACTGAGGAGCCTATTCCAGTGCTTGACAATGCTCTCTTATGAAGAAATTTTTCCTAATATCCAACCTAAATTTCCCCTGGCACAACCTGAGTCCATTTCCCTTCATCCTGTCACCTGTTACTTGGGAGATGAGGCCAATCCCTACCTGGCTACAACCTCCTGTCGGGGATTTGTAGAGAACAATACGGTCTTCCCTGAACCTCCTTTTCTGCAGGCTAAACTGCCCAGCTCCCTCAGCTATTCCTCACAGGACTTGTGATCCAGACCTTCTCTGGACATGCTCCAACATCTCAGAGTCCTTGTTTTCATGAAGAGACCCAGAACTGGACGCAGCACTCAAGGCGTGGCCTCAGCAGTGCCCAGCACAGGGGAATGTCAGTGCCCTGGTCCTGCCGGACACACATGGCCGGTCCAGGCCAGGTGCCCTTGGCCTTCTTGGCCACCTGGCTCATGTTCAGCTGCTGTTGATCAGCACCCCCAGGGCCTTTTGCAGCTTTCCACCCCTCTGCCCCAGCCTGTGGCACTGCAGGGGTTGGTGTGAGCCAAGGGCAGGACTCAGCCCTGGGCCTTGCTGAACCTCACACAGCTGCCCTCAGCCCACTGATCCACCCTGTCCGTACAATCGTTTTCCTGTACCCAGACAGCCAGAAACAGGCCTAGACTGCCTTGTACTTGTATATTCTCCAAACTTGCAAAGGGTTTACAACACCCTACAACGCTCCAGTATCTGAGTATCTTTGTAGCCAGTATTTCTGAGACATGACCTATATATTCTTTGCTGCAAATAGTGTTTGTTGGGCCCCTTTGTGCCTCTTCTCCATAAAGAACCCAGTGCCATTTGCCAAACTCACAATAATATCATGCAATTGTGTGCACAAATATTTGTGAAGGATTTGAATCCTATGGTAGGAGGAATTACAGAAACATCAAAAACTTTGAACATAAGGAACCTCTGAGAAATGTGAACCTCAGCTGCAGGAAGCCTCAGGCTCAGAACACAGCACAGAGCTGATGAGCTTTGGATGGAATTCTCTTATCACAGAGGACCTGTACAAAGAGCAGCACCTGGAAGAAGTGAAATAAAGGGGAGAAACTTGCTCTGAGTACCTGCCTAGAAAGCTCAGTTAAAGAAGATGCAAGTAAACACAGTATAAAAGCTCTGCACAGGGCACTTCAGTATCTCAGACCTGCACTTTCTTGTGACCTCAGAAAAGAAGACAGAAAGCCTTCTGGCATTACTCAGTTTATTCCAGCCCTGACTCCCACTGCTGAGCCAGCCAGGGCCAGGCTCTGAGCTACAGCAACAGTGCCCTCACCAGCCAGAATTGTTCTCATTGTGCCCTGGCTGCCACTTAGATTTATCTATGTATTTTATATCTTCTCTCTGGGTAAGCAGAAAGGTTTTTTCAGTCTGTACCCTATGTAAATTAAAACACATGAATAAATTGTAAAGCTCATTTAATTATCTATGGACAAAGGAAGCATGACTGTTGCTTTGAATAGAAAAATAATTTTGTGAATGAATCAAATTCCAATGAAAAAAGATGTTGCACCTGCAGCACACTTAGCCTGATGAAGTTTGCTGCCTATTAACCATATTATAATCTTTAAAATATAAATAATTGGTCAGTTGCACAATTCCAACAGCATAGTAGGAGCATGATGCACCTTGTTTCTGGGGTCAAATGCAGTAAGCTGGAATTTTGCCAGGAAAGGGAATGTCATGGTGTAGATGAAAATAGCCTATGTTTTAAGGGTTGAATTTGACTCTGTGTTTTGGAGATACAGGTTGGACCTGCATGACTGAGGAAAAAGAACCCACAGAACTCCTGTTTGTTGGTTACAGTATGAGGGATCATAAGAAAGTGAACTGGGACATATGCCAAGTGTAACTTGCATTGTGAGACTTATCACCAGCAGAAATGAGTAGGCCAAAACCTGGTTCCACTTCTTTTTTGTGGTTGAATGGCTTCTGGGTACAACACTGATGGCTGTGCTTCATGGAAGCTCTTCTTGGGATAGCTATAATGACAGAAATGCTGATAGATACTTTAACTCATGGGAAATCCTGCATTATTTTGCAATACAGTGAGTATTCTCTGGTGAAAAAACAGAGTCAGAAACTAGTGCTACATAAATCTGGTATTGGGGGACCATCAGAAATCAGAAATGTCCTTCTGTAAGCTGAATCATACATGTCCTAGCAGAGCTGCAGTACAGTAGCTGTGTACAGTAATTTCATGATTATAAGCTGCACCGGATTACAAGCTGCACTTCGGGTTCGGACCAAAATTTTAGTCAAAATGGTGCGGCTTATAATTGTGAAATTACTGTAAATTCCTTTAATCTAACAGTAGTTTCCCTCTCTGCTGCTGAGGAAAGGTGATGCTGTAAGTGCTTTAAGGACACATCTAAGTCATATTTTCTGGGCTTGCTTATTTATTTACCATTGTTTTTTAAGTGTGTAGATTTCTTATCTCATGTATACATGCAGACACAAACAGATGGAAAAAAAAGGAAGATAGAGCCAAGTCAGCTCCTCTGTTGAACCAGGAGATGTTTGCAGTTGAATTGCTGGTGTTTCACCGGTCTGAAACCAGCCCTATGGCAGCCAAGTTCGTCACTGTTTGCACAGCAAGGACTCTCACTACAGTCACCAGGTGCAAGAAACACGGAACCTTGCTCTCTCAAAACCTGGAGAAAGTGAACATTGGTGGGTAGACTTGGAGAAGACTGGAAGAGCTACGAAGAATATAGGAAAAAGGAAGAATGTGATACCCTTGCAGGATTTAGAGGGCTCAGACTTAAACCAGACCAACAACAGGAGGTGGAATTCAGCATACCAGAAGAAACTCATCTTGAAGCTTGGGGTTACACATCTCCCTGTCCAGATGGCAAGGTCAAGTGCAGAAAATAGGTAACTGTTAAAGAAACCTATATAGCTTTTTTGTTTATTTTGTTGGGGTTTTTGTTTGTTTATATAATGAAAACTAAACTCTGATTCCATGCTTCTCAATAAAACTTTAAAAGAAAAATTCCAGAATAACTTTTTAAAATGGCTTAGTTTAACATTGTCAATCAGCTTCCTAAGCAAAAACCAGCTTTGACCTAGACACTGATACTAGCAGTATTGTTGGGCATCTCCTAGCAATGAGAGCTATGACTGAGATGCTGCTTCAGTGCTGCCAGCAGTGCCCCTATATGCAACTATAAGAAACTTGTCATGTAGTTCAACTGGCACAGCATCATCTCCCATCAAAACTGCACCCAAATGGTATTAGATGTCACACTCTCCTGAGCCCTTCATGAAGATCATCATGTCTCAACTTCAGGTTTCTTTCCACAGTGAAACCAATGAGAAATTTATCTATCCACCATTTGGGACTGAGCCCAAAGTCTCCTTTGCTTTGGCCTGTTCTGGATGGAACAAGGTACTGCAGTGTGCTGAAAGACCCCCCTATATGTGTTTCTATGAGCCTTTTGCAAAGCCGGACAGAAGATATCACTGAAAATGCCCCTAATTCTAACCTAACTGGCCCGAGAAAGAACCTGCAGTTTGCACACAATGTTTCTGCTGCACACAAGAATTTGTAAGGCCAGACACTGGTTGTATATTTTGTATGTGAGGATGTGTGCAAAGGAATGTTTCTGCATGCATTTGCAGGGATATTCCTAGAATTTGTTTTGTTTTTAAGATGTCCTAGAAATTTAACTGAACTCTCACATGGAATCAATTTAAAATAGAAGACCTGGCACAGCTTTACTTGTATATCGTCCTAACGCATTTGTCCAATCAAAATGATAATGTAGACAAACTGTGGACTGCAAAGCATATTATCCAGCAATATCTCATTATTATGCAAAAAATCAGATATTCACAGCAACTGTCTCATCTATTTATTGTTTGGTTACTCATCTGGAAATTTTAATACTTTCTTCAGGGGCAGGGGCTGGCAATAAAAAAATAGATCTATATATCAAACCTTTAGCTTCCAGCCATCATTGTGTGCCATAATACAGATGGAGTAGCTATCAGCTCTCTTTACCTTGTTGGTTTATTTACTTCAACTAAGAATAGAGATTTAAAGAGAATACAATAACAAAATCCATGGCAAGCTAAATTTTCACGGTCCAGTGTGGAAAAAACCTTGGCTAACAACAAAAATAATTAAGAATAATCAATACACATCTCTGTGACTAATTAATTTATGAAAACTATAGCCCCAATCTTAATAACCTTCAAACTTCCCTGTTTTTCCCAAGTACATCAGTGGGTCTGCTGTAACACATCACCAGGCCTGCACCTCTGTATGTGTAAGTCACATCTTGGTGCAGCAGCATTATTCAAACATTTTGCTCCTTAGTTTAGTGAAACACTGAATGAATTGCTTGTCTCACTCTAAGCACCTGACTTGTCTTACTGAAATTTCCAGCAGGATTATCTTTAAAAGGGTTGCAGCCCCAAAACAGGGAGTTCAATACACAAGAATACACAACCATTGGGAAGCACTTCAGTCTGGTCACCAAATTCAGCATCTGCAATTGCACCAGTGAGAAAGTGGCTTTTGCAGCCTGAGCTTGTGAAAGCATTTGAACTGCCATCATGTCACTACAGGTTCATATACCACATACTAATGATATCAGAACAAGATTCTACCTTCTGAAAATTAATAAAGCTCAGTTTTAAGGGTACTGCAGGGTTTTCTTCAGTCAGATACAAGAAACGTATGATTCAGGAAGATCAGCCAGGCTAAATCAGAGAATTAGGTGTGAAACTGCTGCTACACACACTGGTTTTTAGTCCCCTTGCCATAAAGAATCTTTTCTCTGCAGCGGGACAGGCCTGAAAGAAATCAATAAAACTCCATGAGTACTTCCCCTAGGTACAAAAGTATACGGTTAAGATGATTGTCACTTCACAAACCAGGCTTTATTGTGACAGCTGACTTGTACCTTCAGAAGAATGGTAATTTGAGGACAGAGACCTGGAAGAGTTTCAATGAATTGTATGAATACTAACCTACTCCAATGTAATTCAGAATTTTCCTGGTTATGTATTTGGAGCAAAAGAAAATCTAGTTTCTATTTAATGTACTGCTTTGTTTTGCAAATTAATTAGTGTAGCTCTTAGAACCTGAATAAAATAACAGTCAACATTATATACTTACTCCCTCCACCTTCAAGTGTTACAAAATGAAATGATCCCTATGCTTTTGCAGGTTGCTTTCGAAATTAAATTCTGTGTTGCTACAGGCATTTAAACACAGTAAGTAATTCACAGGATCTTCACTTTACTTTTTAAAATGAGACTTGCTTTATATGTTGCCTTTAGCTGGAAAAACTGCAGACAGATTTGGCATGCTGGTACAACCTAAACAAAGCATACAATGTCAGAGTATTCCTGGCTCTGTTCATATCACCCATTGCAAACACTTCTGTCTGCCAAGCATGCATTTTCCTTAAATCTTCATTTTCTTTAGACTGTAATAAAATACCAAAGGGCTTTTCATTTCCATGAACTATTTTGGTTGTAGTGAGCAAACAACAATCACTGAAATGTAACATTTAAAAGCCAGTCCTTCCAAGCTAATTCACAGCTCTCCTATTTGTTCCTGATGCTCTTCAATAAAAGTGATCAGTCAAGAAAGCATGCACTTGGGGGGAGTTACTTAGCCTGGCAGCCAGGAGCTCTGGAAAACTTGTTCTGTGTCTTAAAAAAAATCTAATGGTATTGCTTTAAACTGGTTGTGAAGCAGCAAGTGATTGATGGTGTTATTACCATCTACTGTTTCTGTTTACCCCAAATTAATCTCAAGCAGACTTCCTTGTAAATAATCTAGCTGTAGATATTCAGTATCCTTAGTGAAACCAGGAGTGAGGAGGTTCCCCTCTCTGGAAAGAAGGAAGAGGTGGGGAGAAGGCATTTTAAGTTTTAGTTTTATTTCTCACTACAGGCAAAGTAGAAACTGTTTGATATGACAACCAGTCTCATCTTTACATGAATCTTCTTACTACAGCAGTGCAAGTCAAAGAATAGCCTAACTAATTTATGGTCAGAAGAGGGTTGGAAATTTAAAAATTTAAAGAAGAAGAATGCAAAATCATCTCTTTCATCCAGAAGATATGCCCAAGCGTATATTCAGTGTGTGGGATGATCCAAACTACAGCAGTTTTTTAGGATATGTTACAACAGGCAGATGTGAGTAGCATTTCTATGCTTTCAACTCACATAAATACCAATAATTAATGTAATTGTACCATGTTGCAATAGAGAAAGCAGAGGAAGATTCCCCCAGTACTATCTCCCCATATAAACTGCTGAAGATATGCAATAATGGCTGAAGTCAATATATTATTATCTCTAAATAACTTTGTATGTAACAATGCCATTTATTTCTGCTTATAGATCCTGGATTTGCTCAGTACCCATTTCATCACCTAGCAGTAAAACCTTTTAGCAGATTCCCCATGACAAGAGGGATGGTAAACAGTTGGGTTGCTATTTTCTTGATTCTGAAATTCTCTTCTTTTGTGAGGGTTTAAAAAGCTGCAGGAGTGGTGCATGAGATGTGCAAGTGTAAGATACATAGCTGAATCCACCCCTTTGAGCAATGCTCTCTTCAAATACCTTTGATACACATGCTGTGCATGGGGTCTTGGTGGCTGGTGCTGAGAACCTTCTGGTGTGGCACTGTGCCCAGCCAGAAGACAGCTAAACCCATTTTATTCACCCCTGTGTGTAAGACAGGGGCACTCACAGGAGCTGGGCTCAGTCCTCTGGTTTCACTCCCTTTCCCTATGCCAATAAAGTCCCATTGGTTCTATGACTTGCTTCTTTATTTATCCCAAGTGTTAACGCTTCCATATGAAAATAAGAATCTCTGACCCACGGAGAATGACAGGCAGAGCGTTTGTAGGCACTGGTGGCTGCCAAAAAGACAGGCTGTGAGAAGGCAGGCGCTTGGGAAACCTATTGAAACCAGATGGCTTGTCAAAACATATGCTATATAAGAGCACAGCCTGCAGGCACCTAGAGGAAGACAAGCCCATGGCAAACAATGGCATCAAGGAATGACTGAAATCACACAGGAATTGCTGCAATGAGGAGCAAAGCCTAAACTGCAGATTCACCCAAGGTACTGCAGATGAGATTAAATCTGTTCCAAAGTGCATATTAAAATTCATTCCCCAAACAGGAGATAGAGATGCAACATTTGCATGCCAGCAAGTTTTTAACTTTCTACAATCTGGCTCTTTCTACATGGAATAAAATGGTCACATACTATGAGCACAAGCCTTTTAACTCATTTTCACTGTAACTGAAGACTTCACTTTCTATTATAAAATGTGAAATTCAGGTGTTGCCATAGAAGACCTCAGAAAAAAACCTAAGAACAGAGTCAAGCATCAAATATTTAAACAAATCTTAAAAGTTAGACTGATGCCACATATTCAATATGTTGTTAATTTCTCTTCATATCATACCTAAGATTAAACAGTGTGCAAAGACATAAAATAGTTTGGATGCACTGGATACATAAGAGCATAATTATTCCTATTGCCAGGGAATTATAGTATGGTTTGGGTTGGAAGGGCCTTCACCAAGTCTTTTCCTGTATCACTGAAAGTGGTTTCTGTGGTAGGAGATAACCACACTAACAGCTGTATGGGGCAGATATTCCTTTCAAACATAACAACAACAAAACAAACACCGCAGAAACAATAAGGGTGAGACCAAAGGACCAGAATCAGAGGGATGGAACAATCTACAAACAGTGAATTTAAAACAGAAAATCCCCATTTACTTGTGTGGATGGGCACTTTGGCCAGTGCACGAGCAGCAAACAACCAAACAGGGAACTGTGAAGAAATGGGCAGGATACCATGCTGGATCCATGGGGAAAGAGGAGGACACAAACATGCCAGCATGACTGGCCAGGAGCACACCTTGCTGTTACATGGACTGTGAAGGAAGCTGACCTGGACAGATGGGAGAGATGTCAAGATGGGCAACCTTTGCTGTTTTCCTTCTTAGATACACTCCTGTCAACCATAACACTTCTTTTGAACCCAGCAGTCACTTGTCTGGCAGTTGAAGCACATCTGATGAACAGTTTCTATTTTTGGATTGTGGGAAGCCACAGAGACCTCAAAACTGCCAAGATCAGGTAAACAAGAACAAAATAGTAAACCCCAGCAAAAGGCAAAAGAGAAAGGGCACATACTTGCTTTGCTTTTAAGAATCAGAATCAAATTAATCATTTAGTCTCTGCTGCTATTCCTGCTAATAAGCTACTGGTGCTGTCACTGTGGACAAATCCTTTGCAGGGAACAGTGTAACTGAATTGTTGTGCCCTGATAATTTTTGAGAAGACAAAGCCACTCAGAAAGAACGTACTGGGACTCAGATAATTCTGCTGTTTTACCACTAATATAAAATGCCAAGTAAATGAGAAGTCCTGGGAAATGATTTACTTGTGTTTGTTTTGGAAATTACCAACACTACACCACTCCTTAGCTTCATTCCTTCAAGAATACCTATCCTTTCCCTGCATGTTGGCCCTTCCCTTCCCGACAGAATCACAGCTTTTCATTGAAGAATCTAATTTCTTAGCACTGCAACAGAACATGAACATTTTTCAAATTTCCCAGTGATAGTGAGGGTAGGTTGCTCTTTGTATTTACTACTTAAGTGAATTAAACCAACTCAAATGTGTGATCTCTCCAGACAAAGATGAAGGTTATATAGTTTAAGGATGAAATATAGACCATCCTCTACAAAACCACTGTGTTGCAGTTTAATTAAAAGAATTCATTAAAGTCATGCCCCATCCAAGGTAATTAGTATGCATAATTTATGCTTCGCCTAATACACAAGGGCAGTAGTCTGAATAATAAACTCAAGTTAACCTTAAGTGGAAGAGATTGAATGGTCAGATGTTTATTTAGCTCAGGTTTGCTCAAGAGCTAAGGTTAAAGAGGTGAAATTTTATTATAGTTAATTAATTTCTTAAATTTTCTTCATAAAATGCTGCCTACCCAGTAGGATTAAAGGTTGTTGTTTTTTTCTTAAGGAAGGAATCCAGTAAATGTCTCTAGTTCCCATCAGCTACCAGAACAGAGTACACCTATCACACATGTGTAGTTTGCAAGGATATGACTTGAAGGAAGGTTCCTCTGAAAATTTTCACCTAGGAGCAAATGTAGCAAAAGTTTCCAAAACATCAATCCTCAAAGTATAAATTCACAATCCGTGTGGCTTCCATGGCACCCTGACCTAATGCCTTTACACTACCTGCTTATTCAAGCTCCTGACTCCCTGTTGTTGTACAACCTCACAGCAAACCAAATCAACAACACGATGTGACCAAAACCCCAAACCAACAGCACACACGCGGTTCTGATCTCTTCTCAGTAGGACTCAGTTCAGTGAGCCCTCATGTGCCATCCTCACTGAGGCGCCCACAGGAGGATCCATAGGTGGTGCCCAGGGTCAAGGAGGTGCCTTGAGCTGCTGTTGC
This sequence comes from Catharus ustulatus, assembly GCF_009819885.2. Taxonomy (NCBI): domain Eukaryota; kingdom Metazoa; phylum Chordata; class Aves; order Passeriformes; family Turdidae; genus Catharus; species Catharus ustulatus. Next base: position 5,268,108 of record NC_046232.1, on the reverse strand, counting down.
AGCTGAAGACTCCACTAATCCTGCTACCATGCACTGAGCATTGACCAACTGGAAGTCTCTCTTCCACAGAGTGAAGTGAGTCTGCCCTCCTGCACACAAATCACTGTACTGGAGCTATACTGCTACTCAAAAGCGACAGCCCTGCTAAGCCCAGGGCCATGAAGTTCAAGTCCTGAGCTCTAGTGAGCTCCTGTCACAGAGTTCTGCTCTGTATGAGCAAAGCCAGAGGTGTCAGGCAGATTTGTGATAGGGGAAGAGATATGAGGCTGGCAAGATCATCAGACACCAACCACATTAGCCGCTCTAGCAGAGGAATTACATAGTCTAGTGCTGGAAAAGAAGGCCACAAAGTCTTCTGGCAAGAGCAAGGAAACAAGCTTGACCAAAGACCTTTTCAGCTCCAGATCCTCTTTCAGACAACAGCCAGTTAAGCTTACTCAGGACAAGCTGTATTATTCTATATGGCTTAAGGTGGGCTTAGGGGCACCACAGGAACTATCTTCAGCACAAGTTCAGCTTCAAGGCACAGGGGTGAGGCCATGCCCCTTGGTGGAGTGGAAAGATTTTGTGGGGTGACAGAAGGCAGAAGTAAAGCAACAGGGCTCTGCAAGAGTTGAAATTGAAAGGTCTGAAAAATGCTCTGTGTGCTACTTTTTTTTCCCAGTGCAGAAGGGTTGGATGTGATCTGTTCATCACTGGAAAGCATAATAAATGTTCATCCTTGTCCAAAGGCCAGTTGAATTAATGTGCCTGAAATACAAATTTCACTTAGATGCAGAAAGTTCTGTAACACAGGTAGATTATTTCCCCCAACTGCCCTTGTCTTGTCAACATATTTGACTTGTTTGCTTTTGCATTTCCCCTTAGTCCCTACCCACACTAAGACATCTTCATATTTTCAGCATTTAAAAAAAATCTGTGCTGGATTTGGTTATGTCTTCTGTGGCCTGAGTGGGGAAAGTCCTTGAAGTACATACGGTTTGGACTAGGCCTAATACTAAATGTGTGCTTTCTTTTCTTCTAACTTACACTTGATTTTTGCTGCCTGTTGCAGAACAGCACAAAGGCATTAGTCTGAGGTAACACAGGAACTCTGCAGCTGGAAGTGAATCTAGGTCTTTGTGCACTGTCCTGTCCTCATGTCACCTTTTTTCTTGGACAGAAAAGTGGGAGACTTGGTATCATGCAATAACCTTCAGATGCCTTTTATTTTGGAATTGCATTCTTGAGTAATTCTGAAGTATTATCTGCAGCAGGATTTTCACGCCAAAATGCAGGTATGATAAAAATCAAATATTTATTTTGGAGTTTGTATCACCAAATGAACCTTATTTGTTTCCTCTCTTATTTATTTTTATCAATAGCCATATCCAAACTTCCTGTACAGGATTAGCTCTTATTTAGGGATCACACTCCATGGCTTTAAATAACAATCCAAGCACTGGCTTAAATATCTCCCACACTCCCAGTAAGAAGAGGAATTAATAAGAGTTGTCTGGTACAACAGTATAGGAGGCTAGGTCTCAATCTTACTGAAAGTGCTGGCAAAAGACAGCTTATATTTTGCTCTTAAGAAAATTGAATCTATGTAGATTAAAATGAAGTCTTAGAGCCAACAGAAATCTGCTTTCCTTTGGATCAGAATACTCTGTTCACATGGGAATCCTTTAGCTTCTGCTGCTATCTCTCAGCTAAGGCTTGGTCTCATAATCACTGAAAAAACATCTGCAGATTTTTTTAAAGTCTTCTGGAATATGTAGTAATAGAGAACCACCAGCTAGAGAATTACTGCAAATTAATGTATTATTTGTGCTAAACATTTCTGACCTTTTATCCTCTTTTCTGTCAACATTCAGGTAACTCAGACTAACTAATTTTTAATGAGGACAAAATGGTGGAAGAAAACAGTTCTCAGTCACAAATGCACATGCTTGTATAAATTCAATTACATGAATTTTTGCCACACTAAAAAGAAACCAAAACACAGAAGAGTCTAACGTCTAAAACCAATAACCATCACCTAACAAAACTCACATTGCTAAGACTAAGTAGTGACCAAGAGATACAAGTTCAATTTAGAATAATTATCCCGTATTTATTTTTCCAAAACGTGAAAATTCTCAAGTGTACTTCCTTGGAAGTACATTTGTGAAAATTGGTCTTGGGGAAAAAAAAGAGGTCAGTGAGCAAGTGAATTTTATAAAGAAGAGTCTAGTTTGCTGCTGCTAAACTGGAGTCCTGCTCAACCCATCAAATTATGCAGAAATCACTGCATTACAGAAAGAAATTAATTTCACTAGAGCTGAGGTTCACACTGCATATTTTCCAATTTCATAAAATACAATAAAAGCTAAAGACACATTTAAATCAACTTTCTTGTATTTCCATATAGTAAAAGAAGATCATTTGAACTGGATATCACTCAGCAATCCCCAAACTCAGAGTATGATCCAAAGCTAACTGTTCAGACGTTCAGGTTCTGGGGAAGCAACTAACTAGTTTCAGTTGGGAAAATCATCGACTACAGAACAAAAGCAGAGGAAAAGGTTTTCTATAATTCATTGGCATGGATATAATTATGCTGTTGAACCTTATTATGAACAACAAGACATAAAATCGCGACAGATTTTATTAATTTTATTATTAAAGGGTTTTTGTTGTTTTTAGCTTTGCAGCCAGATTTATTCCTGAAAAATCACAATAATTCCATTAACTTAGTTGTTTTCAACCTATTTTTGTTGGAGTGATTGTTTTTCTAAGGTGCCTTATGCCATTAAGAGTGCAAGGCTCTTTTAAAGAACTGGCCACACTCTCCTCCTCCGCACAGCTCTGCCATCCAGCTCAGTGCCATTACTTTTAATAATGTGGCACATTTCCTAAGCTTTATCAGTGTCAATTCACTGGGCACCTCAGCAAGTCAAAAGGTGCTCAGTGCATGAAGCCATTTACTCCTCTCTCTTGGACTCTATTTTTAATTTTAATTAGAAAAGGATGCAAAAATAGAAGCAGCTATGAAAACAGTACTTATCCAACAGATTCCTTCAAGACAGAGATTTAACAGACACATCTTCATTAAACTTATAAAACTACACTTCCTCCTCTGATTTTTTAGAATTCAAGTACACTTACTAAAGTGTCTATCAGCAAGTCAGCAAACAGAGAATATGAATATGATGCTCAGAGTGAAACTCCTGTAATGCTCTTTTAGTATTTGGAGCAATGCTATTTACAAATCTTGGCTGGAGTGAGTGTGCAAGGCACATCAATCTTTATCCATTTCAATTACCAACAAAGGTAATATCACAGCCAGCCCACATTTAACATTAGATGGCACATATCTGGGCAGACCTGAGAAGCTGCAGAATAAATATTGATATATTAAAACAGAATCTATTACTCACCTTCTAAATAAACCACTGATTTTAATTTACCTACAATTTTTCAATAGCATCTTTCCAAGGAGGAAATTAGATTTTTACATATCACAAAGCAAATCACAAAGCCAAAATGTCAATTTCATATATCAAGCAATTACTTGTACTGTTTATTTTTGGGGAAAATTTTAACATATATTTACTTAGAAAGCCACATGGGTCCCTCCAAAATAAATAGGGGCTATAATTCTTGCCAAAAAAACCCACAGTTCCAGAGATCTACTCATCAATTTCCTGCAGCATTAATGAGGAAAGGTGCTGAGACAGTCATTCATACTGTCTTTATGATAAGACTAACCTACAGGGCAAATCAAGATTAAGGACAAAGGGAAGACAAATGGGTAGAATCTAGAATGAGGGGGGTTTTAATGCCTTGCTTGAAATTTTTGTTTTCCATCTTAAATGTAAGTACTACACTCAAAGCACACATGAAAATGAAAGATATTCTCCCAACAGGAAACTAAAAGGAGAGATGGAGTTATTTTTACCTAAAGATTTATTTGACTTGAATTGGGAGGAGGGGGAAGAATATTAATTCCTTAATAAACACCTGTGAAATTGCTACGAGTTACCTTTATAAGAAGAATTAAATTTGAGTTAAGAAACACAAGGTCAGAAGTCACAGTGGTCTGGCTCTCCAAGGACATGTTTTGCCACTATTGAAGGCATGTGAACTTGCTCAAATCTCAGGAAACTCCTTTTAGAAATATTTGCACCCATACTCTTAACTACACCAGAACTACATTTCCCTCTGAATATTTGGGAGATTTTGGTTTCATGCTATTTGGAAAGGAACCAGTGGCAGCCTATTTCAATGCACAAGAAGGTCTTGAGGAGTCTTACACATGTAAGAAAAAAAGAATTAGAAAGGTTGTAGTAAGTTCACCCCCAGGCATTCGACAATACAAATCCTTGCAAAACCACCCTCCAGGTGGGCATGGTTAATAATAAGTGCAAGCCCACTGGCATAAAGGACAGTGCCAAACACAACCCTCTGTCATACACTCACTCTTTCTCTACTATGATCTCCATGTGATTCATGCTGAGATCCACAAGGTTTAAAAACCTTGTGACATTTTAATTTTTGTAACAGTTCCTATGTACATCCTTGCCCTGCTGAGACAGTCTCTATTTCTGAAAGAGATGTATCAGCAGTAGGAAATGACCAGCTTGCTGGACTTAGGCTATAGACACTGGAGATGGTTCTGCCAGTGCTAACCTTGGCACCCAAAGTTTTGGGGGATCAGTCCAGATGCATTTCAGCTAGCTCTCTGTGACTCAGCTAAAGCCCAAAACCAGAGCTGCAGTGTGGATGCTGGCTGAGCCAACGAGCCTTCCAAGGGCATTTATCACTTCCCATCACTGTAAACCTGCCCTTAGCAGCTCACAACTCAGCAAACATGACCTGCAAACAAGGCCTGGCTTCTGCTCCTGACAGGAGAGGCACAGTCACATGGAGCTTCCTGGAGCAATAGCAAGGATTTTTCATTTCAGTCATGGCACAGACTGTCTCACACAATAAAACAGTCTGCCCAGCATTCCAGGAAGGGAGGTGATTATATTCTTACCCAAATTCTAAAGACATTGAGGCAAATAGATGATATTTAAATTGCTTCTAGAGTCATAAGCTTTCATGAATGAGATAGGCAAATAGTATCACTGTGTGTTTTTATTTTCAGACATGTTTTTATGTTTCTATTATTTTTCTCTACCTTTTTCTTCACTGCTTTCTGGTGCTTTTTCCTTTTCTCACAGACACCACCTTAGTTACTCTCACATTAGCTACTGCCACTTCAGTGGAAATAACAAGACAGAATTTATCACTGAGCCCTCTAAATGTGCTACTAAGCCCTTCAAGTACTAATTGATTTAGGAGGCTGGCCCAGCTGATAATGTTCTCTAATCCAGACACTGTATGTTTGACCTGATGGAATAAGGAAACCTTTGGAGAGATTTGAAATGCTTTAATCAACTCTGAGGCTTCATTTGCTCTAACCCTACTCTTGGTGTCTGTGTCTGCATCTCTCTGGCTTCCTCACAAGGGACACAATGACACCCAGAGCCATCCCTAGACCCCACAGGCTCCTCTACAGCGAGTGCTCCTGCTGAGCTCTGCTTGTGCTGCACAGCAATATCACTACACAGCACATCATTTAACTCTCTTTTCCCTCTGTTTACCTTACCTAAACAGGCAAAAAAGCTGCAAGTTATAGTTTGGTTGTCTCAAGGAAATTTCAAGTTCCATCTAAAACTCACTCATCATTATTTTGGTTGCAATTTGGTAAGACACCAGCCAGCATAAGGAGCTACACAGCCAAGTGCCAGCTGATCAGGCTTTTTCTCTGTGAGATGCTTACATAGCTCCACTGCCAGGTTCTCATTATATAAAAATATCCAAACCAAAAAATTCTCCCTTCCAGCTCTCTCCTTCTGGACTAAACAGATGGCTGAAAACAAACAAACAAATAAATAAAACACTGAGAAAGAAAAACAAAACCAAATCAAAATAAATCCTGACTATTTTTTGCTTAGTAGCCAGTTGATAAAATCTCTTGCAAGGCCAAAGTCAATGGGCAGGTCCAGGCACAGGCCACATTTGACACCTGCCAGCCCTGAATGGGCAGGAAGAGAGCAGCTTGTTGGTAATGAATCTCAGCTCCAGTCCTGCCTGCTGGCATGTAGAGTGTGTAGGGAGAGGAGTGGGTCCCTTCCATGTCTTCTTTCTTTATTTGGGAAAAGGAAGAGCTGAGGACAAGCCAGAGGGCTCTTTCAAAGCATAGGGGAGACCACAGGGAGTCCAAAAACCTTATAATGCCTCCTGGGAAAAATGCAAATGCTGACATGTTGTCTTGAAGAATATAAGAAATATTAACTTGTAGGGTTTTTCCCTTACATTAAATACATGCAAATGCAAGGACTTTGGGTAATTGTAGGTTGTCATAAAAACATCCATGCCCACAGCCTGAAATACAATGACAGAAATATGATAAAGAATGTAAGGATTTATTAACCAGACCCCATTGCACCATCCACATCCAATTTGTTTCATTTTCCTATCAAATTATTATTTTCCTCTAACTGCTAATAGCAAATCTTGGCAGAATCTTAAAACTTGTTGTAGCAGGATGTTCTGCTTAGAGTGGGGTAAGGTAACTTGAACAACACCTGATTAGCAAAGCACTCAGTGGTGAATGGAGCAGGGGCTGTCCTGCTGCTTTTAGTGTTGAAGAATGTAGAAATCAGCCTGACTCATCAATCCCAAAGTTAAACATTCTGAGGTGAAAAAAAGTACCTGATAAAAGGAACCTGCAAGTGTTACTACTGACAACTCATCTAAAGATGCTGAGCTGACACAGTCAGCCTGCAGACTGGCAATAGGTCACTTCATACTGTCAAAGCCCAGTCCCACTTTTTAATGGCAGGGTCTTCTAACATAGCCCATCTTGGAGAGGGTGTGGAGATTCCTCCCTTGTGTGTGGATGCCCCTCAAGGTTATTGTTTGAGGATGAGTGAAGATTTGCCCAGGGTTTTACCTGTGGGTAGCATCAAGTCTTGATAATTGGTTCTGCTAGCTTTAATATAATTGTTTCATTATTGCTTCAGCTGGCTTCCAGTCTGAAATGTCTGCATGTCACTGACACAGTACATCTGAAACTGGCAGGGTTTGCTCAGCTCTCCATCCTTCTGAGGAAAATAAATTTGCTTCTGCACAGTTTACTGAGAGTCATTCTTCTGGACTAAAAACCTCCCAAGTTCCTTTTTATGCTGAATGAACTTTAAAGATCTGGCACATCTCAGACACAAGGACTTGTCCAAGTGTCTTAGCTGAAATCTCTTCCCTTTCCACTGCTGCAGTATTGCCCATGCCAGCTAGGTCCTGTCTTCCAGCTCAGTGTAGACAGTCCATTAATGGGCTGTGCATGCAGAGTCTGGAATCCTTCCAGAGGACATGAGGTCTGTATGTGTTACTGTTCTCATACAGCTCAGCCATGGCACTCCTGTCACATCCAGGGATGCCAAAGCTGAAGCACTGGATCACAGCCACAGTCAGTTCTGGACCACAATGAATTAAAACAGTGGAATGTCACATGGCTCATTACTACCTCTTATTCTCATCAGTACCTGATAAAAATACAGATGTTTCAGAGCTCCCAAACTCACACACCACAGGAAAGCAGCAGGTAGGTATTTTCATGTTCAACAGTTTGTTCTGTTCAACGATCAGGTGCCACCAAGTCCCACGGCAACTCCTTGGCATCCTTCTCAGCAATTCCACTATGGAGCTCTGAGAATGTTACTGCCATGTGCCATTGGAGAGTGCCTCTAGATCTGTGAATAACTATTCAAAGCCATTCTTTTGGCTTTGCTGTGACTTTTGTGTGCCTTTCAAGAAAAACAAAAGACTTGCTTCAAAGCAAAATAAATCTGCTCTTTCACCACAATTAACTGCACTTTGCATGGAACTGAAACAAAACTACAAAATGGAGACAGAAAAATCCACAGTGTTCATACTTGCATTATTTTACTGTATTTGTAGTGAAAAGCTAGATTTCTGAGGTTGACTTTGCCATGATTATCCCAGGAAGCCTCATGATTGACACTAACTGAAGTGGGAAGCAGCTCTCTTCAGAGAAAGCAACTGGCAAAGTTGTCCATTGCATGGCACAGCAGACAGCTAGGGCTGTCCCCAAGGCAGCCCACTCTGGCCATGCAAGAGCCACAAGAAGCCAGGGATTTTGCTGGGTCAGAGAATTGAAGCCATGGGAGGCAGCAGTCCTTGTCAGGAACAGCCCTTCCCTGGCCATCTCCACAGCTCACTGTCACTCTGTGCCAGCTGCACATCTCTCCCTTCCTATTGCAAAGGCAGCTCCACCCCAGCCATGCCACATCCTCCTTCCCTCTTCATGATGACAGCCTTGCCCTACTCCCAGGGACAGTTATGAGATGGAAAGAAGAATATTTGAGCCTTATGGCCTCTGACCAGTGTCTGGCAGGTGGGTGTCTGAATCTGGCTGTGGTTTTCTCTTTGGCCAGTGTGCTTGAAGATTAGGCACATATAGAAGATTAATTTCATTTTAGCTCCACCAGTGGCTGCTTGGAGTGAGGACTTGGGTGAAACATCTTTGCAACAATCATAAATGAGCATCAGTCCCCGGAAGTAAAATTGCGACATCTTTCAACTTTAATCCAGTTAGACAGAAATAGTTAAATAGTTTTGAGAATAAACCCATCTATTTAATAAAGAAATTATGAGAAAAAAATCTGTTAAACACAGTGGATTTAAAAACAAAACAAAACAACTAATTGCTAGTTTTCCTGTAAACATGCCTGTCCAGCTCCTAGTACAGTGACAGCAGTGTGAGCTCCTGGGCAGAGAGCAGGGCTGTGCAGCTTTATCCAGCCCCAGACTTTGCTGGAAGGTGGGAACTTCCCTATGGGCAGCTGTGAAAAGACCTTGTCTCCCTGATTTACACAGGTATGGTGTGAATGGCTCAGAGGCTGAGGCCTGCTCAGCCAAACACCCATGTGTGCATGAAATTAGAATGTCAACATTTGATTCATGCTGCCAGGCTGTGACTGTGAAACAAATTATGTCAGTGGGTGGCAATTGCAATATTAGTCTAAGCAGATAACATTTAGCTAAAAGGAGGGGCTCAGTTCACATTCTCTGTACCATTTGAATATGTCAACATCATTAGACTTAGAAGGCCTGGAATTTTGTCAGAATGGAAAAAATATGGAGACAAACAAAGATATAAGTTGAGAGAGGGTTTGTGATAAAGCACGAGGAGCACAATCCAGATAGAGGTTCAGCAATTTCATTACTGCTCTTTTACCACATACCTTCATTATGAACAGTTCAGTCTTTAAATTTTCTCATTTACCCCTCCACCCCAACCCATCCCCATTTAAAGATTTTAGAAACAGTGACTGAATAGAGTAGAACAGAACGGCAAACAACACCACCTACACTATGTTAAAAACTGCCTCTTTAAGGAAAAATGATGTTTACTAATTAATTTTCTTTTATTTTAAAAGCCTTGGAAATGTTTGGCTTGAACAACCAAACTTTTGAACACACGAAAATACGGTTCTAAGTCTGGCTTCTTTTCAATACAAAGAATTACAAATTAGGTTTTTTAGAAGACAGAAAAAACTCCAGGTTTTTCTAAGTTGCTCCTGGCATTTTCAAGTGCATTTCTATGAAATCAACAGTTTTTGAGATGTGGAGTAAACATTTTGTAGTAAAATTCTTTTCAGAAAAAAACCCAAGATATATTTGAAGGCAATACAGGATACTTAGAAGTAACTGGGTTTACGATAGAATTAATGAAGAAATACACAAAACTCACAAAGATGTAAAGATGGAAGATATCCTAAGAAAATAGTAGTTATTTTCTTCTGTCTCTCATTTAATTAATTATCAAAAAGTGCCTGTATCAGAAGACAATATTACCACAGAAGCTATCATAATCTTAGCTTAATTTTTTCTCCCTTGTTTTAACTGGCAAAATGGCAGAACATCAATTTAAGGTTTTATTCCATAGCAAACATCCATGTTGTTAAAGTTAATACTGTGAAAAATCTTACTTGTAGCAGTGAAATGCTTATAGAAGCAGCCACTCATTCAGCTGCAGAACTAAGAATCAACAATCACCTTTCTAGGTAATGTACAGAAATACAGAGCTTTTAGGTAATTCTACCAAAAATTAATTTATCAACTTGATCTTCCAGCTTATGAAAACTAGCTTTATGCAAATGTCATGAAGAGGGAAACTGATTGTAGGCACCTCCAGTGCCCATCACCCTGTGCTGTGTATTCCAGAGCAGTCACACACCTGTCCCTGTGTCCCATCCCAGAACAGGGCTGAGCCATGCCCAGCTCAGCCTGGCTCTCACTGCAGGCAAGGAAAAACCTCATCACTGGGACAAATTCCCACTGCCTTCCTCACCTGAGAAATTCCACTGAAGCTGATGTGTCAAATTAATCACTGCCATATCTCCATGTTCTTCATCTAAGACTAGTTTGATTCAATAGGAATTTTCAGTACACCAGGACTGCATGGACTTCAATGGGAGCTAGATGGACACCATAATGAAAACTCAGATCATTTATCCATCAGACTTAGCAAAGATTGATTTAAACTGACTTTAGAAAACACACACTGCAGTAACACACAGTGTGTGGTCCAGCTATCATTTTACAAGCTCAAAAGTCAAACTCTGCTGCTGGTGCAGTTACTTTGTGGGTGAAACAGGGATTTCCAGAGCCCTGTTAAAGTCCTTTTCGTGTTTCTCCAGAGTCTTTAAAAAATAGGTCTATGTGAAGGGACAATAAAGACTCAGATCATAACATTCAACTACTTGGAAAAAAACCCAGAAAATGCAGATATAACTGACTCCCTTAATTCAATTACACTTACTGTGTTTTTAACAGATACTACAGTGTGACCTTTACAAATAACACCGAGAACAACAACAAAAGGGAAAAGTTTACAGTAGGAGATTGAAATTTTCCTATTGCTTCACCTACTTCAGTGTATGTGTTTTTGAAATCTTCTCAAAAGGGAGATTTGTCATTCAAATCTTTCCAAATTGCCCAAGTTGGCAAAAAAGATTCAAAAGTGCTTATTTTTTCTGATTTTTTTCTCTCTGTGACATAAACTGTTGAGTTACCAGAGCCTTCATTTAAAAAAAAAAAATCTGCTTGCATTAGAAGTTACATCTTTGTCAACAAACAAACAGAAGAATGGAAATGTCTCTCTCCAGTTCAGCAGACTCTCCTCTCCATCCCCACCACCCAGTAATTAATAAAGATATAATAAGCCAAATAAAACTGAAGGAAAAAAAGTACATAAAACCTGGGGAACTGAAAACTATTTTTGTCTTTTTGGGCTACTTTATGTTGAGGAAAAATGTCTGGAGAGAACACTGTAGCTCATTTTAAAAGCTCAGCTATTGTCCCTGTATGGAAAAATAAGTGTAAACAATCAAACTTCTCCAAAGGTAATTCAGTAACAGCACATACAAAGAGTAAAGAGAAAAGACAGCAGTAAGACTGCAGGAAAGGTTCTTTTTTTATGGTGTAGTGACAGCCTAGTAACTTCTCTGTTATGATGGGAATGCCAGCATAAAGATTGCATTATCATCTGTGGTTAACTGTCAAATGCATTATAATGGTTTATTTGGGAGAGCTAAGTTAAAGACAAAACAATCCTTCTCCTCTTAATCTATCCATCTCTGAGAATGTAAATACAGCTCGTACTTGTGTGTCAGAGTGTGGGGAGTTAACTGTATTCTTTCAGCTTTGTGTAGATTCCTGAAGATCAGAGAGCTGAGTAAACAATATTTTGATGTAAACAGATTATCAACATGAGAGGAATGACCGTCTGGTCACCTGTGGGGGTTTATTCACTTAACGCTTCCACCCCATAAAGACAATTGTGTGCAATCAATGCATATAGGGCCTTTCACTGGGTTGCTAAGTGATATGTAGTGTCAACAGAAAAATGCACGATGTACAGAAGGGCTGCTCAACAGCCAGGAGAAAACAACACACACAGATGATATTTTAAACTTAATTCAGTGCATTATGAAGATTGTGACAGGCACAGTGGCTGGCCAGAAACCACTTCAAAAATTTGACTTTATAAAGTTGGATCTCCCACGTGTGTAAAGAGTTTAATTTGGTAACAAGTGAATCACAGTGCAGAGCTGTAGCTGATTCAAATAGGAAAAGCCAACCCAGCAGGGAAGCACTGAATATTCATTCACTGGAAGGCACAGCAGTCATTTTGCAATCCAGACTTCAGTATATGAGCAGATCATTTGTCTAAGATTGTATATGTATTCTCTCATTTTCCTCATCTCTGGAAACTATTTTAGTAGAAGCCCAGAAGCTGTTTTCAACAGTTTATTCAGAATTTCTAAAGAAAGGAAAGAAAGCTGAATGGCATCACACTGCCCCATACAACCACGAAAACCTGTTTTGTGGGACATTCTTGAAACCAACCCAGAAAGAAACCCTTAAGAAGTTTTGTATTTATTTGCCCATTCTCTGCCCACCACTCACTTGATAGGTTTTATATTCAAATGCAAAATACATCTGCCTTTGTTCTAATGATTCAATCTGATTTTGGTTTGATTTACAGAACAAATCCTGAGAAATCCAGTCTTTTGCCAATTTTTTTTTTTTTGTAATAGCTGCACACAGCAAACAGAAAACATCCAATCCTCCAAGCTTCTCTAAATCACTTGCAATGATAGTTCAGCCTACTGTCATAATGAAAGGTTCCTCAGAGACCACAAAGCTTTGACCAAACATGTTGCTTGCTGGATCATTAGTGCTATTTTCTGCAGAATACAATTCCCAAACTCACAATTTTTTTGTTGTAGTTGTTTGGGGGTTTTTTTGTTTTTGTTTTTGTTTTTTTAAACAAGATGTCAGAGAGCTCTGTGTTCACCAGGCTGCTCCTGACAGGACATGGGCAAAGTGTGGTGACAAAAGTAGTAACTCATGTATCAGACAGGTCCATTTCAGTTTTAATATCCCTGAGCTTTCAAAAGGATAATTTTTATTAATATATAGAGGTTTCTTCTTTGAAGGGATTTATATTTATCTTATTTCAGAAGAATTTTCATAAACAGGAAAACATTTTATTGAGGGAACCTCTTCTGAAATGCTACCTAGCTTTGGGTCAATGAAGGTTGTTACTGGGGTTTCTGAGCTACATGTAACCAGATGTGAACTTCTCAGAAGACTCAGCTTCCCAAGAGCACTTGCAGACTTCAGCCAGGACACACAAAGCAAAGAAATACAGAGAAGTCCTTATACCAGAAGGCAGAGAAGTACTGAGTAGAAAGAAGGATAATTAGGTTTTGCCACTAATAATTTCCTAAACAAGTCAGGTTGCTGGATTTCTAAATCGAAAACATACCAAGTCAATAAAGAGAAGTTTGGAATTCTAATTTTGGTAACATACTTGGATATGTGACAATTTTGAGGACAGTAGAAATTAAGTTCCTTATACAATCAGCTTGTAACTGAATTTAAATTATTAAGTTAGATTTGATTCCTAACAAATCTAACTGAGAAGATTATTTCTTTTAATAATAATGTGTAATGACTAGAATCAAAATAATTCAATAGCATATCAATATGAATAAAATTAAACTACTAAGTCAGGAACAAAATTTTATGTTCATCTTCAATGAACTATCAGATTGCCTGGAAAATAACTACAAAAAGATTTGTCTACCCTGTAGAGAACTCCCACTCTACTCAGAAAAGCTCTCTATAAAAACTAAAATTAGAATATCCACCTTATATACTGGTAAAGTCAACCCCTCCTCTTCTCCCATATGCTGTGCTCCTTTTTTGTAACAACTTTTAAGAAGGAAGAAAGAGAAAAAGGCACAACCCACAAGTGTAGCAAAGCTTTGATGCCATTCACAGCAGCCAGTGTGGCGTAGCAAACACAGCACTGTTCCAGTGAAAAAGGAAATGAGGCTGAGCATAGATTCTACTTCTGAGCCACACACAGTCTGTGGAAGCATCTCACATGCTGGCAGCAAAGTAAATTCTTCTAAGGGCAAATTCTTCTACTACCTGAAGCTGTGTAAGGAGTGTAAAACCCCAGTCTGAATTTTGCTGGTTCCTGGACCCTTGGGCTGTGTGACACAAAGACAACAGAGGATCCTATCTCTTTATGCCAATTCTTCTCTTATAACAAGCCACAAATCAAAGCTGCTGGAAGAGGTGGCTCTGGGTTACAATAGGCCCAGAATAATTTGGGAATAAACTGCCTTTATCTTCAGCTCTGTCAGTATTGGGATGAAACAGTTTTACTTGTCTAACAACAATTCTCAGTGCAAAATTAGAAAAACAGTCTTCCTGTGTTTACTTATCAATGTCAAATGACACATTTCAAGCCTTGTTTTAGAAGTCTGTGTCTAAGATTTGCTTCACTACACAACTGTTAGTCTTAGACCTCAGTATTTAAAGATACATGTGTGCCCTTGGTGGGTGCGTGCCAAGAAGGGCAGTGGCACCAGGCCTGCATCAGCAATGGTGTGACAAGAGCAGGAATGTGGAAGATCAGACAGCTCCAGAAGCTGAGCTGGGTAGCACTGCTGACCTCTTGGCCCTGATACAGTGGAAGCCATGGGGAGATAAACTCAAGGCACGAACAAGTGAAGACGTCATGTCTGGTCACTCTGACTGCTCCTACAAGAGAAGATGCAACAAGGACATTGCTAACACAAAGGAATGTAACAAGGACCTAATAACCAAAAACACTGCATTGCAATGGGAACTGGGGCAAAGGGGTCCGAGTGGAAAGTTTCCTACAGAACTTAGAGAACCATAAATATGAGTGATTAGTGTAATAAACAGGCTTTGCTTGCATATCATGGTCCGTGTCTCATTCCCCACGGATGGTGCCCCGTGTGAGGAATGACAATTCCTAGCTGATCTAGCTGATTGGTGGGGAGCCCCATGGAACTGGAAGTGCTGCTGAAAGGAAGCAGGAGCCAGCTGGCATCAGTCAAGTGACTGTCCCTCAGTACTGGGCACTGCTGAGGCCACATCATGAGTTCTGTGTCCAGTTCTGGGCCACTCATGAGAAGAAGGACATTGAGGTGCTAGAGGATGTCCAGAGAGAGGCAGTGGAGCTGGGAAGGGTCTGGAGCACAAGTCTGAGAGGAGCAGCTGAGGGAGCAGAGAGTGTTACACTCCAGGAAAAGCAGACTTGAGGGGGATCTTCTCACTCTGCCACTCCTGAAAGGAGGGTGGAGCCAGGTTAGGGCTGGCTTCTTCTCCCAAGTACCAGGAGGAAAGGAAATGAACTCAAGTTGTGTGAGGGCAGGTTTAGCTTGAATTTTAGTAAAAATTTCTTCATGGAAAGCAGTCAAGCACTATAAAGGGCTGCCCAGGGAGCAGAGTAGATTGGCATTCCCAGATGGAGTCTCCATCCCTGGAGACACTGAAAGATGTGTAGGGTGGCACTGAGGAACATGATTTTACCGTGGGTTGTCAGTGCTCTATCAAAGCTTGGACTTGATCTCAGAGGTCATGTAGACAGGGTCTCACCAGTACCTGGACCACTGTTCTTTTCAATTTGGTTCTCAGGCATATTTGGACAAGGCTGCTCAACAGAGAGGAGGATGCTCTCAGCACCACTGCATTCAGGCAGTTCTGCTTTAGAAGGCAACATTAAACCTTGTAACTCCTCCACCCAATTCCTCCCATCCTCTTAAGACACAAGGCAAAAGGGTGACTGCAGCTGTGAGGAGCATCCCCTAGCCCACATGAAGGGATGGGAATTTTAGCACCCAGTTGCTTGGAGGAAATTTCCTAGGAAGAGAATGAGAGTTTTGATCTGCTTCCATTTAACAGGAATACAGCAATAAAATGCTCCTTTTATCTTACAGCACTGATGCAAGTAAGTTCAGACTAGCTGAAATACCAGGCCAAACTCAGCAACTTTGCTGGACAACACTGCTGGACAAGAGAGGATACTTAACTTTACCTAAATGAACAGGCAGCCTGAAAAGCTGGAGTAGAAATCTTGGCCACTGTAACTATTGTTAGGACTGACTGAAGCTGGTTAATACTGGAAGTATTACAAGGGTTTAAATGAAGGTGTCTCAGGGGAACTCTCGACCAGCACTAGATTACAGCAACCAGTCTTGGGGAAATCTATCCTCAAAACATTCTCAAACCCCCTGTCATTGGAAACAAAGGAAATGTCTGCTTCTAATTTCTGAGTCTATAGACAGATGAAAGGACTGTACAAGTCTTTCAACAACACTGAAAAGCTTTTCCATATAAAGTAGCCAATTTACTCTTAGAGTTACACTTAAGTCAATTAAAATGTTTTATTTACAAGGATTTGAATCTCTTCCCTTCATTAACATTTAACAGTAAATGGGAGAAAAAAGGTAAATAAAATATTATCTGGCTTTTTAAAGGTCATTTCAGCCTGATCATTATGAAAAACCAGGTAGGAACACAGAATGTGCCCCTTTGTGTGGATTTAATACATGGAGTCAGTGCAGAATAGTACCACTGGAAGACATCAGTGGCTAAGAGTCTCTAGTGCTTGTGTTTAATATATGCTTAATTACAGCCACCCTTTGTTCATCTGAACTGAGATAATTTTCATTTTTTTGCTCAAGCCTCCCATCATAAATCACCCTCATCACAGAGCATTTAACTGATGCACCTATTCTTAGTACCTGCTTTTAAACAACCCTAGGCTAGCAATCCAAACTGATGAAGTGACATACCTAATACTTTGCATGCCTTTACCAACAGAATAGTCAGCAAGGTTCTGGAATCTGGGTCCTACCTAGGCTGGAGGGTGTGTAGGAGGGCAACTCCTCCACTGTAATTATGCAGTGATTGCAGTGTCTTACTTCAAGAGCTTTCATATTCCTGTTTATTAAAAAGAATAACATGGTATTCAAAATTCATTACCACAAACCTCTTTCAAATGGAGATTTTTATTATTTGTAAATAGATATAAAACTAATGACGCAGGAAGACCCTGAGTTTTTAATATATAAAAAAAATTACACCAGAAAAGTAAGAAATATTTGTGCTCCTGTGGGCAAACATTTATTCAAACACACAGTTTACATTAAGTCTGCTTCTTTCCCTTTTACTACATCCCTCACTGCTGATTCTAATAAGAAAACAGAAATTCCCTACAAACCACCGAATATGCACAGCAAAATGCCACTTAGTACAATACGTAGTTATTTCCCATCATATCACTGTCCTTGGTAAACAAATTATCCTTACTGCAAAACTACAAATAAAAGCTCTCTGCAAATAGTCCATGTGTAACATGAGGGTTCAAATGCTGCAGATCTCCACTCAATGAACACTGAAAGCTAAACCCCTGCCTCCAAGGCCAGAGGAAGAGAGACCCTTAAAAACCTTACAACTACAGCATCTGAGAGACTTTACCAAACAGCTGACATCATCAGTCAGGAGTCCTGCAAGCAACTCAACAGCTCAAATCTCATCACCCTTATCAAAGAAGACAAGTTGCAATGCAATGCCCAGAGCTCCAAGGCAAGTGGAGACTAACTGAATTTCCACATGGGTGTATACAGAAGTTTTAATGAGTATTTAGCTGGTGACAAATTGCTCCGTCTAAATTAAATTTTCATAACCACAAAACTTTCAAGAGGATTTCTTTCATTTTCAAAAAAATTAAGACTCCCAGCAAATATTAAATGCCTTAGTATTTTGCAGCGGATACTTCAAATAGCTTTTTTTGGGTAGTGACTTTGTGATTAAAATCAAAAGATTATTTGCTTCTTTATTTCTTTTCCTTGACTACCTATTCTTCATACAGGTGCTTCAACCACTTTGTACTTCCTGTGGAGGAACCAAGTGGTTTCTCTTGTCCAAGGAAAATAATTAAATGCTTGCTCTTATTTCCATAGGAGTTGTGTGTGTGAAAAGCCAGTAATTTAAGAAGCAGGATTAACAGACATGGGATTAAAAATATAACCTGAACCTCATAATCAAATCTGAAGCCT
Source organism: Catharus ustulatus (assembly GCF_009819885.2). NCBI lineage: Eukaryota > Metazoa > Chordata > Aves > Passeriformes > Turdidae > Catharus > Catharus ustulatus. Next base: position 5,250,118 of record NC_046232.1, on the reverse strand, counting down.
TTCAGTTAAAACTTTATCTAAATTAGTAGACAGCACTGATTGCCCTATTGAAATAAATGTACATGGCACCCTGTACAGCAAAACACACAACATAATGTAATTAAATGTTACCCTCTCATTCAAAGTAAGGCCACCAGTGATGAAAGCTGCAACAGTGGGTGGATGCAGAGCAATGCCCGAGCTCTCCCATCCTGCTGGGTCGGGATGAGCACTCCCATGGGTGTGAGAAAAGCACCTGCCCCAAGAGCTGCTCATCCTGCACAAGAGCTGCCACCATCCACCAGGCTAGGGATGTAGACTTGGGATCAACATAAACTGATTTAATAAAATGCAAGACCTGGATGTTTCAGTCAAGTTGACAGCTAGAACCAAGTAACAAGAAGGTAAGAAGTACCACAAAATTGTTGCTGAAAAATAAGATAGAAGTTACCATGACTGAGGCACAGACTTACCTGATTCTACAATGACTGTCACCACCACAGAACACACTGAAATGTGACTTGGAGAACAACTGAGGCAGGAATTTTTGACTTCTTTCACAGAAAGCTATTCTAAAACTGTATTTCACAAGCAGCTGCTAGAAAATGTTTATCCAAGAGTACTGTAAGAACTGCTTCAGGCAAGGGTGACCATTACATGGTGCCCACTTTCTTGGCAGGGGGTGGAGCAGGAATAAAATATTTTTTCTTTCTGCTGCTACTTACAGAATGTAAAACGTATAGAAAATCTGGAGGTGAGATTTTAATTGCTGATTTAGGAAGAGCTGATAATTAACTTACATTCTCTTCAAAATATAGTTTTCTCTATGACCTGGTAACCAAGCAACAAGAAAAGTAACCATATGAAAGAGTGATAATAAAGTCTTTTTTTTTAAAAAAACCCAGAAATTATATTTTCAAGCTAATAATTATTTCATATTCTATGTGTAAATTTATTCCTGTCTCATATTGAAAGGGCCTGGACCAAAAAAGGAAATGTTAAATTTTATTTAACATTAAATAAATTGAATATTTGGGAACAGCATTAGGCTACATCCTAATGTGGCCTGCTGTTCAGCACTCAACCAGCAACATCTTGCCTATGTTTTGCCAGGATGGAATACACTCACAGAGGAGAAACACTATGAGCTTCATTACTCATTTCCTAGCAGAGATAATTGTGACCAAGTGACTGTGACCAGCCAAAAAGTTTTGAATTCAAGTCATACACACTAATAGAGACTTAAGGGGAAAGTATGTACAACAATATTTTTCTATTAGCTATTAAGACTCTGATCTATTTTGCCAGCCTGTATCCACCCCCTGCATCAGCACCATGTGCACCATGCACAATCACCTTGTCCTTCAGGACACAGCCAGGTATGTGCAGGCTGCCTCAGGAAACAGCTCCTCAACAGCCAAATCCAGATTTCTGAGCACCACTGAAAGACTGGGGAAGAAACACCATTCTGACACAGAAACATCTGCAAATACATTTCATACTGAGTGTGGGAAGGTTTACACAGCCCTTAGGAGGTGTTTTCTACTCTTTAATTTGAGGAGCTCTTTCTCAAGAGCTCTGCTATTAAAGGAACCAATTCCCAGCTTTCATGTGCTATGTCTTTAACAAGATGGGCCTAATCAAGTCTTCAAACATAAGAAAGATCAAAGCCTATATCTGTAATAAAACAAACGATATGTGTCTGGCATGTATTGACAAGGCTACACGGCGTCCGCCATTCGGTCTCATTATTACTGTCATTCATCATACAAAAACTAGGAGGGAATACTAGAAGTTCCTTAACTTTCTAGCAAAAATGACGTTAAAGAGCAATAATACTTGACATGACCTCAGTTTTACCTTCTTAATACCTGCAGTCATTTGCGAGCTCAAACAATGCAGCAGCACTTAGAAAAAAATTAAGCCTCTCATTAGTGCACAGTAAATTTGAAGAACAACAATTTTATGGTAAAAACTTTAACTGTTCATTGACACAAACACAACAGCTCCCTGATGGACCCTTTAAAATGCTTGCTGAACTTCAGTTAAGCCTGACTCCCCACTCTGAAGTAGGTTGCAGTTACTGGGGCATTTTCTAGACAGGCCTGTCTGGAGCTTGAACTGAATTGAGCAAAACATTAGCCCAGAGATCTGATTCTTCTCTGCTCTGACTAATCAAAAATGCTGTGCTCCAATTAAAGGAGTGAGCACAATTGCTTGCATTTCCTGGCACATTCTGTCTCAATAATTTTATTCTTTCCCTCCCTACAACTGCTCAGTCTGAGTTTGTGCAACAGTTCTTTGAACTTGCAGCACAAAGAGTGGAAGCACCAACCATCAATTTTTCTTAACTTTTGAATAATTGCCAGAATAGATCAGATTTTTAAAATCCTTTATAAAACTGAAATTAACAAAATCCATATTTATCTACTCTAAAATGTTTGCCTTTTAAGTCACATAATAAAAAAAAATCTATACAAAATTTTTAGGAATCACACTTTCCTATCACAATAATTTGAAAAATCTGAGTCTCAATTTGGCACAATTGCATTTTGCTTTTAAGGTCATCCTAGAGGACTTAAGTTATTTTCATTAAAAGACTTCTGGAAATATGTCACTACTTTTCCCCCAAACATGATACAAACTAAGACCTACTACATTTATGTGAGTAACTGAACAACCTGCCTTGTGAATGTAGGCCTTCCCCTGGATGCAGGAGAAACATGAAAAATAAAACCACTTCTTTCTGAAACACTGTCTCTGATATTACAAGAAAGCCCTGCAAAGATGAAGTGACTGCTGATTGCTTGAGGTGACCACAGCAGCTGGGTTCCAGTTACTGGTATTCAGCAAAGGTTCCATACTTGTGTCTCTCACTGAAGACAGTCTCTAAAAACAGGAATTTACTCAGGATTGTGCATCACCGTATTTGTGCTCTGTATTTTGTCTACCACAGATCACAGTATTAGTGTTAGACAAAAAAGAAAGTAAATTAAGAAAATGCATTCAAGATAAAAGCTAACAGCAAATGATTTTACAGATCCAGAATTAAAGAATCATTTAAGCCTGGCTGAAGGAAACAAACACTTCAATAAAAGGTTTACTGGCGCTTTGCATTTCAATTGTGTCACCCTCTCCTAATTGTTCTAATGTCAACAATGTCCTATGCTGCTTCTGAATAGTCAGTCTTTTCTTAGATGAAATAAAAAGGTTACCACTTCATCCCACACACTGTACAACTGCACAGCCATTTATTAGGTCCTGCCTTAAAGCCAATTCAACCTTTTCCTATGATCTCTTTTCAGAAGTGTAAAAGTTCCAGCAATCTAACTTTTTGCAGTTTCTTTTAACAGCATAATCTGGCTTTTATGGCAAAATAGCTGTCCACGGGTTATAAGAGCCTTTGCTCCTCAAATGTACTGTATCTGCCCTGCTAATTATCTGTCAAAATCTATATGGAGTGGACAGGAGCCAGACTGTCAAAGGGAATTGATGCAATCCATTTTTTTTCAAATTTCTTACTGTGTGTCATACATCAAGACAAACCTTATTCTGGGACATGAAAAGTGCTGGCACAGGAGCAATCCAATGCAATGACTGGGAAAGGCTTTGAAAGATTTTTATGCTGGACAGCCACCTATTTAGCCAGTGAGTGAGAATTATTCAATAGGAATTTTTGGGGACGGCTGTACAAAGTGTTTTCACATGTCCCAGTATGTCTGTATTAGTGATTACTCCATTATTTGTCTATTTGCATTTCCTTCCTTACACCAGAGTACCTTCTCAGTAAGGAGAATTGTCCAGACAAGGCTCAGCCATTTCTTACTTAGTAACAGCTCATCAAGATGCCAGCCAGAAACGAGGGGTAGCAGCCCTCAGTTTAGTGCAGTCACCATTTCCAGGGACCAAGTCAATAGGGAAGGAAAAATGGACCAGAAAAATTAGACACGTTATCACAGATTAACTAAGTGTAATTTCCAACCAAGTTTTTTTGGGCACTTTTTAGCAGCAGATGACAAGAGAATCCTGCCAGCGCTGCAGACTCAAGGAAGAGAGGGAAGAGAGCAAACTTGGGTTATAAGGCAATTGTGAATTTTTATATACATCCTTTCACAATACCTAAACAGAGGATTCCAGTGTGCCCACTCTCTGGGTCTTTGCAGAATGAGCATTGGACACTTCAGAAAACAAAGAAAACCCCAAACTCCATCTGAATTGCAAGGTCATCCTAAATTCTGTTTTGACCTAAGACAGGAACATAATTGAAACAATTTATATTAATAGCTAACTATAAATATTTACAAATAATTACAGATATATATGAATGTAAGATAAATAAATCTAACATAAAAATACTATGATCAGGAGACGATGTAGTTTAATTTTCTCTTGAAGGAATCCCTTTGTGCTATGCTATGGACAAGTGTATGTAAGTATATTTAACAATTTAATGTAGAACCACAACTGCCCAGGGAAGTTCAGATCATGAGGGACAACAAGAATTAAATTCAAAGGTCATAGGTCTCTGTGTCTGTTTTCAAACTCCGGAATTCTCTAGTGAAGCAGACAGGAGTCAAATTATTTTTTTGAGGTAGTAAAATCATAATTACATATCTAAAGGGGACCTAAAAATGTCTATATAACTGGCAGCTTTTAAAAGTGATAAATCATAGGTAATAAGATCTTCCTGAGAAGGCTGGCTCACAGACCAGAGCAGGAATAAGGCAGCCATGGTACAAATCCCACAGGTATAGTGATGATGACAGTTTTCTGTCTCCCCCCACCACAGAAGTTATTATTTTCTAAGGAAAGCAATCGTGGTGTTTCGTTGGTGAGGTTTTTTTCATTTGTTTGTTTGTTTTTGGGTTTTGGTTTTTTTTGGTGTGTGTGTTTTTGCTTTGTTTTGTTAGAGACGCTTCCCTGTAACATCTAAATACAGAGGATAAACTATTTTAAGCATCCCTCCTTAATACAAAAACCCCACCTGCTTTACACTCTGAATACAAACTCCCTTTTTGCTTGAGTTCAGGAAAAGCAGAAGAGTATCAAGGACAGCCATCAACTTCAAACAGACCTCTTGACTGTGGAATGCCTTGCTACCTGACTTGGAGCTTCACTGAGGAGCAGATCAGGTCTCTGCCTCCCTAAAGCAGGCAATCTTCAGGATCTGGCCCACTCATGCATATCTGAAATATATATTCACTACTTCTCCTGCCTCTTTCACTGTTCACTCTCACATCCTGAGAAGGCCTGGAAAAGGCATTTGACATTTCAAAATGTTTTTATTTTTAGGAAGAAACAGCAGCAAATTAAACAAATGTTACTTCAAGCAAATAAAGATCCTAATTTTCTTTGGCTTCAGAATGTTGGACTTGATACTAATTTTAAGAGTAATGATGAGAATTTGTTATAGGTATGTAATTTGCTGTTCTTGCTAGAAGAGTTTACACAAACAACTTCCAAAGCCTGGCTGGAGAACTGGTCAGCATATCATTCTGGTCAATTATTTGCCATGCTAGAAATGCATCAGGATAATGACACAGGGAGGGACTGTAAGGCAATATTGTTCCCCAGAAGCCTTTCTCTAACAAGGTAATTTATGACCTGTTCTGGAATCTAGTCTTTACAAAACCATAAATTCACACTTGTATTCAACTTCAAAGGGACCATTATCAGTAAAGGTGGCAGAAGGCATCAGACTGCTGCAAGCTAGATAAACAGATAAGTGAGACTTTCATGGTTTTCTCCTCTAGGTCTGCTCCGGGACAAAGGTACCTAAAAGGTGCAGCTGCCCCTCGGCATTTGGCCCTGTTATTTGCAAAGTTCACCACTGAATGCGCTACTTCCCTTTTACAAGGTGAGGAAAATCTTACTCACTCAAGTGCAAAAACTCACAGCACTAGCAGAACTTTGAAAGCTCTTTCAAGAACCTGTCAACGCTCACCTGGGAGCTGATGCTTTCCGATGAACACAGCGACAAGCACAGTAAAAACAAAGAAGAAACAACAAAACCCCCAAGAATCTGCTTTGCATCCTGAATAAAAATAAAATGCAGGCCCTGCAGAGCAGCAAGGTTTAACTGATGTGTGTGTCCACAGCTGGGAAGCTTCCCGGGGCTCTTGCAGTGTGCCCTCTCTTGCACTGGATGAGCAGTACATGTGTTTGCATTGGGGTTCCCAAGCTGGGCTGAATCCCTTCCCTGAAGGTGGGAGATCAGGGGCTCTAAGGACAGTGCTGCATGGGAAAAAAGGGCCAGATTCATACTTACTGCCTTTCAAACAAAAGCCTACCAAATTTGGACAGTTGTTCTTGTCACACTAGAAATTCACAGCCCAACATGTTTTAAAGCAGTACTTGAATAATCCCATTTTACTGGAGCGACAAAAGGGTGATAGGGAAGGCAGACAGCTGCTCCAGGTGATTTACTGTGCTCAGCACAACCAGTGTGCCTGATTAGCCACCCAGACAGCAGGGGCTAAGTCAAGAGCCACTGACAGAGAGCAGCACCTTAGAAACACTCGTTTGCTGACAGTGAAAACTTCCACCTACCCTTCCATCTCTTCTGGACAGATTAATTAGTTAATGTCTGCACAGTGTTACGAAGATCTAATGAGCCAAGTGTGAGCATGAGTGCTGACTAGAATGACTTCTAATTGATGTGCTGGAAAAGAACATGGCATTGCTATGGAAAGGTGTGAGGGGACAGAACAAATGGTTTTTTTCTGGCCCAACTCTCCAGCAGTGACAGTGCTCTCCAGCAGAGGACCTGGGACAGGGAACAGGAGCTGGGCAGTGCAGCCAGCAGAGGAGGTAAAGCACAGCACAAAGGGAGGGACTCCAATGCTGCCATCCCAGAGAATACAAACTAACCCAGGGAAATGACTGCAGCTACTCTCCTGCTGAGACCATTAATCTACTAACTTCGTTTCTCAATCCAGCTTCATGCAGAACTGTCTTTTGATTAAAATTCAGCCCTGTCTGGGATGAGACAGAAGGAGTTACACCCATTTAAGCTTTCTGTACTGAAAAAATTTTAGGCTACTAATTTTGTATCCCTGGCAGGTAAAAATGCCTGGCAAAAATATTATATATAATAATGCTGTTGATGGATCCTACCTGAAGTTCTAGATAACCGTTCAGTACAAGCAGCATTAGCTAAACTCTGTGGTCTAGAAGCAAGCCCTTAAGTCTATTATTGTCCATGCTGTAACTTGGTCATTTTAGTTGAGGTTGTTAAGACATCAGTGGCAGAATTAGCTGGTATCCTTCAGACATTTAATTGGCCAGTGTCAAGGTTTAACCCCTACCAGCAGCCCAGCCCCACACAGCCACTTGCTCACTCCCCCACCAGCTGGGTGGGGCAGAGAATCAGAGGGGGAAAAGCTGGAAAACTCATGGGTGGAGATAGAGCTTAATAGGGAAAGCAAAAGCCATGCACACAGGCAAAGCAAGACAAGGAATCAATTGAGTGTCTCCCGTGGCTGGACACAGGTTCAGCCACCCCCAGGAAAACAGGGCCCTGTCACAGGGGACTTGGGAAGACAAGCACCATCACTCCAAGCATGTCCCTCCTCCTCTTTCATTGTTGCCCTAGAAAAAATGATGCTTTTAGGGGCTCAAAGTTTTCTGCAGAAGCGTGATAGCACTGATGTTTGATATGGCTATTGAACAAAGAGAGAATTTGAAAAATGTGCACATGCAGGACCTGCTACTGTCCACAGTTCATCACCACCCTGTGTGCCTGTGTTTACTCTTTCCTAATTCTCTTACACATTTCCCATTTGATAGTTTGTTAAATAATGAAAAAGCAGTCTTTAAGTTAGCCAAAAAATCTCCATCATTAAGGAAAACACAAAGTGTTGGGTAGCTGAGAATGTTGTTCAACACAAGTATTCCAGCAAAAATTAGTAATTCCCTGTATCACAAATATTGGCTTACTTTGATTTCCCTCCAAGATGTCTGTTTTTTAAACATAGACTATCGAGGAGAAATTCACTGCTGTTCTGAGCACTATCCAAGAAGTTTTAGCACTTCCACAATAGCCAGTCTAAGCAAGACACACTGATCTTACTCCTTAATTTCCAGCAAAAATCCCTGATTCACGAATCTACGAGTTTCTTGCTCATTAACTAGGGAAGAAAATACAATCCAAAAGCAAGATAAGAGGGAAAAAAAAAAGTCCAACCCAACAAAGCCAAGACCACAAATATAGCCACATCCTCAGCATAAGGAATGTTTTCTGTCCCATCTCACTGTGCACCTCACACTGCTCTTTCTTGCAGGGCAAACTCCCAGTCTGAGCCAACACTGCTGCAGTGGGACACCCCCACACTCAGAGCAAAGAATGGGCAGAGACAAATGCAACAGCAGCACTCGCTCTGCCTCGGCACCCCTCTGCAACTCTGCCCCTCCTTTCCTTTCCCTCTGCTTTCTCTATCCCAGAACCCCAAGCAGCAGAATAAACTTTATCACTCAGGCTTAACAGTAGCAAAGCTTGTTACATACTCTCGGTTCCCACTCCAGCAATGCAGAACACACCCTATAGGATCACAAAAAATACACTATTAGATAATAATCATCAAATCCCAGAAAAGCTCAGTGACAATTGAATTTGCATGTCATAGCACAAGCTGTGTGGTCTTTGCTTTTCTGATAGTAATTAGTTAACCTGCTATTTTCTTTTGCAGTTCAATGCAGAGATGTTTTAAAAATTGATCCAGGTCAGCACCTTTAACTACACAACCCAAAACTATGCAGCAGTTTGCTCTTCTTTGCATCAAAAAGGTTACCATTAAAAATTATTCCAGGACAGACACTACCAGGGCAGTGAAAGGGAAAATACTATCAAATGCCTTCAGGCTGTGGACTTGTGAGCATAAAAAGTAGGAGAAAAAAAACCTCAACAAAACCTCCCACCACCTTGAAAAACTCCTAAACTGCAAGTTCTAAATGCAAACAACCAGCATGCAAATGGCAGTAGTGAGGAAAACCCCTACCCTGAGACCCAGTTTTCTTCTGAAAGGAGTAGCTTCACAGAAGTAAAATTTGTTTCTCATGGCTAAAGAGAAAGAAGTTTGTCCTTTCCCTGGGAGCAGCTGGGAGTTGATCCCCATGAGCAGATACAACACTGTCATCCACAGAACTCTGTTAACAGGCCAGCACATCCCTGCTCCCACATCTTGTCTGTCAGCTTATCCAGCACAGAAGCTGCACTCTCAGTGCCACAAATCACCAGCTAAAATAGTTCCACCTCTTCAAAGGGGAAGGAAGGAGATTTGGGGGGTGATGTGTGTTTGTGTGTGCTGGGTGTTTAAACAAGAGGGAGAGATGCTCAAAGTGATTTACAACCCCCCTCTGAGAACAAGCCAGACCTGGGGAAAGTAGTATTTTTGCACCTGGACCATTATGAGGCAAAAAGGATGATCTCTCAAGGAGCAAAGGACATTCAAATGTACAAGTCAAAGACCAGGATGATTCAGTCTTTCCTAGGATCAGCCTGGCTTAAAGAGAAAAATTCTGGGAAAAATATACATCTCTCCCTTCCACAGAGTAAAAGGGAAAGGAGATTAGGAAACAAGAGGTCTTGAGTATTCAAAGTGCTAATTCAGAACTTATCTCTCTAAAGCACTCCTGAAACATTTTAATTGTCTGGCTTTGCATTCAAAAACCTTGTTTGCAACTCTTAATGGTAGACAGCTTTGAACAAATAATTGAAATGCAAGACCTGTGAGGCCTGCTTAAACAATTGCAATGTGCTTTGCCAATAGGTACTTTATCCCCTTCTCCTCCCTCCACCTTTTTCATAAGGAAAATGAGCTAGCATGGTATTTGGAGCAAAGTTAAAACCTTGCTAATTTGCAGCACTGCGATCTGGGACTGTGACAGTGGTCGTACCTGTACAATTGCTTGTATCAGCAAAAAATACACTAATAGTTCAATTGAATGCAAAAAAGACCTTTTCATTTTCTGCTGAGAACAACCCATTGGGAGATTATTTTCTAAATACAAATCCTTCATGTCTGTTAGTTTTGCATTTCCTAAGATTTATGTAGCTATTTGCCTGAAAATTCCCTTTGTATGATTTAAGCCAAGCCTCCCATAAATAAAAACATTCTTTTCAAGTAGAGTTTGGAAAATAAGTTGAATAAAACCATATCCTTCTCAGAAGACACAAATTATTTTGGCATGGTGTAGTCAAAACCATTCTAGGCAACTTATTGTGCTCCTCCAACTGTAATAAACTGAAAAACTGAGAGCATTTTATCCTCATTCAGAAAATAGTCAGCAGCTTATGCCTATCCCTGAAGGTAAAAGTGCCCTTGTGAGAAAAGTGAACTTGGTTCAGATCAGCTTATTCAAAGTCCTCACTTCAAATGGTCTCCTTTTGCCCTGCTCTGCTTTTAGTCTGTTGGAAAGGATCTTCCCTGCTAATATCCGGATGTGGAATGTGATTCCTGTTTTGATGTCTGACATTTAATCCAAGTCTGGGGATGATTGAAGCATATTTCAAACACCATCTTACCTCAGACACTTGGTGCTGGGTGCAGACAGGACAGAGGGTTTACACCACTTCTTAGAATGCTGTTCACACTTCAGTCTGTCAGACTGTTGGTGTGCTGATAAGCAGTGCTGAGTAACTCAGCAATCAGTGTTACTGCATTTGTCAAAATTTGTCAAACCAGGACTGCCTGTGTTTCAAGGCAAAAGAGAGCAACTAATGAGGCACTCACTTCCTGTTAACCCAATTTCCTCACTACACTCTAGACTCTCAGCTGGGCACAGAGAGCTTGGACACCCAATAATCACTGTCACTCAGTCTCCCCCATCTCCAGCACAGGTCCTGCCCTTGAGCAAACAGATCTGCAAACTCAAGGATTTAAGAATAAAACATCTAATTTAATGAAGCAATAAAACCGTAACTGTAAATCAAAGTTAATAAAGATCTAAAATACAATAAAATGAGCCTGTTGAGAGCTTTTCTAGATGAATTCTAGAAGCTGGAAAAGTTGCAAGAATTTTAAACAATACAGAGATGTAGCACCCAACCATCTGCCACTACAAGGCTCCATTGCCATTGCTCCTGGCCAACATGCCAAGAAAACAGGAAAGCAGTTTTATGTAGGCCCAGTTTTGTATTTTATATTTCTTGCTTTACAATCCACTGTGCAAGATGATGACTATCTTGTTTTTCCAGTGGTATAAAAAGCATGAAAAGGATTCAGAACCCTGCAGGATTAGACCAATACTATTTTTGCAAGTAAATTTCACTGAGATTTTAGAAATGTTAGTAAGCTAGTTTGGGTTTTGTTTCCAGAGCCACATTTCAATTTAAACAAATATCTTCTGAATATAGAAACCATTCCTACCTATAGGAAGCATAGGTATAACTTCCTTCATAGGAGTAAAAAAAAATTGCACATATGCATTAGCAAAATTTAAGCCTAGGTTTATAAATCACCATGCAAGTTTATGGGGCCACATAACAGTTTTGTGATAATTATAATAAATGCAATCTGTGGCAGGGGTTTAATAACTCATTCTGAAAATGCTTCCCATGTTCACTACCCATTTCATTGGCTACTCCCATCAATAACCCCACTAACATAAAAACAAGGTCAGCCAAGCAATCAGAAGACTAAAAAAGAATGTTGAGAAGATCAGATTCTTATAAGCACACCAGGCCTGAAAATTCAATTCCAGAGAACAGATAATAAAACCAGAAAATGGCACAACTGGAATGCAGTATGGGCCTCTCCATATGACATTCCATTTGTGGTTCAGTCAGCCAACGTGGGGCACACCATCCACAAAGTAGCAATTATCCCCCTTCCCAGTAAGTTCTACAATGGTATAATTTCCACAACAAACTCATCCTCCACCAGCACGAGATCTGGATGTGTGAGTTCTCTCTCCATACACAGCCAGTTCTCAGAGTCAGTTCCATGCATGGGCACCTCTGCAGCAAATCATGAGAGATGTTTGTACAGAACTGTGTTGTTAGTTGGGAGGCAAAGGACTGTGACTATTCCATTCAGAGTTCTCTTGGGAGGCAGGTTGCATCACTCAGTGAAAGCTGTCACTCAGAAAAAGATTTGATAGACACTTTTTGGGAGAGTCTGGATGGTGTGTGTTGAGATAAACAGAGTGAATGCTAACAGAGGCATTTTCTCCCTGTACTCAGTAAGGGAGTCTTGCTAGTTTTACTCTGTATTTTAGTACATTGCATTCAGATTGTATTTTAGCATGGACAAACTAAAGTGGGAATTTCTCTGTCCCAAGACAGCAGGACAGCAACACATACTAATATAGTAAATAGAAAATGAATTTCCATGGTAGGAGAAAAGCTCACCAGTGAACTGGGAAAGTAAAGGATTATATTACAGGGTTGTGATAGAAAACTACTGCATGGTACTGTATATTTTATGAGAAAAATTGTGGCAATAATTTGCTCTTCCAAGGTCAGTCCCTGATCCCATGAATCAAGCCCTCTTGAGGGAATTCCTGCTGACACTAGAACTCTGCATTCAGAAAGTATGCTAGAGCACTACATGCAGAAAGGCTGTACAATCCCATGAAGAAACAAGAATTTTTTCATTTAATAAAAGAATTGTGTACATGTTAAGCTGGCTAAATATATGAAGGTGAAAGCACAAAGGGATTTACCATATGAATTGTTTGGTACAGACCCAAATTTTGAAAATTGTTTAGCAGACAATTTCCCATGAAATTACTCCAATTCCACACAGGTAATTTACTCTCACAGTTATGTCTGTGCACACAGCTTCGAGCATTTGGGCTTCCTGTTTCCTTTTCACTTCCTGCAAGCACCTCTGCCAGAGTTCAGGAGCATTACAAGTGAAAGGGGGGACCATACCTGGGCAGATTTACTGGCTTCTTTCATGCAGGAAAAAATAAACAAAAAACTTCTGAGAGGTGAGAAAGAAGAAAGAAAGGGACAGAATTCTACCCTGCAGCTGCTCAGTGATGCAAAGTCCCTGGCTGAGTGAGAAGATGGGAACACCAAAGTCAGGAAGCACTGGAAAAGCTCTCTTCTCCAGTCAGGATGCATCCTCCATCCTCATTCTGCAGTCTTATTGCTGTAACTCAATGTTATCATCTCCGTGGAGATCTTTTGCCTGTCACAAATGCAGCAATCCCCCATTGCAATCAACAAGGCTTCTCTACCAGGAGACAGATCACTGCATTTGAAATATTTTTCAGTAGGATTAGCTTGATCTAGGTTCAATAAATGTAGAACAAAATTAATTATTCTGAGAGAATCTGCACTGCTAATAAAACAACCACTTCACTGATCTCTAATTACAGTAAGACTCAAGAGCCTTCCTTTAGATTTGTAAGGTGCACATCAAAAATACTTTTCTATGCAAATATTTCACTTACATTTTGTTTTATCAAGTATTCCAGGTACCTAGTAGCCAAAATAATTCCTCTGAGAAATGTCTGTTAGCCTGAAAAGCTGGTAATTATAAATGAAAAAAAAAAAAGAAGTATTTTTATGGCATTGATAAAACATTGATCTAAAATAAATACAAAATACTGGAAGGTTTTTAAGGTTACCCAATATCTTAGAATAAGAAGAAATAACAAAAAATTTGTTCTATTTAAGAACTTAAATTCTCTTTCAAGTGAAATTTTTCATGTCCCACCAACATAATTTTAGATGGTGGAAAAAATATAGACATCTTAGGAGCAAGATGTTTCAGCTAGAAATTTTCAGGAAAAAAAGTGGGGAGTTCACCCTGGGATTCATGTTGCTCAACAGTGAACTTCATAAGGACCAGTTATATTACTGATTTATTTATCTCCAAACAACAAGAAATATTCATATATTGATTTGGATTTGAGCATGTAGTGGGACATAACACATTCATGCCAAAGCAGTATTCTACCTCACTGTATCCTGCAAAATTATAGTAACAGAGCAGGGAAGAGAAGCAGGATGGCAAGTGCAAGAAGAAAGCAAACACTGGGCAGCTGCAGGCCTAATTAATTGCCAGCTTTCTGTCCCATTCATGCATGCCATGGTTGTTTCAAAATGGCATGAATTGCCAGTGTTTTTCTAAATTTCTCCAAAAAAAAAAAAAAAAAAAGGTTTGCAGTGAAAATGCCAACATTTATTACAGCTCAGGTGCCTGAAGCAAGAGAATTATTGCTGAGGTGTTTAAGTGGCGTGTGATTTCCTTTTTTATTTTCATAGAGAAGTGTGATTTTTGAAGTAACTGCTGCAATTGATGTGCAAATTTTGACACATTTTGTATGACAAGTGACTAGCCCAGTGTTACCTCTGCAGATCAATAATAGCACATCTCAGTTACCTGACTAGTGGGTGTTTGGAAGAAAAAGGGAAAGGTTTGCAATCATGCCCAGCAGCAAAATGATTCCCAGAGGCTTTTGCTCTCTACATAACTGAACACCTGAGCTGTTTTTATGGAACAGACTCAGACAGCATTGCTAATTCCCTGGTGTGAAAGGTTTGGATTCATAGAAGCAGAACTCAGAAGTATGTGGCTTCACTGATGTTAAAACATTCACAGATAACCTAATAGTTGACATATTCCAATGGGACATGAATTTCAATTTAATTTAATATGCAACCCAAAGTACACCAGGAAAGTTCCACCAGAATTCTCTGAAGATGTAAAGGTACTCACCTCAAACAGATCTTTCAAAGAACTGGCTACTTTCATACAAAGGAATAGATACCTCATGGCCCCTTGGTCTTATCAGGAAATAAAGTGCTGAAAAATTACACCACAAGCAAGTGCAGGAAGATACACCAGTCTTTTGACATGAGTGCAAATAGCAAATAGTCGCTATTAGGAATAGTTCCTATTCCTGTTCCAGAGAAGCTTTCTGGAACATTGGAAGCTCAAAGAATGCTTGATATTTTGCATTGCACAGTTTCTTTTTTCTTAGGTGCATCTTCCCCTAAAAGGCCAAAGAGATTATAGAAAATTTTAAAAATCTTAATCTCAAATGTTTTATTTGTTTTGTTTTGTATTTTTTAAAAAAAATTCCTCTCCAAAGGGAAGGAGGTACTACTCTATGAAGATTGCAATAGGCTTCCTATGTTAAATGCTAACATTTTTTAAACACAGAAATTTACTGATAAATCTTGGCGTGCCTCTGTGAAAAACAGATACACATGATAAATGCGAGGCAATTATAAAAAATACCATATCTTGTGTGATTTTCACAGAAATGTTCCCTTTCAAAATAGAAGTTTAATAAAATGGAAGCATTTAAAATAAATATATTTATCCCAACAATACATTTTGTTAAACCAGTCTAATTATGTTGTTAAAATGAGAAATGGTACACATGCCAAAATATCAAGAGAATAAAGTATTTCTTTCTTACTTAATAATTTACTGCAATTTCATCTCACTTACAAGAAGGAAAAAAACAGGTGAATAAAATCAGCGGCTGAAGAAGGTTTGAATATGTGTGAGAGGTGATCTCTGCAAAGCTCATCAAATTCAACAAAGCCAAGTGCAAGGGCCTGGACCTGGTCAGGGCAGTCCCTGGCACAAAGAGAGGCTGGACAGGGAATGGAATGGGAGCAGCTCCAAGAAGGACTCAGGGGTGTTGGTGGATGAGAACTCTGACTTGACCCAGCATCTCAGGAAACCAGCTGTGTCCTGGGCTGCATCCGAAGGAGCATGGCCAGCAGGTCAGGGGAGGGCATTGCTCCTGTCTGATCCATCCCTTTGTGTCAGACCCCCCCTGCAGTGCTGTCCCTGCTCTGGGACACTCAGCACAGCAAGGACATGGACTGGAGCCACTCTAGAAGAACCCATGAAGATGATGAAAGAGCTGGAGCAGGTCTGCTATGAAGACAGGCTGAGAGAGCTGGGGCTGTTCAGCCTGGAGAAGAAAAGGCTCTGAGGAGAATTTAGAGCCCCTTTCAGCATCTAAAAGGGCTTCAGATGTGGGGCCCAGAGAAGCTGTGGCTGCCCCGTCCCTGCAAGTGTCCAAGGCGGGGTTGGATGGGGTTGGAGCAACCTGGTCTAGTGGAAGGTGTCCCTGTCCATGGCAGGGGGGTTGGAAAGGGATGATCTTCAAGGTTCCTTCCAACCCAAACCATTCTGTGATTTTTGGGGAACTGGAACTGCTGAGCCATGAGAAGAACAAGGACCTGGTGCTGTCAAGGTTATGACATAAGAAGGATAAAAAGTCCACAGACTTCTAACTCCAGCGATAGAATGTTTATTAACTTCTTAGAGATGATGAACACAGACACAACTGAATCACATCTCTTTAATTTACCATACCTCTGACACAACAGAGGCAGGGACAGAACTGAGGTGAAGGACAACTGGAGGAAGTTAAATGTTAGAAGTCAAAATTACTTGTCCCTAACTATAGTTCTATCCTACCTGGAAGCAGCACAGTAAATTCTCTTACCTTCCACTCAGTAAAATGCTTTGTTGAATGGTTTTATAACATCACCTAAGCCTGTTCATTTTTGTTGCTCCTTTCTTTTCAGCTTTTCCAGTACAATCTTGCTCTATAAATTTATTAGAAAACAATTTATAGTATTACCACCAAGGAGTCTTCCTGCAGCATTGTAAATATGCATAAAGGTTTACAAAACTGATGAGGCAGGTTTCTGTCCCAAGGGCCTGTGTTAGTTAGTAAAGTCTTTATACTTTTTACATTAATATACTTCAATGGAAATTTTAAAAGGGATTATTTAGAAAGAGGAAAATGAAACAATGAAAAACAAACCACCAAGAATCACCTACTTCCAGATTCTAAATAAGAATAACAGTATTTTTGTCCAAAAATTCTTAATGCTTGAGGAATATCTAACATATTATTGCCTTCAGTTCAGTTACAACTTATTGATATCAAACTTCACAGCACCTGAAACAAAATGTACCGTGCAATACAACTAAAACAATGTGTTTCAAACTATTCACACTGAGAACTGGCCTTCAGTCATTTCAGCACTGGAAAGAAAGAAAAAAGGTTTCTCAATTTCATTGTTATGAATAAGCCTGTCTCACCCCTCTGCAATTCTTTAGCTCCTTGTATGCAGGCAAGATCTGGGCCAACACATGAAAAACAGCAGGCTGGCACATCCTTCATGCTCCTTCTTTTCAATTTACTATTTCACCTACGAACAAAGTCACTACAGTTGATGTGAAAGCCTCAAAAACACGAGCCAAGAGCAAAAGTCAGTAAGATCTGCCAGCCTCTGGCAAAGCCAGACACATGGCTCTGAAAGCAGAAGCCTGCACAGACTTTCTCTAAGGATATTAAAACTGGACATGGAAGACAAAGAGGAAAATCCACATCACAGAAAATTCCACAGGGGAGCCTGAGCGAATGCAATAATGTGTGACCCTGCAGTAACCTCACTTGACTGGAATGTACACGAGTGGAGTTCATCTTGTGGGAGAAAGATAAAAAAGAAGCCTTGGGATGGGACAGACAGCAAATGAAACTAGGGCAAAAGGAGCTAAGGAGGCAGTGAGCTGGGACAGGACAGACCAGAGAGGTCAGAAAGCAGCAGCAATCCACAAGATGTGGGCAAAAGAAATGACCAGAATTCTCACTATCCCATAGCCCTGTCATGGAACCCAATGTTCCTCAAACATGATCACTGCTCTGCTCTGCTTTGGCAGCAGTGCCCCCCACCCCCTGCCACAGGGAGACAATTTGCTCCCACAGCAGCTGCAGGGGCATCACAGTCAGCAGAGTCCTGGTCATGGGCACAAATGTGACAAGCAGATGACAGCAGGACCAGGGTGGAGTAGGCTGAAAGTTTTTCTGTTACCAGGATGCCACTAGAGAAAGAGAACTAAAATCTGAGAGGATATACAGATATGGTGCTGGGGAAATCTTTCAGGCTCACAAACCTTCAGAGGTTGTTTAGCACTGGGAATCTATCCCAAACCACCACTGAGTTCCTTATCAAAGTAAGATTGAACCAAATTTTGAAACTTGTCGTAGCACACCCTTTGTTTCTAGATTCATAATTTGATATCTCAAAATCTTATTTGATTAAATCTTAATCTGTACTCCAAATCAATAGGCATTGTGTCTGAATACAAACATGGTATTTAATGCTAAGAGGATAAAAAAATGTGGCAACTAGAAAAAATATTGCACACAAATTTAGAGATTACTTTTAAACACTGTACCTCAACTAGTAATCTTTATCATGGGAATAATCCTATTCATTCACTTCATAAAGATGAAAACAATTTCATTAATGTCTGAAAAACTGAATAGACCCCCAGGTAAATTAGTAATTTGCTCTTCAAAGCAAAGTTTGAAAAGTACGTATTAAAAAAATGCATCATGTTTGAATAAGGGGGAAAAAACCTACTAAAAGGCAAACATATGTTCTGGGCTTTGAAAATGGTCAGGATCTTGTAGAAAAATAAATACTGCCATTATATTGATGCTGATTTAAAGCTAGAACTACCTGTCATACAGGCAGGTGAAGTCAGCATTCAGGGTTTGACTTGGTTACAGCTTTTAATGTGGCTTCCTGAGTACAAGATACAGAGCAAAAACCTACATTTTACTAATCATGGTTCTACCAATTTTCCTTCTATATTCTCAGAAAAAGCTTAGAAAAGAGAGTAATGCCTTGAGAGCCAGCAAAGTCATCAGTATGACAAACCTCCATCCTCCATGCCCATGTAATACAATTTTCTGTTTGGTCAGCATCCTTTGAACCGTTTCTCTCTGGGTGTCCATAAAACGCTGTGGTATCTTAATCTCATATAAACCAGCTACTTGTCTGTGTTTCTAAACTCCTTCCCTGGCATTTACCACTCTGCATTACACAGTTCTTCCTGAATCCTGCACATATTTTATGTCATCCTTTCAGACATCCTTAACCTTAAACTTTTATTCAAAAGGAGCACTCAGTACCTCACAGTTTCTCATGCTCTGTTGCTGTTACCTCTGGCCAAAGTCCTGCCACCTAACCAAAGCTCACTGAAAATTTTAATGCCCCCCCAAAAAGAAAGAAAAACATGTGATATGACAGGGTTAGTAAAACCCTTAATGTCTACAAGTTTTGCTCAGGTTTCTTTCTGAGATATAAGAGACACATAAAACAAATCAGGGAAAATTTTAAATTAGTAAGAAGTTATTTCTGTTTATCATCTTGTCAAGATTGGGATGTAGATGGCAGCCTCAGCTTCCATCTGTCACACCAAGAGGCACCACAGCAGCAGTCAGAGCACACAGGGCTCATCTCTTGTCCTGCCCCTTTGAGACTTCATTCTTGAGGGGAAGAAAATTAATACTAAATAGAATAGGAGGGTACTAATTAGCTAGATCAGAAGGCAACAGTGATTTCCAAGCTGTGCACCTGTATGACCACCACACATGGACTTCCACATACTGACACACAGACTGCCTCACTTCACGTTTTTCTGAAGGACAGAGAGCAGCCCCAGTGGTCATGGTGTACAGAAGGCCATGCTGGTTTGTACACTCCTACAAGGGAATTGTACAGCTCCAGTGGGGCTCACTGGTGTCAAACATCTCCCTATTTACATTTTCATAGCCAGGAATAGCCTTTGTCTAGAGACTGTGGCAACTACAACCTAAATGGATACCAGGGAAATACTAAATTCAGCAACTAATGTTGAGATAAACATGAAAGGCCTTATTAAAAAGCTACCACAAATCCTTCCGCAGATTCCAGCAAGCTTTGAATCAGGCCTCATTAGAGCAGCTCCCAAGCTCTGACTCTGGTGGCCAGATTTAAGATTCCTGCCCTTCATTTTACCAGTTCCATTTTCCTCTGGCCCATGACCTCACAGACAAAAGTCCAGGTCCCCATGTGAGACCATCCCCTTCCTCAGAAACACACGACATGACTAATGCAGAATGATAAGAAAACACAAGACCCAAGTTGTAATAGTCACACTTACTACCATTTAAGCCAGTGCATTTAAAAATGAGCACAAAATTAAGTGCAGACAAGAATAATTTTCATATCAGAAGACAAATATCACTGGTATAATAATGTAAAATTAAAATATTAGAATCAGCTAAACTTAGAAGACAGATAGCAAAATGAATAATATATGCAAGTACAATCCAGAGTTCTGTTTTATGCATACAAGGGGAATAATTAACTGATCTGGAAACATGTAAATGAGGGCTTAAAAGCATTTTCAAAACAGCACATCCAATTCCAGTTACACACGCAGAAGTTGCTACATTATAATAATTAGATTTTTTTTCACAAAAGATTTATTTATTTTGAATAGCAGTATTAAATATTATACTAATTACTAGTTATTTTACTTTGTACCCAGGGAAAAGGAATGAATATTCATTAATTCCTCAAGCTACTAAACCACTACAGACCAGATGATTCCAGCACAGCTACTGACAAGTAAGGAAAAATACTGGTACAAAATCAGGCTCATTCCACAAATTGCAACTCTGTCTTTTTTACATGTTAAATGCACTACAAGAAGCAACAGATGACAGATAAAATCACAATATACCAGTGGTTTGCCTTTAATTTGCAAGTCTTTTTTGTATAATGCCCTCAAGTAAGCTTTTTATTAGTATTATTTTGGGAGTATTGTATCAATTTTGCTGAGGTAGCAAAGGTAAAACTCAGTGTATTCTGGAAGTAAATAATAATCAATACTTTGTACACATATTCATCTGTCCATTATTTTTTATGATGGCAGAAGCTCTGCTGGTTTTCTGTCATTTTTATAGCAGGTGTGGGAGAGCCCCTTGTCCCTCAGACCTACAGTGGTCCAGAACAATCCCACCCTGTGGGGAGCTTATCCCTGTCCACCCCAGAGACCAGATGCTGACACCAGTCACAGCATCCCTCAGGCTCAGTGCCTGCACAGCTCCAGCCAGGGCTGGAGACTCTCCAGCTGCATGGAGAACCCTTCCCAGGCTCCTTGAAAGACCAGCCATGACTGTCCAAAGATCTTAAATGGTCAGAGACAGAGAGGAACTATCTGCCTGCAAGTTAATTTGATATTTATGTTTTAATTGCCATTTGTGTCATATCATTCCAATCCAGAATAGCTGCAGACCAACTAAATTTATTTCCCAAACTAGACCTAAATCTTACTGGAGTTAGGTGGACTCTCTTGACAGTGTCTCAGTGGGAGATATGGATTCTGTATGAGCCTGGGTGCTTTCTGTTGCACTAACACTATTTCACTCTTCATTTTAAATTGTCTTTATTTTACATTTAGAGACATTGCAAGATGAATTTTAACAAGCAAATTCAGAATCTAATCATTGACATAGTAGCCAACTCATTACAGTAATTTCACGAATACAAGCCGCAGCAATTTGACAAAAATTTTGGTGGAAACCCGGAAGTGCGGCTAATAGTCGGGGGCGGCTAATCTGTGAATAATTTTCTGACATTTACAACCCCAGACGTGCCAGCCAGGGCGCCGAGCCAAGCACCTGCCAGTAAAAGCCGGCATTTTGTGATTGTTACAGTGTTACCGTGTTGCCCTGGCTCCCTGCAGGCAGCACGGGGGGCGGGGAGAGAGGCGGGAGAGCTCTCTTCTTCCCTCCTCTGCCACAGCCCAGGGAGGACGGGGGGGGGCGCCGCCATTGCCGCGGCCTGGGGAGCCGACGGGGGGGGGGGGGCGCCGCCATTGCCGCGGCTCGGGAAGGAGGCGGGGTGCTTTGTCCGTGCCCGCCGCCGGTGCCACGGGCGCGGGAAAGCTCCGTCCCCGCCCGCCGCCGCTGCCGTAGGAGCGGGGGAAGCTCCGTCCCTGCCTGCCACCGCGGGGCAGCGCCGACCCGGGGTGACCGAGCCCAGGGGCAGCGGCGGCCGGCCCCGAGCGGTAGCACCGGGCTTGGCCACCTGGCCCCGTCAGCGGCCCCTAGCGGGCCGAGCCTGCACAGCCTTAGCTCAGCCAGTAAACCCCGCCCTCCCGCGGTTCTGTTACTAATTGCACGCGGGTCCTCGCTGCGAACGACAGAGCGGCTTATATTCGGGTGCGGCTTATTTATGGACAAAAACCGAAATATTTGCCAACACCCAGAGATGCGGCTTATACTCAGTGTGGCTTGTATTCGTGAATTTACTGTACTTTATAATTTCATTAGAACATTTCTATTTATTGAAACATCATTGCAAAAACCCCTCAAAATGCATTAATTGCTTCCACATATGTCTAAGAGGCCAAAATTTAAAGAATAAATAAAATACGCCTTAAGGGAATTTTTACTTTAGGTGAAATTTAGGCATTTACACTTTAGTCATTCCATACATCCCACTGGAAAAGACATATCAGAAGACTGTATGCACTACAGCTAAAATGGCATCAAGTCCCTTGCAAACCCTCAGCACTCTGAGAACTGAATATGTCTCTTTTGAGTGCAGAACTGGACTAACTCTCAGCACCATAGGAACAATAAGGAAGGTTCTTTTGTTTGTTTGCTTTGCCTCAGCTAAAATCCAGAAATACAAACACATGAAATCCCAGGTACTCCTCTCACATTCCAGATGGAGTTTCCAAGATATTGGAATGCAGTCTAGTTCTGAGCAAAGCATGGAAATGCACAATGCAGTGTCAAAAAGAGTGCCAGGGTCTGATTACAGATGTGCAGAAAAAGTACATAAACTGAAACCAAATTCTTTTCAGCTTGCCATTAAGTCTTCAAAGACTAACACAGTAATTCAGGGAACAAGCTCTAGCTCTAAACATTTGAATGAATGCTGAAGTTCTTTTCTGGATAAGAGATTATGTGAAGAACTGTATCCAGAAATTACTTGTATATTTCTATTACTCTTTCTGTTTTAAACTTCCCTTTTTCTTTTATACTCATGAGGACAATTTATAGCATTCCATGATTGGTATGAACAATACAGTGACATGAAGCACATCACTGCTTTTTAAAGAACCTGTATAGATAAATAACATAAAAGAAACCAACTAAAATAAAGACATTGAAGTATAAATACTATAAAAACCATAGCTTAACAAGCTACTGAAATAAACTAGTAGTTAAGGTATTTACTATCAGTCTAACCTAATGTAGTCAGAATTATGTTCAGTGAGCTGTGTGCATGCAGTTGTGATATATTGGTGAGAATTATCCTTTGATAATTTGAGATGCTACTATAAAACATGCAGTGAAATATTTCAAAGAAAATGTTATTATATTAAATGTTACCTTTTTTGCTATTCAAGTAATTTTTCAAACTGCTACGAGAAAGAGTCTCGATTCACACACTTGTAATGACTAGGAGGATATTTAAAATTCATTACAGTACATTAAACTTCTCTGATTAGTTAGCATCACTGCAAAATAAATAAAGAGTCAATTTGCTTTGATCAGCAGAAATTCTGATAAAATCAGCAAAACACCAATTAAAATGTGAAAAATGCCACCTACTGTCATTATTCTAATGGAACTAAGACATACAGAAGAAACTGACTCAATGTTTATTTTCGTATCAGCTGCATCTTCAAACTGTAAATCATTACAGCTTTTACTTGTATGTCTTCTACACAAGCCCAGAATTAATTCTGTAGATGGATTTACTATGGATTGCATCGTACTAGAATAGACCATTCTATCATAAACAGAATAATAAGGTCTTGCTGCAGTTCTGTGAACTCCTGTTGAGAGAAGCAGTGGGGAGCAGCAATTCAGTCAGAAATATGGTAAGAGAGATGAAATTTGACATGAGGGATTTTTGCCTGAAACTTTGTTCTTTGGAAGCAAGTGGAAGGAAATGAAATGATTAAGTAGAGGTGCTACATGTAGTTACACACATTTCTTATTTATTGGGTTCCTCACTTTGAGGCCCTGAGCCTGCAAGAAACCATGCAGTTGCCTGTAAATTTGCTGGAATGTTCTGAAGACATCGAAGGAAAAAATCCCAGTAGCTGACCTGCAGTTTTTAGCAACTCTAATGTCTATGAAATAAGGGGATTTCATAGAATGAACAAGTCTTATACCTACAGAAGCTTCTGACAATGCCAGTATCTCTAATTTCACATATATAATCTCCAGCTGGAGTGATTGCTGGGTATCCAGCTGAGGGAATCTGAGTAAATTCTTGGAGCTCCTGGCTGTTTCAACTGAACACAGGCTGAACCTTTTGAGTAGAGCTTCACAATCTTGGGTGACCTTCTCGTCTCAAGCACCTAGCCATCAAGAAAAAATTCTACAGGCAAAGAGGAAAGAAAAAGCCAAGCCCCAGCAGCTGCCCAGAGAAGCTGTGGCTGCCCCATTCCTGGCAGTGTTCAAGGCCAGCTTGGGTGGGGCTTGGAGCACCCTGGGAAGGTGATCCTGATGATATGTCCCTTCCAACCCAGGCCAGTCTGTAATTCTGCAATGACTATGATTGATTTGAGCTACTGCACTCTTGTTACCATCTTAGAACTCTTGCCAGCTCTCAGAAAAGAGAACCACACCATGTATCCTACGTAACAGTAGCCTGTAATGCCGCCTGGGGAACATAAGAGGAAAAACTGTGCCCTATCAGAGACAAATCATGAGTGTTTACTCTTTCTCTATGGGAAGTCATTTTGGTCAGATATCCTCTGCATGAGCCAGTGCCCACTGTGAAGTGTTTCTTTATGTACACGAGCCAGCTTCTTCATGGTTTTTTTACCAGTTTAAATTCCAAAATGGAAAATTTTCCTAGTACCTGGAATGGAAACTGAGCAGAGACTTTAGTACTTGATCCACTGCGGTCACTTGGTCCCTTACTGACTGTCAGCAGCAGCTGGCACGTGTTTAGAAATAAATCATGGACTTGCAACCACAGGGAGACATAGCTCTGGAATAAAGTACCAACTAACAGAGAACTAAAAAGCTTGATCACAAGCACATTCTTCTCTTGGAGTAAAGTTCCTGTGAGAGATTAACTCTGAGTGCCCTTGCAAAACAGGACTTGATATCAGAAGGACTTCAACGGAGGGAAACTAATGATCTGGAGCACCGGAGGAAAAAAACCCCAAATTATCACAGGCATGGAGAAGTCAGCACAAAGATAAGAAGAGCTGGTGTGTCAGCTTGAGATATGAAAGGAGAAAAGCCAGAGTGTGTGTGCCAATGCAAAAGAATGCAGAGTGCACAGCACCTTGAAAAAAAATGGAAAAACTAACCTTGAAGTCAATGAAGGAATTCAACAGTAAAGACCTGCAGTTATAGGGTAAAGCTCTTGAAACAAATTCAGCAGGTAACATATCTTCTCCCAGTTCTCATTGCCCTTCTCTTGCTGACAAAATTTGCTAAGATGGCAGAGCAGAAAAAAAATCCTACTACACATCTCCCTAAACAAGACTTTGGCCCAAGACTTGTTTTCTCTCACTGCCTGCAGCTGTGGCAGCAAAAATGCAAGCAAGCTGACTAAATGGATGGCTAAACAGATACAAAGTGCCTGCTGCAGTCAGTGTGAGGCTGCCCTGAGACTGTTAAAAAGTTCATTAATTTCAGTCTCATGAAAAACCAATAGATGCCATAAGAGTTTACTCCAATTGGTAATTTGATTTCCACTGAGGAATTATAGCCTAAGAACAGAAAGCTTGTATTCATGCTGCAAACCCAGCTGCTGACCAGAATCAATACCAATCAACTAGATATTTTTGTTTCATTTTTTTCTGTTTAAGCAGCAAGGGAAGTAGGGTTTCTTTGCTCCAATGCTTATTAACCAACATATTGTAATGTCTAAACTCATTCTTCATGAGGGTCCCAGGTCTATTTAAATACAAACAAGTGCACAAGAGCACATAAAAATAAGAAACATTAATATATGAATGTGTTTTTCTTGCTGTCACACTCCCCATGCCCAGTTTCAAGTCATAAAGCAGGTAAAGTGCAGGCACTGCCCTAAAATGCACACCACACCAGAGTCTTGCCACCAGCACACAATGTAGGTTTGAGCCACAGGCAGCTCCTTATTAAGAGGTTTTATGTACAGTCAAGAAAACATGAGAAAGATTACAGTTTTTGCTACACACTTTTTCAGTGTCCAGCACCCACAAGCCTCATGACATAAGCAGGCTTATGCTTTCTGTCTCCAGCCCATGCTAGTACGAAATTTTGTAAATGATTATATTAACAAGAAAGGAACTTAATTTGTAGTCTCAGCTATTGGAAGAGAACACCATTTTATGAGAAGACAAAATTTCATGCCAGATCCACAATGCAGGTAACAAAAACATTCAGAATGTGAGACCTGGCCTTACCTCTCTCCCTGTGCCTGCATATAGGTTGTGCAAAGAAGACATTGATGGCTCTGGGCAATCAAGGAACCCTCACAGCCTGTGGATCTCTGTTTCTCCAAGAAAATGCTGTTTCAGGCTAAGAGTGCAAGATGCAGAACAGACTTTGGGTTATCTTACTGTCCTTTGGTTTAAGCCTTTAACACAATTTCTTGGCAGAACCTGCAACTTATTAATTCACATCCTCTGATGTTCATTGTTTATGAAACCTGCATCTTTCACAACTTCTTTTTCAACTATTGTAGCACTTTTTAATACACAGGAAAAATACATACTCGAAGTGTTACTCTGAAGTTCAGCAATTTGGAAGGAAAGTTACAGATACACATACACCAGCAATCGTAAATGGTCTGAGGTTTGAATGATTTTTCCACTTCAGTTAAATATATTGAGAAGTATATTCAAATAATTAAAAAGTGCTGGAAATAAGCAGTATTTGGAATTAATGAAAGCCATATATTCACCCTGTTGCATTCATTATTTTTAAATTATAGTTCCCACAGATTAAGAAATGCAGTGAAGTTAAAATGAAGCAATTTTGTTGCTAAATATTGTAATTTAGATTAAAATATGTGTCTGTTGAATCCAAAAGCTAAACATTGCTACTGCAGCTGCTTTTATATTTGCAAAATCTAAAATAAACTGCCAACAAGCAATGAACAACAAATGGGAAAACATTTAAAAAGAATAAAAGCCTCAATATCCCCATCTCCCTGGGTAACTATTTTCTTACATGGTATGGGTTGTCAATCATATTATGTAGACATCAAGAAAGTCATGTTATATTAATTGCACATTTCTAAATAGTCTAATAAGAGATATATACCTTATAGATGCTTAGATATAGATTTAATATATGGTTGAGTCCAAAAGATTGCTCATGACACTCTCTTATCCATTTACTGGCTAACACTCTGTATTTAAGAACCACCTTCACCATATTAGTAACACAGAAAATAATTAAAAACCTTTGATAAGCCATTTTAAAATGAATATGACTGATTGGAAGCAATAGTGAAAGAAAGAATGGAAATCCTTGTCCTGCCAGGAGTCTCAGGAGCTGGCTCGCACAATTGCACAAGTTTACAAACTCAAATATCATTCTTCCAAAGCATCAGACCTCTATGGTTTTCTGAACTTTTCAAGTTGGATCCTTCATCTTGGGGGAACAGTCATTTGAAGCAAACTACCTGACAATTTTACCATCCTTTCAGGATATTGGTAAGACATTGAATGGTAGCAGGCTGTGTAATCATGGAAGAAAGGGTCTTCCACACCACAATGGAAAAAATAACTTTTGAATGCATCATTACCACACAAATCAGCACTTAAATAAATCCACATTCATGGCTGAAGTTTTACTTACATCAAAGACCCTACTGGTGCCCTTTGAGGCACAATTTCATCCCAATAACTCAAGAGAGAAGGTAGTTTTGTTGTAACCCATTTTCTATTTCAAAGCTTCAGTGTATTTTGAAGGGAAACATAGAAATGGAATTTTACATTTATTCCTTCACACTAGTATAAAACTTACAGAAATATCACCAACCAGGTATTACACATTTCTATGTTTGCATAGAGACTTTACCGACTTCTTTTTTTCCCCATTCCATTCAAGAAACTATGACACTTTATATCAGATCTAAACAAACCAGCTAAGGCAAATATTTTTATGGAGTGGGGATGCATCTCCTAAATTATTTTACTAAATAGGTCATCATTATTACATTTTCCTACACCCTTTCCATGCAGTCCTACATAGGCATAATCATCATCAGAAGTAACACAAAAGTGGTTTAGAATAAGCTCTCTTCGCCCCTGCTTTGATGCAAAAAGTGAATATGAAATTCTAGAAGTTCCTTGAGAATGCTTGTTCCAGGAACCTAACCAGTGGCACAATGTGAAATGACATCAGAAGAATTCAGCTATGAGGAAATTGAGGTTCTTACCTGGCTCAAGGCTCCTGAACTGTAGCTGTAGTATTTTCCATTAAGGAAATTGAGGTGCTTACCTGGCTCAAGGCTCCTGAACTGTAGCTGTAGTATTTTCCATTAATTGCCACTCCTTGTTCTCCTCACAGCAGTTCCAAAACCAATACGTCATTCATTAGCTGGAAGAGAAGAGAGAAAACATAACTAAACAAAAATTAGAAAGAACGAAAGAAAGAAAATGAGAACATTTGCCTATGTGTTTTACAAATGAGAAGAGTTTGTTATAGCATTTAAAAAGAAATAATTTCCTGTAAGTACATACTCAGAACACCATGAAATATTTAGGGGTATATGAATAACCAGTCAAAGAAACAAGTTTTGTCTTTATGCTACTTGGTTATC
This sequence comes from Catharus ustulatus, assembly GCF_009819885.2. Taxonomy (NCBI): domain Eukaryota; kingdom Metazoa; phylum Chordata; class Aves; order Passeriformes; family Turdidae; genus Catharus; species Catharus ustulatus. The sequence continues at coordinate 5,221,563 of NC_046232.1, read as the reverse complement.
CTGTTTATTTCCTAATAGTTCTACATCCATAAAAGGCCAAAGGACTCTGACCTTGGCAAGCTAACTAAGCAAGAAAAGGCAATCATGTGTGCAAGGTTGTCACCTACACTACAAATTATGATAAAATATATCTCAGTATTGGAAAAAATAGCTGTATGTCTTCAGTGACATCCACTGTAGTACATTTAAGAATTTGAATAGGATAGCAATTTATTTTGCACTAAAATATTTTATGGTTATCATAAAGCATTATGTCTTCAGAGACTGAAAGAAGATGTTTTTATGGACTGTTGCTTCTTGTTGCATTATCTTTGTAGATCAAAAATTATTCCTCTATTTTTAAAGATTTTTTTCCAAGCATCCCCCATTGCCCCACTAATAATAGATGTTGTACTGTGGTTCAGTCTGATAAAAAGAAAACTGTTAAACAAAGTGTAGAACGAACATATTTCTAACACTGAAGTTTTACAATGAATGATTATCCACCTTATTAGTGAAATAAATAATAATAATTGCCCATCCCTTCTCATTAGACACTTAGAAAGGAAATGGAGCTCCAAAGCAGAGTTCTAGCTTTTGATTTGAAAAATCGGACTTTTTTACAATTTTATTATCACTTTGCCAAAAAGCCAGTCCCCTTGCACAATGAGAGGTGCAAAAAATTACAGGCAGATTGATGATGGGCAAGATGTCCATATTTAGCTTAAGAATAGTTTTGAGATGGCAATTGAGTAACCTTATGTGGTTACTCTGCTCCTGATTTATTCCTTCTGGAGAGTCTGGACTGCCAGTGAGGATTAGGTGGAACAAATACCCAGTGTGTGCTTTTGACAGGGTAATCAGATGGATTTCAGGCTTATCTAAGTCTGTGTAAATTGCAGGTAGTATACATATAAATTGATTATGCTTATATGTTATTAATATATCAAAGCCCCTTCCCCTTTATAACGCATTCTTGAGCCTTTGACCAAAATTCTGCTTGCACATGGATGACACTGGTAAGATGTTTATGCCACTGTTTTCCACTTTTCTGAAAATTCTACACTTTATACAGAAATAGAATGTCAGCAAAACAAAACACATCTGAACACACTACTTGATGCTGAAGGAATTTCACTGGTTTCTAATGAAGCAGTGAATCAGTCTGGAGGGGTCTGGTTCCAATGTGATGCTGGCATTAAATGGAGTTATTCACATCACACAATCAATCAATCTCTCTAGACTTTAATATAGCTCTCAACAGCATTCTTCCAAAATAGAGGCCTTCAGAGGATTAGCACAAGAACCTTTTGTTTACTAATATGATATTATACATTACCCCCAAAGTATCCGCAAGATCTTTGACTATTGTTGTCAGATACCAATAAACAGAACAGTCAAGATCCCCTACATAGCCCAAAAGAGATGAGGCTAAAATATGGATGTGCTTCCAAGAAAATACATGCAATGCCTGTTTACTTATTTTAACATCACTCCTTGCCATAATCCCAGCGTGATCCATATAAAATGTCCTTTACATCCTTATGCAAAGCTGCGCTCCCAATCCTGGATGTCAGTTAACCAAGATAGTTAAGAGGACACCAGAGTTTTAAAGAGACTCCTCCAGGCTGCAGTATTATAACTCTGAAGCCCTTCCAAACATTTCTTTGTAATGCTTTATCATTTTAGTCTTCAGATATTAAGCTTCAATTTACAACCTAAAAAAACCCCCAAAAAACCCAAAACAAACCAACCTCACCACCAAAACATCAAAACCCTCAAGATTATCTTATGACTTTTACAGATTTGTAACTTAAAATGTCATATAAAGCTGCAGATTTTCACACATGCTAGACAAGGAAACTTACTCGCTGATAGTGTTCCAAAGTCTTTCCCAGCACAGGGTTAAAAACAGCATTTTTGAAGCATCATTTCAGATTATATTACCAGAGGAACATTTACACTTCTCTAACGCCTTTGTTTCTTTGGCTGTGCTCCCCAGTAGAGTAAGAATTCATAATTTTTCTCATCTTTGAATTGCACATAGCACAGAATTTCTTTTGTCATTATAAAACAGTCCTGGAGCAAATTCATTCCATTGTGTCCATTCCATCATTCAGAACCTCTAAATAACTTTCATTTCCCAAACAGAAAAGTGTGATTCACAGCAAATAAACAACTGCTTCTCTCTAACTCCTATCTTATATCTTCACATTAATAAATACTTTTTCAAGTTGTAAACAGCAGCATATTTTCCTAGGGTTTTTGTTTAATTCCTGAAAGACACATCTCACAGATGACATGTGCAGGATGGAACTGGGAACAACTAAAGTGCAGGGGAACAACCCTTCAACAGAAACTCAACTTTCTGGAAACGCATACAAAAATGGAATTCCTAACACGGAGTTGCTAAGGTGTCCACATGAAAAGCATGTCTTCTACATTCATTTTTATGTCATGTTCTTCAAACTCTGACTGGATTAAACATCAATATTCCTCATTCTCATGCCAGAAGAAGTGGATTTGAATTAAGCAAATAACACTTTTATATACCTAAAAGCTCAGATGAAAACCCTGAAAAAAACTCAGAGCTGTTCAGAAAGGCATCAGTGTTCTTATTCCCCAGATGTTCAGCTTGGGTTAATTTCTGACCCAAGCTTGTGAGATCAAACTAAACTATACTTTTCTGTTTGATAAATAGTGATACTATTTTAATCTTCCTGTTCCAAGATAATTTAGTGCCAGCAGGATTAACTATATCGTCACACTACAGTATCCCAGAAAACCAATCATGTAAACAGCTCAAACCCAGAGCTTGCTGCAATCAGTTTGAGGTCCTTCCCAACAGCAAGAATCTAATTATGAAGGCAAGTCAATTCAGTTGCTGAGGCCTTCAGATCACACTCTGAATTACAAATGCAAAGAGCTGCCCGTGTTTCTCACCTGTCAGGCAGTGATAGGTCTCTACTATTCACTCCATGAGACCACACTAACTCTTTTTTGTCACATCCGTGTAATGTTAGTATGCAACATAACGGGAGATAGTGTCCACACATTTCTACAAAGATAAAAACTTCTCCAAATGCTGCTCTGTCAGAGAGTGAGTCAAAGCTCATTAAAATCAATGGAAGTTTTTCTTCTTCACTACAACAGGGAGGAGGTATTTTATCTCTAAATAACCTACAAAAAAGTACTACACAAAGATGTGCATCCCAAGAAGAAAACACTGTGTTCAAGGCAATTGTAACCTACCAAAAGTTGGACAAGCCAGGTTCATTTTTAAGCATAGTTTTGAATGGAAAGTCACATTGCACACATCTATTTATTATAACTGTTGTCTAATCTTAAATAAACAGACCCCTCTCTCTGAACAGTAACCAAAAGCTCTTATTAGAAGGTTCCTCTGATTTCATTGATTACAAGCCGCACCTGATTATAAACTGCACATCCGGGTGTTGGCAACTGTCGTGGGTTACAATACAGAGTGTGATAAAAGGTAGCTATTCTGTCACAATCTGTTGAGGGTAGGGGCAGTGATCCTTACCTCAACAGGAGATATTCTGCTAATGGGCCATCCACTGAAACCAGTAGGGCATTGTTCTTTATCTTTTCACAACCCATCCTTCCTCCAGCCAGTCATTTTCTGCTCATGGCCATTGAGTCCCACTGTGTGATTGATAAAATTACTGCATCCCACTGGAAGTTGTTCCAGCCAGGGGGAAGAGCCCAGCATTTCTTACCAACATAAAAACAGAGGTTTTGGGACACTAAGGGAGCCCCTTTCTCCACAGGACTCCAGAGGAAAACCAGATTTCTCCACATCACCACTGGACCTCCAGAAGGAAATTGCACCTTGTACAGGAGCACTGCTCCAACTGAGCCACATCTGTCACTGCAGGAGGATGCAGCCACCATTTAATGGGACTGCTACCAACACCCTGCCTGACAGGGTGTCAGGTTGTACTCTGACTTTGTCAGGGTTTGGAGTTTGTTTCTTTGTAGTGCTGTATTTCTATTTTAATTTCCCTAGTACAGAACTGTTATTCCTAATTCCCATATCTTTTCCTGAAACCCCCTTGATTTCAAAATTATAATAATTTTGAGGGAGGGGGTTTACATTCTCCATTTCAAAGAGAAGCTCCTGCCTTTCTCAGCAGACACCTGTCCTCCAAACTAAAACAGCAACTTTTCGTTCTTTGTCCATATATAAGCCACACTTCCAGGTTCGGACCAAAAATTTTAGTCAAAATGGTGTGGCTTATAATCGTGAAATTACTGTATTTTGTTACAAGAACACCTATAAATCTGATTGAATTAGGTTTTTAGACCTTTATTCCAGATAATTTCCTCCACTCATGTGGACTTTCTCAGGAAATGAGATTTAATGAGTCATAGTCCTTACTGAAAATCACAGGAGAGCTCATTAGCTTTCTGTCAGATTTGTACCCACTATTTGGCCTCAATATGCTTGTGACTTACTAGAGTTAAATAGGACACAACAGAGAAAGCAGACTTACACAGATGAAGCAATACAGTGGATTTGAAATACTATAGAGATAAATATTTCTCCTTAATTTATTTTGAGAACTTAAAGGGAAAAAAATCAATATGCCTTCTCTCCTTTTTTAGCCTACTTTCTCTATTGTGTTGGCATCTCTGACAGCAAGATGCACAGAATTAGAGAAAATTAAGAATGACATTTGAAGACTCCTTGGAGATCCAGTAGCACAGAACCAGCCTAAACAGTCCAAAATACAAGGCACTGGGGACCAGAAAACATTTGTGTTCCAGAATATAAATTTTGGTTTACCACAGTCCTACAAAATCTTCAGGCTATCAATGACATTGATGCACAATGATTGTATTGGTGCAGCTGAAGGTGTTTTTTGACCTGCCCCTCCCACATTTACAGATCTATGGGGGTTGGGTGTTCTTGTCTCATCCCCTCATCAGCACAGCCTCCTGCTGCTGCCTGCAAGGCCTGGCTCTGAGCTGGGCTGTGCAAGGAACTCCTGAGCCTGGGGGCTGCAGCACTGGAAGAGATGTTCCTGCTCTCCAGTGCTCGGTGGAGCAGCAGGATTCCTCTGAGAGACTGGGAGGTGGGAGCTGTAGGTGGAGAAACAGCAAGCCCAGACACATCTCCTGAAAGGAGAGGCCAAGGGAAGCTGTGATTCTTGTTTCCCAGGTTGTTCCCAGCATTACTGATGGAATGCTGTTGGTTCCTGTGAGGTGTTGGTCCCAGACAACTTCACAACTGGTCACTTGCTTAGATAGCGCTTGCTTTTACCTCTCCCTACAGCTTTCACAGAATTTCTTAGCTGAAAGGGAAAACTTATTCTGCTTCCTAGAAAACTGAGGGTCACCCTGCACTCTCACAATCTGCTTTCACAAAATACCCCCTTTTCCAAATACATCTGAAGGACAGCCCAATAAGCAGGTGCTGAACTCAGGAAGGGGTTTTACCAGATTGTACTATTGTAAGTATTCCGTTTTTCCAGGAAATCATCCATAACAGAAGAAAAAATACAACTAGAAATGAACTAGCATTCTAGAATTTCTCAAGCAATTTAATGTAGTTCTAATCCTCAAAGCAACAAGTACTCTTCTCAGCTTAACAGACAACAATATTTTGTTTTAACCCTCTCTCCTCAGCCATCCTTTATACAACTTCTCCTGCTCTTCATTCTACCTTCTCTCCCCATTGTGTGCTCACATTTTACACAGAGAATGGCAGTGGCTGCAAAGGAACTGATCAGGCTGGAAGGGGTGACATACAAGAATTGTCAAAGCAAAGGGAATTCTAAATTTCCTATTTCCAGAACTCATCAGAGCTGACACAAGCCCCTTCTCCATAAAATTCTATCAATCTCCACACATTATAATGTTAACAAAGTTTATATAAATAATGGGAAAATTCTGAAGGTATGTACTTTTAAATGTATTGTTTAGTTTGGTCAAATAAAGGAATTATCACCAGCAATGAATGTGACTACACCTTTCTAGCATGTTTATTAACACACCCCAGATGGATCCAAGTTGAATTCCATCAGACAGGATGAAGATAAAACATAAAAACACATAACATTTTGCTACTTATTTCCCAAGTATTTTAATGACCTGCTTATTCCCTATAAAGAGGATTGTTAGAAAACAGAAACTTCCAGTGAATAGCAGCCTAAGAATTATCAGAAGTCAGTGAGAAAAAGACAATTAAATGGGATCAAAGCCTTGACCCCACTCCTTTTTCAATTAGAAATGTCTGTTCAAATCTACCCTTTAATTTCACACTCACACACTTCGGCATGTATTCCCTGTGTACCCACAGCACCCATAGAAACACACAGTCGTCATTTTACATTTAGGAAATAGGTGTGCAAATGATTATTTTTGCTGCATCAGAAAGAAAAGTCAAATATGCACAGCACCAGCTACTGCTTCAGAAATGAAACCTTGTTAGACTTTCACAAGGTTTCCATTCCACTGATGTCTGAGCACTTCTAATTTTTGGTAGTTGTCTTCACAAACTTCCCTTAAGATAGGAAATATTTTTATTTTCCTTCTTCAAATGAAGAAGCAAGGCAGAGCAATCTCCCAGTGTTCCCAAAGGAAGTTCAAAAAGGAAAAGGGACACAAGTGTTTTATGCCCCATGATAGCTTACTTCACCATGAACCAGCCCTGCAAGGTCACCAGGTCACTTGACTATACATGGAACACTCAAATCTCCACCCAGAAACATGACTGAAAGCAAAGATATTAAATAATCCAAATTCCTTTTATGCCTTAGAGTTGATGGTGTTCTGCACCAAATCTCACTTTTCTCCAGCTTGAATAAACTTTTGATAAAAGTTTAAGCAATAATGAGATATACACCCATCTTTGGCTTTTTAAGAAAATGACCTTGGTCACGATGTAGATTGATGGGCAGAGTAACTGACTGAGACCAGGAATTACTATTCTGTCATTGCCTCAGGTCAGAGCTCTGAGCAAAACAATCCACCTGTTTCATGCTTTCCCTTACTATAAATGCAGAAAGGGAACCAACCTGTAAGAGTTTGAAATCAGCCGGTGCAAACTTGTATTTATAGATGCTATAACAATTCTGCATTTTCAAGGAGTCATCTAGCTTTTTATCACCAGTTCAGTAGGTTTAGTGGATAAGTGGCTGTTTTACATCTGCTCTTTCCTGTACTTGGCATCTCTCACCTCCTCAGAAACTTCATGTTGAGACAGTCTTGTCTTTCCATTAAGAGTCTTTCCTGTGGGGCCAGTGGTGGCCACTGAAGCTGGAAGTTCCCTAGCCCAGCACTGAGAGGGGAGCAGGAATCAGAGAGTCAGCTGTGCACAGGAACAGGTTGTACTGACAGGTTGTACTGACATCAGGTCTTCCTGAAGATCCCCGGTTATTTGCCTGGTTATGTACCAGTTGCACATTCACGTATTTTTAATCTGTCATTTTCACAGCAACAGAAATTGTCAGCTTTCTATGACATTATATAAGCTTCCCCCCGACCCAGTAAGCTAATGGTTTCAAAGTCTGAGGCATTGCAAATAAGGATTGCAGGTGTGATTCCAGCTCAGGATGACTTCAGGGCTCCAGCACCAGTCATTAATCAGCTGACCTGCACTTTCTGGGTTTATGATTTTGACAAAATCTCTTCATCTGAATTATGGCCTTGTATGTAGGGCATGTATTCTTCTACATACAATTTTAAGTACAAAGTGAAGGAGTATAGAAAAATTAGGATCTATTACTCAAAAGATTGAGTCCTTTTGTAGCATAGGCAAGCAGAATGCTCTTGACTTTAACCTATGGGTTCCACTTCATAGGTGGTGTATTTTTCATACATCATGGGTTTTATAAGTTTGCTGTATAAAGCACCAGAGCTACATTACCAGCAAAATAGAAGGAAAACAAATATGTCAGGGTAATGATGTCAGGACAATTCCTTATTGAAAAAAAACCAGTTTATTAATACCTTATTGCTACAAGCGAGATCTTATTATCATCTTGGGTCATTTAGAATCTTATTAGGTATTCTGATGGTGGATGAATAATCCTGTGATAAATTCTTTGCCATGTCCTTCACAGTTGTCATAGCAGGATCATAAACAGCATTTATAACAATCTAGCCTGGAGGAAAAGGCTTACAATGGTCTGTTTAACATGCAGGAAATATTCAGATTGGCCGTGTCTGGTTAAATTTGAGACCCACAGGAGAGATACCAAAGTTAAATGTAGCATGGGTTTCTCTGAAGATTAGCTTTAGAAAAGGCTTTGGGTCACGGACAGGGGGACTACTACCAATGATATGGCCACAAGCAGCCTTCTTTCAAGAAAGTCAACTTGAATTAAAATGGTGGCTATGAGTTACTTTCTTACTGAAAAATCACCACGTCAGGTTACTTGAACTGCTACTTAAGGAGCATGGTTGAAATTATTTGCAATTGAATTTCTTGGAGCTCAGTTACCTACTTCAGTGATTATTATATAAAAAATAGTGTATGCACTCACACAGTAAAAAATACGCAGATTTTTGCAGAGCTATAGGATATCTGTGTAATTTCTTGAACTCTTGTAAGCTCAGAACTGAAAGCTTCAGAACAACTACAAAAATAATATGGATAAAGTAAACTCTAGGAAAAAAAATTTACACTGCTTTGAGTGGGTACTTTAAAAAAAATAACCCCCAAATAGTCTACACATATAAACACAGTATATATGCACATATAAAACCCAGTGAATCACTTATATCTGCTGTCACTCACTGCCACATTCAAAGATACAACACCAGTTCTCCAAGCGTAAGAGCCGCAAGTGCCTCTCAAATCACTAAAATTTTTCAGAACTGGCATTAATTTTATACACTTTCGGTGGCACAAATTAAAGCTCAGCCAAAACTAATCCTGCAGGACCTGTTGGCACATTTTCAGGAGAGTGATAATAGAAAAGGGTGTCTCACTGGAAGAAATGGTGGTGGCACATTTGAGTGCAGCCAGATACACACGCAAATGCTTTCTCTGCAGTAGTTGATGTTGCTCTCTTGCACAAGAACTGGAGCTACTCCTACCACCTACAAAATGGATTTTGCAGACATCTATGTGCACACATGTTGGAGGTTCATTTTTTTTTCTTTTCCTCTTTGCCTGTGGAATTTTTCCCATTGACATGCTAAGAAGCACTGATGGCTAGGTTCTTGAAACGGAGGAGAGGGAAACTCTGGTTTTTGTGAGTTTCTGTCCGAGGGAGGGGGACAGAAGCAGGAAAAAGGAGAGCAGGGGCTGTTGCTCTCTCTCGCTTCCTCTTGGCTGAGGAGGAGGAGGGTCAGCCCTGACACCGCCATAGCCCAGCTGGGAGCTGCCTTCTTCTTCTGCTGGTGGACCCCACACCCCTGCCCTGCTAGGATGCCCTGCCATTTCAGCTTGCTGTTTCCAAGTGTCCTACTGGAGCACTGGGGCTGACACTGTCCCAAGGTTTGTGAAGCAAAGCCTCTCCTTCATCCTTTCCATCTTGGCCGTGCCGCCATCACCGCGTGCTCCCGGAGCTCCCCCCACAGCGCCCCCTGCAGCCGCGGGGCGATCATCGCACCTGGCTGAGCTCACAGCACAGCGCCGCCTGCAGCCGCGGGGCGATCATCGCACCTGGCTGAGCTCACAGCACAGCGCCCCCTGCAGCCGCGGGGCGATCATCGCACCTGGCTGAGCTCACAGCACAGCGCCCCCTGCAGCCGCGGGGCAATCATCGCACCTGCCCTGCCCAGCGGGAGCCACCAGCGCCCCTGCCGGCTGTGAGCGGAACTGCACCAAAGGGAAAGTGCCTGCGGCTGACAAGGCTGACGCTGGGTTCCTGCTTCTATTTGTAGTTCGTGCTGTAGTTGCTGTTGTTTGTTTGCTTTATTACACACACGAGTAAAGAACTGTTATTCCTATTCTCATATCTTTGTCTGAGAGGCCCTTAATTTCAAAATTATAATAATTCAGAGGGAGGGGGTTTACTTCCTCCATTTCAAGGGAGGGCCCTGCTTTCCTAGCAGACACCTGTCTTTCAAATGGAGACAACACCCAATCTTTATGCCAACACAGAGACACAACACTTCCCAGGGCAGCACACATGGCTGGAGACTTAAATGGGGGCAGGTCACAGTCTCCATATTATGAGCTAGGTACTGTCATTTGCTTAGAATTTGTTCTCAACTCAAAATAAAAAATTGTCAGTAACTCTGAAGTTTTTAGAGAAAAAAGAAAAAGAGCTTTGAATGGAAAAGTTAGATCAGATGGGAGCCTGCAGGACAACATACTCTCCAAAAGCTCTAGGCTTGGGTACTACGTAAGTTTAGCTGGAGCTAAGACACACTTATTTTTCCTTGTGACTAAAATAAATTGTTCTGTTTTGGTCTTTACACAAGTCTAGTTAGGAGACTGAAGGAGAGCTCATTTGTAGCAATCCAGCTGCCAAAGCAGAACATACCTGTGTCAGTCACACTACAAACTGGATGGTATCTCAGATTCTCACACCTTTAAAGCAATGGCAGCTAGGATATGGAATATTAGCACTAGGGAAACAGAATTGCAACTGCCTTTTTTTTTAGCTAGTAAAATTGCTTATTGAAAAGCCATGTGTCCTAGTGAGGAGTAAAGGTTTTAATTTTTTTTTAACAATGTGAGATTTATGCCAATAATCTTCCTTATTAAATTAAGTATACTATGATTGTACAAAAAAAAAAAAAAGATAAAATTATTTACCTTCTTTGCAAAAAAAACCTTCCAAGACACCCATAAACCTTTCCATCTGTGTTTTGATGACAGAACAGCAGTGCAAGGAAGTACCATGTCTGACAATTACTATATTGGATGCACAGATAAACACTTAACCAGACTGAAAAATGGGAACGTCAAATTAATACCTTTAAGATTGCATGTTAACTGAAAGTCTTTGGAGATTTAAAATTGATATGAGTTTACAAAAATCTCTCCGATGTCAACACATTTCAAATTCTAAGTTCTAGTTAGTATTCTACTAAAAAACATAACTGTGATGAAAGAATCTCTTTTACAAGCTAAAAAGTCTTTTCCTTTTGCCTCTAAAGTAAGTAAAACATGCTTGTCTTAAAATAAGATAATGTCTCTCTGCCTTTGGAACACATCCCTGCAGCTGTTTAAGACTGAGGTGGGATCTCAACATTACGCAGTTTTCTTCCCCCTTTCCTGCTCAAGTACAATCTCTTTTCCTGCTGAAATCAGTAGGACTTTGACCTCTGATCTGGTCTCATCTGAATCATACCAACCGATTTCCTGTCAGTTTTATTACTAGTATGAAAGCATATGTGGGCCAGCAAGACCACCTCTGTTTGATTTCATAGCATTTTTACAGTGCTATGCAATGAGATAATCCAATTTCTACAGATGTGACCCAAACTAACATTATTTGAAAAACTTTTAAGGTAGCTGTTAAATTGACGTAATCCGGCTATTGATATAATCTAGCTCCATTGGGCTGCTTTTGACACTAAACTCATAGGAATTTATTTTTATTTTTTTTAATGCACATTACTATATTAAAATTTTTTAGCCCTTGTTCAGCATTTTCATTCAGTTTGCAAAGCCCACCAAGGTAAGTGTCCAGACAGCTTTCACAAACAATCCTATACAAATGCATCTGTGGAGGCTGATTTCTGTCCAGGTGCTTGTACATATCTTCTTGAAGTGCTCCTAGTAAAAGGTGCAGATATAACCTATGGCCAAAGGCAGGATACAACCCAATATGAGTCCATACAGATAGAACAGAGCTTGCTTGAGTTTCCTGGCACAGAATCTGAACTCTTTGAGCTTGAGCTAGGCAGGCTGCTCTAGGGTAGGGACATGATTATGACACAAGAACCACCTTCCCTCTAACCTACTAACTTCCCTCAAACCAGCTCTCTGGAATATCTAGAAGGGTGATATAATGCTCACCAGGAAACATGAAAAGAAAGGTTTTTAAAGATCAGGCACTGTCAACTCCCAATTTAGAGGTTAAATACCCTCAGAAATTTTGTGAGTTTGGGAAGTTAATTTTCAATTGGTACCTGTGACAGAGCCTTGAACAGCAACACTGCAGAAAGAAATTAACATTCAATATTCATCTCAGTTTCAAGGACCCACTCCTTCTGTATACAGAAGTAGTGCACAATCCTGATTACAAGAATGAAATTGAAATATGCTTGCCAAGTATGCTAGTTAAAATATGAGCCCCAGCAACCAAAGGTTACATTTCTTCCCCAGGTGCTAAGGAGAAGAAGAGTTGGCCAGTGGCTCAGGGAAAGGAGGCTGAGTAGGGCTTGTCCCAGTTTCTGGTGCAGATGGTCCCAGCCAAAGGTCCCTGCTGTAGCTGCAGGCCAGGAATAACCTATGGTTTGTGGAGTCAGCCAGCTGAGCCTGCCTTGCTGCAGTCAGAGCTTCACGTGCCTTGAGTGGAATCAGCATTTTTAGGGATATGAATCCAACCCTGGATCCTGAGCAACTGAAGTCAGTTCTAGTTTCAGTGGGTAAAATGTCTCAGAATTATCTCTTGGATGTGAAAACCCTGCAATACACTAACAGGGAAGTTGATACGTAGGTCAAATCATCTCAGAGGTTCAGCAATACAAGCACCAAGAGTACAGGTCAGGATTGCACCTCACTGTCAAGATTCCATTGCAACCACTCCAGAATGGATAAATATTCCTCATCAACACTGCACTAGCTCCCAGGGAACTGAAGTGACAGACAAACAGCGGGCAAGACTGGTTTCTAAATCACTTGGAGTAAAACAAAGAAAGATGGTAAATACTACTGAAGGAAAAACAGTATCCCAGTGATTCCAAAGGGAAGAGATTTTTCAAAACTTCCCGTATTTTTCCAAATTAACTTGCATTTGATTTTATATCCTCAAGTATAAAACTCTCCTTCTCACTCACTCCCCAGAAAACAGAAGTATTTGTTAAGAGGTTTTCTGGGAACTGGTTTAGCACTCTCAGTGAAGCACCTCTTCCATTTTCCTCATGCATTGAGATTCATTTACAAAACCATTTTCACTGAAAATGTGGATTTACACTATAACACAAAATGTGCCCACATGCATATATCCCTCTGAAAACTAGTCAGATGTCCAAATTGTAGGCATGCTCTTCTACACCTTACTGGATATCTGTGAATATCTAAACTAGTTGTCTTTTGGAACCACTCAGCTGTGAGTAAGTAAATGCTTCTGGAGTACAAACCACTGATTAGATCAATTGCCTATACAATTCCTGGTGAGTGAACGCTCTGTACACTCCCTGACTGTCTCTAGTGTTGCCAATTAGAGTTTAAATGTCTAATTAACAAGAAATAGACAGAGTTCTCTACTGCTGACTTTGGAAGAGTTTGACCAATAACTCTACCTGCGCAATGAAGAGAATGAGAAAGGGAAAATTAAAGAGTATAATAATGTCTGGATAGCCTTAATGTGTGTGTGTATATATATATATATACACTCATACAGATATATATATACACACACACTCACATATGTATGTATATATATCCCTGGAGACATTGCACCTGAATGCATTCCTGTGTCACCTGCTCCAAAACGTGACCCTGCCTGGGCAGGGGGGTTGGACTGATAATCTCCAGAGGTCCCTTCCAGCCCTGACTATTCTGTGATTCTATTATATAATGTGGGTATAAATTTTCTTGGCTTATTTCTCAATACCTAGTTTCCTTTAGAATATACCATCATTAGTTTCTATTGATTTCTGCTTGATTTCCCTTGGCTTCTCCTAGAAAATACAATAATTTTTGAATATGAAGTAACTGTAAAACAACACCTTATAGCATAATTAATTTGGCTGTAACAATAGTCATGATCCTGGAACTTAAGTGTTTTAAAGCATCCTTGTAAGCAGATAAAGTATGGACCAGACAGTAGTTCTCCTTTAAAAACATAAGATGCATTATTGACATTCCTCTTACAACAAATGAGACAGAGAAAAGGCAGAACAAGAAACTCTACAATGCAAACTTTGTGCATTCGTTGTGAGTCTGAACAGTTCATCAATGCAGATTATGAACTGCTCTAGTTGGTTTGGAGCCAGATGCTCAATATCTTCATAAATACCTTGCTCACAAACAACCCCAGCATTATTTCATGGTTCAAAGCAATTTTCCCCTCTTGACCAGGATTAGACTATACAACTGCCAAGAGCTACACAAATAAATGCACTTTGGTGCTACCTAGAACAGAAATCTGCTGAGAAAGACATTTGAAACTGGCAATAGATGCAGACACTGCAAATAATTTTTCTGCATAGATGGATTATGCACCAGAGATCAGCTCTTATCATAAAAAAACTACAATAGCAGATGTCAGTGAAATAATATTTAGCAATGACATGGACATCCTACAAAAGTCAATGAGGAAAAAAATCTTCTCAGATACATGTGTATGTTGTTAATCATAATTAAGGCAAGTGTGACAGTTTCTTGGCAACAATTCCCTTCCCTGACAAACAAATCCTGCAGGATTACTCTCTTTCATTACATCAAGCCTGCAGTTCTTTACACTAATATCCTCCACTTGGAACACCCCAAGTCATAGGGAAACTTTTGTTTTGACAATTTTTTTTTTGCTGGGTAATCCCATGATGATCACCACCAAAGAAAAGAGCAGGTTTCTCATTAGTAAAGTAAAAAGAGCTTTAAAAGCCAGTACTATAAACAAGCACATATTATACTTTGTAGACAGGGGTGGGAGAGCAGGGACAAAAGACAGATTCACAGCACCAAGTTAGGAAAATAATGCCACCCATATCCTGAAGGAGGTCAGAAAAGCAAAGAAAAGCATCCTAAAAGCAGCAAGTGGATGACAGTCACTCTAAAATGTATTTTTACTTGCATAATATATCTGATATATACACAGTAGTATCTCTAACACCTGGCTATCAGCACCTATGTGTAAACACTGCCAAGAAAGACAGACATTTATAGCATATGAGTGTATATTATATGTTTATATAAAATAAGTATACATATACACTTACTACTGGCCTTTGAGTAATCAGAGGATTACTGATTCCTCAACAACAAAAACCTGATGGTTTGGAGGGATGCAAACATTTTCAGAGAACTTCCATTATCCTCCCTCCTTTTAAAAAAACCCTTTTTGATGGTAAGGTTTTGGTCAGCTGAAAGTTTTTCACTCAAAACAAGTCACATTTTACCACGATGCATGACATTTTTTTTATAAAAGCAAGAAAGGTTGAATAAAGAATGCTGAACCATTTAAAGAATAAGCCATAAATGCATGTATTAAAGGCTTGCAAAGAAAAATGGTTATGATTCTAAAAGACGGTGTAAATACCACAGAGAGAAAAGAAATCCCTTACAGTATATATAATTACATTACTGATAATTATATCTCAGTAATGAGGAAATTACAGTAGAACACCAGCAAAGCATTTCACAATAAATTGCACAAGTTTATGGAACAATCTCTTCAGGGAAGTGTGGAAACTCCCTGCATCATCTGAAAGCCATAAAACACGGGAGACAAAACACATTCACAATGTGCTGTGGGGACAATACTGAGCAGGAAGAGAGATGGACTGGCCTTTTCCATTTCTCAATACTGTGCTATAAGCCTGGCAGTGGGGTTTAAAATCACCACCTCTGCTATCTTCCGATTTTGTTGTCTGTTTCTGGCTGTATCTCATGTTAGTGAGATCCCACCGGGTTTAGCAATTAGCATGAAGAAAGCAGTATGATAATCAGAAGAAATTAATGGTTTAAAAACATAATCTTACACTTCCCGTGAGACTTGTTCCATACAACTGGATTCTCAAAAAAAAACCAAAACAAAAAACCAACCCCCCCCCCCCCGCAAAAAAAAAAACAGGTAATTGATTCTTATTAAGAGAATTATCTGCCACAAAATGCTATCCAAGTGAAAAATATGTTAATTTTAAGTGCTCTCAGAGTCAGTGTGAACCTCTTCTCTGACTGGCTTTCCAAGGAAGAGAGGGATCCTCAATGCCACCTTTGCTTTTGCACCTACTTGGAATAGCTGAACACAATAGGTTTGCATGTGCTAACAACCAGTAGCTGGAAAGGGGAGCATGATGTGACAATGAAATAGAAATCTTGAAACAATTCCAATGAGAAAAGATAATTTCTCCATCTTTCTCAGTCAATTGTGTAGAGAAGACAGGAGAGCTCATGAGTCATGGATAAGCTATCTATATTCTATTTGACATGTCCATTGCTGAATTTTCATACACCTCTTGGAAAAACTGAGTTACAGACTTGATTCCCATGGTTAACTACACTATTAAACATGTGTGTTATTTATTCTGGCTTAATTTCTGTCTTACTACATTGTTTAATGATGTAAAAAAGCAGTTCAGTGAAGCAGAAAACTCTTGGTAAATGTCTTGTCCTACTTCCATAAGTATAGAACCTAAGTGGACCTCTTAGGTACTCTAAAAAAAATTAGATAGAAATGCTCAAGCACTTTAGTCCAAAATAATGCTTGCTTATACTCAGTAAGTCAACCAGCTCTTGATTAAAATAATTTTTCAAGATTGCTATTCTAGGGGGAAAAGAGATTTTTCTTATAAAGCTTTTTGATAAAACTGTAGAGATGCTCCAACTCCACAATTTCTTCATACAATTTTCTCTATGAAGTGTGAGCAGCATTTTTTCTGCAAACCTTATCATTAGCCATGCATGCTCTGAATCACACAGAGCAGCCATGCCTCAAACACTGGCTGAAGTCAAAGGGAAAGGCTGCCTGCAAACTTTCCGTGTTGCAGCAAACCCACCCCTGTGGTGCATCTTCCCTCAACTGCCCAGCAGCTCACACGGCACAGAACACACTGAAAGTCCGTGTAATCCAACGCCACCTGGTGATCCCTGTCCCCTCTCACAGGGGGACTTAAAGTTTCCAAGACAGTAAACAAAAAGGTTTAAAAAAAAAAAAAAAGTAGATAACATTTCCAATCACAAAAAGTTTTAATTAAAATTTTAAAGTGTCTATAAAATGTAAAAACATTACTGTTAATTCTAAATCTCAAGATCCCAAAAGTTTGTTTGGGTTTTAGGGATTTTTAATGGTTTTCTTTTTTGTTTATTTGTTTGTTTGTTTTTCTTAAAAAAAAAAATCTGTTTGTACTGTAGTGTGGCAAGAACAAGTCACTTGGGGAAGGCAGATTGGGAGACTGAGCTCAGCAAGAGTCGACTCAAACAAAACTGAAATCAGCCACCACTAAGAGACCAATTTATCCTTAGCCACAACCCCACCCATTTCATAGCAGGGAGAGAACAGTGCCCTCCCTGCAGCAGAAGTGGCTGCTGGTGCTTCCTCACACTACCCTTCCTCCTGCCTGGGCCACGAGGCCACCAACTCCACACTCACGTCCCAGCGTGTCCCTGCTTTGGCTGGACAAGCTGCAGTGCATTAACCTAAGGAGGCCTGATTTGAAGTGATATCTATTCCAGACACCAGGAATCTCTACATTTCTGAATTACAACTGATTTTTAATGCACACAGCCTGTGTTCTTCACAGATCTGGAGCCCCCTTCAGAGCCACACACCAGCTTGCAGCATCATGCCTTAGTGGCTCCAAACACAGCATCTGTAATACTAGTCCAGGAGAAACCAGGAAAAATACTGTATTTATTCAGACAGATGTCAAAACAGTTCTTTTTCCCCAGGGACAGTCTGCCTGACTGCCCTGCTGGTTTTGTCATTCTGAGAGCTCAACACAACTCTATTAGGATAAATTTTGTCATAAGATAAATTGCACGTTCAAAATGCCTCCTGAAGTTTCAAAATCCACAATTAACAATTTCATATTCATAATGGTAAACATTAATATATCTTCCCTGGAAAGAAACTACCATCTGCATAAATTTAATGAGTACTTCATTACAGTGCTATTGTGGTAGCAGACTCATGCCACTATTTCTCCTGTGAAGTCTGAAAATATGTGGTAGAAAAATGTTGATGACTTTGTGGTTGTTTTCACAGGCTTCACAAAAAGAGCAGGTATGTTCACAAAATGTGTTCATGATTACAGGGGAGAAACAGACCTGACCCTCAGAGAGTGGTAACAGACACTGCTTAAGTTTTACAAGGCTGGACATCTAAGGCCAATGGAATCACAATGAATTAGGTTGATTTTTTTGTTTAATTTATACTCAGCAATGGAATATCGACCTGCAGAGAAGCTAACAAAGGAGCCAAGGCAGTACCTTCTAAAATTCAATGTATTTAAAAGGATGAATATTTGTCAAGTAATTTTCCCTGCTCTCCAGTGCCATCTTTTCACTTTTGCAAAAGCATGACCTGGAAATATATTCTCTTTGGTTTTGTTTAATTTCTCAGTACTGGAGCCTTGTTCTATCTGCTTGACTTAGGTTAATTTACTAGAAAGCTCTCTAGGAGCTAGACATTTTTTCAAAGCATTGGATGCTGTGTGTCACAGTCAGCCCTTTGGCATTAGGAGCAGATTCCATAACAGATATATAATAGCACATGACTGATTGTAATGTCAGATGGAAATAAAGGAGAAGGTTGTAGAGAACTTGGAGCTTGCAGAGGATGTGTCTAATGTTTTCTTCTTTCAGAAAATACAGTAAATCTGCATGAAAGATTGCAAAAAGGATTTGATAGAGAATGCCCAAGCAAAAAGAAAAAATTCCCATGAGCTTCTTTGGAACTGGAGGCAGCCAGTCAGACCAAATGATAAAGGTGCACATGGAATAGCAGAGCTGGCAGTTCAATCTTTTTTGCCACAGATCATTATGGTTATACAATTATACTCATAACATACAGTAAATAAGTCTGATCAGTAGCAAAGATGCATTGCCCTCTTATTTGTAAGAGCAACTTACAGCAGAGACATTCCAACAAGTCCAACTAATACTATTAGAAATACTAATGTTTACTATTTCCTTTTATAAAGGGAGGATTAACACCAAAGAAGGAAGGAATGGCAAAGAGCAGTTAAAATAAAAGTCTTTGATCCCTTGCCATGTTGTTCACCAGGCCTAATTCCATAACACTCTTCTCTGAATCTATTAAACAATTCCATATTTTGCAGGCTTAAGTCACCCCAAAGTGTACTGAGCTGACCACAAATAAGAATTAGTCAGAACCGTGAGCCACAACAGAAAACAGTAGCTTACTGTTTTTCTGAATATCTACCAAAAACACTATGGTGAGAAGAGGTACCTCACTGTGGTGAGAATTTCAAAGCAGCTGTTTCATTGGTAGAGGTAGGATTTATACACACTGTATAAAAAAGGAAATTTTCCATAAGTACATAAATGAAGAGTCACTCCCTGAAGGGCAATAGGCTGTTGGTTTCTGAGGCACTGATCCTTTATTGTTATCAAGGACTTGTGGAAGTTGTGGCAACAGCAAGAAGATATTTTCTGAATTCAAAACTAGAGACAGACTGTTAAAAACCTACTGTTCTCCAGCATTCTTTTCTTACCATCTAATTTGTATTTTTATTATGAATGCTGTGTTCAATTTCTAATTTTCTAATCAACTGAAATGGCAAAATACTGATTAATCTCAATGATAACATAATTACAGCGAAATCAGATGCACCACTGATTGAAGGCAGACACAATCTGAAGAGAGTGATTGGTGTCTAAAAAGTGGCATCTTGGGATAAGAGCAGGGAACCTAAAAGGATTTTTAATGCTAATATTACAGTTGATAAGTAAATCCTATGATGCAGAGCTATTTAGAAAGATGGAAACAAGATTAGGATGGAGGGGTTTTTTTGTCACAGAATCTCCTAATTCTTTGTCTAAGAAGTGTCATCAGTGAAGGAAAAATAATTCAACGAAGGATGTTCATTATTGAAATGTTTTGTCTACCTTTCCTTCCAAATCACTCCAGCTAGATGTTCTATCAAGATCATTTGAAATTTCTGGTTTATTTGCTGGTCTGGGAAAGAAACTCTAGTTTCTCCCAAATTACCTTTTAGTCCTCTAGAAAAAGAAACCCTCATTTTCCTTTTCTATTCCATACATTTTGGGTAGCTGCAGACTGACCTGGAAATCATAAAACTAAATTAAAAATGGTGGAGATGGCTTTTTAATTTTTAAGTGGTCCTGATTTAAGTTGGACTTTCACAACTCCAACATTTCTCCTCATTCTAGGTATCTAATCAACTTTTCCCCCAAATAATTTTTAAATGAGCAGTCATGTACTCAGATGGCTATTTAAGAAGTCATAACATTATATTAAAAAACCCAACCAAACTAAAGAAACCAAGAATTATGTGGCAATAAGATCACTAAACCTATCACCAACGTAGTGTAAAGTTCCACCTCATGTCCTGCTTTCAAGTGATTCTGGGCATGACATTCCCCTTTCTTATTGATCCTAAGAGACTTGATCACTCCAGAGCATGGGCAGAGGAAATTAATCTCATTCTACATCTGTTCAAATACACAAATTTTCATTGTGCCAGAAAAATGTTTGTAGTGCAGGCAGAGTATCATAATACAGACTGAACTCCCCTCCTCATTTCTGTGTTTCTTCCCTCAAACAATTCCGATGCAAATTATTTAATTCCCACTTACTAAATTCCTTTTTTGGTAGTTGAAGGTAGTGTCCACTACCTTACTCCAAAATGCAGAGTAAGTCACTGTGCTGTGACAGACATAAGAAAGAGACCCCAGTTACGGTTGTATGAGCAAGTGAATGTTGGAACAAGCATTTGATCCATCCCTTTATGTTGTTTATTACTCAAATTCCCTTAGAGCTTACCCTATTTTTTTTGTTTGATTTTTACTTAGGCTTCCATGCAGATTTGAAATCGAGATTCCTAAGTTTCTATACTATTACTTCAGCTCTGATTCAACAGTTTCTTATCTGATCATACAAAAGATGGAAGCAATTTTAAATTTAACTTTTTCTTTAAGCCTTATTACAGATGGGTATATAAGTAGTACAGGTCATTTTTCTAATGTGAATTTGTCAAGTCAGAAAACTGAATACAGTGATGATGCATTTGGAATTTGCTGCTCAAGCACACTTTATAAATGCTTTCTGATGCTGGAAGGACCTGGAGAATTCTGACTGTTGAAGCAGAGCAAACCAACTAACATCCATCTGCCTACATCATCTGCCTCTACATCAAATAATCCTCAAGGTGCAGATAACTTGGAAAGCCACTGAATACACTCAAACATATTTTATTACAAGAAAGGAAATTCAGTGCTATTTCTTTCTTCAGAACAATCAGTGTCTGCAGCATTTGTTGTTATTGGCTGAAATTCCACACAGAACTTCCAGCCCATTCCCATTTTCTTTTTAGAGCTTCTGTTAGCACTCACAGCAATCTGTGATCAAATACAGGCTAAGCATTCTGATACAAATCCATCATATTGGAGATTGCCTGAGTAAAACCTGAGTTTTCTGAACTTATCTTATCTCCCATAACATGAAACAATTAAAGATGCACTGCATTAATTTTATTAATCTTTAACAGATATCATTGGAATTAGGTTCTCCAAAGGGAGGGTTTTAATATGTGTTTACCAGTAGAAGAGTGACAATGATTGATCAGAAATAAAACCAGAATGTTTAGTCTAATTAGTTTCTTGGTTATTTGAATATAACTCACATTTTATTTAAGGTTGTTTGTCTAGAAAAACAAGATTGCCAATGGAAACAAGAAATCCCTTAGCTTTCTTCTTTCCACTGGCAATCTGCTAACAGCAGCAAATTACATTCAAATTGCACATCAGCTAGTATTAGTATTAATTGTAAACTAACCTCAGTTCACTTAATTGTGGGCATAATGAAGTATTACAATTAGCCATAATTTATTATTTAAATAAGAAATATCAATATTATTTAGAGCAGGTGCCAATTACAGCAGGCAGTGAAACATGCTGCCAAAAAGGATTTCAATTAGAAATTCAATTTCAGCAAAGACAAAGGTCCCAATCACCCTGTGAAAGAGCCAAGAGCCCCGATTTGCATGATGCCCATGGGGAAGGCAGGAATGCGGAGCTCAACTGCTTGGTGCACCGTGGATTTCAGGGGAGTTCTGGAAAGGTGGTTACAGACACACCTGCAGAGCTCTGCTGAACAGTGTAATACAGCACTGTACAGCAGAGAGAAAGCACTACAAAAATCTACCAAGTTCAACATTAATGAACCAGTATATGACCTTAAAATTCTTTTGGTCAAAGTCACATTTCATATCTATATAGTCACTACTGCTCGGAATTCTCTCTGCTTAATACAGTGATAAATATAAAACCTAGTTTTCAAAGGATTTGAATGCAAAAACTCTAGGGCTGAATATGTATTCCTTTTTCAGTATTTTAAAACTTTCAAGATTCCTTCCTGGCTTCTTATTCCAATTCTCTGCAGTTTTGAACAAAGTAGTAAATGCTGAAGTTCAACTCCTCCCTGACGTAAATTTGGATTGAAGATCCTTAGCTCTTCTATAAAAAAAGAATGTTTCTAGTTTAGTGTTTCTACAGGACTCTATCAGGATGAGGACATTCACTCAAAATACTCATGTCAAACTTACTATTAGATAGAGTAACTAATACTTTTGTCAGAACATGTTTGTCTTAGCAGTAAGGCAATTGCATCCCCCAGAACAGTACCTGCCAAAGTGGAAACAAGAGGCATCTATAAAACAACTTAGACTAATTTATACTAATTAAACTTTACACTAAAGATGACATGCTAGTGCTGCTAAAATTTAAATTTCTCAGCGTTCATATATTGTCACTGCTTCCTACCTCAGTTTGTACAATTATAAATTAGATGTAGCAACTCCAGTTTAGCAAAGCATGAAACATCTCAGGGGAAAAAGCCAAAACAACAAACAGGTTTTGTGTATTCCATTATTCCCTAGAAGTGCTCTTAGGTCATGCTGGACTCTAAAACTGAGGCTGTTGAATGCTGCCAAACAACAAAACATAGTATCAGCGATTCTTTTAATTTTTCTGATTTCTGAAAGCATTAGTCAGTTCCTGACTTCATGTTGCAATAATACAAAGCAAGGAAAAGATTTTGATTAGCTAGGAAACGTTGAAGAAAAAAATTGCAAGCAGAAATATGCTGCAAGTATGCTCAAGTTTCAGCCACAGGCCCATGGTGATAGAACTTTTCTTGCTGTACATTAAGATAATTTCAGTATACTACAATTATGTGCCTAATTAAAATTAAGAAATTAGAACACAGTTAAAAGGAATGATATTTTGCTCACAGCTAATTTCATTAAAGTATTAATGAACAGGACTCATTTTATGGCTAGAGGGCAACTACTTTCTGCAAAGTACTTCCATGCTAGCTAATTTATTCATGCATGAAAAACAATCCAATGAGAAATGAGTGAGCCGGGAACTGCTGGTCCTAATTAAAATATTTAAAACACCATGTCTATTCTGTTCCATCCAGCCAAAGACCTCAGCTAGGAGCCAGCACGATACCAATTAACATGGAACAAGCAAACACACAACACCCACAGATTCTGATTAAAGTGCATATTATTGCACCATACAATATATTGTTCCACACATGTATGTAAATGTTTAATTAACCCATGTCTAAATCTCTGTAATGTTCAGGAACTGATACTTTAAATCCTAAAAAAGTGACAATCAGACTGCATGATGTTCACTTTTATTTATAACAATGCTTTCTTAGCACACTCATTGGAGTCATCCTGCAATTATTTGGTGAATTTCTTAACGGAGGGAGGCGAGGCAGAAGCAGAGGGGAAAAAAAGGAACAGGCAAAAGATTTTCTTCTCTGCATTTTAGACAGCAATGAGATTGCTGGTTGCCAAAGGCTTGGAAATGGAACGAAATGTTGGGTTAGCCTCGGGTAATACAATATTTTTCATTAATAATTGAAAGAAGAGCCTGGGACTAAACCCATTTGTCAGTCTTGGACGCCAGCAACAAAAACAAAATGAAAGTGCTTCCCTTATAAACCAAAGAACTGTTTGTGGGGGAAGAACCCAAGGGATGGTTCCCACTAGAGAAGAACAAGGCAAAGGCTCAGAGAGAAGTTGAAGACTTGCAAACTTACTCCAAAGCAGGATCAGAAAAACAGAAAATTCTCTAAACTTTACTTCATACATAGATGAAAAAAATCTGAGTTCAAGAAGACTTGAAAAAGCAGAATTTTGCCTCAGTTTGCACCATCATAGGTCTTCCTTTCTGAAAAGATTTTAGGGTCGTTCTTCTCCCCTCAGTTAAAGCATTTCATGAGAAATCTGGTTCCCCATAGATGCTTTTCTTCCCTTTTCTATGCCATTCCCCTACAAAACTCATACCAGTTTCTTCATTAAATGCAGCAAGTGAAAGAAGTTAAATAGCCTTCTCTTGCTTTTTTTGACCTTTTGGGTAGACTATTTTCTACCCATCCCTAAAGGACAAGTTTTGCGACATATTGATGGAAATGTCCAAAAGAACCCAGAGTATCCAGAAACCCCACCAGAGAAGCTCTTATGAAAATCTTCCTGTTATCAAACCATGCAAATCTGTTATCACAGCCAGTACCCATGCAAATTAATGTGTGCCCAGTCTTCATGCACTGGCTGTGGAGGGGTGAGACAAGAGTGAGCCCACACTCACTCTGACTCTTCCCAGGCGCAGACATTTTGTGCCCTGGACTTGCCCCTCACCTTTCTCTGGCTCAGTGGCAGAAACTGAGCGCTGTAATCCTTCAGAGACCAGGGATGTAAAGATACATGACCAAAGGAAAAGAGGCAGGAGAGCCAGGGAGCTCAGAAAGACTAAGGATTCGGAAGGCAGGTGAGGTCTGAATGCAGAGGGTGGTGAAAGGCTGCAAGGAAGACATACGGTCCAATACAAATTAAAGTTCCTGGCAGAGGAACCAAAGAGAAGTGTTCACAGGGGAAAAGAGCAATTAAAAGATCTGAGAAACGGAAAAGAACTAAAAGATGGCAAAGAAAGCAAACCCAGTGGAAGGAGACATAAGCACATCATCTCAAGTCAGGTGAACCCAAAGAAGAGAAAAACTAATTTGAGGGCAAAGGAATTCCTCAGAAGTACTGAAATGAACAGTTTGTTACAGCTCTGTGATACAACACTGGTAGTTGAAATTCACTCGTGCCTAAGGCACATCTAAACCACTCCACAGAAAGGCCACCTTGCTTTGACAGCATTGGTTTGCAGTCAGGAAGTTGTAACTTCCCATGAAACAGATTGGCACCAAAATCAGTTTCAACACCCCTGCTGCTGCCATTTACTGAAAATAAATGTAGACTGTAGTGTGTTCTATGACAAAACAATCCTAGAGCCTCCTATAATCAATGTCTTCAGTCTCCACATGTACATCCTGGTCTTTTCTACCAATTTAAGCAGTGAGTTACACTACACGTCCCACTCCAGTTCCTATTCCCTGCTCAGTCTCTCTGCTGCCACAACAGCACAGCTGAGTCAGATGCAGGATCCAGCCTGAGGTACAAGACAAAAAGATGACTTAAGGTTACTTTAGTCCATCCTCACCTGTTCTTGCACTCAGGACAACAGCCTGACCAAGTCTGTGTCTTGGGACCAACACATAATCATTTTCAGACATCAGGGTTGTTTATTGCCAGGTAATGTTGTTCTCTTTGTCAGTATTTTTAGTTCTGAACTGGAAAAATATACAAAAATGTTCCACAGTTCCATATTCTAAAGGCTAGAAAACATCTTTACTGCCCATACAATACTAAAGTTTTTGTGGTTTGCACCCACTCCCCAGACTCTTAAAACATTAGCTGCACATCACTGAATGGTAACACATTTGTGACCCTTGTAACTCTATATATTTAAAATAAAAGCATGTCTCATGCTAAACAATTCTGCTGCCTGTCCTTCCCAACACATGCACTTAAATGTCTTGCATCCCATGGTAACCACTGAGGGAATTTTGCTACAAACTACTTCAGGTGGAAACAAGATTATGCTCACTCAGCATGACTGGCAAGATCAGAGCAGGTGGTCAGTTTGGGGTTTTTTCATTTTCTGATTCATCCCATAGAAGCAAGAATGGATACAAATCAGTATGTAATTTGCTTCTTCAGTGTTGAAGATCCTCCTTGATATTCAAATGGCCAACAAAGAGCCTTCACTTCGCCTCAAACTCTGGTTGAAGTGAAGGAAGGTCTTCCAAAAAAATCTGTGGACATTTTCTCAGGTATTGTCTCTTTGCAAAGACCTAATCTTTTCCTTGAGATCTGCAATGAAATTTGAAAAGCCTCTGTATGCTGCATGCAAAGGTAGGAGTTACTGGTGACAGCCAAACCTCTAAACAATATACCCCTATGGATTTTGGGATTTTTAAAGACACTGCAAAAGCAATGTTTATCTGAGATATCTGATTTCCTGCATGCTCTAATAGGAAATTGTGCTATCACTTGTGTTCTAAATTAGACTGTGTAGGTTAATTTCAACATTCTCAAGTAGCAGGAGCAAAGAGCAAACTTCAAAAAGACACTACATTTTTATGCATCTTTAGCCAGACAAACATTAGTCCTTTCCCCTAACTGAAGCAGCTATTCCAAAGAACGTTAACTGTTTTCTAAATATTCAGATGTTCTGTTGTCATAGTTTCATAAAGTAATGAACAGCTTCTTAATATTTAATAAACCTTGCCTGCTGTCCCCAGGCAGGGAGCACAGACTGTTGATAGCCAGCTACAAAATGTCCATTAAAATACAGTATCTCTCCTTAAAATGTACTTAACAAACAGGTTTTATCACCTGGAATGAAATGTTAATTGCATCAGCCACAAGACGGAAATGGTCTTACCCTACAAGAAACAGATGGGGAGCAGAGAAAGCTGGTACTTCCTGTACTCTATTGTGGCTCTGATGGAACCCTTACCCTGGGCTAAGTGCTTGTTGCTGGTGTCATTGCACTCTGCTGTGTGGCAAAGTGACAGTCCAAAAGAACTGGGACAGTCAAGGAGTGCTGCAGAGAAGCTATTTATAAAGCTGCTTCTTTGGAATCTTGTTTATTATCTCTTGTGTGCAATGCAAGTCAGAACATATTGCAATAATGATCTTCACTAATTGGATACAGAAGTCATTAATACAGAACAATAATATTTGTAAACTTTAGTTCTGGCTTTTTATGTTCTCAAAGCAAAAACTAATACTAATGGGATTTGAAAGAAACAAGGAAAAGCATAAATACAGGTAGGAACAGATACTGCCCTTTATGGTGCTGCCAAATTCTGTGGGGGGCAGTAAATCAGCTGAGGTAAGGGCTGCCACCCTCCCCTGGAGGGACAACCATTGAGCAAAATCCCCTGTGGTCATGGTGAGGTAAAAGCTTCCCCCAGAATGCATTGTTGCTGTATGTTGATCCATTGTAACCCATTGGGCTTCCCCCTTGCTTGGCCCCTGAGCCCTCAGTGATTGCCCCTGATGTTCTACCCCCCCTCTGCCTTTCCTATATAAACCCCTGCTCCTCTGACTCCTGGGCTCTTTGTCCCTGGACCCCTTGGGGAAGAAGCTGACTCAAGCCTCCTGCAGAACATCCCATATGAAGGCTCTGTCCCTTTCTCTTCTGCAACGCCCTGAAGAGCTGAGCCCACAACTGAGCTGAACTCACTCAGTGGTAGCAGACCTGCCTGCGCCACCAGAACATCCTTTAAAGGACGCTTCCCTGGGAAGGTTGTGGCACTCTGGCCACCACTGCCTGCTGCAACACAATTTGAGGTCCACTTGTGCACTGGACCCTAGCTGGACTTATGGCCATGTGGCCTAAAGATGTGTCAAAGTGCTGTGAAAGAAAGTGCTGCAAAAAAATGAAGGCAATTCCTATCTCCTCCTGCCTGATCCACACAGGTGTGCAAAGGCCACATCCAAAGAACTGCTCTGTATCTGCAGTTATCTCCTCACAAATAACCTACACTGCCAACACAGATGTCATCAGTTTGAAATAAAAGAAGTAGGTTAATATCAAAAGACAAAAAAATTCACAATCAAAAATAAATATGAGAACTAACTATTTCACCAAAGCCCCATGTAGCTGACAGGAATTTGGTTCTGACTTTCCAGGAAATAGAAACAGGAGGAAGATAAGTATGCTTCTTTAAAAATCTAGAGAATCTTTAATCTCAACTAACTTTGTAAGAACTTTTTGCAATGAACTTTATAATTTTAGACTATATTTCTTTGTGCCTAATTGATTCAATGGCTAAAGAGAAGCAATAAACATGATTGAGAAACACAATCCGCCTTTTGAAATCAAAAACATCTTAGAATCTTGAATAGCTCTTAAAAATGCATTGGCTTCAGATGGCTACTTCAGTACTTTTGAGCTACTAGACCCTAACTGGACTACAGTTCATAACTTAAAAGGTTGTAGAAATTATAGGCCCAATCTTCTCTAGATAAATGTACATGTAATACAAAAACTCTCATGTGTTTCCTGCAAGAATGCAAACATAAAAAGGGAAAGCATTAGTACAAGACATCACTGATTTATTCCACTGGTCAATAGATGTTGCTCCTTGGCTGCAGCAGCCTGAGTTCATATCTACCTCTAACTGACCAGGAAGCAAATTGGAAATAAAAATGTTATTTCTACCTGTCCATGAAACAGACAAGCATCATGCTTTGCAAAGAAAGAACACCTGCTAAAAGGATGCAAAGTAATAAAAAAATATTTTATATTTCTTATCAAAGTACCACTGTCCCTTATTTCTCAGTAAGATTTTGACACATTTGTATAACCAACTGCAACTGTATATTTTTAAAAACACTGCTACTCTTATCAGCTGTATTCACCCTGTAGAGCTTTCAAAGTTTTTAAAACGTGCACAGCAGTAGCTTCCCCAGGGTATTCTCAGAAACAGTTTTGAAATCAGGATGCCATCTGTGCTCCTGGTCTTCTTCTGATCAGGTGAATTAGAAATTCAGCAATTTGATTTGTTCATAGGTGTTACATGGCATGAGAATGGACATGGAGAGAGTTAGCATGCTTGTGGGGAGAAAAGAAAAAAACAGAATGTATCAAAATATTTTTCCCATAAGCAAGAACAGTTGGTCCTTATCTTTCAAGTGAGAACTCTCTTTTGGGATCTTACAGTTACTTGAGTTGGATGAGGCAAAAAACAGTGAACTTCAGATACTGTGAGGAAGTAATGGAATAAGGCATGTTATACTGAAAGCACGAAACTGTGACATAATTTTGGTAATACTTTTTCTCAAAACTTTTCAAAAGCATTAGAAAGATAAAGAAACTTTTTAGGAACTCAGTTTTTATCACACAGATACATTACATCTGCTGTGGTGGCATTGAATGTCAGCAACTACAAAACACATCCAGGAAACAATTATATAGAGACTGGCTTTTCCTTAACTTAAAGACAACATATATTTAGATATTTCAAAGTAGATCAGACCATGGATCTTCGTGCTAAGAAATACAGAGACAGTAAATAATTAATAACTCTCACACTTCAGGCCTCAGTTTTCCCCATCTGTGACCTTGCAGCAATTGTGGGACATGAATGCCCAATCAGCCAGGTTTACTAAACCGAGGTGTGGCTCTCTGTGTGATCAGCTGCTGGAATCAGTAGCTCTATCCTGTTACAATCCTTGGGTTAGTCTCCTTATAAACAAAGAGGCATGGATAGTATGTCCCCATGCTTAAAACTGAGGTCAAAAAGCAGAAGATGCATCCACAATCAGAAACAAGAATCAGAACCTGAGCCCAAAAACTTATGGGAAGGTGTGCCATATCCCTGGGCTCTGGGTATCACCCAGCCAAGCAGGAAGGACAGAGGATGCCGCTCTTGGCTGCCCACGGACAGTGACACCTTCAGTGTTAACTACAGATTGATTGGGGGAATGTGGATAAGCAGTTAGGCACTCCCTATGAATGAACTGAAGGCTGACCACCGCACTGCTATAGAGTAAAAAGGTTTTGTTTCTCAGATGATTCATCAACTCACAATTCAAAATCTCATTTGGGGTTCCTCAAAAATTGCACCAAGTTCCTGATGAGAGATTGCCTCCTGTGAGGCTGGTGTTGAGCTGGACTGCCAGCAGCCTGCAGTTTCCAAAGGGAATCATATGGAGAACTAAATATACTGCCTTTGTACACTACAGACACTAGAGCTGACTGTTGCATATTACGGAGGAAAGTAATTTCAGCCTAGAACTTTAGGAAAAAAATACTGCATATTAAAGTATTTCCTTTGTAATTCAGAGACCTTTACACCTTGAGATTGAAAGACTCCCACTCTGAGTGGCTACTGTAATTAAGATAAATAATCAAGAAATGGGTATTGAGTAAAAATTACAGCTTACAGTGGGAGGCAGAACAAAAAACCCTGAAGCACCAAATTTCTGAATTTCTTCAACTTAATAATCACCTGCAAGTTCTTCAAGACAAACTCATTTAAAAGTTCCTGGTACTAGGTACCTCTCAGTCCAACATCTAGAATTTTTTGTATCATAACATGGGTCAAAAAACCTCCACTTAAACTAAAAGGCATGTACAGCAGCTATGAAATTGTGTGTCCTAATGGTGGATTTCCATGACACTGCACTTCCAGCTATCTCAATATCCATAGAGGCAGTTAGGCAACATCTGTGAAGAGGAGACTTTAAGACAAAGAAAATAAAGTCTAAACAGTCTGAATTGAATAATGAATGAGAAGATTTGAAGCTTCCAAAGAAACAGAATGGCTGACAGCCTGTGGAACACAATCTTGAACAAAGATGCCATTGGTGCAGCATACAGAACCTGCCTTTAAACAGACCTTCCACAGCACTCCTTACACTCAAGAACATTTCTTGAAATTATATTGCTCTACCCTAAAGAAGTTCTGAGTAAGGAATGCTGGATAGAGCCCGATCTTGCCCTTGCATTGTGATTGAGTTTAAGTCTATAAATAGTTTTATATATTTATCCTAGCTAATAGTCAAAGACACTGGTCCATGAGATTTTAGGAATTTTCACTCAGACATCTTTTTCATATTTCTTAAAGATGCCTATGTTAACACTCCCATGCTGTGGCTGCAATCACACATTGAGAGGTCAGTATTTGTATTCCACATGACTGCATGCACCAACAGTTGAAGTAAAAGCCCATCTCTAAAAGAAAAAAAATATTAAAAAACCAAATTTCTAAAAGCATTTAATCACCTGTCTGGTTGTGATTTGGTGGCTTTAAGAAATTTTAAAAATAAAAAAACCACTTTGTTTTAACCTTGAGCTAAAGTTCTGTAATGATTAGTGCCTCACTCTACCAACACTTATATCAAGAACATATTTCCTTTTCATAAGAGTCCATAAAAGGTAGCTTCCCTTTCCTATCACAATGCTATACCTAATAAGCTCTTTCTGGTGAGGAACATTCTGGAGATTATCATCTTTCAAAGCAAAAGATGTCTCAGACAATTAAAATATTGCAAGTGCTGATTGCTGTTGATAATATTAGCTCTCAATAATTAATTTGTTTAAGAAGATATCTGATACTTTATTTGGAAAATAATTATTCCTATAAACTATCATTTAAAATATACACATGCTGCATAAACTGGAGATGCCCTGAGCAATGATCCAAAGAGTAAACCTATCAGAGGAGCACGTCAACAAGCCTGTCATCAAAACAGCCCCTTCCACCAGCCACAGATACGGTACTCTTATTATAACTTGGATTAACTTTAATATATATATAACTGCTGCTAGAATTTTAAGTAGAAAACAGCCTTTTTTTTATTATTTTGATATCACAAAAACCATTACAGACAACCTTCTCCCTCAGAACAAAAGGGCTTTACGTATGTACTGTAACTCTTTTCTCTGTGGGTTTGAAATTACACACAGTAGTGCCAAAGGTAAGTCATTTCTAGAGGTTTAATAAATTTCTGATTTTTTTTTTTCCTCCCTCTTGTGAAATATATTTGTGGCCCACAGCAATCACTTTAGACTTTTTAGACACGTCCGGATAGAGATAGATGACACAAGTAATCTACTTATCTTCCTTTTCCATCACCAATAAAAGTGACAGCCTGCCTAATTAGGCCTAATAAAGCAGCAGCCGAGAGAGGGGCTCTGCAGCGATCTAAGGAGGAAT
Organism: Catharus ustulatus; assembly: GCF_009819885.2. Taxonomy (NCBI): domain Eukaryota; kingdom Metazoa; phylum Chordata; class Aves; order Passeriformes; family Turdidae; genus Catharus; species Catharus ustulatus. Next base: position 5,189,479 of record NC_046232.1, on the reverse strand, counting down.
GGCATTGACCCACAGATACAGGTGCCGCCTTGAGGCAGTACTGGTATTGCTTTATCTTCAACACATTACAGCCAGCTCATACCATATTCAAATGCAAGTAGCATGTTTTTCTCCTCAATTCTTAGATCAAGAAAAAAAAAAAAAATCTCATCTAATCAAAAAAGGCACTGACAATTTTTAAGCCTCACATTAAAAGCAAAGAGTCATTCAGAACAGTGCACTCCATATTCTATTTTATAATATCACTTTAAGCTATTTCTTTGAATCACAGACATTTCTTTGTTAGGAAGGAAAATCAAAAATTCATCAGAAGAAGTTCTCAGGTTTTTTTTCTTTTTTTCCCCACCCCTTTTTTCCTTTCCTACCCCCCTCCCCCTTTCCTTCAAACAGGGCTATTGCATGGGGTTTTCAGCTGGAACCAACATTTATAGAAGTTAGGGATCCTTAAGCAATTATTAGTGGTGAGACTTTGACACGCCTGAAAGTTGTCAACAACTGCCTTTAAATAAAGTGGAAGGGAAGGGAAATAAATGGTACTCAGCAAAATTAATACACAGCCTTGCAAATTAAAGATGTAGTATTTTTTAAACAAGGAAAAAAGTGAATTTTGCATGAAACAGTGTTTTAAGTATATCTTTACAAAAATTATCAGATTGTCAAATGGCAGGAAAATAAATCAAATCTGTAGCTATGTGTGATATTTATACATTTGCTCAAAACAAAACAATCTTGGGTTTTTTTTTTTTGGTAACTGCAAGTGTTCTTCATTCTTATTAGTCCAGACAGCCAAAGGCTGTTTTTCTTTAACTGGTACTGGAATGCCACCACTTTCAGTACATTCCTTGCCAGTGGAGGGTTTGTACCAGGAGAGTTGAATACAAAAAGAATTTAATTTTGAATTATTATTCAAGTTTCTGTCTTTCCTGAATGATGTGGAAAGGCTGCAGTTCTGTGGTCCAGAAAGGTTGTCAATGTTTTGCATAAGAACACCCCCAAGTACCCCACTTCAAATGGCAGCTTATACATTAGTCAGTAATCCCTGTCAGTGATATCTGGGCAGGCAGAACTTGGATTTGCTGTTTAAAATGGATGCAGAATATTGCAGATGAAGCAATCTCCTTCCATTAGAGAACTATTGCTGTGAAAATATGCAGTACCAGTCTGTGCACAAGGTATCATCACGACTAAGGCTGCTGGAGGAGAAAAATAAAAGAATTTAACATTATCTAACAAACAAATTTCAGAAGGAACCAGACCTTCCAGTTCAAGGCATCTATGAGCACCAGGAATTACTGAAAATCACCCTGTTTGCCAACCATGACTGCTGTTATTGTTAATAATGTACAAACTGAAACACACATTTGCTGACTGGGAATCCAAAACACTTTAACCAAAAGATTTCAATTTATGTCAATGCCCTTGATTCAGATTTTTTTTATGACTACAGGAGAAGACTGTTGTAGAAATTTAAAATACAGAAAAAGCTGACCGTTTGTGAGAACAGAGAACTGGAGAACAGAAATTATCACAGCTACATTTTCTATCCTTTCTGCATCATATAAAAATGACCCTTCACACACAAGGCACTAGATAATGACACACTAGTGGGTGCCAAAGAGCAGTTTTCCTTTTAAGTTTACCTTGTTAAGAGTCCTTCAGAAGAAAGGTTTAACTAATCCCATAGTTACTCTTGAAATTAAATTCCTACTTACCCTACAATTAAACAAATAATATTTTTCATGCAATCACAGCACAAAGGAGGCATGGAAGATATAAATGAGAAATCTGTGAAAAGCTTCTTCAGGTATATGAAATAAACCTAAACCTACAGTTCAGGGGATGATGTGTCAACAGGCACAAATTGAAGGAGGACACAAATAATTGAGACCCATTATTCTGATTTGACTGATTCTAATGAAATCACATGTTCAGCCTAAAAGTGTTAATATTCTACTTCTTATACATCAGTATGATACTTGCACAACACCTGATGTCTTGTCATTGTTTCAGGATGTTTCTTTTAAAGAAAAAAGGTTTTCCTAGTTCACAATCACAAAAAAAAATTCAGAACTCAGACCTCACTAAAATGTTAAGTACCTTAGGAGCCACAGAAAAGGCAGAACCACTGCTTGTTTAACAGGTTTTCTTCCCCCAATTATACTGAAAACAGAATTCGGTTTTTAAAAATATAGCTGCCAAATGATGTGCAAATTACGCTGAGCTGTAACATCAACAGATTGTAATTGGAAACCAGAGCTAAGTAAGGGACAACAGACTGCTGACACACTTTTCAGTAAGAATATGAGTGTGCAACCAGAACCATTTATATAGAGTGAGAAAACAGAGCTGCCAACAAACAAAGAATGCAACACAATGAACACAGAAAAAACCATAAAACCATGTGAATGACAAAACACATTTATCCAACTGGTTAACATCCAGATACCAAAAAATGAGTACCTGGGCTGAGCAAAAGCCAGACAATTTGCTTAAAGAAAGCTCTCTGCAAAAATAAGAACATATTTGGTTTGCTTGCATATTCATCTTTTGCTTTTAGTGGCCACTGTTACCTATTTCCTGTTTCAAATCTGCCATTTTGCACAGAAACTCCAGAAGGTTACCTAAAGGGGCTGAGTGGAGCAGGATTGGTGGCTCAGCAGAAAAAATTCAGATGGGTTTAACAGAAAGGGAAAATAATCCCTCACCATTAAATTCAAACTATCTCAAGATTGAACCTCTTATCCCAGAGTTAATCTCACTGGTTTAGTATTCTTGGCAAAAGATGAGGGTTGAGGAAAAAGAGGTGTTGCTCACAGGTAATGTCTCTGCATAACCACAGGGAATAGTAACTAGTTTACGATATTTGTTGCTTCTGTTTTCTCCACATTACGGAGGAAAAGAGTTATTCCTCCTCCTTTTACACAATGCTGATTTTCTTACTAAGGGGAACCAGGACTTCTTTTGTAAGGATGTGGAAACAACCCAGAGCAGGCAAGTATGAAGTCAACAATGACAGGTCCACAGGACTGGAAGAGCTGACAAAGGTAAGTGAACCAACAGCAATCAGAAGACTGAGGGGTTTGGATTAGGAGGGGACAATTTTGGTCACTTACTCCAAGAATCAAAAATCTGTGGAATGTAATCAGTTATATATTTCTTACTGCCTGCATGACAGCTGTGCTTACTGAAGTCACTGGTTTATAACACAAACCCCAAGCCCTTTCCCAGTCAGACCCCCCAGCACTGAGGGTGACTGTGCTGGAAGCAGAGGACAGCCACTTCTGTGCCAGCCCTCAATCCTGTGGCATGTGCTGGCTCAGCACTGCTATCTCAGCCTGAATTGGTAATAGACTGACATAAAACCCTTGACCCTTAATGAAGTGAAATAATGTGATTTGCTGAAAATGCTGGGCCGTCTTTTTCATTGGTATTATTTGAAAGGAAGTAACAGATGTAGATCAGCTTATGAACATAACAGATGAACAGCATTTCACTGCCTCGTGCTGGTCAAACTAAAATGCTCTGCTGGGACTACTACCTGCAAGCTGGCAACGTGCAACATCTTACTCATTTCAAACTATGGTTTCCACCTCAGTACATTCATGATAGAAGGCTTGTCATTATATAAATTTATGGGTCAACTGGGCATGAAAAACCTATGTATGTTGCCTTAGGTGATTCAAGATTTGAAAGTTTCAGTTCTCACTAACAAGCCCAATTTAAATTAATCAGATCTTATTAGCAATTTTGTGCTGTGGTGATATCCCCTCGTGAATGAGGTCACAGCTCCAGAAGTACAGGGAATTTCACTGCAGATCCTGCATTAAGAACTTGAATTTTCCTGCATCAGCTTCCAAAGATGCTCCAAAGCTTCCTGACTTGATTGAAACCTGCTGATCTTGGAAGACTTGACTTAAAAGACATTGCTTAGCAAATTGCAAGAGAAAGTTACCATATTAAGCCTCAAGTTAAAAATATTTTGCTTGCTGAAACCTAGCAAAGACACCACATTACTTTTAGCTGAAAATATTCCTCAGCCTCTTCAGGAAGCTATTGTTGCTTTCTCATTTTTCAGTCCAATGATTTACTCACATAAGAAAAATCTTTACATTTATGTTCTGAACTTCTATAAGCAGCAAGAGAAAAAAGCATTTCATCTAGTTAGTCCATTGAATGATACTTTATCCGAGTCTCAGAATCACCCTCTTTGATACTTAAACAGCAAATTGCTATGGCTTTACTCCCAGTAGGTCCTGGTCAAGAATCCAAAGTCCTCCTACAACATCCTGCAAGTACATGTTTATGGTTGAACAGGTTACTAGTTCCACCCATGGCAAAGATTTGTCTACCTGAAGTGAAGCCAATGTCCTTTGTTAGATTGGATTTCTGGTGCACATATTGTGATCAGGAACAAATGAAGAAAGAGGTTTAGATGTAACTGATGAACAATGTCAAGTGATTTTCTAGACATCTGTCTCACCTACATCTTTTCTTAGGCAGTTTCTGCATCACCTCACCTCAAGCTGAGAAAGTGCATAAGAGATTGACAAAGATAAAGTTTATCTTAAACTATTTTAAAAAGCATTCTAAAAAACTGTCTGGTGTTTTGTATCAAACATAAAATCCCATTTCATGCCCACAGAAATACACAGTCTTCAAAAGCCCTGTGCACTTACCCATGCTTTATGACCCTGTACCTCAGAGATCAAGGGCATAAGAGGATACACAGGTATATATTTATTAATCCATCATATGTCAGCTTTTTTTTTCCCTCCTTTTTTGTGAGGGATTGGACAGGTTTTCTAGAGAGACAGATACTTGTAACAATGCTCTGAGGGTTAAATAATGATGTTGAGGGGGAAAAGTTGGGTCAACCTGCATAGTTTCATATGGCCTTAGTGACCAGTGTAGAGCTGATCACCACAGCTAATGATTACATGGAGAAAAAAATTCCCTTAGTGCTCCATAAGTAAATAGAAAATGCTAACCTTAGCATATTCAAAGGAGCATTTTAGCATGCAGTCATTAAGTTATCTCTTGGTTATTTATTTCTTCTGCTTGTTATTAGCTGTGTGAAGAATATTATTCTAATTATGTCAGCCCAATCAGCAGTATTGCATGTCCAGGCTCATTTCCATTAGTTTGAGCTTTGTCTTTCACACTGTGATACTAATTCAATGAGACATCAAACATTTAAATCGACCCAGGATGCCGAGGTCAGGCAGTTTTGCCCTTCCACTCTATTAGCACTCGTGTGTAATTGTGTTTGTCACTCCCTGCATGACTAATAGTATCAGGGTGACTATCAGAGCACAAATGAGCAATGCACTAATATATTATTTTGTTCTATAATATCAATATGTGTTTATTCAGTGGTTGTGTTAGCCAAGTTGAAATGTTCGCTTTAATACAATAACCATAAACTGTTCACTTAAACAGGGGCTCTCACTCATACAATTACTTTACAGCAATAGAATTTTTACTTTGCAGCAATAGAATTTTGCTTAAGTGGGAAAAATGAAAAACAAAAGTCACTTTAAGAATAAGCTTTCAGAGATGCAGCAAACCTCAATTTGGCCTAAAAGCATCAGGAAAACGATGCATAGTTCATGCAAGAGCATATAAAACAATTTGCATTGTATAAATATAAATACAAATGTATTATGAGCTATATGTAATCAGAGAGTGCATATAACAATGAAGCAATTTAAGTTTGCATCTTTAAGAACAATTGCTAAAAAGTTTAAAGCACCAGGCCTTGAACTAGAATATTTAGATACCCAAAGAAAAGGAAACCAAGGGATTTCCTTTACATCACTGCAATGATGCAATCCACTATGGAATTTCAGCATGTGGCAGACTTGAAAGACTCAGGTAATTACCAGCTGATGCTGTTCCTGTACTTAAAGCTATAAATTTGCCTTAATAAATTCCTGAAAGGGAGACACGATTAATTCCCTCAAAACTTACATAAATAGGGGAAAAAGAAGGGGGAAAAATCTAATTATGGATTCAGCATATTTGATAATGATTAAAACTGATAATTTCAAGGAAAAAAAAAAATGTCTCTTCTCAGTGCAATAAAGCCTCTGAGTATTTTAAATGCTGCATCATTAACAGATGGTTTCAGCATAACTATCAACATCCTTATGCATTTTCTTTTCTAGTTAATGTTTCAAAACAAGGTAAAATTTATTCTTCATACTTTCTAGGGCAGAACTTGCTCCAGCTCCAGGGAAAGTTAGTTTTTGCCTACAGCATTTGTGCTTCCACAGTTTCCTTCTCTAGTGCAGAGGAAAGAACACACAACTTTTGTGTCAGCTTTAAAAATGCCAACAGTAAAAAGTATGACTTCACAGCAGCATGACATAATCAACTCATTCAAGGTTAGAGATGGAAAGGGGACCTTTATTTCCTCATTGGACAAATACAATTTGCTTCTCAATAATATACAATAGTTTTCGACATCTGTAATGCACAAATCAACTTCATTAAAAAAATCCGAATTTTCTCATTTTAAATCTCATCCATTAAAATAAAAACAGAAGCACAAAACACACACAACCAGTCAACTCCGAGAGCCATCTGCCAAAGTTCTGGGATGCTTTCCTGCCTGCCACCACGTATGTGCAACCCCTCCTCCAGGCAAGGTTTCAACATTTGTTGAATTTATTTTTAAGTTGTTTGGGTTCATAAGAGGCAACGTGCTAAAATCTTCCAGATTTGAATACAGACTCTGAATATTAAGCTAAATTATATCACTATCATTGCCTGCCTCCCCCAGGAATGTCCACTGTGTTTACTCACAGCTGCCTGCTTCACTCACACACCTTGAAGTGCAGGTAAGGCTCTTCCATTAAAAGGTATTCCAGCTCACATCACAAATTGTTATAGAAGGAAATCTTTGCCCTGTGACGTTAACTAGACCTAGGTAACTTCTGAAATTTCAGACTGAATAAAACCCACTCAGTAAAATTCACTTCAGCATGACAAGTCAGAACCAATAAAAGAAACCTATGCAGTACACCTGGCCCAATCCTTTCTCTTACCATGTGGTTTTATTCCTGACTTTTCTTCAGCAGGAGATACAAGACCAAGCAAACCCCAACACAATTTCTTCTGACTTCAGGCCAGAGTACAGAGATTTAGAAATGGCTTCAAGCTCCAGGAATGGTACCTGAGCTGAACTTTTTAATGTTTATGCATCACTGAGCACTAGCAATCTGCACCCCCTTTACACTGTCAGCCTGTGATGAATCTGCAGCAGACCAAATTTGGCATCATGCCCAGTCTAACTTACATGTCTTCTCCAAATCATAAACTTCCTAAACTAATGCTTCCCTCTGCAAAGATATTGGGAAGACGATAAATCTTCAGCCATAGCAGGCTGTTAAAATTCATTGAATTTGCATGAGTTAACTGAAAAAAATTGTCGTTATAAATATAGATCAAAGAAAAGTACATTTAAACAGTTTTTTATTGACCTTTCCCTATTTGAACAATCTCTCAAGAGAGCAAACACATCTAACTTCACACCACATCATATATTTAATGACTTCCCTAATTTGTGCAGCAACATTCCATCTCATTTATACCTCAGACAAAAATTACATTTTTGTTCAATCTTCACAAGTTTCTCAAATTAAAAAAAACAAACAAGCAAGCAAACAAACAGAAAAAAACCCAACCCCCACTCCCCTACCTTTTATGGAACGCACAAGAGATGGGGCAGCTGTTTTCTGGCCTAAGAGTAGAAACCTCAAAGTATTAACCCACTCAATAATGATTTACAACACAGCCTTGGACAAATTATTGAAAAGTATCTTTGTATGTCCCTGATCCCTGTGTGTTGAAGATACACTATAAGCCACCAAGTGAAACTCAAGAGTCATGTTTGTCTACAGTATATTTATTCCTCTACCATGCAGCAAATGTTTGTGTTCCTTTCTGTGCCCTTCCCAATTAGAGTTTTATGTATTTCTAATGAGTAACATTAGCTTTCTTTGCTTTGAGTTTAACTTCAAAGTTTTCTTTTTTTATTAATCTTTGTCTGTGGCAAGTAATTGCTATATATGGTAGAGTTGGTGGATGTTTTTCTATCAAAATATTTATTTTGATAAAAATATAAGGAAAGTGCGGGTGGCAGGAAAAAATTAATTTTCTGCCCAACTCTAATTATATATGTATATACACACATGTGAAGAATAAATGTACTGTTTTGCATACTTTGTTTTTGCCTACCCATCCATGGTAATTAAACCCATGTGTATTATATTTATTCCCCTGAGTTCCACCCTCCCTTTTGACAAATCAAATGATTAAACATATATTTTACTTCTAACAAGACTCTATACAACACTAAACTGCTGCCACTTAGGTGCAAGAGCTTTGCTTTTTATAATAAATACCGAATATCTCTATTCCCCACCCCCTTTCACTCGTGCTTTGGTAAGCAGCAGCCCTAAACTGCAATATTTTGCTTCCTCTGTGGATGGCATTACCCTTCATTCTGCAATGCAATTTCTGTGTGTCAGCCTATGGACCACTGGCTGCTTCTAAGGCAGTCATACCAGCATTTTCAGGGTGATGCAGACACCCCTAACTGCATCCAGAGAAGACCAAGGAGTAGTGATTTCGTCTGCAGTAAAATCAGAGCACAAAAGAAACTGCTGCCATTGGAAAGGCCTTACCTGAGCAGAGGAAGCAGCTCTGCAGGCTACCCACTGCAGACAGCACAGGCAGCCTCAGGGCTTCCTGCCAAAGCACAGTGCAAGGTTAATAGCAGAACTTCCTTCTGAGGCCTCAGTAAATTTTGTTGAATTCAGTTTCCATAACACTGATTACTAATTCCTTAACTTTTTGGAAAAGAAGATGCTTAGATCAAGCAGTCACTTGACCGCTCAATCAGCAAGAGCACTTGGGTTCCAAATCTGTGGTGCTTCTGTAAGTTCCACAAATGGATTATGCAGGTATGTCAATGTGTGGAAACAGGCTTTTTAGGAAAATTCATCACTATTCTAGAGAGAAACAAGAGAGTCTCAATAGAAAATGAAATGCCACTTGAGAGTAAAACATGGCCCATGGAATCGAGATTATAGGCTGGTACTTCTAAACTAACAATGTGACAAACCAGTACGAGTGCCAGCATGAGTGTGATAGTGCAACTCTTGTAGAAAACAAGGAAATGTTTCCTCCCATCACAGATAACCAAAGCTAATGCTAAAAACCCCCTTGAGTATCTTCAAAAATTCTTCATAAAAAGAGCAGCTATAACAAAGTATCCAAAAATCGGTATACTCTTCCTGTTAATTGGCAAGACAGGCTGTGTATGGAGGGAGATCCCATACTTTAAACAGTGCAAATTGGCAGACTATTTTGCTAGCCAGAGAATGAAAACTTAGCTTCAGGCACTCATCCTGTAAGGCCTTTCCTTCCAAAACCAGAATAAATGAGGGGGAGCTGGCTAGAACAGACAATTAAAACATTCAAATTCCCTGCACTCCCTATTTTACTGAGAAGGGAAGAAGCTCTCCTCCTTTCTATACTTTCTCTCATTTTCACATAGGGTCAAGGCCAGCAGATATAACTTATTCATGTCATGTAAAATATTGGCAGTCCAGTTGACCAAGAAATTTGTAAGAGCAAAGCAGCAGTACTACACCCAAGCAGAACTCAAGTTTTGTCACTTCTGTAGTCCATTGGGAGAGGTTTACATGTGATTCATTCCCAAATTCCACACCTTTTAGAAGAGGACATCTTTTAGATTTGGAGAAGATTACAGTTCATTTGAAGGATAAACATAGGTACATGTTAGAGGAAAGCCAATATGATGCAGAAAAAAAATGGCAAAAGCAAATGCTTTTGAAGTAGTAACATAGGAATTTAAAAATCAGAAGTCTCAGACAATTTTCTTATTACAGTCTGCTGAAAAAATCCATGTTTTAAATCCTTTACTAATAGTTTTCTGGTTAGTTTCTAATACAGATTAGAAAATATTACTATAAAATGCCGCTAACTTCAGCTTTGAAACTCAATATCCATAAATTTATATATATACATCTGTAAGACAGGATAGGTTTACCTCCTTAAAGTGAAACGCACAGGTGTGACGCTTCAAAAGGATTTGCCTTTATTTACCAGACAAAAATTACAGATGCATCACATTTGCAGTAGTGGCCCTGATTCCACTTTATGTGAGATATGTTGTCCCTTTGTTTGCTGCTGACAAGCGTAAAGAGCCACTTTCACTGCAGATAATAATGGTTAATTTATCACACAGAGCAGTGGCTGACCTCTGTTCGTCCCTGGCCCTCCATCACCTTCACACCTGCTCAAGCTAATTGTTAGAGCCAAGTGTAAATGAAAATCAACTGGGCTAATAATGAATGGAGGCCATTACTCGCAACAGCACATTACTTTACAAAGGTTTATCAAGTTCTGATATAACCAGTCCCTTAGTCACAGCTCCCTGTCTTATAAACGAAAATACGGCAAATTCTTCAGGCCAGGAAAGAAAAGCAGGCAGTAAGGTGGAACACCTATGTTTGTCACTGGTTTTATAGACCCTTAGCGTAGCAAATAATATCCTGACACTGGAAAAGGCAAGTCAAAAATCCTGGTTCATAAAGCAGCGGAAGTATTTTTAAAATTCTGGAACAGGATAAAGCATTTATTAATTTAATAGGGTACTGGTCTCTTAAGATTCATGGGTACGAGTACAGAAACTAATGAACAGGCAAAAATCTGTTGGTGCATAGGAAGGAATCAGGTGAAAATCCAACCTGTAAGTCACACTAGAGACTTTCCCTGTAAAGAGCAGAAGACAATCCACCACTTCAAAAACCAAAATTTCAAGGAACTTTACCTTGCTCAAAACACATAGAACTCACTGGTTTTTTTTAAGCGAATCTGACATCTTCATCTATTTAACTTCAGACAATAAGGACAGAAATAATAAAAATATCACAAATATTCATTCTCACACAATTAAAAAATGTAGAATTTAGGGGGTGGAAGGCTGTCTATAACTTCAAACCTGAGAATATAGTAGATATAAAGATGTAAAAGCTACTAAATTCTCTTTAAGATCCCACCTCTGTATTTTCTCATACAAAAAGAATTGTGAGGCCACCAGTACATTTTATGTATCTCCTCTAAGCCCTCCAAGAGAGGAAAAAAAATAGCAGTTATATTCAGAATAATGCAAGAGATGAACAAACAGCCTGATAAAGATTAAAACAAAAACTAAAACTAAATAAAATTCCACTTCCAGCTTCTTATCTGCATTCAGATTATTTTCAAGCAAAGACTCAGGACCTACAGACAGTGAACACTGGGTAAACAAGCTTTAAACACATCTGAACTGAGTCCTGCTGTCTTCAGTGATTTACTAGAAGAAAAGCAAATACCTGCTTTTCTGTAAGACTCTTATTATTCCTCTGTACACATCATCACAATTTTGACTTTTGCTCATTCGGAAGGAACATAGAGTATGTATCAAAATTGTTCATAATCTGATAAAACAATTTTATTTACCCTGTGAAATAATTTTTATTAAAAGCAAATCCATTTTCAGCCTTCCCACAGAGTATCATAAAAGTAGAACTTCTGATCAATTCAAAAGCATTGTTTCATAAAATGCTAATAAAAAGATTGAAAGCATGCATAGTATCTTTCACCATGCATACTGTATTAACAATCTACTAGATGCCTTCAAATTAGTTAAATAAAGTGCTTTCTTGCATGGATCTACAGGACAGAATCCAACATCTATACAAATAAATGAAGGAGCTGCCAACAATTATTGAACATCACATTGCTTGTGCCAGGACAAAAACCAAAAAAAAAGGAAATGAAAACTTGAACATGTGACAGACTTGGGACAACAAGGTCAGTAATACGTCTCTCTATTGCAGGTCAAGGATAAGAGAGAAAATTCCCCAATGTAACCTGGATGCAGCCAGAGCATGTCCAGTCTGAACAGAGTTCCTGGGATCTCATTATTCTCAACAACCCCTCAAAGACATGCAAAACCGAAAGCCCAAACTGATGTTCCATTTTCCTTAAGGCAAGAATATTTTTCCATATGTGCCATTCTTATGAAAAAACTGTAATTCATTTTGCTCTTCTCATGGTCAGACTTGTTTTACAGCACAACATTGTACACTACATTAGTTAGTACTGATTATTCCACTGTATAGGGTCCAAAACCTTATTTGACAGGAAGTGCCATACATTCACAGAGCTGTACTTCTTACCCAGAATATATGTGTGTATTTCTGAGTAAGTACTGAGCTATCTTCAATATTTTCCAAGAGTACTAAAAGACTGAAGAAATGTAGGCACATGGACTGGTTGTTGTTTTCCACAGAAGTTTCTTTGCCATTTTATATTAGTTACATATGGGAGAGACTTTCAGAGCCACCTTATCTGCTCCCCATGTCACCACCAGAAAGAGGCAATTATCTTTTATAAAAGTGATAACAGATTGCTAAGTATTCTCCATCAAATATCTTTAGATATGCCATTCTTTTCCCACACATTGTCACAGTTGCACATGCTCTGACTATATTATCTAACACATTTTCTATAATTCAATTTAAACTTGGTGTTCTTTGTTCAGTTTTAGCTGACAATTGAAAGAAATTGCTATAAAAACATTGAAGTGAAAAAAAAAATCTGCAGGAAGTTGTCAACAAACATTATGCCAAGCAAGCAGTGCATAGTGCCCCATCATCCCTGTGAACAGACTTAAGGATTTTTCCCATATGTAAAAAATTCTCAATCAGAAAGCAAAGCAGTCACTTGTGTACAGTCAAAGGACACATTTCTTTCCAATATGTAGATCACAAAACATTTTTTTCAGAATAAGAACAGGTCTTTGTAAAAAGCATTTAAGCAGCTGCCTCATGACAGACTTGATTCTCCTGGTTGAGCCTATTTAGAGGTAAAACCATAAACTCCTACCAGTCTATAAACCACATACAGCAAAATAGGAGCTTCAGTTCAGCACCATTTTCCCTGTAATTGTCATACTGACAGACAAAATATTTGCCTTGGAAGTGTACCTCCTCCTCATCCTCTCCCACCCCTCAAGGTACAGATATTGTTATCTGAAAGAGTATTCTGGACTAAAAAGTTCTCAAGGTAGTCTCAGCATCTCTATCTCCCTTTGCCTCCTCCCCAGCTCATTTCAAAGAGAGAGTCTTTCCTCAGCATTCTCCACCTCCTCTGCTCATGCTCTGACAGCAGTGCTGAGCATGGAGGAAGATTCCAGGCTCATCCATGGAAGTAATTTTCCAGACATTTTTCCAGGAAGACACCCAGACCAGATGACGGTCTGTGAGTAGAGCAGAAAAATTCTTCTGCACAAGTGCCCAGGGCATTTCAAGTACTACTGCAAGCATTCCATCTGTCTGTGACTTAGGAAAGGAAAATATGTGACAGAGTAAAGAATTCTGATAAAGCAGGTCCTGTGCTCATAATAGCAAACACTTTGTATTATACTCCAAGAGCAAGACCATTCTGAATATATAACCAGATTATATTTTTAACTTTTATACCCATTAAAACTTCAAAGTATTTTATGAATAGAAAATTTATGCTACATGTCCCATGAAGCTGTGCTAACCCTTTGGAGAACTAATCATCCCACTAAACAGGAATTTTCTCTCTCAGTAATATTTAATACAGTATAGAGGCTGATTGTGATAGCAAAAATACGTTTTAGTTTCCTAAAACGAAAAACCCTCAAAAAGTCCAGGCTTGAACAACTGTTTTCCTACACAATCTCTGTTTAAAAGATAGAGAATAAAGCTCAGAGTAAGATTCTATTTAAATAGCATTGCATGCTCTCAATATTAGTGAAAAATGTATACTTGGAAGAGGGGAACAAACCAATCATCTAGATTATATAGTTCATGGAGAGCATGTGATTCATTAACGGCAGAGGTATGCAGAAAATCCAGTTAAGGAAGGCAGCCAAAACCAGTTGATGCAACCAGAATGCTCTCCCCATCTACTAGGCATACAACATTTAAGAAAATTTACAAGCAGCAACACTAACTACTGTTCTCAGCCTTTACAATTTGTACAATGAACTCCGTCTTCAACAGACAGAATAATTATGCTAATAGAAGAAAAACTTTCCAAAAAAAAAGGCAGCCAAATCTAAGAGACCTGTCAATGCCAGTGTCATCAGTGGAGTGATAACTAGTAAAGAGCAGATATCAAAGGTTGTCTTTTTCTTCCCCACTATGCTCTGTTCTGTTTGAGCCCATGGTGGTCACAGCTCCTTTAACAATATTTATAATGAAGGAACAACGTTGGAGATGTCAACCCTGATTTTTCATAAAGGCTCCTCCTGCCCAGTTCTCCCCTTAGGCTAACTGTAAAAGTACCTGATTCCCAATTCTCAAACACAAAAGCGCACCGAGCTTGAAAGCTGAGCTGACTAATAAAGTTTGCATATCCCTAAGAACAAGAGCACACAATGAAGAAGAAAAGGAATGGCAAGATTAAACAAAAACAGTAAGCTTGGATGGGAAATAATAAAAATTTAAAGAGGCAAGAACTTAGAAACCACTCTACCCACCCCCCTCCCATACTCCTGTTCATTTACATTTCAGCATGTCCTAAGAAGCATCTGTTTTATGTCCTGACTGCTGCATCAAGGTACAACATACACCACAAATCTTAAATCACAGTTTGGAGTTGGAATGATGAAAGGTTGTGAGCAATGTAACTTCTAGGTCATGGAACTTCAACCCAGGAGGAATCTAGAACAAGAGATAAGACTGACCCAGCAAACAACTCTGGGTTACTGTTTCACTTTGGACCTTTATTGTATGTAAAGCACATATAAATATGGGAAATGCCTTCAAACAAACAGAAAACATCATCTTACCACAGTACCATGAGCTGGACTTGTATGCTGTAGAGTTTCAATGCATTTCTGAGCACTTGTCAAACAATAGTAGCTCGGGGCTAGACTGTCAGAGATTTTTTTCTTATTCACACACAGGATTAAAAGAAAACAAGGCCATCTTTGTCCCTCTGCTCTGCCTTGCTTTCATTATGACTGACTGCTGGAAAGGGCAGGGGCCTCCTGCCCAGCACAGGCAAGTGGCAAGAAGGAAAATTAGGGCAAGGGGTCCATGCTACCTCAAGAGCCAGCAAGTTGCAGGAAGAGAAGCCTCTTCACTGCTCCTTTCTGGAGGCTAACTAACACCACAGTATTGCCTCACATTCTGAGAGGCCTGCCCAGTTAAAAGTGATATGGGAACCGTGGAGGCTGCCACCTCCTGCTGAGAAGGAGCGTGAAGCTATTGGACTCCACTCTGAGTTGCCTAAGGCAGAAAGTAACAAAACCACCATATCTCAATAAAGCTACAGGGTCATTTTGAGGTGGGAATAACAGAAGTACAGAATCATCCAACAGAGTTTGAAGAGGATGCTGGGAAAAACATCCTAAACTGGACAAATGGACATGAATGACATGTCTACAGAGCTCCCTTCCCACTGGTTACTGCCACAGCAGAGCGGTTTCAGGGCTGAGCAGGCACAGGCTGCCCACATGCCCTCAGAACTGCTGACACTCCCCTGGCTAACAGAGCCACGGAACAACATCTGAGACAATGTGCTCCTCCTAAGTGAGTCCAGTGACTGCACACCTCCTATCCATCCGCAACTGCTGATGAAACGTGTACTTGTAAATAACAAATAGGAATAAATTTTATTTTATTTAGTCTTTAACAAAAATTGAGTTTCACCTCACTTTCACAGACTGGAACAGTAATGGAAGATGGGAGCAAATTATATTAGCAGGATAATACTTTCAACCAATCTCTGAATCGCCATATAAAGTGTGAACAAAAAGGAAGCAATGAAGCAGAAGGAAATACACATTCAGCAGTAATATTTTAAAACAAGTGTTACTGTCCAAGTCCACTAGTAATATTTTTTTTTAATCACACATGCTCTACACAACCCTTTATGAAGCAGTGACATGGGACTGGCATAGCTAGTTAATCATATAGGAGACCCAAAATATCCCACAGAAGGTGACAGGGAAACAGCTGATCCATGTAATTTTTTAGAGCATTTGAAAGGAGCTACCCCCTCAGTAGACAGGCTGTACTTACAGACCATCCATAAGAATTGACCTATGTACAGATATGCCATCCCAGTGGGAGTGGCAGAGTATGTTAATACCAGCCAGGTTACACCTTGCTGAGAAAAGCATCTGAGCTTTACAAATACAAAAAATAGCAGATTAAGCTAAGCTAAAACTTGTAGCAAACGTATTAGCTCTAGGCAGACTGAAAAAACCCCACATTTTCATTGAGGAATTCACATTATCCATAATAACTTTTGTAGACTGTAATAGTCTCTCTAGAGCAACTGGAATAGTCCTTCTTAACAGTAATAACTGACAATCTGCTCTCCAAGTGCAACTGCAGACATTTTCTTTTTTGTGAAAGCATCTTCCATGCTATGGAAACGGGCCAGGCCTATCTCAGCTGATTTGTCAACACACACATGTTCTTGTGTACCCTTTCTTGGAAGAATTAAAAACAGGCAAAATTTCAGAGTATGACAGCCTAGACTAGGTTTTCTGACAGCCTAGACTAGGTTTTCTTTTACCCTTACAGCTCAGGTTATGCCACCTCAGATGACAGGAAAGTCATAGTCTGTCTCTGGGACTCAGAAGTTTTGCCTTTACACCCGCATTGTTCTGTTTGGCTTACTGTAAATCCCACAAGGAAAAGGATGATACTGTGGGTGGTTTACCCACAGACGGCATATTCTCTATTGAGATATGCAAGGCAGCACTGCAAAAGGTCAAACAAAACCTTCCTCGGTTCACTTTCATCATTGTTTGCAAATAGGTCAAGAAAAACTGGCTTTCATTGTAATAGATTGGGAAGTTTTGTGCCTATGAAACATAACAGCTCCTCAGTCTCAGACTTTCAAATTCTACTGACTCCTCTACATATAACAGAAGTTTAAAAAAACCATCTCATTTTCTATGAGATACTTCTATCACACGACACGGTGCTGGATTCAACCCGCTAGCTGCTGACACCATGCCAAGGAGTGGGTTGTTGCCAGCAACAGAGATCTGAGATACAGCTTAGCTGGGTGGAGGCCCTATGTCACTATGGTCTAATCAGGCACAGGCAGAAGCAAGGATGAGGGAGAGGTCTTCTGTATTGTTTCCAAGCAAATTTATGGCCAAGAGGGCCCAAGGACGAAAGATGTAGACAGTGGGTGTGCAGGGACTTCTATATAGGGGAGGTTCTAGGGGCAGGTACAAATTCCTAACCAATAGGGGGAAGGCAGGGTTTACAATACACAAACCAATGGGGAAAGCAGGGGGAGGGGAATAGGTCAAACAAACCAATGGGGCTTCAAAGATCAGGGGATTTCCAAGCAAGGGGTTGGCACACAGAGGGACTGACAGCTTGGCAGGGGGAAGGGCAAAGAACATTCCATAAAAAGGGGCAGGTCTTTGGGTATGATAAGCAACTGGGTAGGAGGGCACAACTTAGACTAAACCAACAACATAGGGGGGAACAGGAACATGCCACTAAAGAAATAACACTACAACATCTCCCCCAACCCATAAGGGATAAAAACACCCTGCAACAATCACAATCATGCTAACCTGATCTTAATGAGAGATGGCTCTAAGAGCAACTTAAACATTGAGAAGTCCATAAAATTTAGAAACTGGTGAAGAGTCTCAATTATACATGATCCAAATGAAAATATTTCTGCTCAAAGATCAGCATTGTCCATCTAAAAAATCTCAGCTCTATCACTCTAGAAGTTTTTCTTGAATTACAAGGGTTTTCCATACTTAACTGCTGCAGGAGTTACGGACTTTGCCTAGCTAGACAAACAGCTGTGTCAATACTCAGTGATGTGCAGGTGTTTACAATGTCACTGTCCTTCTCTGCTGAATTTTATTCATGTACCTTTGTCATCTGGAAACATAATAGAACATATTCACCTCAACTGCCACCCTGATGACCTCAGTGTGATTCTAGGAGGAATGTGCTCACTCCAGTATTCACGATACACATCTCATATCTCTAGCAAGAGGCCAGTGCATAGAGTGATGAGGGACAGTACCTGACTCAGCTCAAGTAGCTGTAAGGCCATGGCCTTTTTACTAATTAGTATGATTTCAAAAATAATTGGTCTTCTTGACTATGCCACAATGCATCAAATGAAGTTGAGCGCTAAGAAAGTGGCACAGTAAACTCATTACTGTGTACTCATTCACTGCCAAATTGTTAAAAGAGGTCATTTAAAAGATCAAGAGTGATACTACACGACATGAGAGCTTTAATCTGAACATATAAAAATTGGCAGCACCTAATTATGATACCAGAATTAATAGGGAGATGGTTCAGAACAAGAAGATAGGCACAGTACAGTCAGAGAGGAATCATAAAACAGTATCTTGGAACAAGCCAGCCCTACCTTTCCAGTCATTGTAGAGTACTGCTCATCAATTTTATAGTGTACCTCACAAGCCATTCACTGAACTGATACCTGGAGCTATTCACTATTTCAAGCCTCTGCAACCTAAGTAGAGATAAGGATGCTAAATCCCCTTCATTTGACATTGTGAGGCACCCTACTTTAGGGCAATATGAACTCACAGCTCAGCTCTCCTGACTTGAGTCTTTAGGCTCCTTCCATACCTCACAACGGTCCTCGACAAAAATCTCTGTCAGCAGCTTTTGGTTAGCAGATGAGCTTTCCAGGAGAATTGTGGGAGAAGTAAACATCACATGGTTGCTCCAGTTTTTAAACATAAGAAATAAACCTTCCATTAAAAAACAAACATACAAATCTCTTACCCTTTTATATCTTTCCACTGCCCTCTACCAGGAGTGTCCCTAATAAGGCACTACCCAGAGAAAGCAGGAGCTGCCTTTGGTGAATAGGGGCCAGCTGCTTTTGCAGGTGGTTTGTGTTTGAATAAATTGCCATTCCTATTGAAAGCTTTTTCAGTGTTTGATTCACACCCATCCCAGCTGCCTGGTCTCCACTCTGACTTGAAGACAGAAAGGAGAATATGCTAAAAAAGAGTTTGCAGCTCACTAAAGGCACACACATCTAGTAGAAAACAAATTTAACACTCCTACAAACAAATCTTGCTCAATCTCTCTTCTTGGTACATGGCCTTCAAAAAAACACCATGTCTTAGGGAAACAGGGAGTGGGGATGGAAGGAAGAATCACTGTCCCAGCTGCCAGGAGTTACTGCCTGCTTTAAACATTCCAGCAAAGCCAGCAGCATCTTTGCAAGGCTGCCCATTAACCTTCACCTTGGAATTTCCCATTCCACCAGCAAAGTCGCACTTGGCATCTGACTATCCTGGAACATTTAATCAAACTCCAACTAGGATCCAAGTACAGATCCAGAAACTCATGACAAACTTCAGCAGGGAAATGAAGTAAATTTTTAAAACAATAATTTCCTAGCCAATCACTGTTGGTAAACTCAGCTTTATACCATCTGCAGCCAAACATGCAGACATATGTGACTAAAGAAGCCAGTTCTTCATTTCCTAAACCACACATTCAATTTAGATTTAATAAGACAGTAATTGCACATTAAGTACTCATTGATTACCTAAAATACATTTATTAAGAAATAACAGCTATGTAATGCATCTCTTATACACTCACATATCTATTACAAAGCTGTTAAACAGCAATAAATGTTTATCTAAAAAATTAGCATTCGGCTAACATAAAATACACATCCTATTAAATCCAAGAGAAATACACATTGAAGACAATTAAAGCCCCCATCTAGTTGCCTCAATTCTTCTGAAAAATACTGTTCTCCCAATGTCTTAAGCTGCAGCACCAAACCTTTGAATAGCAATCTTCTTTAAAAGATTCAAGAAATTCTCAAGAAGAAATCTCCAGCCTATCAAGAAATCCTTCTTAGAGCTTCATTTACTTGAGAAACAGCATCTCCCTTCACAGTTCTGACTCAGGGATACAGAGGAGGGCTCTTTCTACCACACTCCATCCTTCAGTGCAGACAGGTTCCCAGGAAACTCATTTCCATGGGGTCTCAGAATGGTAGCTTCAGATGGAAAAGGAATTTGTGTACTGCATCCTTATGTCTGTATCAGTAAGGAAGGTACATGTCTCTGCTGAACAGGTACACACAATGAGATAAGCAAGGAGGTGACATTCAGTGAAGAGCATTGCAGTCCCATGGGATACATTGCACAGAACTAAAAATAACACTCAGCCATATCTGACCTGGATCAAAGACTTCTGACAAAGAGGTGGCAGGAGTCTGGCCAAAGATGCCAAAACAAGCACCAAAAGGAAGAGGCTGTGAAAATGGACAGTGTGTGCTCTACACAAACATGAGCACTGAACAAATACATATAAAATGGGACCTGCATTGTGAACAGTTCCTTTAAGCCCAGAGAATTGCCTTTTAGAGAGAAAAAAGCTACTGAAACAAAATGAGGTACACTCTGTCCAGTGGGCACTCCCTGGAATCAGATCTGAAGCACCTATGTAGGGCAGCATAATGAAATTTTATTTCTGCTGCTCACAATTCATCAATTTTCTGGGTAAGTCCAAAACTCCTACAGACTCACTGGCCTCCTGCTGCAGCAATTAACTCACTTTTCCTACTAACTTATTAATTAATTTTAAAAAGCCCTTGCTATTGAGCAATGCATATACATCATTAACATCAGAGAACTCTTTTATTGCATTACTGTTTATTAAAACACAAACTCAGAAAAAGGGAATTGGAAAGAATGGTTATAAAGCAAAAACACCCAGAGATGGGTCTGGAACATAGGCATACTCAGTCATGGAAATTCTGTTTGAAGCTTCACTGTCTGTTTTATTATGGATTCCATAGGCAGCTTCTAATTTAGTGCAGCTGTTAACACTCCTGCTACATCAAAAATTCCCTCTGCTGAACTTTTGTAGAGGTTTTTTTTGTTAGACAAGAACAGTCCTTTCCAATTTCACAGTTTCCTAATTATGGTATTGCAGTTCTCATTTGTACTGTAAACCTGATCAGATTTTTTTTTTAAATAGTAATTTACAAGTGTTGGTAGCACTGTTTTTCCCAGGTGCTGCATTTACCCAGTGATACATAAAAGGTGAGCAATAGCTGGTCACTAACCAGTTTAGCAAATCATGTCTAAGAATATTGCTGGGAAATGCATATTACAGCTCCTTCTGTGACAAACCACCTGTAAAAGCTTTGATGTTCAATTGCTGTTCAGAGCCTCAATACTAATTTCTTTTAACTGCATACTTTAAGAAAATTAATTTAAACAAATACCCCAATTACCAACAAATGAAGGGTAAAAACCTACAAGAAGGATTAACCCACTAATTGAACATTTAAAGCTTTAAATAGCAAACTAACTAAATGACTAATAAAAAGGCTGTCACTGTTAAAACATGTCTGATAAACAAGACAGACTTGTTTTTCTTCTTCTATGTTTACAATAGCCAATCGATTCTTTCCAATCACGACCACAGAGGTATTTCCCTTTTCTTTAACATACTGAGTTTATTGTAGACAATACAATTCATGCCTTTTCCCAGCAATAATGGTTCAGGGCCCCTTTGAAGCATTTGTTCTGAAAAGTGACATGTTGTGACAAATACAATGATAATGGGGAAATATGGAAGTCTGACAGAAATATTTTACTCCTCATTTCCACTAATGAGAATAAAAACAATGAGAGACACCTATCAAAAAATTGCAATAAGCAATTTATTTGGTTGAAGCACAAGCAGTGCTTTTTCTTTCTTTACTTCCCTTTCTCCTACTTTGCTTAGAGCAGGCTTTTCATTTTTTTTCTCATTTTGCTTATATTGTCAACCAAGAACAGAGTTCCTGAGGAGACAAACAGGAGGTAAAGAAGACAAATCTGTCTCCTTTGTGTGAGAGCTGTAGGCCAGAGTTATCAACTCCTCTGCTATTCAAGACAAATTTGCATATCCAAGGCCACCCGAGGCAGAGAAGGCATTTGGAGTCTGATTTTTTTTTTTCCACAAGAACACATCAGGGAGCTAAGAAAAATAAGGAAACTCCGAAAAAATACAAGTAACTACTGAAAAAAGAAACCCAACCAAACCACCACAAAACTTTGTGGAGGGAGAAAACCTTTTGTTCAAGAATTCATTTATTGAAAAAAAGACATTTTATACATAATTTGCAAATTTTTAAAGAACCTTCACTGACAGAGCTGCAGATTAGCATTCATGCTGCTTCTGTCTATATCTTAATACAACACAACTTTTCTGGATTCAGGAATCAAGCAGGATGGAGCAGCCAGTCAGCAAACAGGTCAGTCACTGTCCTAGCAGTCTCATCCAAAACACACAGACATAAAGCCCCTGTGGTGGGTACACAGTGCATCAACTCTGGCATTAATACCTACTCTTTGGTAGTGTGAAATGTCACTGGTAAGGGCTGAGGTTCCAGTACAATCCATTTCTAATCACAGTGTTTGCCTTCTGACAGGTATGATGCTGGAATTAACAGATCTCATGACAGCAATGCAGTGCCTGCAGAAATTACTTTTAGAAGCGTTCTCAGGAAAATCACAATTAATACAAATACATTTAGTTAAAGCTAACTTTATGTATATCACGTACATATCAGGGATGTGCATGTAATCTACAGGGTGCTCTGGAGACTGTATACATTCAGTACTTCTGTTAACCACAACTGCCAGCTAATTGCTAAGCTCTGCTGCTGCCATGTTACCTATTGTCATACACAGGCTTGCTTTAATCCAAGACCAAGACTTGTGCACTTCATTTCCCAGCACTTCCTCACCAAATCCATTTTGAGTGCAAAAAGGGCACCACCTATAATGGCATAGGAGTACTATGGCAGATCAAGGTGCTATAAACTGGGTAAAGACAGCTGAATTCCATTCCTCAACAGACAGCCCAAAGACCTTAAAATCCCCATTCTTGTCTACTGCCCACACTGAACTGCTGTTAAAAAATTCATCTTGACTTCCATAGAAGATGATGTGTAATTTGTTCTTGATGTAATGAATATTGGAAACAACTGTCTTAGCTAGACCTGAAACACTACCCAACCACCCAAAACCAAACTATATATATATGTATATATATCTATACCATGCTACAGAACAGTTCTTAGCAAATGTAGTACACAAAGACAAAATTTTTTTCAGCAATTTCAATATTCTGAGTCTAAAGCTTTTAACCTGTGATTTGTTTGGTTAAAAAAGAATGGTTGTGGATTTAACATTTTCATAAACATCTATCAGTAGCATGAGAAATTAAACACTTCCTAGAAACCTTTAGACCTAGTCATACCCATATTGCACATTAGAGAATTCTTAGTACATTATTTATTAAATTATTTGTGCATATTTTCCAAAGAAAGTGAGAAATGTAAATATGCTGAAGTAAAATCTGAATTTAATTTGTATTAATTTATTAAATACAAAAATAAAGGTTATTGTAGTGCAAAACAATATGTGGTTGAGGAAGAAGGCAAAACAGACAGAAGTCAGAATAGCAGAGTCATGTGAGTCAATCTCCAAACTAGTTGCTTTTTTGTTTTGGAGCTTTTATGTGTGTGGTTGTCTTAAACTAAGTATTTTTGTTTCTTTTTATGCACATGTTGAATTATGGGGTTTTATAGAGTAGTAAGGATACAATTTTCAAGTGTTTCTCTACAACAGGATTTCTGAAGGAGTGTATTAAAACTGTCTCCCGCACAAAATCAAGCAGCCCCCCACCAAAGCCTCTCAAAATCACTGATCCACAAGGTACTGAAGTTGAAGAAAAGGAAGAAAACCATTACCAAATACTCAGAGATCCATTGAAATACAGATCACAGGTATTCATAGCCCGGCATGTGATTTCCATGCTTTCTTGTATGCTGAGAAATACTAATAAAAATATCAATCCCAACATAAGAGGAGAGTTTTGCTGTGTGAGATGCTGGCTGGGAGCAAACAAAGCATCAGAACTCCCTGTCTGACCTTTCTACTAGGCTGTTGCCACAAAGAGTTAAACGCTGGTAGATGCAAAAGGCTGAGAAACTGTAGCAGAACAGAGTAGAAACTCTGGATCAGCTCAAGCTTTTCCTCACCTGTTCATACACCACCACATTTCTTCTCATAATGACCTTTCTCACATGGCACATTAACTATTAATGTAGTACAAAAATGAACCTGTTCTCTCTTAGAAGCTTCCCAGAATTGGTGTGACTGAAGTGAGATTCCTCCCTTGGTGCTCCTTTGGATTCTTCTAATCAGTTTCCTGTCTTCAGGATAGCAGTTGCTAGAAGTGAAGAATATGGCCTGTAGTTCCTATAACTAATTGAAGGGCAAGGCAGAAATGAAAATCTGATGGCACTGATTTGCAATCCTCCTACATCAAGAGAAGCAAAACTAAAATTCATATAATTATCATAACTGGTTTTTAAACCTACGAAATTACTTCAAAGTGAGGAAAGGTCTAAGTTCTATTCTTACTCTATCTGTTTGATAAGCATTATGACTTTCCAGGTATTAAAAGACTAAATGGCAGAGAAAAATTATTCAGCAGGGAATCTTGAACAAGAATATGCAAGTCACACATCAGGCTATTCTGCAGAAAGAGGATAAGCAAAGAGCACATATATGTAAAATACTCCATGAATTCTTAGCATTCTTTCAGGATTCATAATGCCAGGTGGTAAAATTGTGCAAGTGTCACAAGCCACACCCTTGGAAGTACAATGTCACAAACCACACAATATTTAAGGACAATTTGGATCAGTTTCAAGTAACTCAGCACTTTCTCTAAAACAAACCAATTTAGAGGTATAATAATGAGATTTCACTGCTTTTTTTTCCATTTACAAGGGTCAACTTTCAGAACAGTTGATTCTTTAGCCCAGATCTTAGCAATGCACTGCTTTCTTTGCAGAAAATCAGAGCTAGAGAAGAAGCTGCAGGAAAATGTAGGTCCTGAAAGACTGTATGGTAACACCTGCCTTAGTTTGCTTGGGTGTCACTCCTGGGGCTTTTCCAACCAGTGCTTTTCAAGGAATAGAATGATAATTTCACCCTTCCTGGAGAGAGGCAACCTGCAATGATTAAAGCAATAAATTGTTTAGCAACTACATGAAAATACACAACACCATCAACTATAAAGTTTAATTCTTTGAAAATGGGGTTGCTGAGTCCATTGTAGTCAGTTATAAGGTAGACATTCAGAAATACTAATTCAGAGCCTTTATTAATTAGAACATTGGTTTCTTAATAATTTCCTGTTGGAAAAGTTGCTAGAAAGGTACATTTTAAAGATCATAGATAACAATGTTAAGTCTCATGCTAACTCCCTTTAAGGCTGATTTCAGTAGTTAGTTCTTTACCCTATGTTTTCAATACTGCAGAGGTTTCTTCTGCCAGGGTTGGTCAGCTATCTTACAGCTTTTAAATTTCAGTTCCTAAACTAAATACACTAAATATCACCCTTCTCGATGGAAGCATGCCAAGTAATTTGCTGTTGCACAGTAATGGACATTTTTTCAGCTAATGTAAATCAATATGCTCAGTATACAGATGCCCACACAGATTTACATCTGTCCTGCATTTGGTATAATAATTTATTTACTATAATATTCCCTTTTTTTACCAGGTGTTCTTAAAAACATTACCCACACACAGATCTATCAGCAAGAAGTTGGATAGAAAACTGACAAGCAGTTGGAGGTTCTAAAATTGAGCCCAAAATACTTTGTTTGAGAATAGGTGATGTGATAGCATTTTCATTTCCATATGCCCCTTTAGCTTATAGAAGTGCAGGACCTTCATTTATTTTTAATTCACTTTGAAAATATAATGAAAAGTATTATTTTTGAGCCAATGCAAGTACAAAGTCTCCCTATTTCTTCCCATCTCAATTTTTATAAGCATTTGCTCAACAGCAGCTAAATGTAGAATTGGGAGAGCTTGAGGAGAATTTGAAGATATATGTAAAATTTAAATCCTTCATCTGTAATGTTACTGCAAATATTCAAGTGTTCAAAGACTGTAACACAACACCAGAAAATTAACTTTCTTTAAATTCATGTCTTTTCTAAGCTCAAATGGATTAGCAGAAGATTTGAGGTAATTAATTATAATTACGAGTTTCCTAGGGAAACATGGTATAATAGACTCATTAAGTGAAATGTTACATTTGTTCTGTGTTTGATTCTCAGGTTATTTTAACACAGTGCAACATTAGGTAAAGTTTTTTGGGCCAGACATCTTCACTTATGCTGAACAGTTGCTCCCTCAATGAATAGCCCCAACTGACTTGAAAGAAAACCCACTTGCGCCCTTAATTAGGCATTTTCAGCCTATGAAGGTAAAATTCATTCCTTCTCAGTCAAATTCTGTGGTGTCTATTGAATGCGAGTCAGTGGGAGCTTTTTTCTGGGAAGGACCATTGAATCTGCCTCACAGTTACTTCCTGATACTCTCCTCACTCCTGACAAAAGATTTACTACCTAACCAAATATCTAACTAAATAGTACCTGCACAGTTTTGAAGTAGTCTTAAAAAGAGCTCAATTATATTTTTAATTTTTCAACTATCTTCTGTTTGAGGCTATTGCTAAGCAGAGGAGTATTTTACACCTGCCTTATGAACTGAATACACAGAAAACTCAGTGCAGTCATTGCTACATCCAATAGATAGAAAATTCCACACAGCTAATAATAAAACTCCTCATACAAGCCACAGCTCTCAGTCTAGACAATGCCAGGAACACGAAAGATGCCTCTTGATGCATGCAAAAGATCCTCTCTTTGATACCCTTGTACCATTGTCCTCAGTTTGAAAGTCAAGGGAAACCGATAATACACTTGCCAAAGAAAGTAGCTGCAAAAATGAAGAAGTGGCTAATTAAAACAGAAAGGACTACTTATTTTATGGTCTTCTGTGCTCTCGGGAAGTTCTGACACACAGAAGACAAATTAAACAACGATTCATTTTGTGTCTGTGCTTTGAGAACCATGCCCAGTAAGATTACAGATAGGACAGTGATAGGTCCAGCAGGGATTTCTACCAATTAAGCTTCTACACTCTGGGTGGGTTGAGGTATTTTGTGAGCCATGAGTTATTTTTGCACATTTCATGGGCTGCAGTAGATAGCCACAAAAAGGCTACATTAGGAGCAGTGTTACAGGCTTTGCTCAGAGCCATCATGTGTTCCTGCAAGCCCAGACCTCTAAGAAGATTTCAGTGAGAGAGCTGAGAATGCTTAGTTCTCTAATACTATCAAAAGATTGATAGGTGTGCTTTTACTTACCCAACCTTTACATTTCTGCAATCAAGAGGGAGAAAGAAAAGATTACAAGGTTTAATTAACAACAGATACAGCTGGATGATGCCAGGTTTCATTCCACTGAATATTTACTATTTTCTCCTATATGCCACCTAGCATCCCAAGAAACTATAACCCACAGTCTGTTTGCAGCTAAACTGGGGCTTTCACATCACCACCTTATTTTTTTTTAAATGAAAGGCACAGTTTATATCTCTTGTACATGGAAATAACAGTAGTACTTAAGGTATTTTTATCATTGTTTTAGGAAACAATGTTATCAATGTTTTAGGAAACATCCATTTAAAAAACAATGAAATGAACAAATTTCTGGTGTGTCTCAGTATTATGAACGTCCTACTTTGTACAGTAACAATTCAAAGTTACACAGAGGATTCAATAAAGGCAGTTTTCCTTTGATAGTTCTACAAGTCCACCAGACCACAGCAAAAGTATCAGTGTGATGTTTATCATACTAGTGTGGCACATATCTTCAGTACTTTGTCTTATTTTTAGAGGACTACAATCATAAGGTAATTCCTGTTCTATACACCTTCCTTTTCCCTTGTACAGAGCAAAAACTTCACACTATTGTAAAAGCACAGAATCTGGTGTTGCAGGCAAGACTGGCATACCGTGCCAAAATGGGAAAGACTAATTAAAGAAAAAAGCAAAGCCCCTTTGATGCAAAACCAATACAAGATGGAATATACTCTATTGAGAGACTAGTGGAAGCAAAAATTTACTGAAGATCATGGAACAGATGCAGACAGATGCCTTGATTTCAAATGTCTGTCTAAGGAAAGCATGTGTGGAAACAGAAATTTGAAAGTAAAAAAAGAATGGATAAAGCCACCCTGCCTGAAGCAATCACATTTTTTAAATCACAAAATACCATTTCAAAATAAATGAAAGAATTTATTATTAAAACCTTGATTTTAACTATTCATGCAAATTGTCCAGTCATAATTTGCCCTTCTCAGAAAGGGATTCAAATAAGGAAAAAAAAAAGAATTTAACAGGATATGTCTAAACTTTCCATCTTCCACAAAATTTTCTACCATTATTTTACCTTTAATGCTAACTGAAATCTTAAAAAAGTGTCAAGAACGATTTTCTGGTAAAAATAAACCAGAACTACTAATTTCCTGTTCACATACCTCACACACACACTATAGAAACATAGGCACACCTTGTTTTGCTGTCCTAATGCCAGAAGGGGAACCAGCACATCTGCTGGGATTCATGTTTGGCCTACTGCCTGAAGGAAAAACTTCCTTTGGTCAATCTCAGCACAGAGCTGTTTTACTAAGTGGATATATAAAACTAGGCTTTCTTCCAGTTAAAAAACAATAATTTGTTTTAGTTTGATAGGTCTTTCTAAATAATGGTGTGATCAGTAAACATCTGGCTTCTTCCTAGCAGATTAAGCCTCCAATGAGGAAAGTGTGTTTATAATTCTAATTTGAATCACAGCACATTAATATGCTGATTCTCATAATGTTTGCCTTCACCTGTTTGGAGAAATTATGACTACAAATATCTTGTACACAACACCTCTAAACTACCAGCTTGTACAAACAACACGAGAGCGGCTGCAGTCTCATACAGATGATTAGAACCACTTCAGAGGCAATCATGATTAGCGCTTTGGCTTGAAGCCATATTTTACACATAAACAAAGCATCTGTTTCTGAGTTCCTGTCCCAGGCTAATAGACCCACCTCCACTATATACTAATAGGCTCATTCAAGAGAGCCAGATGGCCTATCTGAAACAGCCCCGGCTTCTTCCTGAGCGAGGCAAGCCAGAGCCATTGAAGCAGAGCTGGCTCTTAACCGTATTTCCTTGGGCTCCAGGAGCCAATAAAACAGGGCATCAACTGGCTCCACTAAAAAAGAATACAAATGCTGGTACCATCCATTATTTAGAATTGGTGGGAGGCCAACATCTGCCCCTTCAGAAGATCCTTTCATGTAGGTACAATGAAGGAAGATTAAAAGTGCAGCACACTTCTGCAGGAGTCAGTGTAGTGCCACCGTCCCTGTCCCTTGCGGGGCTTCTTTGCAGACTTTGCAAATCCGTGCCTGCAGCCAGGCACTCCTGCTCAGCTGTCTTTGCTGTACATTGTGTGTACTTGACAATTGGGTGGTTTTACATATTTAATAAAAGTGTCATATTCAATTAGTAGAACTGGGCTCTAAAAAGGATCTTGTGCTCCTTAGCAGCAACAGAAAGTATTGAGAACCAAACAGAGCAGCACTTGGCTCGTCCAGTTCTAAGATCTCTTTTTTTTATTAACATGTGATCCAAGTTCTCATTTAACTAGTTCAGTTTCTAAGTAGATTACAGTCAAGATACTCCACAAGCCAAGGAGTGGATGCTACAGGGGAACCCATAATTGACCTAGCCTAGGAAGACTCCTTATATTTTATTCAAAGCAAACAGATAGGTGACAGTTAGTGACAGGGAGAGATGGCCATTTAGGTCACCTGCCCCAGCAAACCATGTGTATAAAGAGAACTTAATTTCCACCTTTCCACTATGATAAAGAGTGCTTTATTCTACTGTGCTGAAACTGAATTTCAGCAGAGTATGTGTCTGCATGAACTATCAAAGACAATTCACTACACCAGGAGCAAATGAACTTCACTCTAAGAGCAGCAGCAGGTCACATCACCCCTGCCAAAGTAAGGAAGTTTTGCAGAGATAAAGTCCTTTCAGAATAGCACGGCCACAGTGAGCATCCTTCTTGTGTGCTACTATCCTGAAGCTACAGGCAAAAAAATCCTTTATTTCTGTCTCATGGGGATACCAGCAGTGTTGCAAAGACATAAACCTCCCCAAACGCAGCTCTCCTCCCCCTCCCCTCAAACAGAAAAATGAACCACTCTGTGAAAGGAAAAAACTCTCATGGAAATAGGCTGAAACAATTGAGGCCTGTCACTACTCTTCATTAAAGGCAGGTTCCGTGGTAGTTACTGAAGCTCTGTGGGATCCCTTGGGATAAAAGCCAGAATAAAAAATGTGTAAAGTATTGCTCTTCATGTCTTTTCACCATACTGCCAGTCTTGTGAGCTATGAACACAGGGCATTCCTTGATTTAAAGGAAAGCCCTGAAGAAGTCACATTTCAGTGCCCAGATCAGGTGCCACTCTGTGCCACTGTCCACACCAGCAGCTGAGAACTCAGCCTGATTTTCCTTGAGAACACAAAGGATCTAGTCAAAGGTGCATAACCTAACCACAATTGTCTGCAGGGATTTCAGCTGTTTTTCCTTGAAGCAATTATTACAGTGCAGGTAAGCAGGAGTATGAGATTTGAATATTAAAAGAATCTCTTTCTGCTTATCTAGAAATGTAGGAATGCACTGCCTTATGCATATGGAAAGAATGACATGTATGTTCCAGGTTTTCTCTCGTCATATTTTGAATTGCACACCACCATTTTGTAGGGGTACAAAGAGATGGGGTTTTTGTTTTTCTCTGAGAGATAGAAAGAAGAGGCAAAGTAGAAAAAAAGGAAGAGAGGAAAAACTGATCAGAAGCAAAACTAAACCCCTTCTTCTAAAAGGAAAAGCAGGTACATGGGTCTTACAAACTTCATATAATTAACAAAATGCATAGCAGTGATATCAATCGCTGTCCACACAGGCATTACTGAGACCACCATTCTCTTATAGGCTGCACCAAATTAAGTTATTTAGAATAACTCTTTGGGCAGAATAATTCTACCCTCTGAGAAAGCTTATTTAACAGTACAATTGGCAATGAAGTCTTAATCCAGCAAAAATA
Organism: Catharus ustulatus; assembly: GCF_009819885.2. Taxonomy (NCBI): domain Eukaryota; kingdom Metazoa; phylum Chordata; class Aves; order Passeriformes; family Turdidae; genus Catharus; species Catharus ustulatus. The sequence continues at coordinate 5,158,311 of NC_046232.1, read as the reverse complement.
CCATGTGTCCAGAGCAGCCATTCCAATGGACACTAATAGAATTACCAAGTTTTTATAGGAATTAATATCTGCAAGTTAACCTCAGTACCTATGTAGGGAAAGGAAAAAAAAAAAAGCCCTTTGTAATCTTGATGGACTATGACATTCTCTGTATCACTGCTGGACAATTTCACTCGGACAAAGAGGCTTTCCTCCTCTGCCACAGCACCCTGCTCTACCAAAGAGAATTCCTCCATGGTGCCACTCAGTCTTTGCTTCCTTTAACACTGATCACAAGATCTTATCAATTTTATCACAGCATAGGGATTTTCAATCTAATGAAAAATCTCAATGCCATTTTTCTGAGAAGCCTTCAGATGCTATTTCCACTATTAATCTGTTTGAGTAAGAGCGCACCAGACATATCGTGAAACAGTGGGAAACATACACTATTACTCCTTTTAAGCTGAAGACTTTGAGCTCTCTTTGCTTATTACTCCCCTCTAAATGGTAATGCACAATTTATTTAATGCCTACTCTGTGTGTGCTGAATTAGTTCACAATGCTGCTGAGTGTCCCTTGTGAGCATGTGCACATGTCACGCATCCTGGTCTATTTAGTCCTATCCCAACTGCTTAATGTCTGAAAGAGAAGCGTCCTCTACATTCTGCTTGATCTAAACAGATAATTTAATACCCTTGGACAAAAGGGACCTGGTGTTTTGGTATGCTCCCATGGGCCTAACTATCACAAAGAAGAGATTGCTGAATACACACACACACACACAAAAAGGAGATAGGAGGGAGGCAGTCTGATCTTTATGACCCACTGATTATTCCATCAATAAGTAGCAGCATAAACTAACTACCAACCTAACAAAATACTATTTTACTTCCCTTTACTCTGTATAAAACATTGAACATTACAAAATATTATGTTCTCACCAATATTTTCACTATATGACAAAAAATTCCTGGTTGAGCCAAGCAGAGGTTTCAGCAGCAGCTATCCTGACTCTGTTGGACACTCTTCCTGCAATTATCTTTGAATACACTGGTGCCACTAGTACTAAGAAAGCCCATCTGGAAAATCTGACACTGAATTTGAATCAGTGTAATGACCCTCTTAATGATTTAATGGCAAATCTATACACTATACAAAGCTGAGCTCTTTTTCAATGATCTGGTGTAGTATTTACCACAGAAAGGAAAATTCTTTCCTTAACCTTGCCCTTTTGAATATCCCCAAATACCAAAATCAGTATCAGCCTTCTTAACTGATCTCCCTGAGCTTTAGATCAAGGCTTTAGGCTTGTTCTCATTTTGTACTCCATCAGTTAAGAGGAGAAAATTAAAAGAATTGTAGATTAAAAAAAAAAAAAGGAAAAAGGAGAGAGATGAAGGCAGCTCAGAAGGATCAGGAAGGAAGCAAACTCCACCTTTAATCTGCTCTCAAAGCAAAGCACTCCGCTTACCTGGACTATATGTGTACGAAAGCCAGGTATATTGGAAAACAGATCTGAAAAATGATACACATGTTATGGTCCATTGATTTAGGAGAGAACAGCAGAGCAGAGCATGCAGTAATTTTGAAACAGATACAGAAAAACCTACCCAGAGCCATCAATGACAGAAGGCCCCCGAAAGACTGAATATTGGCCAAAAAGCATTGGAATGACAGACAGGATAGTTCTATCAGAACACAAGACTTCCCCCAGTATTTCAGCCTAACAGGTTTGCTCATGCACCAGCTGCTCCATTTGTTCCATGAAATGTATATTGAACTGTGCATTCTCATCTTGGCTGCCTTGGCCCAAGTTTTCAGATTCACTCTTGCCCTAGTAAGAGTGGGACCATGACTGCAGCTTGGACAACTGTGAAAGTACTTGTCCACCTGAGGAAATAACTCAGATATGCAGGCTATGAAAATTGGGTCAAAGCTTCAAAACACATTTCCCAGGCAGCATTCGAGCTAAAACATAATTCATTAATGTTAATCAGTCTTGAAGAACTGAACTTGGGAACTGAAAACACTTAATGAAAACAGCTCATCAACTGCTGCAATAGGTTTGCTATATTAGGAATTACTTAAAAATATAGGAATTTTGGTTGTGTTTTGTTTGGATTTTTTTAGTTTAAAAAGAAAAATTAATCTGTAATTTAAAAGGAAAACTGAGAAACTGAGATAAACTAAATTACCTGGATAATGTCATACAATAGATGAGGAGAAAAAAAGGGAACTGCAATCAGATAATTCTGTCCCACTGAGTGTTTCTTTTTTTTTTTCTTCCACCAGTGATTTCAAACTGCTGCCAAAGTAATTAAACAGAGAACACTATACCTTAGCAATACTGTTTCAAAACGTGCACTCAAGCCTACACCTGAAGAATGCAGCTAATGTTAACTAGCACCTTGCTGGGGGGAGGACAGCTACACTACAAAACACATAAACTGCTGTATTAATCCTGAATCAAGAGCATTTTCATAATCAATTAATGTCTACTGGTGGCAACTTCTTCCAGTTATGATTTTTACTATAACAATGAGGTTTTCTAATGACATAAGAATATATGATGGCAAAGATTAAGCTAAGAGACAAAGAAAACTGGGATCAAAAAGCCAGGACCTCTGCAAGCCCAAAATCTGCTCTGTTCAGGGGAAATTCTGAACAAGGTCACTGGGGCACTGTCCTGGCTGAAGGGCCTGCAGCACGTCAGAACCTGATAAATCCCTGATGTTAGGAGGCACTCACACAACAGGACACTCAGACATTGAAAGGCATTTAGACACCTAATTCTCATTGCTGAAAATGTCAGGTCTGGACCTTCCAGGACATTGGGGTGCCTAATGCTTTATACTGCAGACACAGACTGGAATTTAAAGCTCACTCAAGGCTCCAGTTGAGCATCCTACTCACTCAAACAGCTTGGGGGTGGCCCTTACTGGACACCTAACACCAGGGCCCCAGCGTTCCTTTCCCATCTCAGGGGTTTTCTTCCATAAATTGCGCACCATGTTACCTTCTTTTCTAATATTTAATCAGAGGAGATCAATCTGTGTATGTAAATTATCTGCTACTTGCTCAACTTCCTGTCCTTCTAAAATGCAGTCCTTACAGAGCCTAGAGAGGCAGCTCTGCAGCTTATTCATCCAACATCAGGGTGGTTTCTGAGCTGTGACTTCCACTAATCCAAAATACCTGCCACACAATTGCTTAAAACAAAAGAGAGAGGAAAACAGATTGCAGATTTATTTCCTATGCTCTTGTTCTACTAAGTCAGAGGTCCATTCATAACAGGCAGTCTGAATTTTTTTGTCAGTTCATCACTTACTTTACTGGAGTTCATTATTTTCAGCCTTGTGGCTCCTACCCAGTTCCAATGCCTTGTTTCAAAACACTGTGTTAGCATTATCACCAGCTACAGATACAGCAGTCTGTTTCTGAAATAACTGCACTTCTGATTTCTCTCCACAATCCTGTCTCCATGTCTATGGCAAGAAATGGTGGAGGGAGAAATAACTGAAAAAGTCCCATTCCATCTTATTAGGGGTTTTTATTTTCTTCTACATGGCACCCTCAGACTAACACAACTCATGTCCAGGCAGTTTTGAACTGGCAGGATATCTAATCCTTTTTTCTCAAAGTAAAATAAAATAGACCAAAACAGAAAAGGAAAAGGAGAAAAAATAGAAAATTGTCCCATCTACCCACATCAAACATGTGGCATATGAGAGCTGAAAGCAATCAGAAAATAAAAAGCAGTTTCTTTAGTAAGACTTTATCTAGGAAACTATCTAAAACCCACCCAAAAGAGGGCAAACAAACTCTGCCAGGTGTAATTATAGCTCACATCAGACTCTTCTTGTCTTGATTTACTCTAAAGATTTACTAAATAAGATCTTTTAATATAAAGCGTTTAAAACCAGGTATTAAAACCTTGACATGTTGAGTGCATTTGCAATACACAAAGTTCCAAGAGAGCAGGAAGTAACTCTCCTGTAATCCATTATTTGCAATAATAACACTACAATGTAGCCACAGTCCAGAGCCAATACAGAGTACAGTCTGATTCCTGCTTGCAGGGAAAACCTTCCTGCAATGAGGAAGAAAATTCAGAACTAAGAATTCACAGTAAAGCCTAAAACACACCTGAAAAGCTCCTAACCTTTTCTTGAGTGTGGAAGAAAAAACTGGACTGGGAAAGAATTAATGTATTTGTTGTACAATGCCAACTATTGCTTTATTGATTTATTTAAGCACATCATTTTTCATATATATGTACTAAGTTGTCATACCTTTTCATAAACAAAACACAATTTGCTATATATATTCACAGAAAGCCTATAAATTAGTAATAATAACTTTTTTTACAAAATGTTAACAAAAATATTTTCCCAGAATACATACCCATCTTTAGTGTTTCACAGATCAAAAATGCTTTAGTATTTTTTTAAAAACAAATAGTATTAAAGCTACTTCAAATAAAATTTTCTCTTTCATAGAATGTAATTTCAAAGTATTTGATAAGTTCAACATTTAATAAGATGCCTATTTTGAATCAAGTAATTCATCCTGATTTTTGTACAAAGTGATAAAATACATTCAATGAGTATTCAATAATAATATTAAAAGCAGATATTCAGGTAGGTTCTGTGTAGGCTTAGGAACAGCCTTCACAAGCCTTACATTTTATTTTTACAAGTAAAACATTACCTGAAAATAAGTGAGAAAAACCAGCCAGCTAAGGACACTTAGCAGAGGAGAGTATTGGCCACATTCTTTAGTAGTTATTCAAAAAGAAATTACAGCAATAGTCTGTGTGCCAATCAACCTTTTAAATAGATACATATGATGTTGGTTGGTTTAGGGTTTTTTTTTTTGTGTTCGGCATTAAACAAGACCTTAAGAAAACCATGCTCATAAGAAGTTTAATTAATATCTTGTTTTCTTTATCCTAAAAATGCAAAAGATGAATTTTAACAACCACTTCACATAACTGGACAATTTTTTTATGTATTAAAATTTTAAAAACGTTGCCCATTGTGAACAGAACAGTCAAAGTGAGAGGAAAGGAGGGTTACTACACATGAATAAATTGAAATATCTCCTTTAGAAAAGCTACATTAATAACACATATTTTGTTATTAGCAGAGAGAGTGAAAATGTAGTGAGTGTGCAATGCTCACGATTTTTATATTATGGACACCGCAAAAGACATGGGGTAATGTTTAATTTTCTACAGAAAATAACAATGTACCTGATTTAAGTCAGGAAGCAGCAGATAATTTCAAGATCAAACTCCCTTCCTTTAAAGAAAAGGAAGAAAATTCCTTTACGCTTATTGTCATTATTAAGCCACTCTTTGAAAGATTCTTTGAAGAAAAGCTCTCCATTTTGGAAATTCACAACATTATTCGAACTTAAGAAATCCTTTTGTTTGCTATGCCTAAAGAGAGCAATTATTAAAACTGGTGAAGTATTTCAGAGAAGAGAGCAGGAAAAAATACTGGGAGATGAAACTGAATTTTTGACACGAAGGCTGAGAGTCAGGGAATGTAAATGTTTGGAGAGAGCAGAGTTCATAGGTAGGGAGAGAGATTGCAGGTCTCGGTGTTGTTTTGTTTGGCTGCGGGAACAGCCTGCCGCTTTCTCCGAGCTCCCTCTGCTGAGCGGCTGCTGCCAGCGCACCCGGAGCGGCCCCGCAGCGCCCGGGGAACCGCGGCTCCACAGCGGCTGCTCAGCCCCAAAGGGCCCTGCAAACAGAACAGTCTGCTGCCACACATGTCACCCAAATACGGCTCCTTCTCCGCAAGGGACAGGGTATAAACAGAATAAACAGATATAAACACGCCGGACACCCCACCCCGAACCAAACCCCCAGCCCTGCTGCTCTAGGTGATGCTTCTGAAGAGCTCATCTGTCCTCACTGCAGTAGGAAAAGCTACACCTGAGGAACAACCCCTATAAACAGTTTTCAGAGAGCAAACATTATCCATTTAAGACATGAAATTATAGAATAATATTAATTTAAAATGTGTTATAACAGCAAGGAGTCAAAGCTTCCATCTTGCAAGGAACCTTTTCTTTTACCAGGGTGTAAATGTTGGCTTCAGTTTTAGCTGATTTTAAATGTAATTAAACCATTCTGCGTCTGATTCTCACTTGTAAAACATCTTGCATGACTCCTCATCAATGCACAGCACTAATAAACTGCATATTTATGAGATGTTTAGATTCTGTGCAAATGAAGGCAGGAATTGCAGAAATAAGAAACATGACCTAGTACAAGCATGACAATTATTCTTTAGTGATGCTCTCTGATTTTGAATTGGACTGTTTTGACCCTGACTTATGAATATTCCTCTGAAATATGAGCAAGTGAATTCTGAAAGGAACAGTAAAGTCTTCCTTACACATAGGACAAGGGACCACCTCTCTGAGTTAGAAACATCACTACTTCCTTACTAAGTTATACTGGCCCAAAGTGCAGTTCTTTAGCTCTGTATTCCAATGTCTGTTTTAAACAGTAAGTCTGGTAAGAAACACATCCAATTAAATCCTATTGCTGTAATTTGCTGTGCAATTTGGGTAGTTAAAGCAACAGTGCCAATGAAGTGTAAAACTTCTGGTTATTGCCTGGGCTATTGGAATGGGAACCAAAGAGCAAACACAAGAAACTGAATCAAGATGTGACCTGAAAAAAATTTCTTCACAGATTCTTGGGACAACAAAGACTAGGAATAGCAAACTTTAAGGTTTTGTTTGAGATTTTGTTGTTTGTTTGGTTTGGGGATTGTTTTTTCTTTTGTTTTACTTCTGAATGTAAATAAGTCTTAGGTGATGGTCTAAATTACATTATCAACAACTGAAAATTTTGCTTGTTTTTTTATCATATATTTAATTTGCCATGTGGGGATTTACTAATAAAATGTTGCAACACTGTCAAATATCATTCTTCAAGGCATTCCTATCTTTCAAAGTCTCTGAGACCTGATTTTTGCAATACATCATGGACAGGGACCCATCTTTCTTATTAGCAAGGCTGGGACCAAACAACAAGATCAGCATCAGATCTTGGAAATCTATTCCTATCTGAAGCAACAATAAGCCAGTAATTAAAAAAAAAATCAACAATGCTAACAAACAACTTGAATTTCTAGAAATATTCTAGATCTCACAGGAGACTAATTTACTTCCTAGTCTAAAATCAGTAAAAATAGTCCTGCTGGTTTACTTAATATGGTTTTGCTCCTGCAGAAAGACAGCCTGCAATTTTGAGCATCCTGTGGCAGTGAGGCAGAGAATGCCAGCCATCAAATTCTAGTTGTTCATTCCACTAACTGGAAAAATGCATGCAGTTTGATTTCTTTTATAGGGCCACATTTGAGCAAGCAACATTTATAGATACGACTTACCTAATTAGATTCAAAGAGTGATTTGCTACCTCAGCAATAATTTTTAAATGCACAAATCTCAACAGAGAGACATTTTGTAAACAGGTGTGAATGACACTGCTCCACCGGGCATTAAATTGGAGCTACTCCTGAAAAATTGTATCATTCGTGCATTTAAGTATCAATGTTTCAGCAACTACAGTGTTTTCACCCCAAACATTTTTTGCAGTCTACAACCAATGATATTTAAGCAAAATCTCTCACCCTTCTAATGGTGGCATGAAACAGCCTCCTCGTGTGCTTCTCGTACCTCTGAGGAGAACAAATTATCTCTGAGAAGTACCCGAGCCACTGAAGCAGGGCTACAAAACAGATAATGACAGAGGGAAAACACCTGATACTTACAGGCAGTTTTGCATTTCCAAAGGAGCAACAGCTGTGAAAAGAGGAAACCATTTTATCTCCTGACAGCTCTATGATACTCGCTCGAAGTTGTGCTGGGGCTGTGATCAGCAGGGCCCGGAGAGCACCTTGGATACCGCTGCCCTCAGCCTCCACCCGTGAGGGCAACGCGCCCGCTCCCAGCTGGGGGAAAGGTTTGGTTTTCACGTATTTTCCCTAACCCTCGGGTGGGACTTCCCTGCTGTAGCAGAAGTGTCTCAGTGAGACAAGAGCAGCGGATCCTGCCGGCTCTGGCCGGTGCCGGGTGGGGCTGGCCCGCGGTGCCCTCGGTTCCTCCCGGGACCTCGCCCCCGCACAAAGAGCAGCGCCCGCCCGGCTCCCTCTGCGCGGCCCGGAGCACCTGGCAGCGATCACCGGCTCTGGGCAGAAAACAGTCCTGTTACAGATAGGCTGCTCTTAGTGCTCTCAAACTATTCCGCCTTGCATACAGGCACACAGTGTTTAAACGCTAAGGAGGGATTTAAGTGTTTGCCCCTCACGGGCAGACACATGGCTGTGGCTCAGGTTTCTGTGGCACTTAAACAGGGGAAACATGGTCACAGAAGAGTCAGGGTTGGAAGACCTCTAGATCTCTAGAAATCATCCAATCTCAGTCCCTGGCCCAGGCAGGGTCACCTGGAGCAGGTAACACAGGAACATATCCAGGTGGGTTTGGAATGTCCCCAGAGAGGGACACTCCATGAGCAACCCCAGGCAAGCTCTTCCCGTGCTCTGCTACCCTCAGTGTGAAGAAGTTCTCCCTCGTGCTGAGGTGAAACTTCTCATCTTTTAGTTTATGGCCATTGTTCCTCATCCTGTGGCTGGACACCACTGAAAAGAGTCTGGCACCATTAACTGGCACCCACTTTGGAGATATTTATATACATTAATTACATCCCCTCTCAGTCTTCTTTCTCCAGACTTAACAGGCCCAGCCTCCCCCAGTGTCTCCTCCTCAGAGAGATGCTCCATTTCCTTATTTGTGCCCTCCACTGGACGCACTCCAGGAGCTCCATGTCCCTCTGTGCTAGGGAGCCCAGAACTGGACACAGCACATCAGATGTGGCCTCAGTAGGGCCAAGCACGGGGTAGGGTCATCCCCCTTGACCAGTGAAGAGAAGGGTTTTGGATCTGCTGACAAAGTGAATGATTAAACAGATGAAAGGCTTGAGGGAAGAAGACAAGGTTTCAGCCGCAAGCAGTGAACCCCAGTGTAGGATATGGGGTTATAACTGTTAAAGTGGTTAAAGCCCTATGGGAAAGGCACAGCTGCAAGCTGGACAGATGAGGTCGGTTGAGAGACGGGAGGCAGCTGTGAGGGAGGAGACTCGGGTGAGTGACAGCTGGGAGTGAGATGGTGATTGGCTGGAGGAACGTGCGAACAGCATAAGAGCGGGAAGCTGATTGGCTGGCAGAACGCACGGACGGCAGCGCTGCGGCTGTGCCAGCCAATGGGTGCGCTCCTTCTGTCACCTCTGTCAGGCTTCGGTTTGGTGTCAGTTGCGTCCGGCAGAGAGTAAAGGTATAAAAAAGGTACAATTTTTACAATAAAGTGATCGCCTTTGGAGGCTCTGTGTCACTTTGCTCCCCACTGTCAGACCCTAGGAGGAAAAAACAACACAGAAAATGGACAGCAAAAGCTAAATACACATCAATTGTTCAGACAGTTTTCAAATTAAGGTGTGAAAGACTTGTATTCTTAAAGTAAAATGTCATTTTTATTTGTTTTATTAGAAACATTGCACAGAGAGGCAGAGCCTTTCACAAGCACGTGTGAGCCTGTTTCTCCCTGGAGGGTTAGTTTCTCTGGCTATATGCTGTTAGGATCTTTGGCAGAGCCAAGCAGAGCTGCCAAGAGGGGCACGTTCAGCACAGGGGAGCAAACTGCAGCAGGGCTCTGGGAGGGGAAGGGCAACTCAAGGTTAGCTAGGATATTCAGGTTTTCTAGGATTACAGTAAAATGAAGAGCAAAAAAGGCATGTCTCTGGACTTGGGTTTCTTCCATCACAGTTTTCAGTCCTCTCCCCCACACAGGTTCAGCAGTGCCCTCTGGTAGTCCCCTTTTGTGTCTTGCTGTAAGGGAAGACAAATTCAAAATACATATTAGGAAACAATCACAAAGTGTGAAAGCATATAAATTGTATTCTAGACCTGTGGGACAGTCTATGATTCACAGTGAAGCCTTCTCAGTCCACAGGAGACTACCGTGACTGAGTTTTACTTACGTATGAACTGAAATTATTTAATCATCCTTGCAATACAAATGCAAGGCCAAGAAGAGAGAAGCTTGGGTATGAAAAAGAGTAACACAACAAAGGAAAGCTGAAGGACTCTATTCTGCTCTGCCTCACTGATCACTGCAAAAATTATATACCAAGGTCACTATTAAAAAATTTGCTAATAATCTACAATTGATGCCTTCAGGAAAATATTCCGAGTTAAGATTTTGACTCTACACAAGGAATAATGTAGCATAAGTGGTTGTGAGGATGAAAATTAACTTTGAAACAGATGCACAAGCTCTTACCTATGCTCCAAGTTAGACAAAACCTAGCACCTGTAGCTTCTGTCTAATCACAAAAATGGACAAAAGTCACTCTAGCTAAAGACCTTTCTCCTTGAGCACTGAAATGAAAGGAAGTAGCAATTTAGATGCTCTATTTTCATTTAGCAATCACAGAACAATTGTCTTTTCTTTTGATCTGAGGATATGGACTGATAAACACAATTTTCCTTCAGAACACATCAGCTGATTGCACAAAGGCTGCATATACTGTCAAGTGGCTGTCAGGAACTGTACCAGCTGTAAACTGAAGATAAAGGTGGGTTTTTTCCATGTTACACAGATAATACAATATTATCCCTGCAGCCTCTAACACACCTCCCATGAATTCTAGTGGTACCACGAATACAATGAAGACTGATGACAAAGGCCCATGATGTAAAACCAAAGATGAAAAACTTGCCTGGATGAAATAATAGAGAGATTTTCCGTATTTCCTCTTGAATTCACTCTTGATTTTCAGCATGTCAACCTCGCTGCGGGATACCATAATCCTGATCAGGACCTTGTCCCGGGTTCCCTTGCCCTACAAGCAGACACACACTTAGAGCTGCAACAGCTGAACTGTATAACAAGCCACCATTAGTTAATGGTAGGACAGCAAACTACAGGCAACCAAGATGAGCAATAAAAGATACCATGAAATAAATCTTCTAACAAAAGTCATTATTACGATCCAATAATTTGAGCATGAATGTACCTTTCTCATCAGCAGTGTTTAACCAACTTGCAGTCACAAATTTAGCTTAGACTGTAAGCAGCACTTTTGGTTCACCAGGTCTTCCTGGGATCACCTAATGCCTGTCACCAGGTTTCTCTTTCATCCTTTTTCTTCACAAAATGTTTTGAGGCAATTTGAATATCTTATTTTGGTATTCAATAAACAGCTTTTTCTACTATCAGCTCTTAGTTATATGCAAAAGATATGTCTAGCTTTGCTAACAATTGATGTAATAAAGATGTTTATTATGAGACCCTTTTCTACATTTCCCTATAGCAGAAGAATATGAATAGATAATCTAGGCTCATAACTGTTAAAGAATGCTATTGAACAATATTAGGTAATTGTTAATTTATTCACATGCCAGTCACATTTCATATGAACAGAAGTGCCTACCAATGACAACAACAACAAAATAACAGTAGAAAGAAAAAACAGTCTTTCCTACCTTCATGGAATCATACAGTCTGTCTGCAAAATACAGCTGCTTGTTCTGAATGCACTGGACTGAAGAGAGAAGAATAGTTAAATATCCTGCCCATACAAGGACAAAGAATATTGCAGCCATTTTTAAAGATATGGTAAGTAGGTTTTCAGCAAAAGTCCTCCAGAAAGGAGACACAGAGAAAATATTTTTACCTGACTTGCTACTTAGAGTCATTTGGTTTAGCTTGTGACTGAACCACAGATGCTCACATTCTTAGGAAGTGTTTCCTTCCATGGAAATTGCATCATTTCAGAATTGTATAATTTCAGAATGCTAGCCCTCCTCCAGAGTTCCCAGTTCATGGTTCCACATCTAAAAGCAATCTCTCCTCTGGAAAAACTCCTTGTATACTAATTCATTAGAAGCCTCCTTTTTAAGGCTGAGCTCTGTTTACACTCTGTTTGCATTACACAGCTCTCAGCTCACCCTTAGTCTGAAATGGATTTTCCCCTTAAAGAACTCCCTCTTAAACACAGTGACATCCTCATGACACAGTATCAGCCTTACACCTGCCTCCCTATTTCAGAGAATTCAGTGTCAGATCAGCTCTTCAATTCGCCCCTGCAACCCCTCACAGCCTGCCTGTCTCCTCTCACAAGCGCTGTTTTCTCTCCAACCTATGTGGGAACTGAACAATTTCAACCTTTTTGTTTGCTTGACAAAACAAACATTAAGCCTTTCTATCGAATAAAAGTGGAATTAACAGCAGATCACAACACACATGCATTTTCATTTTAACTGGAAAGCAAAGTTTATATTTTGCAGAAGGCAAGAATAAGCTGCTCCTCAATATCTGCAACATCCTAAAATACACCAGTGGATCCAACACCAGCTAACTTCTTATCCAGCACGGTGAATCTAGGCCCCACCTTTATCATGATACATTGCAAGAGCCCTGTAAAGATCCTATATAAAGACAGTCTTTACTTCAGGGTAACTTACCAAGATTAAGAAAGGCATTCTCCAAATCTCCCTTAACCTCCTTCTTGATGCTTTCCAACATATCATATGGGCTGTAGCTCTTGTACCTCTCAAAGACTAGCACGGAAAAGAAAGTAGGTGAAATTAAAACCAGACCAAGAACTGGCAGAATAACCACCCAAAGATGTAAACAGACACAGGAATGTAGAGACACATGATTAATAAATATCTATGCAAGTCCTGAGAATCTCATTTTAAATACAAGCATAACTTTGTCAGATAAAGGTCCCATGCTGTGGCCTTTTTGTTTTCCTTGAACGCCTCCATAATCTGGGAAAATATAATCTCAAATAAAATACCTGTACTGGTATTTTTTGAAACAACAGTGATTTAAGCTCTGAAAAGTCTTCAAATAGCTTTTCCCATGTGCTGCTTTACAGCAGTATCAGAGCTGGTTTTGAGTCTTCACTGGCAGATTTAAATATATGATATAGCCAAGCTACCCTGGCACAGAGGTAAAAGTTAAAGGACTTCTCAAGGTCTCCTGCATTCATGTTTTCTAGGTTTGCAGCATCTTTGTTTTCAGTGTATGTGACATAATTGAGCATTGTTACACCTGTGTAAAAAAGAGCTGTACACACTTAAAATGTGAGATCAACACATCCATAGAAATAAATAGATTTTTTAAAAAAATTAACACTTTGGATAGGAATTAAGATTTATAATATCTCCTATGTTATTTTGAGTGCTTTTCACAATCATTTCAATCTAAATAGTTACCATTTTGTTATAGCTTTCTCTTACAGGAAAAAAAATCTGTCCCTTGAATAGTACCTTTCTGCAGGTGGGGAACACTTCTTTCAGTCATAATGTTGATCCACTTGGGGACATCAGTTCCCTTTCTCTTCACACCAGCATCATAGAGGTCCTGGGGTTAAAAAGAAAATCACAAAAAATCAGGAGTTGCACAAGAAGCCATTGAAGATGCATACAGTTTCCTTAATGGAAAAACAAGCACTACTGGAACTGTGTCTGTGGGAGAAACACACAAGGACAGGTGGTTGGGCAGGTCACCAGGACAACATTTAAGGATCTAAATCTGACACTAAGACTAATTACTTTGCATTCACCTCTGGCTGCAGCTTTACTCTGTATTTAGCTCTGTTTACCTCAGCAGAACTGCTCTTGACAGATGCAGATATAACAAGCAAGCATTACCAGCCACTAAGTTCACTGTAGTGGATGTGTTTCCTTTTCTTAAAGGCTCTCTTCTCTTCATGTGTCTAAAATAAATACCAGAGAGCTTCTGTATAGTGGGTAAGTAGTCTGTGAAAACTGATACCTGAAGGCATCAGGATTGCAAGTGGCAGATTCACTGACACCATGCAAACATTACTGTGCAGGACAATCTGAAATACACACACCTACTTCACAAATGTTCTCCACTTCCACAGTTCAATATCCCCCAAAGCCTGACCAACTAGAGATATTTCAAGCTCAATACCAGCACTTACCCTGGCATCTTGGTCGATCAGCTCGTAATCAATCACAGAGGTATCTTCACACCTTTTGCCCTTCAAACAAGACATCAGTATTTTTGAAAGGTTTCATAGAAAGTAAGCAGTTTGCTATGTGCATATTCCATTCTTTTTATTTTTTTAGCCTGAATCTGCTAAATGAGTAACTGCATACTCCACCCCCATTAAGAAGCTAATGCTATGAATGTTGCATTTCTGTTAAAAAACTTTGCCCTTCAACATTAGAATTTTTTTCCCCCCACAAAGGTCAGTGAAAATACAGGGAAATTTAAGAGTGCATCAGAAACCAAATCGTTTCACTGGCACCCACCACTCAGGGACATTAGAAAAAGTGGAAAACTGTGAACAGTCCTACCTTGGCCAGGGCAACCATTAGCTTGCGGAAGTCACCAGATGTGTCCGATACGATGTCCTTTTCCAGTTCTGTCTTGTACACTAGAAAACAAGGCAAAGGGTGTCTTACAAATACTCCTTTGCAAGGAAAAGGTCTGCTAATTACTGTGTTTCATGTACATAAACAAACAGCTACAATCTAAGTCAGGAGTGGAGGACAATGAAAACAAGCCCATGCTTGCCTACATCAAACTCAGCATTGCTACCAGCTAATCATGAACTCCATGCAATCAGTCTCTCATGGAAAGCTTATAAAAAAATTTCATTTAGACACAACTGGTATTAGTAGCAAATAGCCTTCAATCTGTTTGCTACCAAGCTACAAGACAAAACTATATAAACTACACAAATATCCAGAACACCAGTACAAAATAGCAGAGAACCAAAGCAAATTTGAGTGAGATTTCTAATGATGAAGTTGACACTGAGGGGAATTTATCCAAGTAATTTAGTGTAAAAGACATAACACATGGAAACCTGCAAAGTAAACTCACTTTCCCTGTAGACTCTGTTGATTTCACTGAGCTCCTGGTTTGTTCGGGAGCAGATGATTTCAATGAGTGTGTCTTCATCAGTTCCCAGCCCCTGCAACACACACAGGACTCAGTTAGGAGCTAGCAATGAACAGGAATGCTCCAATGGTTTAAAAACATTTTACAGACATCTCCTCTCCCCCACTCTAACAGTTCATGGATATTTTTTGCCAACTGCTCCTGAGAAAAAACAGATGGAATATTTCTAGTGGTTTAGAGATCCTCTAAATGTTCTCTCTGGGCAGAGTGCATTTGCTGTGAGTGTCTAACAGTGGCCTCCTCACCAGCATAATTGAAGATCAGCTTATCATGGCCTGTGTGATTTTTTTTCTGGGAAAAAAAAATTCCATGCCCCACTGGGAACACGGGAAGAAAATCCAGTCTTATCCTCCTGTTAGGATGCTCTTTGTTAAGCTCACCAGTAACAGAATGCAATTTTGCAAAAAATGGGCATAGTTTCCACAGGATTTCAAGTGAAGTAGCATCCTGGGAAAATGTGTCTCTTGCTGCAGTTTGGAATGTGTGGGAAATGGAGGCAATTATGTGGCAAAGTACCCCTTGAAGGGGCATTTTATTAAAAAGGCTTAAAGCTAAGAGAACTAGGAGAGCTTTCCACACAATGGCTCTAATAAGCATCTGGGGGAAAAAATGAAGTCCAGCAACATATATAATTTTCTAAAACTTTTTGAAATATTTTCAAGAATGTGTAACAGAAAAATAATTAACTCCTCAGTGATAACTTTGCTTTCCTCAACTCAGATGCCAAAGTCATAGCTTGTAATGCTATATATATCAAGCCAAATTTAAGCTCAGGCAAATTCAGAGCATTGAGATGTTTTGCTAATTCAGATCAGGTGCTTGGGAGCTGGGAAGAGCAACCCTTGGAAAGGATAGAATATTCTAGATTTGGGACCACTCTGAGGCAATTGCTTGGTCTTTAATCCCAAACCCGACACCAGTCTGAGTCACAATAAATTATGGATAGGCTGTACTCAGGCCAGGAGAGGGCAGCATGTGATTACTCAAACAGGGCATTTGGCCCACAGTCGAAGAGTTACCATCTCCATAGTGGGTTGGTTTTTTGACTTTGGGGATTTAAGGAATTTTTTTGGGGGGTGGGGGCTGGGGGTAGTGTGTCTTTATGTGGTGGAGGGAGTGGTTTTGTTTTCTTATTTGCTTATTAACTCCTTTCTAATTAACTGGAGAAGTTAATTAATAGGTTTTATTGACATGTTCTAAATTTTAGACATAACTACGTGTCTTTAATTCTTTAAAAAAAATTAACTTGAACAAGAACATCCGGGATATAAGTGATTATTAGATGATCATAACTACAATTCTCACACCATAGTTTGCTTAAAAATGTGATTGTACTGGCACGAGCACCAGTCAAGTCTTGTTTCAGTGGCCTGCAGAGCAGATATCTCTATCTGCAAAGACTGCTTTTGATGCCCCATCTTCCTTGTCTTTTACACAAGGGCAGGTCTGGTACAGGATGCTCTTTCCAATCAGTGATGATCCAGTAACTGAAAACTACTGTTTGAGCCTATAAATGCCAGCACAGGACCTGATGGCTCCTGCCAACAACTGCTCTCTTAAAGATTTCTCATAGTATGAACCAGTGCATGGTTTGTAACAGCAGTCAGCAAAGTAGCCAGGCAGAGCAGCCTACTCCTGAGCTGACAAGAATAACATTTTCCTCAAAGAGAGGATTTAATTAAGAGTTAAAAAACCTCTTAATTTAGTTTAAATATAGTTCCATGATTTCTCTCATATTGGAAGCCTTACAGCTGGATATTTTAACTGTAGCACTAAAAAAAAATATCAGTTTGAAAACCATGGCCCTGGATATGAAGTCCATATCCTTTCTGAGACAGCTACATCAGATTGACAACATTAAATTTCAAAGCTTATTTACCTTCATGGCAGCTTTCAATTCAGAGGCATCATACTGTGCGGGTGTCTTCAGCAAGCCCAAGATCACTGCCTCCAAATGACCTGAGAGAGCAGACTTGAGTGCTGCAGAAAGTTCCTGTAAAATAGATGGGACGATGGAAGAAAATAAATTAAAGCTCACTTCTGATCTCCAGAGAATTTAACCTACAGGGCTTCAAGTCTCCAAGCCTGCAGCAGTGTTTCTTACACAACAGACAAGAAAACAGAAACATGAAGAGCTTTCTGGCTGTGAAAGCCTAAGAAAGAAATTAGGGCAAAGGGTTTTTTTTCTAATCCTCTGAAAACAAGAAGAAACGCACCAGTGTCTGACAAAGTGCCGAGAAGCACAGTGCAGACACATCTGAACAGCTTCACTCCAGTTCTGAAGCAGTGATGCTTTGCTGGAGCTAATAAGCACAGTTTGACTCCCTGTGGTCAGTGCTTCCCCATCATACTCCCAAAGTTTTCCCAGCAGCACTGATTTATTTGTGGTTTTCCTCTTATCCCAGGCCTTTACTGGCTAAGACATTGGAAAACTGACTGCACACTTATTCCACTGTAAGGCCCAGCTCCCAAACAGCTATCTGAGGAGACAAAAAAATCAACCCTGAGCACTGAAAAATTATGCCTATCTTCACAGTAACTATCAGAAGATTGTAGCCTAAATCCCTATTGTTAATTGCCAGTCAGCCTAGAAAAAGAAATGGTCAGGGATGTTCACTGCAGAGGATGCAAATCTGCTCCAAATAGAGCCCATGTCCTCTTATGGGTTTCAGAAGCAACTTGAATTATGCTAGTTATCAGCTTCCCTGTAGTGTATGCTACAGAGTTGAAATCCCTGGGATCAAGCCTGTGGCTCACACAGATCCATCTATTCCCTAAGATGAAGTTATATCTGTAGCATTCAGAAGGGAATTGCTGCATTTCAGTTGCTGGTTTCTCACTAACAATCACTGATCTGGAGAGGCAGAAAAGGAGGTAGAGAAAGTGACCTCAGCTGAATTGCACAGAAGTTATGCCAGAGAGACAATGAGCCAAGGCATTGGGTTAATTTCCAGAGTCACCCACTTAATCCAGGGCACTACTTTATGCTAATACTGTATGCACTTACTGCATGGATCAACCAAGGGAGAGAATGGGGCTTGGGGGCATCTGGCTGCTTTAGACTAAGAAACATTTTAGTACAACTACTCCATTTAGGATACAATGCTCCAGCCTTTATTTGGATGAAAATGGGCTCTTCAGAACTGCCACACCTATCTCTGTAATAAATTTTAAGGAACACATTGCCCAGAGAAGTTGTGGCTGACTTATCCCCGGGAATGTTTAAAAGGCCAGGCAGGATGGGGCTTTGAGCAACCTGATCTAGTGGAAAGTGTCCATCTTGGACACTGAAGTTCCCTTCCAACTTAAAACAAGGGTTTCCATCAGACACAGCTCATCTCAAAAGAATTAAAAGAGAGGTAGACTGTATCACATTTAAAAATTACTATCTATTAGTAATTTCTATTAGGATCTATTAGATCCTGCAACACACAAGGCAAGCAGCCTAGTACAGTACAACACATTGCCAACAAAATCTGCAGAACTGCTGGCAAAGAAAACCATCAGATGCTGTCCCTAGAAGACATACCTATGTGTCTTTTCATATCCCACTTCCTCCTCCCTTGCCTCCTCACATGTTTATCTCTCTGAGTGGTTTCTACCGTTTTCCATTGTTTATATGACTGTTTTATTCTTTGGCACTTGTTAAACTTCTAGTAAATTCAATTTGTTCTTGGGTTACAGCAAGGAAAAAAGTGAGAGAGAAACATGAAAAAAGTTGCAGATTTACTTGACTGTGCATTTTTGTGGTCATGCAGAACATTTAACAAAGCTTTAAGCGACACATTTCATGATGTGTCCATTTATGTACAGATTGTCCCAGTCCCAGTGTCCCCAGGGAAGGATGTGCAGACATGTGCACACATGCACATGCCATGCCTCTGCATATGCCTCTATCAGTCATGCAGAAAAGCTGGTGAATTTCCAAAATTCAAATCTACATTTAAATACATTTGGATTCAGATGAGTATTCTGGGATGCTACTGGAGGACTACCATTTGAGGTCTTGCAAACCTGGGAGAGATGCATTAATCATAATCTGAACTTTACATAAAGTTTCCTCTTTTTCACTGGCATGAAACTTCAAATGTGGTAAGATTCTCAAAACTTCAAAAGAGAAGAGCTCTTGCCTCCCAGACAGGAAGACTCATTTTGCAGAATTCTGCACACATCTTACAAATTTCTCTCCATCAATAGATCAGTACCTCAGGTATTTCTGCCAGGATAATTTTTAATGACAGTCCAACTCATTACATCGCTATTCCACAGCTACAGTGCTCACAGCACAACTGACTGCAGTCCCTTCTCAGCTAAGTTAGCTGTGGAACAGAAACAGAGCACTTCCCTTATGCTGAGCTGTCTTAACAAAATAAACAAAAATCCAACACTCCCCCAAAAAATATAAACCAACCAAAAGAAAAAAATAAAAACCCAACCCCTTAAGGCATGTCTCTCATTTTTTCCTTCAAATGGAGGCACTTCATGCCAGTGACTTCTCAGTATTTTTAGCACATTTCACCAGGGAATCCTGTGGATCCCACTGTGATTTCTGAAGGTTCTAGGAAGCCACCATCTCCAACAGAGATTTTGCAGTCCCAATTGTGCATATTTAACATATTTCAAAGTTCTACCAGTCCTAAACTGTGACAGCATGGACAAAGTAGATGCATCTTGAATTTCAGTGAAAAGACAAATTTTAATTTAATCTAATTTTCCACAAGAAAAATATTAAATAATTACTATCTCTTCATATTTTACTACCTTTTTGGTTCTCCTCTGATAGGCAAAAGCAATGTCCTGCCTCTGTTCATTGTTGCGGTTTGTCAGAATGTTGATGATGGTGACCTCATCCACACCTACAAAGACAAGACGGACAGTTAGAGAAGCTTTCTTGTCCCTGCTTTTGTATCAGGATGCTCCCCAATACTCCAAACACAGCACATGTGCTGTCTGGAGCAGAGCTCAGCACCTCTGACTAGTTAGTGCTGATCCTGTCCTGGCCATGGGGAAAAAGCCACCAATAAAAAGGCACCCAGACTCCTGATGGGATGCAGATCTTTGGACTCACCTCAAAGTCTAGTTTGTGACCATTTCTATCACTCTGTCTTGTGCTTCACCTGTGTGTCTGTGCAGTAGTTCTCAAGTACTCAGAATTCTGCAAAAAGCTGCTCAAGAACACAGACTTTAAAACTTACTTACGTACTTACTAAATCCTGTCCTGTTATGTTAGTTTTGAATTAGGATTTCTTAATAAAGCAGTTATATTTTTTATTTAAGCCATTTGATCCATCACTCCAAACACAGAAATGGCAAAATAAACCAGTATACTTAATTCAGTATGCTTCAGAGGCTCAAAAGACAGAAGGGATTTTTGACACTGGAAGAATTAGGTATGTCTGCTTCTTTTTGCAATCACTGGAAGATCCATGCTGAGCCGTAAGTGGCACACCTAAAGGATGTGGATGCCCAAACTCCCAACTCACCTTTTAAGTAAGTGAGCTACACATCTGCAAAGGTTTAGTTTTAAGGGAATCATTCCAAATCCATGCACTTCAGTGCAACTGTCAGCTTTTGAAGTAAAGAGGTGGCTCTAATCTAGAGGTCAGAACAAGCCCAGAGCTTCACCTCTGTTCTCTCTGTTCAATAAAAATACTATGAATATCTTCTTTCACACTTGCATACACATCAGTGTAAAAGATGATTTCTTGATAAAAATCCCGAGAAAGTAAGCACTGGATCAGATCCCTGCCAGAATCCAGCTACATTTCCCTGTTACCCAAAGTGACCTGAAACAAAGAACTGCAACAGATAACATAAAAATGAATCATTAAAGTAGGAATCTTGCAAAAAATCTTTTAGCCCCTAGCTGCAGAGTCTAAAATTGTAAGTCAAATCCAAAAATTCTCTCTCTTTCTTCACCACATTTTTCATGATGAAATACTACGTTTGGTAGCCTCGTGTCCTGAGCTTGTACTGAGGCAGACCTACATCAGTGTTCTTACTCACACAAGCTTGGCCTGCAAATGATGCCATAAGGCCCTGGAAAGCATCATGTGTCTAAGTTACAAACTCAGAGTTGAAAAAAGGCTGACTGCACATTTCAGCCATAATCTACTCCCACATACTTTAAAGTGTTCCCACATTATAAGAGAAAACAAATTCTCCCTGTCCAGAAATGGCCACACACAGACATTGAGCCTTTCAGCTGTTGCAGGCCCACAGCACAAGCCAACGTCTGAAGCTTTTTAATAAATTCTGAATTTAAACCATTCTTGGCACTCAAAAAAGCAAATGATATTTTCAAATTGTACCACAATTGCTGCAGATTAGAAGCCCACCAATGCCTGACTGTATCCAAGTTTCTTATGTACATGCTATGGAAATATGAAGTTAACTCACTGCTCTGGCATTCAGTGGAAAGTAAGTGCTTTTGCTTCATTCACACTTGGGAATCATGCTTCATGCACAGGATGCTGACTCACAGCTGCTGAGGTGGGGCAGAGCAGGACAGCAGCTCAAACACTTTCCTTTGCTAAAGTCTCTGAAAGCTTCAAGGCAACGAAATAGAGTTTATTTCCAAATTTATTCTGGCTAGGCAGATTTTATCCCTGCATTTCTATCAATGGGGAATGGAAAGGAAAATTCTGCTTAATAACAGCTTTTCTTGTGAAAGAGGCAATGTAATGGCATTGGTAAGCTCACAGTGTTGGAGCTCAATCAGCAAAAATGAGGAAATGAACATGAATGGGGTCAAAGAGAAAAATTTAGATAAAACAAGACCATAATTTCAGCTCTGTTATTTTGCTCAGCAAGGGTTCACCAAACCCAAACCATGTTGCAATTAAATATTTCTTTAGTGACAGTTTTAATATTTGGAATGTATGACTGATATAGTTTGGTGGATTTCAGGCATTGCCCTCTCTCACCAGTAAGTCACCGGATATCCTCTAAAAACTTTTACTTCATAATCTTTAAAACTCTGTCAAAATGTATGGGCATGTTGGATATGCTACATACACAGAAGACCTTTCTGTAAAAGTGAATTGACTGGTTGTCATGCCATCATTGTTTTACCAGTTTCTGGATATAATGAATTTATTACAGATCTGTGTTCTAAGCCCTTATCTACAACAATCTTGTGCATGAATTCTGCCACCCATAGAATAAAAAAGTATCCCATGAGACCTCAATAGAAGGCTGCAAGTAACAAATATTCACAACCTAGTCTGACAAAATTATTTAACAAGTACTCGAGACACACTAAGTGTCAAGGCTAGGAAATAACTCTGAAACAGAAAAGAGACACTTAAACAATTGTCTTTGCTACAAGAAAAAAAGAAAAGGAAATCTAAGCTCTGTTAGTGTCCTTCCAGATAGTTTCTTCTGTTTAGGTTCATGTACATCAGCTAATCTATACACAGAACACAGCAGAGCATTATACAGAAATCAAACAGCTTCTTGTCCTATGCAGCAAAAAGCCAACATTTACAAAGGACGTGCCAAGGCATTAAATGAATTTGAGGCAGAAACACTAAAGAGTATAAAAATGAAACATAACCACAGCATTTATACTAAAAGGGACAAGCCAGAACTTTAACAAATTATTTGCATTACACAGCCTCTAGCTTGAACAATTGCTAACTACAAGGTTTTATATAACCTGGAGTAATTCTTGCACTTTTCGCTTCCTAGGCTGGTGGATATATACAAACCCCCTACATTTAATTCAGCTCCACTCCACGCCCTGAAAAGGGCTGGACAATGTATTTTTGCAGTATAGTTTTTGCAGGTAGATGTAAGCCCAAATAAACACATCACAGTATTTTCCAGAGGTCCCAACAGATGGCTTAGCAACCTCTGAGGAGTTAATCTGAAGAGTGTGAATGAATGCTGAAATATTTAGATATCACATAGAGCAGAACAGTCATGCACTCTGCCCTAGATCTTTCCCCTAAACCAAATATACAGCTGCTGTTTAGGCAGTAAAATAAGTTTTAGCCATTTTACACAAGAATCACTAAAATGGAGATTCGTGACTCTGATTCTGAGACACAGCTGGTTAATAATCTAAACGGTAACTCTCGTAAACTGGCCTGCCCTGATGGCAAACACCAGACTTCAGGCACTGTTTATATAAGGTATAGCCAGAGATAAGACTCTACAAGATATCATTTCCATGGCACTGCTGTAATTTACAATATACTGGAAACACTGCTTTGGTGAGCATGAAATCCAGGCCCATTACAGCATGTACAGATCTCAATTTTCAACACGAAGGAAGCCCAAGGGTTCAGATACCAGGTGTGCTTTTATCCCCTAGAGCATAAAGGCCCCCAAATGGTCCTTACATGCTTGGGGGTTTTTTTTTAAGTTTTCAACCACAAACCAGCTTGCATATAGCTCTAACTTAACCTGTCTCACTGTTTTAAAATTAGCAAGTCATATTCCTTTTCATCATTCTGTGATGACTTACATTGCTTATGTCTACTTCCCACAAACAATGCAAACTAATTGCTAGAGAAATGCTGAAACTTCCTAGGAAAATGGTAGCTGTTGTGGATGTTTGTTCATTATGGGTGTTACATTTTTAGTTCAAAAACTACTTAGATATTTCCCAGAATTATTTTAAAACTTTTTCTTGCAGGTAGCTCTTCCCATTGCTCTTCATAAAAACCAGTTCTTGTCTGGATGAGTTGGAATTTTCATTTGAGGAAAAACCCTACATATACTTTAGAGAGCTCACATTTTATCAAATCTTCTGAATTAGTAGATGAAAATACCCTGTTCCAAAGCACTCTAAGTGCAAGGAACCAGTACCTGGAAGAAAGATCCCAACACTCTAGTTCTTAGTTTCCCACAAGAATACTTCCTTTGTGAGATTCTTAAGGGTGGAAGATCCAGTAACAAAACCACAAAGAGATTTTCCCTTTAAAGCCACCTTCCCAAAATAAGTTCTGGGTAACAAACTAATAAGCAGAGACAAGCTTGGTCCTACAAACATGCAGGTCCATGAGTAAGTTCCCTATTATTCACTCAGAGACCTGGAAATCATCTCTCTACTGAAATGCTTCCATGTAACTTCACTGCTTATCTTTGCTGGGACAAAGTGGAAAGACAACATGACCCTGACTTGCATGACTGGAAAAGCTTTTGTACTGCCTAGGATATTGCAATTTCCCCTTTGCAATAATTCGCAGTTTGAGAGTTCAAACATATAAATTTTTACCTATCCTGAGAATCTGATGGTGTATTTGATTTGTATATGTGTATTTGTCTAGATTTGCCCTATAATCAGAGCCACAAAAAATTATCAAGTCTAGACAAAATTCTACATATATACAAAGCATCTGCTGTCAAACCTGATTATATATAGAACAGTTAAAAAAAAACCCCAAAAACATAAATGATTCAAAATCAGAACTGAACCCACTTGAATAAGGAATTTCTCCAGTTAAATTAAGAAATCTTGTGAAAGAAACCCCTTTGCTTGTTATGGAGAGGATATATTTTACATTTTATAGCAAGTCAAACACATGCTCTGCTGGCACTGATGGAAACATTTCTGTCTGATGAGAAACTGTTTAGCTTTCAAATTTCTCTCTGACATGAAGGCAAAAGACTTGCCCGTTCCAGCTACACCCAGCTGTTGCTCCTCTGGCCTGGAGCAAGTGTG